>NC_138383.1:27675080-27682862 GCF_054177405.1 Leptonychotes weddellii
CCCAAGGTTAAGGAAAAGTGATTATTAAAACCATAGAGAGGGCGCCTGGGTGGCTCAGTTGGTTAAGCGACTGCCTTCGGCTCAGGTCATGATCCTGGAGTCACAGGATCGAGTCCCGCATCGGGCTCCCTGCTCGGCAGGGAGTCTGCTTCTCCCTCTCCTGCTCCCCACTCTTGTGCTCTTTCTCTCTCTCACTCTCTCTCAAATAAATAAATAAAATCTTTAAAATAAAAAAAAATAAAACCATAGAGAGGTTAGAGTCATTGATTTTTCAAACCTCACATTTCAATTTGAGACAGTATTGATCGATTCTTTGATATAAAAGGTGCCGTGCTTAGCGCAGTTACACTTCCTACCTTTATCAACCTCCCAATTTTGTTACTTCTGTCCCTTTTCCTTTCATCAGGGTTTATATTATCCATATTATGTTTTGTAATTATAATTTCCAGATTATATAATTAAATGTATCTAAAGCTGACTGCCCAGTCTTTTTACATTGGCTTGTCCCTTCTTAAGTTCTTCTGGTTTTGTAATTATTTCCTTTCAAAGTAATACATGCACATAGTTTAAAAAGTCAAGTTTTACCACTTGGCTCTAAACGAAAGACAGCATTTCTCTGCTCCACGTCCTTACCCATCCAGATCTCACTGCTCTGAGGGAGTAATCCCCATCTCCTACAGTGATGTCCTTTGCTATCACATTCATATTCCAAAGCATTGACTTCCTGCTATGGCAGTTGAAGCTCTAGATAATTTACTAGGTACTCTCCCTAACACACATGCATACACTCAACCTCTTCCCATCCTCCAAATATAATTATCATCACTTTCCAATGAATCAATATCCAGTGCAGAGGCATACACATGGATTGGATCATTTTTCTGATACCTCCTCCTCTATATGACAACTTTATTTTCAGGAATAATTATGAAATAAAATAAATAACAATAAGCGCCAGAAAAGAAACAAAGAGCAAAAATTTTCTTTTATTGAACTTCATATATATTATGCCAGTAAAAAAAATTAATTACTGTACAAAAAAGAGAAAAGTAATCATTTGATAATTTTGTGTTGTTTCTAGCAAAGTGCTTTGGATGTACGAACTTGCATTTCTTCAGATTTTTTCATTAACTTTACGTAATGTTGAAGGTATTATATGTTTCAAATAGATCCATACATTGCTTTTTCACATTTTCCTTGTTGAACTTCACTAGATTAATATTGTTTCATGTTAGTATGGGTACTGCCCTTCAAGTTTCTTTATGAAATTCAAAATAATTATGAACTGAATCAGTTGCTGGATTCACAATATTACAAATGACTGCAGGCTTGCCCAAGTTCTTGCAGGACAAAAAGCACAACTACTTATCCATGAGTTTTTATATCTGCTTAATAGACTTTGTATCCTTTGTTTACAGTCTGGTATAATAATATTTTAGGTAAATAATCATCCAATAAGAATTAAGTGATTTTTCTGTATAAAACTGAAATGTCTCCAAGAGGTACAATTTAAGAAATTAGTACTCACACCTCTAACGTCACTAATTTTCTGGATTCATTCTTTAGCTTAAAAAAATTAATTATTAGAAAAGAAGATACATGTAAAATTATTCAAATAAATAAAACATTATGAACCAGAATTTGTATTTATCAACCAAATTTATTACACCTTGAAATTTACACTCTGTTTCACTGTTTTATATTTTAATCACAAATAAAAACTCCATGTAGTTGCATGAAATGACAAGGTAACTCAAGTTCTGTTTCTTTGCCTTTACGATTACTGTGATTGCATCAGTTTCTTTAATCTACTGTTTAAAAGCAAGGGTATGCGGTACCACAAGGTTGGAGACATGAACTGTAACCAAAATGAATCTGAACAATGATTCTGAGCCATTAGAAATTTACTCTCAAAACAATTGCATATAACTGAATCCATGTGTATTGGAGACCATCTGTACAACTGGGAATTCCTCAACTTAATTTTCATGTAACATAAAATGTTCATTAAAAGATAATAATAAAAATGTGTTACCTTGAAGCTTGCAGATATATTATTAAAGCTCAACAGTAACTTAAAATTTTATTTATAAATTAGACAATAAAAGATTTCTTTGTGGGGGAGGGGTGTTTTATCACTGACATTATCTAGAATTTCTAGGGCACAGTGACAATGAAAACCAGATTGATTTTTAGTAAGTTTTATTATTATTTTTAAGTTATTTGCAGAGAATTATTGCTGCCCCTTATTGCTTGTGCTTGGGACAGACTGTTCTCACCATCCTGCTTTTGGTATGCCACTGGTTCAGTGTTTCTTTTTCTTTTCTCCCTTTTATTTTCTTTCTCCCTTTCTCTCTCTCTCTCTCTTTCTTTCCTTCTTTCCTTCCAGTGTCCCCTGTTCACCAGAACCACCTGACACTTCAGAAGATGGTTCAGTGTTCCTATTACCAAGATAATGCAATTAATATTGATAGACAAGCCATATACTGTACTATAATTATATTTCAACCTTTTGTATTTCCTGGAGTTGATAATTGCCTCCTTTTTGTTTGCTTAGGTTTCTATATACTAATTCATTCTGAAAATTTTCACCAGAACTGAAAATCTTTTTTGAGCTTATGTCCAGACACGCTGAATGAGCTATCTATTCCGGTTTTCTTTTGATACCAATCCTCCTGGAGAGCTCTATGTTCTCTTACTACACTTACTACAAACTGGACAGGTTGCTTCTTAGACCTGCTGCACAGCTATCTTCTTAGTATTTTTATTTAACATCACTCAGAAAGTTTACATTTTTTTCTTGCATGGATTCTCATGTTTTCTGGATACCATGTTTTCCTTTTTCTTGTTTAATCTTTTCATCATGATATCATGAAAGCACATCATTCAGTAGCTTTTGGAGAAACGGTATGTGGGGGGTAAATTTTTAAAACCTGACACATCTGAAAATGTCTTTATCTTCCCAGCCTTTTTAATTTTAAATTTTAATTTTAAATTACATATAGGAAAGTTGACTTTTTTGGCATACAGGTCTATGAATTTTAGCATGTGTTGATATAGAACACAAGATATAGAACAATTTAGCACAGGATATAGAACAATTTCATCACCTCAAAAACCTCCCTGATGTTACCCCTTGTAGTAACTCTCCCCCAACCCCTAAACCCTGACAACCACTGATATATTCTTTATCACTATAGTTTTGTCTTTTTCATTATGTCATGTAAATGAAATCACACAGTATGTAATCATTTGAGACTGGCTTCTTTCACTCAGCATAGTGCCTTTGAGGTTCATCCAAGTAGTTGCATGTATCAGTAGCTCATACTCACTGAGCAGTATTCTATCATATGGATGTACTGCATATGTTTATCTATTCACCCACTGAAGGACATTTTTAAAAAAATTTATTCATTCATTTGAGAGAGAGCGTACACACAAGCAGGGGGAGGGGCACAGGGAGAGGTAGACAAGCAGACTCCCTGCTGAGCGGGGAGCCGGACATGGGGCTCCATCCCAGGACCCTGAGATCAGGACCTGAGCCAAAACCAAGAGTCAGATGCTCCATTGACTGAGCTACTCAGGCACCCTGTTTCCAGCTCTTTTTTTAAATTCCAAATAGAGTTATTATAAATCTTCATTTATAGATTTTTGTATGAACAGATTTCTTTTTTCTAGGTTCAATACTTAGGAGTGGAATTGCCAAGTTATATGGTAAATATATGCTAAACTTTATAAGACTGCCGAACTGTTATTCAGAGTGGCAATGTCATTTTGTATTCCCATCAGCAATGTTTGAGCTCCACATCCTTGTCAACACTTGGTATTGTCAGGCTATTATTATTTTTTTAATTTTACCCTTTCTAATAGGTGGGTAGTAGTATCTCATTGTGATTTATTTTGCATTTCCTTAATGGTTAATGATGCTGAGCATTTTTTCATGAGTTTGTTGACCATCTGTAAACCCTCTTTGGTGAAATGTCTTGCTCATTTTAAGCTTGGATTGTTTTCTTACCATTGAGTTTTGTAAGTTTGTTATATTTACTACAAATCCTTTGTTGGACATGTGATTTACAAGTAGTATATTCCAGTGTGAGATAGTATTTTCATTTTCTTACTGGTGTCTTTCACAGGGCAAAATTTTAGTTTTGATAAAGGTCAACTTAGAGGGGCGCCTGGGTGGCTCAGTTGGTTAAGCGTCTGCCTTCAGCTCAGGTCATGATCCTAGGGTCCTGGGATCGAGCCCCGCATAGGGCTCCCTGCTCAGCGGGAAGCCTGCTTCTCCGTCTCCCACTCCCCCTGCTTGTGTTCCCTCTCTCGCTGTCTCTCTCTGTCTCTTTGTTCAATAAATAAATAAATAAATAAATAAATAAATAAATAAATAAAATCTTAAAAAAAAAAGGTCAACTTACAATTTTTTTCTTATATGGATCATGCTTTTGGTGTCATGTCTAAAAACTTTTTGTTTAATTCCAGGTCACAAAGATTTTCTTCTATGTTTCCTTCTAAAAGATTTGCAATTTTACATTTAGATTTATAAATTATTTTGAATATGTTTTTGTATAAGGTGTGAAGTTTAGGGCATATGGATGTCCGATTGTTCCAATACCATTTGTTGAAAGGAATATCCTTTCCCCCTGAATTGTCTTTTCATCTTTGTCAAGAATCAATTGGCCATATTTATGTGGGTCTATTTCTAGGCTCTATTCTATTTCATTAATCTCTGTGTCTATCCTTTTATCAATAAACTCTATCTTGATTACTTTGACTTTATAGTAAGTCTTAAAATCAGGTAGTGTGATTCCTCCAATCTTATTCTTTTCAAAATTGTTTTGGCTATTCTGGATCTTTTGCCTTTCCATGTATGTTTTAAAATCACCTTGTCAGGACGCCTGGGTGGCTCAGTCATTAAGTGTCTGCCTTCAGCTCAGGTCATGATCCCAAGGTCCTGGGATTGAACCCCACATTGGGCTCTCTGCTCGGCCAGAGGTCTGCTTCTCCCTCTCCCACTCCCCCTGCTTGTATTCCTTCTCTCACTGTCTCTCTCTGTCAAATAAATAAATAAAATCTGTAAAAAATAAAATAAAATCACCTTGTCAATATCTACTAAAAAACCTGGGATTTTGACTGTGTTTACATTGAATCTATACGTCAACTGGGGGATGATTAATGTCTTAACAATACTGAGTCTTTTGGTCTATGAACACAGTATGTTTCTCCATTTTTTTTAGGTCTTCTTTGATTTTTTTGATCAACATTATGTAGTTTTCAGCATACAAATACTGTATACATTTTGTTAGATTTATACCTGAGCTCTTAATTTTCAGAGCTATTTTAAATATTTTTCTTTATATTTTGGTTTTCAATTGTTCATTACTAATATACTGCCATCTTGCTAAACTCATTTATTAATTTTAGGAGAACTTTCATAGATTCCTTGGACTTTCTGTGTAGACAATCATGTTTTCTGAGAATAGGGATAATCTGTGTGATTTTTCAATTTCTTTCTATTGCTTTAATTTGCTGTCAGGGACTTCCAGTATGATGTTGAATGGAGTAGTGAAAATGAGCATTCTTGCTTTTTTCAATTCTCATGGCATCTTATACATAAATGCCTAGGCAGGGACTATTAAACATTTGAGGAAAGAGGGCAATAGGAGTCTTAGTCAGTTTGGGCTGTTATAACAGAATACCATAGACTTGATGGCTTATAAACAACAGAATTTTATTTCTCACAGTTCTGGAGGCTGGACTAAGATCAAGATGCCAGCAGATTTAGTGTCTGGTGAGGTCCACTTCTTGGTCTGTAGATGGCTGTTTTCTCACTGTGTCCTTACATGATGGAAAGAGGGTGAGAGAGCTCTTTGGGGTCCCTTTTATCAGGGTATTAGTCCCATTCATGAGGGCTCTACCCTCATAACCTAATTAACTCCCAAAGGCCCTACCTCCTAATATCATCATGTTGGGTCTAGGACTTCAACATATGAATTTTTGGGTAACTCAAACTTTCAGTTCATTGCAGAGTCCTTCCATTAGTCCTTCACACTTAATTGATGTTTTGGCTTAGAATGGAATTGTAGATTGAAAATAATCCCTCCCACCCCTGAATGTTGAAGATATTCTTTGATTTTCTTCCAGCATCCAGCTTGCTCTGAGGAATCTGCAGCTGTTCTGTTTTGTTGTTGTTGTTGTTGTTTTATCTCTTCTTCTCACCCTTTTAAAACCTCTTTGTCTTTAGTGTTCTGAAATTTTACAAGGAAGTGTTTAGTATGGACTTTATTTCTTCTACTGATATTTGGTGGGCCTTTACAATTGGAAAATTTCTTGTATTATTTCTTCCATAGTTTTTTCCACCTCTGTAATTGCCATTCTTTGGGGAATTCCTACTGAATTAATTTCTAAGCCTCTTATATAGTCTCTCCAGTTCTTTACCACGTCTTCATTTTTTATTCTACATTCAGAGGTAATTTCGACTTTATCTTCTAAGCCCTCTGTTGAAGTTTTTACATCTGTAAATATATTTGAATTTTTAAGTTATTTGTTTTCCACTTTTTTTCTGTTCTTATTTTTAAAAATATTTTATTTATTTATTTGAGAGAGAGAGAACGAGCATGGGAAGGGACACAGAGTGAGGGAGAGGGACAAGCAGACTCAAGCTGAGCATGGAGCCCAATGTGGGGCTCGATCCCGTGGCCCAGAGATCATGACCCGAGCTGAAATCAACAGTCAGATGCTGAACTGACTGAGCCATCCAGGTGCCCCTTTCCTATTCTTATTTTATAGGTATTATATCTTATTGCTCCTCTTTAAAGATTCTAATTATATGAACCAGAACCTTTTTTTTTTTTTAAGGTTTCTTATGTTCCCTGCAACATTTTGTTTACTTCTCATTCATTTTTCTATTTATTTTGTTGTGGAAGCCTTCCTTAAATGCCTGTTGATCCTTGATTGTCTATATCCACTTAAGAGTAAGACACTGAGGGGCACCTGTGTGGCTCAGTTGGTTAAGCGACTGCCTTCGGCTCAGGTCATGATCCTGGAGTCCCGGGATCGAGTCCCGCGTCGGGCTCCCTGCTCGGCAGGGAGTCTGCTTCTCCCTCTGACCCTCCTCCCTCTCATGCTGTCTCTCATTCTCTCTGTCTCAAATAAATAAAATCTTTAAAAATAAAAAATTAAAAAAAAAAGAGTAAGACACTGAAATGTTGATTGAGACCTCTATGTATAAGTGGAGGTTTTATATTGATCGACTTCACTTTAGGGGATCAAGTGGGAAATCAGTAATTCACTAGAGGACCTCCAAGTACCAGTATGTTGAGGCTTGCATTTCTGGGGTTGTTGCTTCTCCAAAAAAAAAAAAAAGAAAGAAAGAAAGAAAGAAAGAAAGGAAAATCTTGTTTTTTTACCTTTTAGTTAGATGTTAGAGTTTTGCACTGGGTTAAGGAGTGAGATGAAACTAAGCTTTCTTTTTTTTTTTTTTAAGATTTTATTTATTTGCGAGAGAGAATGAGAGACAGAGAGCATGAGAGGGAGGAGGGTCAGAGGGAGAAGCAGACTCCCTGCTCAGCAGGGAGCCTGATGTGGGACTCGATCCCGGGACTCCAGGATCATGACCTGAGCCAAAGGCAGTCGCCCAACCAACTGAGCCACCCAGGTGCCCTGAAACTAAGCTTTCTTTTATTCAGAGAAGTTCCCACCCACATTCTCTCATTTACATTACCTACATTTGAGTTTGTGACCCATGGTATTGTAAGAATTTTTCTGTACAAGGTAAACTTTGTGCCA
>NC_138383.1:27683362-27701450 GCF_054177405.1 Leptonychotes weddellii
CTCTCTCCCAGGCATGGCTAGTGGCTCAGCCCTTTAACCTTGGAGCATCTCCCAGATAGAGCTGTTTCCTCTTTGAAGTGAGTGCATTTATGTGTTTCTGCATCCGTTTTCCCCACTAGACTGTGAGTTGGTTGAGAGCAAAATGCATGTCTTTTTTTTTTTTTAAGATTTTATTTATTTATTTGACAGAGAGAAAGACAGCGAGACCAGGAACACAAGCAGGGGGAGAGGGAGAGGGAGAAGCAGGCTTCCCACGGAGCAGGGAGCCCGATGCAGGCCTCGATCCCAGGACCCTGAGATCATGACCTGAGCCAAAGGCAGACACTCAATGACTGAGCCACCCAGGTACCCCCCAAATTTTGTCTTATTTTGGTATCCCCAGCGCTGAGCATAGAGGTGCACCCAGACATGCCTCTTGCGGCTTTTTAACTCTTCAAGACATTTCATTTCAAATGATGAATTCCATACTTAACAAAAGTTTGCTGAATGCTCACAATAGACCAGGTACAATATACCAAAATAATCACATTGTAATCAATTTGTAAAACAGAGAAAGGAAGAGGATTAACCATCCATAGCCCCACATCCCTTAACACATTTGTTGTTGGGATTTGGGTATTTACTGCAGGTATTTTTGAACAAACCAACTTTTAAAGTGGTTCCAGTGAGCCTTATTAGCTGCAGTGGCCATGGATCTCTGCCCGGTGCTTCCATTAAAAGTTTACAGGCCCCAGGAGAGGTGGATGAGCCAGCTTAGCCCTCCCTTGGGTTATGACCTTCCATTGGGGCCCAGTAGTGAGTCATTTTCCAGTGGGGATTGTCAATAAGGTTGATAAACTATCATTTGAATACACTTTCTATTTTCCATATTCGTACAGCAGCGGTAGTTCATTTATTCTCATCTATAACCCTCACTGTGCCCACTGTGCAGATGAGGAAATGGAGGTGCTCAGCGAGGGTGATGGGAAGAGTATTGGTATAATAGTGCTGTGTGTAAGAACCACTATGCTATTAACCAATCACCTGACTTGGAGCAGGTTATAGCATGTATCCAGATCTCAGTTTCTGCACTTGTAAAAGTAGAACGTTGGATTAGATGACCTCTCAAGGCTTCATAGAGCTTCAAAATTCCATGACTATTTGTTCTCTTCAAGGTTATGTATGTAGGGTCCAAGGACAGGCTTCCCCAAAATGTGCTACTTCGGCATATTGATTATTTTAAATAAAAGTTACTCAAGAGATGCCCTGTGCAAGAAGGACACTCAGGGGGCGCCTGGGTGGCTCAGTCATTAAGCGTCTGCCTTCGACTCAGGTCATGATCCCAGGGTCCTGGGATTGAGCCCTGCATCAGGCTCCCTGCTCAGTGGGGAGCCTGCTTCTCCCTCTCCCACCCACCCTGCTTGTGTTCCTTCTCGCTGTCTCTCTCTCTCTCTGTCAAATAAATAAATAAAATCTTCAAAAAAAAAAAAAAAGGACACTCTAAGATCCTCCTCTGTCCCCCTGAGAGCAGGAAATCAGTTTCCTATGTGAAAGTTACCCTCCCTGTACCAGGAGGTAAAGAGACATCCTTATCACCAGAGGCAGGAAATTTAAAGCCAAAGAGGCAGCATAAGCAAGGCTTGTTGCTTTTACTAATTTCCTATGCCTGACCAAATTCTGTTTTAGAATTCCTTACTAATTGAAGCCCGCAAAGTTGTTTTCTTTGTCCTGTCAATGCCTCACAGATTTATTGTCTCTTTGTCTAAAAATTATAAAAACTGTCTGCTTTGGTTATTTCTTTAGGTCTCAATTTCATTGTTGGGGCTCCATGGGCACATAATAAAACCTCATATTTTTTTTTCCCTC
Source organism: Leptonychotes weddellii (assembly GCF_054177405.1). Lineage (NCBI taxonomy): Eukaryota > Metazoa > Chordata > Mammalia > Carnivora > Phocidae > Leptonychotes > Leptonychotes weddellii. The sequence goes on from NC_138383.1 coordinate 27,685,208, forward strand.
TTGTTAATCGTCTCATATTAATTTAATTCTTAGTCCTGTTGGAAGACCTTGAACGGTAGAGAAAAACTTTTTCCATCCCTACAGTTAGTTACATGGCTTTTTGTGGCAGAACCATGGCAAGAGTCCAGGTTTTTTGGATGGCCCAGTGCTTATCCAAACACATCTACAAAATAGAGTTCCTCCATGAGAATTTCCTCCAGAATGAGTGGATGCTGTGGCTTCTATCCTCCTTCTCCTCCATCCACTGTTGGGATAGAAGGATCTGGCTGGAGGGAAGGAACAGGGAGGGGGCTGGGTGAGCTGGGAGGGTAGATGAAGTAAAGAAAGAACAAAGCACTTAAATCTGGGCTGTAAGGAAGAGCAATCCAAGGTATAAGTAGTGGAAATCTTGGGGAAAGTGGCCAAGCCACTTTTTGGGAGCATTTTGAAGAGGAAAAGAATGAAACTCAGTCACATATCCTCAACCTTGAGTAAGGCAGCTTTTAAAATAGTGAGATAAAAATAAATCTGATTCTAGGACACCTGGCTGGCTCAGTCAGTAGAACATGCGACTCTTGATCTCAGGGTCATGAGTTCAAACCCTACGTCAGGGGTAGAGTTTACTTAAAAAAAAATAATTCTGATTCCATAAGCAGAGATATCTTTGAAAGGTAACATATGGCAGGAGACAGGAGAGGCACCTAACCAAGGGCAGATGTGGAAGTTTTGTGAATCTGTAGGATAGCCTCAAGGTTAAAGCAGGAATGAGCTGAGCCTTTGGATAAGGAAAACTAATCCAGGGCAATTGCCCAGGAAAGCCAAGAGACCACAGAGCTCTTGAACTCCTGTTAACTCCCTTTCACTCTAGCAAGGGGTGACTTTTAAAGCAGAAAGGGCCCAGGAACACACATGCATGCACATGGAAATGAGACCCTGGAAAGGTAGGAAGATGGTAAGTCCAGATCATCAGGCCCAGACAAGCTCACCTCTCAGGCAAACTCTGACTGCATGTGAACTTAGCCATGCTTGTGATCTTTTTTCAGATTGGATAATGTCCATTGTACTATCTTCAAGTTCACTTCCCATTGTCATCTCCATTTAGGTCCTTCAGTGAATATTTTATTTCTGTTGTATTTTTCAGTTCTAAAATTTCCATTTGGTTCTTTTTCTACAAGTGTCATTTCTTTGCAGAAAACTGCTATCTTTCCATGTGTTTCAAGGGCGTTCACTTTTACCTCACGGAAAATGGTGATAATAGCTACTTTAAAGTCTGTGTTTGATCATTTCACATCAGCATCATGGTAGGGTTGGTGTTTATTGTCTTTTCCTTGCAAGTTGTAGAGAGTTGTCCTGTTTTCTTTTTCTTTTAATGTTGAATAATTTTGGATTTTATCTTGGAAATATTACGTTGTGAGACCTTGAGTCTGTCAACGTCCTCTGGAGAATGTTGAGTTTGTTTGTCTGCTTAGCTGTCAGTTAACCCTTCTCGTCCTGACCTATCTTGTGTGAGGCGTGCTTCCAACGTCAGCAGACTTCAAAACCTTTATAGTTCTATTATGGTTGGCCCCATGTCTGTGCCACCTGGGAGCCAGGCTGGGACCTTGTCAGTGGTGCACACTACCTCAGTTCCAAAAGCTTCTGCTACACTACTTCACATCAGTGCTGCTTATGCACGGATTTAAGGATCCCTTTCTCTCCATCATTTATGGCATCTGGTTCCTAGGGACCCCTTTTCCTGGTGCTCTGGCTACAAAGCCAGGGTTTTCACATCCCTGTGTTGTCATGAAATTCCTATGACTAAATCTGTCTTGGGACAAAGTGGTGAAAATTGAGAGAGAGAGAGGAAAAAAAAAAAACCAACAAACAAACCATGAGAATCCCCTGCCCTCTATTATTTGGACCCTGTGAGTCTCTTGCCAGGTCCTCTGGCAAGATAGGGGTTTTGGTCAGAGTTTTAAGTGTCTGTGCAGTTGCTGCAGGATTGTATTTCTATGACTGGGCTTTACTTGGGATGGGTCCAGGAGAAGAAAAAGAGAAAGAGGGAAAAATGGAGATTTTCCCATATATTCTTATGGTCCCTTTCCCAGTCCTCTGACCATAAAGAGAGGGCTTTTCTTAGACTTTTTTTTTTTACACATCCACCGAACACTTCTGGGACTCTAGAATCTAAGACAATAGCTATGGAAGGGAAAAACAAGTCAGGGAACCAGCTACCATATTGATTGGTATTCAAGTTTTTACTTCCCTTCCCAAACAGCCTGCTATGTTTTCTTTTTTTTTTTTTTTAAAGATTTTATTTATTTATTTGAGAGAGAGAATGAGAGAGACAGAGAGCACATGAGAGGGGGGAGGGTCAGAGGGAGAAGCAGGCTCCCCGCCGAGCGGGGAGCCCGATGCGGGACTCGATCCTGGGACTTCAGGATCATGACCTGAGCCGAAGGCAGTCGCTTAACCACCTGAGCCACCCAGGCGCCCCCTGCTATGCTTTCTTTTTGGTGTCCTCAGATTTTAGTTTTAATCTGTAATAAGTGGGAGAAGTTGGATGGTGTCTTTAGAACCTCTACGAGTACTTTTGATTTGTTTGGTGGACATGTCTTTCTGGTGTGATCACATTGTCCTTGGGCTATTATACTGTTCTTTAGTCTTTTTTTTTCTCTCTCCCTTTTTTTTTTTTTTAATTTCTTTTAACAACTTTGTATGGGATTCTCCCTTGATTTTTTCCTGTGGCTTTTTTTTTTTTTTTTTTTGGTGTGAAAGTAGTTTTGCTGAACTTTTGGAAGAGGGCATGATTCATACATCCTCTCTTCTGTTGTTTTTATGTAGTATTCAACAATGTGGTTTCTTGCTTTCTGAGATTTACTAGCTCTGTTAGAGCTATCTCTGTCCTCCCCACCATTTTTGTCTGTACCTTCTATTTCCTTTGTCTCTTTGTCTCATCTGGATCAGTTTTTATTTCATTTCCAGCAGCTTCTCTTCCATGTGGGGTGTGTGCTGGAAAGAAGCTCTGGTTTATCAGTTCTCAGAGATTTGACTCCAAGCTTCTTACATTCACCCTCCACTGGATTTGGAAAAACCACTCTCTTTTAGCTGCTATTATTGAATTGGCTTGCCATACTTTCCAGAGAATACCTGTTGGCTATTTTTATTTTCTTCCTTTCAGTTCTGTTAGGCATCCTGTTGCTTCCCTCTGCTTCCTCCTTCACAGATGCTGAGACCATGCAGCCCTTGTGCAGGGATTTTCCTCACTTGCCTGTTGGGGTCTGTGGACCTTTATCTAGTTTTATTGTAGATGTTGTCCATGGATATTTACTTTGCTATCTATTGTTCTGCTGGGGTTTTTTTTCCTAATTATTTTATTTTGGAGATATGGAATAGAAGTTGAGAAAGCTTAAGTGACATTCCAAAGGACATACTGTTAATTTGTAGTAGAGCATATATTCTTCTGAATTCTGGTCGTGTTTTGTTGTTGTTGTTGTTAACTAAAATTATTGTGGATTGATATACAGCTGTAAGAAATAATAGAGATTTCTTGTGCATTTCTTATACAATTTCTTCCAGTGGTAATGTTTTATAGAGGTAGGATCTCATCCAAGATATTGCTGGATATTTTAAAATATTGAAATCATATAAAGTATCTTCTCTGACTACAATGGAAAGAGGCTAGAAATTAATAAAAGGAAAACTGGAAAATTTTCAAATACTTGGAAATTAAACTACATTCTTAAACAGCAAATGGATAGAAAAAGAAATCACTAGGGAAATTAGAACATACTTTGAGATGAATGAAAACAAAAACACAACACACCAAAACTTATGGGATGCAGTAAAAGCAGTTCTTGGGGGGAAGTTTATAGCATACATGCCTACATTAAAAAAAAAAAGAGGTGTGCCGGACTGGCTCAGTCGGTAGAGTGTGTGACTCTTGATCTCGGGGTTGTGAGTTCAAGTTCCACATTGGGTGTAGAGATTACTTAAAAAAATCTAAAATAAAAAGAAGAAAAATCTAAAATCAACAATCAATCAACAGTAACTTTATACTTTAAGGAACTAGAGAAAGAAAAACAAACTAAATGCAAAGCCGGCAGAAGGAAGGAAATAATAAAGGTTAGAGCAAGATAAATGAAACAGAGAATATAAAAAGAATAGAAAGAATTAACAAAACCAAAAGTTGATTCTTTGAAAAGATGAACAAGATTTAGAAACCTTTAGCTACACTAAGAAAAAAAAAGAGAGAAAATGGGCACCTGGGTGGCTCAGTCAGTTAAGTGTCTGCCTTCAGCTCAGGTCATGATCCCAGGGTCCTGGGATTGAGCCCCACATCGGGCTCTCTGCTCAGTGGGGAGCCTGCATCTCCCTCTCCTTCAACTTGCTGCTCTGCCTACTTGTGCTCTCTCTCTGTCAAATAAATAAATAAAATCTTTAAATAAAAAAGAGAGAGAAAGAAGATGTAAATAAATAAAATCAGAAATGATAGCAGAGACCAACCTTATGGAATGAAAATAATTTGCTAGAATAGAACATATTACCAACCTTATAGAAATGAAAAGGATTAAATAGAATACTATGAACAGTTATATACAAACAAGTTAGATAATCCATATTAAATGGATGAATTTTTGGAAACACACAAATTACAAAGGTATTACTCAAGAAGAAATAGAAAATCTCAACAGACCTCTATAAGTAAAGAATGAATTAATATTAAAAAACCTCCCAACAAAGAAAAGTCCAGGAGCAGATGGCTTCACTGAATTCTACCAAACATGTAAAGGAGAATTATCAACAATACTACTCAAATGCTTCCAAAAAATAAAAGAAAAAGGAACACTGTCTAGGACATTATATAAAGTCACCATTACCCTGATACCAAAGTCAAAGGTAACACAAGAAAATAAAACTATGGACCAATATTCTTTATAAATATGGAAGCAAAAATCCTCAACAAAATTCTAGCAAACCAACAGTATATTAAATCCAACAGTATATTAAAAGGATTATACATCATGACCATGTGGGATTTATGCCAGGAATGTAAAGATAGTTTGCCACAAGAAAATCAATCAATGTAATATGCCACAGTAATAAAATGAAGGAAAACCCCACATAATAATGTCCATAGATGCATTAAACACCTTTTTATGATAAAAACACTCACAAAATTAGGATTGGAAAGGAGACATTTATTTTTTTTTGAAGATTGATTTTATTTATTTATTTATTTATTTGAGAGAGAGAGTGGGGGAAGGAGCAGAGGGAAAGGGACAAGCAGACTCCTCAAGGGTGCAGAGCCCAATACGGGGCTCAATCTCACGACCGTGAGATCATATCCTGAGCCAAAATCAAAAGTCAGTCACCTAACCAAGTGAGCCACGCAGGAGCCCCAGGAAGCCGGGCATTTATGAAACTCACAGCTAACGTGATAGTCAATGTTGAAAACCTGAAAGCTTTCAAGAAAAAGATGCCCACTTCACCACTGCTATTTTCAATACTGTATTGGAAGTTTTACCCAGAGCAAATAGGCAAGAAAGAGAAATAAAAGGCAGGACAAAAAGAAGGAAGAAGTAAAACTAACTTTGTTTGCAGAAGACATGGTTCTCTATATAGAAAATCCCATAGAATCCACAAAAACTATTAGAACTAATAAACAAATTCAGCAAAGTTGCAGTGTGCAATATCAAAATGCACATTTTAGTTGTGTCTCTACAAAACCAATTAGAAAAAGAGTTAAGAAAACAATTCCATTAACAATAACATCCAAAAGAATAAAATACTTAAGAAAAATTTAAGTTAGGAGGTGAAAGACTTGCACACTGAAAAATGAAAAACATTGCTGACTAAAATTAATAAGGATTTAAATAAACAAAAAGACATCCCATGTTCATAGATTGGAAGGCTCAATGTTGTTAAGATGGCAACACCCTCCAAGGTGATCTACAGAATCAATGCAATTACCATCAAAATTCCAATGGGCTTTTTTTTTTTTTTTGCAGAAATGGAATGCACAATCTTCAAATTCATATGCAACCTACAAGGAGCCTCAAATAGCTAAAACAACATTGAAAAAGAAAAACAAAATAGGAGGACTCACAATTCCTAATTTCAAAACTTACTACAAAGCTACAGTAATCAAAACATCATGGTACTGGCATAATGATAGACATCTAGACCAACTGAAGAGAATTGAGTGTCCACATGAAAAGTGCTCAACATCACTCAGCATCAGGGAACTACAAATCAAAATCACAATGAGATACCACCTCACACCAGTCAGAATGGCTAAAATTAACAAGTCAGGAAATGACAGATGTTGGCAAGGATGCAGAGGAAGGGGAACCCTCCCACATTGTTGGTGGGAATGCAAGCTGGTGCAGCCACTCTGGAAAACAGTATGGAGGTTCTTCAAAAAGTTGAAAATAGAGCTACTCTATGACGCAGCAATTGCACTACTGGGTATTTACCCCAAAGATACAAATGTAGTGATCCGAAGGGGCACTTACACCCCAATATTTATAGTAGCAATGTCCACAATAGCCAAACTCTGGAAAGAGCCCAGATGTCCATTGACAAATGAATGGATAAAGAATATGTGGTATATATGCACAATGGAATATTATGCAGCCATCAAAAATTGAAATCTTGCCATTTGCAATGATATGGATGGAACTAGAGGGTATTATGCTAGGTGAAATAAGTCAATCAGAGAAAGACAATTATCATATGATCTCACTGATATGTGGAATTTGAGAAACAAGGCAGAGGATCATAGGGAAAGAGAGGAAAAAATGAAACAAGGTGAAACCAGAGAGGGAGACAAATTATAAGAGACTCTTAATCTCAGGAAACAAACTGAGGGTTGCTGGAGTGTCAGGGGGTGGGGGAAATGGGGTGGCTGGGTGATGGACATTGGGGAAGGTGTGTGTTGTGGTGAGCGCTATGAATTGTGTAAGATTAATGACTCACAGACCTGTACCCCTGAAACAAATAATACATTGTATGTTAATAATAAAAAAAACAAGAGAGAGAATTGAGTGTTCAGAAATAAACTCTGACTCTATGGCCAATAGTGCCAAAGACATTCAATGGAAAAAGAGAGTCTTTTAAAAAAATAATGTTGGGGCAACTGGATAACTATATGCAAAACAATAAAGTTGGACTCCTACTTCACGCCAAACATAAAAATGAACTCAACATGAATCAACTACCTATATAAAAGAGCTAAAACTATAAAACTGTTAAACAAAAACATGAGTAAAGTTATGACCTCAAATTTGACAATGGATTTTAAAATTAAAAAAGCACAAGCAACTTAAGAAATAATAGATGTATTAGACTTCACAAAAATTAAAATCTTTTGTGCACCAAACACATTATCAAAAATATGACAAAATTACCTACAGAATGGGATATGATATTTGCATATCACACATCTTATAAAGGTTTAATATCTAGAATACACAAAGCATCTTTATAACTCAAAAAAAGAAGATAATTCAACTAAAAAAGGACAAAGGATTTGAATGGACATTTCTCCAAAGAAGATATACAAATGGCCAATTAACACATGAAAAGATGTTCAACATCATCGATCATTAGGAAATGCAAATCAAAACCACAATGAGAGGAACAAGACAAGGATGTCCACTCTCATCACTTTTATTCAACATAGTACTGGAAGTCCTAGTCACAGCAATTAGACAACAAAAAGAAGTAAAAGACACCCAAATTGGTAAGGAGGAAGTAAAACTTTCATTATTTGCAGATGACATGATACTATATACAGAAAACCCTAAAGACTTCACCAAAAAAACTACTAGAACTGATACATGAATTCAGTAAAGTCACAAGATACAAAATCAATGTGCAGAAATCTGTTGCATTTCTATGCACTGATAATGAAGCAGCAGAAAGAGAAATTAATAAAACAATCCCATTTATGATTGTGCCAAAAGTAAAAGATACCTAGGGATAAAACTAACCAAAGAGGTGAAAGACCTGTACTCTGGGGCACCTGGGTGGCTCAGTTGGTTAAAGGACTGCCTTCGGCTCAGGTCATGATCCTGGAGTCCCGGGATTGAGTCCCACATCGGGCTCCCTGCTCAGCAGGGAGTCTGCTTCTCCCTCTGACCCTCCCTCCTCTCATATGCTCTCTCTCTCAAATAAATAAATAAAATCTTAAAAAAAAAAAAGACCTGTACTCTGAAAACTATAAAACACTGATGAAAGAAATTGAAGATGACACAAAGAAATGGAATGACTTTCCATGTTCATGGACTGGAAGAACAAATATTGTTAAAATAGCTATACTACCCAAAGCAATCTACCGATCTAATGTAATCCCTATCAAAATACCAACAGCATTTTTCACAGAACTAGAACAAAAGATCCTAAAATTTATATGGAACCACAGAAGACTCTAAATAGCCAAAAACAATTTTGAAAAAGAAAAGCAAAACTGGAGATATCACAATTCCAGACTTCAAGTTATATTACAAAGCTCAAGTAATCAAAACAGTATGGTATTGGCACAAAAATAGACACACCAATGGAACAGAAAAGAAAACCCAGAGGTAAACCCATAATTATGTGGTCACTTAATCTTTGACAAAGGAGGAAAGAATATCCAATGGGAAAAAGATAATCTCTTCAACAAATGGTGTTGGGAAAATTGGACAGCAACACGCAGAAGAATGAAGCTGGACCACTTTCTTACACCATTCACAAAAGTAAACTCAAAGTGGATTAAAGATCTAAATGTGAGACCTGAAACCATAAAAATCCTAGAAGAGAGCACAGGCAGTAATGTCTCTGACATCAGCCAAAGGAACATTATTGTAGACATGTCTCCGGAGGCAAGGGAAATAAAAACAAAACAAACTGTTGAGACTGCATCAAAATAAAAAGCTTTTGCACAGTGAAGGAAACAATCAACAACACTAAAAGATGACCTACTGAGTGGGAGAAGATATTTGCAAATGACATATCCAACAAAGGGTTAGTATCCAAAAGATATAAGGAACTTCTACAACTCAATAGCAGAAAAACAAATAATCCAATTTAAAAATGGGCAGAAGACACGAACAAACATTTCTCCAAAGAAGACATCCAAATGGCCAACAAACACATGAAAAGACACGCAACATCACTCAACACCAGGGAAATGCAAATCAAAACCACAATGAGATATCACCTCCCATCTGTCAGAATGGCTGAAATAAAAAACACAAGAAACAACAAGTGCTGATGAGGATGTGGAGAAAAAGGATCCCTCATGCACTTTGGTGGGAATGAAAACTGGTGCAGCCACTGTGGAAAACAGTATGGAGGCTCCTGAAAAAATTAAAAATGGAACTACCCTACAATCCAGCAATTGCACTACTGGATTTACCCAAAGAAAATGAAGACACTAATTCAAAGGGATGCATGCACCCTTATGTTTATAGCAGCATTATTTATAATAATCAAATTATGGAAACAGCCCAAGTGTCCATCTATAGATGACTGGATAAAGATGTAGTACATATATACAATGGAATATTATCCAGCCATAAAAAAGAATGAAATCTTGCCATTTGCAACAACATGAATGGAGCTAGAGAGTATAATGCTAAGTGAATTAAGTCAGTAAGAGAAAGACAAATACCATTTGATTTCACTCACATGTGGAATTTAAGAAACAAAACAAGTGAGCAAAGAGAAAAAAAGAGAGAGAGAGAGACAAACCAAGAAACAGACTCTTAGGGCTCCTGGCTGTCTCAGTCAGCAGAGCAGACAACTCTTGATCTCGGGGTTGTAAGTTCAAGTCTCATGTTGGGTGTAGAGATTACTTAAAAATAAAATCTTAAAAAAGAGAAAGAAACAGAGAACAAACTGGTGTTTACCAGAGGGGAGGTGGGTGGGGGGGTGGATGAAATAGGTGATGGGGATTAAGGAGTGCACCTGTTGTGATAAGCACAGGGTGATGTATGGCATCGTTAAATCACTATATTGTACACCTGAAACTAACACAACACTGTATGTTAACTATCCTGGAATTTAAAATGAAAACAAAACCACTATGAAATGCTTCACTCCCACAGGATGGTTATAATAAAAAGACAGATAATAAGTGTTGGTGGAGAAATTGTCACTGCTCAGATGCTGCTGGTGGGAATATAAAATGGTGCAGCTGCTGGAAAACAGATTGGCAGTTCCTTAAAAGGTTAAAATAGAGTTATCATATGACCCGGTATTCTACCTCCCGGGTATATATTCAAGATAATTGAATACATATGTCCACACAAAAACATGTGTGCATATATTATAGCAACATTATTCATAATAGCCAAAAAGTAGAAACAAGCCAAATGCCCAAGAACTGATAAATGGTAAACAAAAGTGTATATCCACACAATGGAATATTATTCAGTCGTAAAGAGGTACTAATAGAACATGGAAGAACCTTGGAAACATTATGCTTGGAGAAAGAAGCAAGAAGAAAGAAGACTACATATTATACAACTCCATTTATGTAAAGTGTCCAGAATGGGCAAATCCACGGGGACAAAACTAGATTAGTGATTAGTGGTTGCCAGGGCCTGGGGATAGAACAGACTGGACAGTCACTGCTAGAAAATAGGAGGTTGCTCTCAGAGTGAGGAACATGCTCTGGAGTTAGACAGTGGCTGGTGATGGTTACACAAACCTGTGAATATATGAAAACCAACTGACCTGTGCACTTTATGGCATGTGAGTTCTATCTTGAGGGTAAACTTAGCCAATTTGTATTAAGAAGGTCACACTGGCAGTGAGGAGAGCAGATCAGAGGTGGGGGTGAGAGATGCCTTAATAAATGGACATGTGAAAAAGGCTTTGGAGTTTACAGAGGGCATGACCTGGACCATGTCCTAGAATAGAGCTTAGTTTTTCAACTACGGTGGTGGAAGCAGAGGTTGAAGGCCTTGCACTGCCCATGGTGCTGACCTCAAAGGATTTGGTTCTTATAAACCTCCCCGGGAATTTATTTCCCATAAGTTTCTTCCTCTTCTTCATCTTAGCCCTATGATCAGTGCCCCCGGAGCATTGGGACCCAAGGCGGTTTCTCAATGATAATGTGCATCTGATGCAACAACTTACACACTTTTTTAAATAACTCCCAGTGCTCCTGCCCTCAGCAGCCTCAGCCCGGCTTCAATTTGTGAATTAAGCCTAACTTTTTTTCCCTGAGGAGTGTCTTTCCCTTAAGGCCAATCCTCTGTGTGTTCTTGGTCTGACAGAGGCCAGGAAAAGAATGGAGCTACAGGAGAAGGGTAGCCTGGAGGGTGAAGGTTCTAAGTCCCCTTGGCCACTTTGGGCCGGAGGTAGGTGATGGCTGCAGTGTCCTTCCCATGGACAAGTCCACACTGAAAAGGCTCCTGCAAAGCCTGCTGTAAGACAAGCATGGGGTGGAGGGAGGGTAGGGGAAGTCACTGGGCAAGAATGCTGGGGGACAGGGCTTGGGGGAACAATTAATTTTATCTGGAACTAAAACTTTTATCTGTACTGGCTTATGTGTTGTGTGGAATTCAGGACAGAGGGTGGGAGGGAGAGCAGAAGAGATACAGCTGGTTTCTCCCCCATCTCCCACACACATACTCCAGCTTCTTCCCACACCTAGAAGAAAACACCAGGTCTTTCTCTCACACTTCCCACTCTCTACTGTTCCCCTTTTAATCCTCTGTTCTTCCTCCTCCTCCTGCCCGCTGCTCTCCCACTCCGAGTCTCCATTCCTTCTCTACTGCTTTGCCTCCATCCTCCCTTCTTCTCTATCTTGTCTTAATAAGACCTGTTAATACTTCCAAGATGACCACAGACTAAATTCACCCCCATTTTTGGAACCACTTGGTGCCCCTCCCCTCCTCTCTCAGTCCTGCATGGACGAATTTCATTAAGAGCAAGATGGATGGGAAACAAGATGGAGCAACAACAAAAAAGGTCTGGAATCCTTCTCTTTCCCTGTTCATATCCATGCCCCTCAGTATGTCTCTTTATTTTGCTTTCCCGTCTAAATCTATTCTTTTTGCACGTAGGCGGAAGAATCATTTCCAAACATTCTTACAAGTTCGTGGAAAGCATGCTGGCCATGCTAAGGGGATGCTTTTAGGTTTGTAAATCTGGTGATGCTGGGAATTAGGATTTGGGGTTCCCTTCAAATTCCCTTGAACTGAACTCTCATTCAGTGGCGACTTGCTCTCTTTTCACCTCTCACAGTGGTCTGGCCCATCCCAGCACTCCACCTACCATCAAGCCATCAAGCATTCTTTTGGGAACCATCTATGAGAAAGGCTATGCGTGCCCTAAGAACTGTGTAGCACTCAACATATCAGACTTGCATTGAAATTACAAACATAAGCGAGGAGACAGAGCCATCTTTATGGAAAAATACCAGTCCATAGTAACGTTAGGGAATAGCTCATTACTCTCAGGCCTTGAAGGAGGGGTAGGATTCGGATAGATGAACAGGATGGGAAGGCAATCCAGGTGGGGTACTGGCCTGATCAAAGGTCCTGACGCCTAAGGAACTGAGGAGGGGATCAGTTTGGTTGAAGTCAAAGGTTCTTAGCAGGGAGCAAGTAAGAAGAGAATAGTAGTTAGGAGTGCAGAATCTGGGACTAATCAGACCTGGGTCAGAGTTCCAGCTCTGCTACTCACTTTCAGTGTGACCTGGGGCAAATTATTTAACCTAGAGTGGGGATAATTAATAGTACTGGCTAGGGCGCCTGGGTGGCTCAGTCGTTAAGCGTCTGCCTTCGGCTCAGGTCATGATCCCAGGGTCCTGGGATCGAGCCCCACATCGGGCTCCCTGCTCGGCGGGAAGCCTGCTTCTCCCTCTCCCACTCCCTCTGCTTGTGTTCCCTCTCTCCTCGTCTCTCTCTCTGTCAAATAAATAAAATCTTTAAAAAAAAATAGTACTGGCTATATTTTATAAGCATGCAAATACTATATGAGAATTAAACAGGCTAATGTTTATAAATTGCTTAGCATAGTGCCTAGCACATAGCGAACACTCAGTAAATGTCTACTACTACAATAACAACGATTCCTGCTACAACTATGAGAAATGTTTACTACTTCAACAACAAAAGGTTAGTATCCAAAAGATATAAGGAACTTCTACAACTAAGTGGCAGATGGTTCTGCAAAGAAAGGTAGGAGCCCTTGAAAAGCCATCTAAGTGTGAATTCTTTCTTATAGGCAATGAAGAATCATGGAAAATTTTGAAAGTTTTGATTTAGAGGGAAAATGTCTTTTGAAGTTGACATTACAGAGTGTGCATCTCTGACGGATAAAGGCATATAGAAGTGTGTGACAGTTGTAATTTTTATAGGGATAGGGGCGCCTGGGTGGCTCAGCCGGTTAAGCGTCTGCCTTCGGCTCAGGTCATGCTCCCAGGGTCCTGGGATCGAGCCCCGCATCCGGCTCCCTGCTCAGTGGGAAGCCTTCTTCTCCCTCTCCCACTCCCCCTGCTTGTGTTCCCTCTCTCGCTGTGTCTCTTTCTGTCAAATAAATAAAATCTTTAAAAAAAATTTTTTTATAGGGATAAAAATAAAAATAGGGATAATAAAACTATGCTGTTGGCATTTTAGGAATCCATAATCAGGTGAGAGGGTTGGGGTTGGGGGTAAAAGGTTAGGGGTCAGGGGCTTTCTCAGAGAGACCCCACCAGGCCATTTAAGATGCTGCGCACCCAGTCTAAACTTGACACCATGTGGTAGAGCAAGGACACAAAGCTAGAGACAAAGATGTACTACTCTTTGTAATTACTCTACTTTGTAGGGTTGTTCTGACAACGCCCCTGGAGTGTCTGCTCCTCTCCCGCCTGTCTCGGGGATTTCTACCCTAGTGTGCTGGGATAAGCCTATTTTCACCCTGTTTCATCACATTATTTTCCACCAAAGGGCTTACAGGGGTTCTCAATTGTCGATGGGGACGCTTTTCAAATAGTCTTTTTTTTTTTTAAAGATTTTATTTATTTATTTGACAGAGAGAGACACAGCGAGAGAGGGAACACAAGCAGGTGGTGTGGGAGAGGGAGAAGCAGGCTCCCCGCAGAGCAGGGAGCCCGATGCGGCACTCGATCCCAGGACCGTGGGATCATGACCTGAGCTGAAGGCAGTCGCTTAACCAACTGAGCCACCCAGGCGCCCCGCTTTTCAAATAGTCTTATGCTGGAAGTTGGTGAAGCCACAGAATAAAGAAAGTGTATCTTCCTGGAACACCATTTTACACAAATATTGGGGATAAATGTGAATTCTAGATAAAATAAACATGACAATATTTTGAGTACTGTAACACCTCACAGATAATTTCAGAGATAATTCCGTTTCATATTTGTTGATAGAAATCTTTTTACACATATTCATTCAATTCCCTGTGAAAAGTACATCAGTGCAATTGCTATTGTTCTTCTCATATATCAGGTGGGAACCAGGGAGGAGAAATCCTTTTATGTTCTAATATCTTCACAAGGTCGGGCCTCAGGGCAAATTTTTCTGAACGATTAGAGAAAATTTTGGAAAAGTGTAGCTCAAGGGAATGGGTTTTAACATTAAAGAACTCAGTTTATTTTTCAAGTGAATGCCTTCTAGAACTTTCACTTACTGAACTAAAGAAATCTCTTTCTTCTTTATTCTATATTTTCTATAACTCCTTGGTTTTCACAATCAAAGTTTACAAGCCACAATACTTAAATTTTAAGAAGCCCCTCAAAGATTGTCTAGAGTTATGCATATAATAGGAAGTTCACATAGTTTTTGAAATATAAAGCTTGAGAGTTCAAGGAAATTGTGCATTTGTCCAGGACTGTTTTGAGATACCTCTGCAGATGGCCCCATGGCAACAATGCCATTAGAGAAGTATTTATGTGGAAAAGTTTGAGAAGTATTAATATCCCAGCTTCAGCCAAGATCATCTGCTTGTTTGATTTACATTTGGTTCCAAATTAGGGCATGACAATTTCTTCTGATCTACACCTCTCTTCCTTCAGCAATGAATCATATGCAGCTCCTCAAATCTCTGCCATGACAAAGCATCTATTTGTTTATCTAAAATCATTAGTCTCTATATCCTCTCAAGATTTTTGCATCCAGGATGATGATATTTGTGGTCACATGTACTTGCTGACATGTTTATTCATTTTTTTCATTTATTCAACCATATTTGTGGAGCCTGTAGTTCACAAGACACTATGTTGGGCACATCAGGTATGAATCAGACATGAAACCCGTGGGACAAGGACAGAGTGATACAAAGGGGGAAAGACCCATAAATGTCTGTGATACAATGTAGGGTGTGGTTAAGGAGATAAGTCTGTCAAAGCCTTGAAAATATATTTATCTCCATGGAAGTCTCTCCTAAGTTCCATCTTGGAATATATTCAACAATGACTTTGATCAAATTATTCCTGACTCTCCAAAGGAAAATGATGGAATTTTCATGATTTTTTTGTTTTGCATGGTTTTTCTTTAGGCATGTGGGGAGGATCCCATGGAAGCACAGAATATCACACATGTGTCAGAGTTTGTCCTCTTAGGATTCTCACAGACCCACAAGCTCCAGAAATTCCTGTTCCTGGTGTTCCTATTTGTCTACGTCACCACTGTTGTGGGAAACATCCTTATCATGGTCACAGTGACTTCTGAGTCCCGGCTCCACATACCCATGTATTTTCTGCTCCGAAATCTGGCTGTCTTAGACCTCTGCTATTCCACAGTGACTTCTTCAAAGATGCTGGTGGACTTCTTTCATGAAGTCAAGACCATTTCCTACCAGGGCTGCATGGCCCAGATCTTCTTCTTTCAGCTCTTGGGAGGCGGGACTGTCTTCTTTCTTTCAGTGATGGCCTATAACCGCTACATAGCCATCTTCCAGCCCCTCCACTATGTCACCATCATGAACACTCAGTTGTGTGTGGGGCTGGTGGTGGCTGCTTGGGTAGGGGGATTTGTTCACTCCATTGTCCAGCTGGCTCTGATGCTCCCATTGCCTTTTTGTGGCCCCAATGTCCTGGATAATTTCTACTGTGATGTCCCACAAGTGCTGAGACTTGCTTGCACTGACACCTCCCTCCTGGAGTTCCTCATGATCTCCAACAGTGGAATGTTGGTCCTTATCTGGTTCCTTCTTCTTCTGATATCTTACACGGTCATCCTGGTGATGCTGAGGTCCCACTCAGGGCAGGCAAGGAAGAAGGCAGCTTCCACCTGCACCACTCACATCATTGTGGTGTCTATGATCTTCATTCCCTGTA
>NC_138383.1:27701950-27718288 GCF_054177405.1 Leptonychotes weddellii
AAAGTGGTCGCTTTTCTGTTCAGAGAGTTGTTGCTATTCCTTTCTTCGACCTCCTGTTGAGTTTGTAGGTGTTCAGAATGGTTTGATCCCTATCCAGCTGAATTCCTGAGAGGAGACGAAATCCAGTTCTCCTACTCCTCCGCCATCTTGCTCCGCCCCCCTTGAGTTCCTTTAATTCTGTCATTTTCTGTGACCATCTGGAGTTATAATTTGTGTTTAAAATTTGAAACAGTGAAGCAGTGTAAACTGCAAAGTACAATGATTTTAAAGTGCAAATTTTACTTCATACCTGAATAGTTTACTGAATGTGAATATCTTTACCGTTGAAATTGATTCTTCTTTTAAAATTTCAAGTTGTTTATTTTAAAACTAAAAAACAAATCAAGAAAACAATCTGTAATAATATATTAACTATTATATTAAAACCACCAATCTGTGGGTAGTTTTTCCCCTTTATTTAAAACACAGTCACATAATTAAAAAGTGTTAATCCAATACTCTTTTCCTTTTTTATATTTTAATATTTTATTTTTATTTCTTTACTGGTATGATTCCACGTACAAAGTTTAATACTTTGTATTAAACAAGAACATCCACACATTTCTTTTCTGACCATTATCATCACTTGTTTCATTGAATGAGTATTACTGGAAATAATTTTGTTATGTAAAGGGGAGGCTATCAAAAAACCGTCTGCTCCCAGTATCAGATACTCTAGGTTGCCCCTGGGCAACACTTAGCCCCAAGGAAAATCTAAAATCCCTCCCGTGAGTTCCTGGTGGGCATCGTGAAAGCCCCTGAGGGGAATATGCGGGGCTCCTGGCCCCAGCCCGTAGCCCTCTTCTGGTCTCCGGGTGTGTTCCGCCCTGACTGCAGAAAACAGCACACGTCAAAGCAAACCACTGTGTGACCTGGCAAGGACCCCACGGGGCCCAGCCTGCCTCCCAGTGAAGGTCACAGCAGAAGGGTGCAGGTCCCCAAGCTGGGAACCCCCTGGAGGGCTTCTCCCTCCATCACTGTCAGTCCCCTGGGTTTCCCGTGGCTCCAGCCCTGGCAGCTGGAATGCCGACTGACAGGAGGAGGAGGGCCCAGAGAGCCAGCGTCTGAACAAACCTGAGGCCCGCCACCCTCCCTCCCTCCCTCTCTTCCCTTCCTTCCAGGTGCCCTGGCCTGGATGGGCCACAACGCCCCTATATTCACTGCCTCCTGCCTTCACCCTGAGGGTAGTCACTCCCCTTGTGGGACAGCCTGGAGTGAGCTTGATAAAGGAAGCGACGTGGAGGCCCAACAACAAGGCCTACTCAGCAATACTGAGCACCTGCTGAGTGCCAGGCACTGTGGTAGCATTTTATACAGATTCCTGTAGGGTAGACACAGCAATGACCTCCATTTGACAGTGAAGAAGCCGGCTCGGGGGTTGAGCAGCTGGTCCAAGTGCATGATGGTCAGTGAGCTCCTAAGTGCGCAGTGCTATGGTCCTCAGAGGGAGCCTCCCTGCAGAGTCAGAGAGGCCTGGAAGCAGAGGGCAGGGGTGTGGGGGCAGTCGTCCATGGAGGGTTGGTTGTCTGGAGCTTAGAGGCAGGGTCCTGCTGGAGGGTGGCAGGAAGCAAGCCGAAGGGGCAGGAGAACCCCAGAGTGGACTACCTTTGGTCTCCTTGCCTGAACGTCTGCCTGCCAGCCCAGCCCTGGCCGTGCCCCCTGGGAACCTGCCCTCTACCGACTGCTTGTACAGGGCCCCTCGGTGGTCCCTTCCCATCTGCTTGCGTCTCATCACCACCCCCAGCAGTCAATGGGCCAAATCCCCCAGAGACCCGCCAACATGGCAGGGCTGGGTCTAGAGTGCAGGTTCTGTCCTGAGCTTCTCCAGGAACCCACGGCAGCCCACGGCTATGGCAGACCCTGGGACAACTCACAACTGCTCAAGAATTAGAGTCCTCTCTGGGGGGAGAGCGGAACTCACTCCAAGTCCTCTTTAGGGGGGATCCTAGAGACAGGGCAACCTGGGCTACCTCCGCCAACCCTGGCTGCCAGTCTCCTGCGGCTGCTGACCCCCTGCGGGTGGGGGGCGGTGAGGCGCATTTGAGGAGCACTCTCCGATCTTCAGCATCTCTCCTTCCCGAGGCTCACTGTCCCCTCTCACAGGCAAGGAAGCTGAGGCCCAAGGAGCAGTGTGCTTTACCCCAGGCCATGCAGGGGGTCAGCAACAGGCACTCCGAGCGCTCTTAGCCAGACACAGTGGCTTTCCTTCTAGGCTGCCTTGTCACAGCAGAGGGGCACCTGCTGAAGAAAGGGAGATAAGATCAGTAGGGCCCAGGCCCTCAACTGGAGCTTGTGAAAGACATTGCTGAAGCGGTGTCCCAAGGGCAACGGCTGCCGCGGGGGGTGGGGGCGCTGGGGTGGGAAGCGGGGGCTGCGGAGGGCGGGGGACACGGGGGCTCGGAGCGGGTGCGCTGGGCACTGAGGGAGGGATGGCCCCGGAGCTGGAGCAAGGACAGGCAGGCTGTGGGGCGCCGGGGGTGGGATGGGACGGGGTGGGGTGAGCCGGCACCTGCTCTGCGGGTGGGATAGGATGGGGCGGAGCCAAGGCCCACAGGCCCATCGCTCTGCGGGCGCTTTCCCTGTGACATCTCACTGGGTCCCCAGTGGCCCCCTGATGCAGCCCCTTCATTTTCCCGGCTCAGCCCTGCTTCAGCCATCGCCTCGTCCTCTCCCGCATCTTGGAGAGAGCTGGCAAAGAAAGGGAGCAAGGCGGAGAGGCCAAATCACTGACCTGACATCATTCGTGCACTCAATAAACATTTATTGAGCACCTACTGAACACCCGGCCTTGAGCTGAGGTGTCTGGGGAGATAGAAGAGTAAGGCAGACCCAGTTTCTGCCCAGTTAGTGGGAGGAGAGGAGCCTTTCCAACCGTCTGGTCCAAGTCCCATTTTAGGGATGTGGAAACTGAGGCCTGGAGAGGGAAAGTGCCTTGCCCAAGACCATACAACTAGTTAGTGGCAGGACCAGGCCCCGTCTTCTGAGGCACACTGTTCCTCAATCTTCCAGCAAATACTCACTGAGCAATACCTGTGTTCCAGGCACTGCCCTGAGCCTCGGGGGAAATACATCCATGAACTCAGTAGCGAAGAGGGTGGGGGGTGGGATGCTTCAGTCTCATGACTCCCCTGAAAATGAGAGGGAAGTTCCAGGGCCCCACCTCAGGAGGCTGGACTTCCCCTCCCTCACCCTCGGAAAGGATATAAAAGTCTCCTCCCAGCTACTTACAGAAAAGAGGAGGTGAGAGGTCAGCTTGGGGACCTCCAGGTGAGAGGGGTGCAGGGGGCCCACCTGTGTGCAGGATGTGGGTGTCAATCCCTTGCCCCACTGCGGCCAGGGGCCTCACTGCAGAGATGAAGCTGTTCCTGGCCCTGGCTGGGGTCCTAGCCACACTCATCCTGGCCCCGCCATGTGAGGGCACCGGCCCAGGTAATATCCCTTTGGACAGCTGAGGAGGAGGGCAATGGAGGGGGCGGTGTCTGGGTCTGGGGGGAGCCCATGGCTCCCCTGGACACTGAGTCCCCTTCCCTCTGAACAGCCTCCCCCATGACAGTGGAGACCTCGGTCCTTCGGGACTGCATAACAGAGGCCAAGTTGCTGGTGGATACTGCCTACAATCAGACTCAGAGGAGGTGGGTCTGGAAGGGTCGATGAGGTGGGTAGGTTTCAGCCACAGTCATGTCAGCCATCACCCTGCCCCCGGCCACCCTGAGGCAGTGCCATGTTGGTAGAGAGCCTCCCTTCCATCCATCCTGTCCGTTCACACGGCCCTGGCTGTCCACCACTGGGCTGGGGCTCTGCTGGAGGGCTCTTCTGGGGGGCTCTTCTGGGGGGCTCTGCTTCCTTTCTCCAGCCCTTGCTCTCTTCCTGCAGCATCAGGGAGCGCCTCCGCAGTGGCCTGGCCAGCCCCATGGACCTCCTGTCCTACTTCAAACAACCGTTGGCAGCCACCAGGACAGTGGTCCGGGCTGCCGATTATATGCATGTGGCCTTGGAGCTGCTGGAGGGGAAGTTACAGCTCCAGGGATCCAGTTCCTTCAATGTCACTGGTACTGTGCTCCACACTGAGCCCCAGGGCCTGCTGTGGCCTGGGGAGGCAGGGTACACAGCCCGGGCTGTTGGGAGGGAAGAAGGTCGAGGGATGGGAGGTATGGAACAGACCAGCTCAGGAAGGAGCCAGGACCCTGCCCCCCCATCCCACCCCCAGATGTGCTGACAGAGCCCCAGCTTCGGCTGCTGTCCCAGGCCAGTGGCTGTGCTCTCCAGGACCAGGAGGAGAAGTGCAGCAACAAGTACCGGACCATCACTGGGAGATGTAACAACAAGTGGGTGCCGGGGGCTGCGCCTGACCCAGGGTGCCCCCCTTCCCCCCACCACCCCGTCACCCCCCACGGAGCATCCTCTAGGCTCAGAACTCCTGCTGACTGGAGCCAACTCTCTGCTGCAGGAGAAGACCCTTGCTGGGGGCCTCCAACCAGGCCCTGGCCCGCTGGCTGCCGGCTGAGTATGAGGACAGGCTGTCCCTCCCCTACGGCTGGACGCCCAACAGGAGGCGCAATGGTTTCCTCCTCCCTCTCGTGAGTAGGGGCTGAGGGTCTGGAGGCTGCTCCACCACCTCTAAACAGTAAGAGCACAGCCCCGAGCCAGCTGGAAGCCAGGCTCAGCCACTGGTCAGCCAGGTGCCTCTAAGCAAGTCATACAGCCGGGTCTCAGTTTCCTCATCTGTAAAACGGCAGTAAAACCCACCTCGTATTGCTGGTGTATGAATTCTAAGGTCCTTAGTATAAACATCTCCGTAGGATGCGATCAAGTAATGCAAGCCATTATAGTGTTGTTTTTTCTCCAAGAATTAGTATCAAAGTATCTAGCTAAATATAAAGATCTGTATGTCTTATTCTATGTCTATTGATCTAAATGATTTCATATTTATCAATTTATCAATTTTCTATTCATATGTCAATATGACAATCACCTACTCATCTATCAACAGCTATTCATTAATTCTTCTTCCATCTATCTATCCAATTCTCTCTAGATTTATTATCCATCACCTACCAACTGGTCCATGCATCTCTCAATCACTTCTGTCATCTAGGTACCCATTAGTCTATAAACTGATCTATCGATTCCATGTATTTATCTTTCTGGAAGAGCTGGTGGGGTCTCAGCCAGCCAACCAGGCATCTCCCTTTCTCTACTCCTGAAATCCTCAGGAGCCACACCAGAGGCCAACCTTGTAGGCATGACAGCCACACAGGGGGTGAAACAAAGTAAGGTTGGGGAGGGGAGGGCAGGAGACGGGGAGAGACCGTGTTCACACCAGCAGGGGCAATCTGCTGAGTTGGCCCGGGATGCCCCATGCTGATCTCTCTCCCCACCAGGTCCGAGCTGTCTCCAACCAGATTGTGCGCTTCCCCAGAGAGAGGCTGACCTCCGACCGGGGCAGGGCCCTTATGTTCATGCAGTGGGGCCAGTTCATTGACCACGACTTGGACTTCTCCCCTGAGTCCCCAGCCAGAGTGGCCTTCACTGCGGGCGTGGACTGTGAGAAGACCTGCGCCCAGCTGCCCCCCTGCTTCCCTATCAAGGTACCCCGACCGGTCCCCGGGGCCCCAGGCCAAGAGCTGCGGGGCGGGTCCGTAAGACTAAAGCGGCCTCCTCAAGGAGCTGTCTGTGGTGCTGGAGTATCAGACGAAGGCGAGGAGGCTGGCCCGGCAGAGACCCCCGGTTCTGTGCGTTTGCGGGGTGGGGGCAGGGGCGGGGCAGTCTGCCCGCAGTTTAGTGCAGGCTTCACAGAGGAGGAAGCAGTGGAGACTAGCCTTGACCCATGCGTCTGATCCCGACAGGGGAAGCCTCTGGGCTGCTGCTTTTGGGAGCCTTTAGAGACTCTTAGCTCTTGCCCTTCTCTCCTTCCTGAAGAGGTCCAAGAGCCCTGCAGCTCTCACCAATTCCTGGGATGGTGTTGTGAGTATGGCACTATCCTTCGGGCTGAGAGGCAAGGAGCGTGTGGAACACTAGGGAAGGAAAGACAGACTCCAGGGAGCAGACCTTTCTGGAGATATGGGGCAGGGGACACCTGTGCATACACTCCCACATTCATTCACCCCTAACAGGTAGGGCGACATTTGTGGGGCAACCTTACCCATTCCTCCAGCTCCAGTTCAAGGGCACCTCCCCGGGGGAATCTTCCCATATTTTCCTAGCACACCTTTTGCTTTTGACTTTTAGATCAAGCACAGCAAAGAGTGCCTCAGTTTAGAGTTATATTCTCTATGTGTGCACCTGTTTTCACTGAACGCCAGCTTCCTGCAACCTGTGCTGGGGTTTGCTGACCTTTGTTGGTCTCCAAAGCACCCGGCATAGAAGGGTGCTTGGGAGATGTCTGTAGAGTTAAATGGAATGAGAGGAGCACAGACCCCAATGTCAGGAGAACTAGGTCTTAATCCTACCTCTCCTGCTAACGAGCTGTCACTTCCTGTCTCTGAGCCTCAGTTTCGCCAGCTGTAAAATGAGGATCCTTCCATGACTCTATGATATAAAGTGCTAAGGATGCTCAGATTGACCTGGTGAGCAGCATGAGTCTGGGTGAGCTGAGGAGGGCTTCCTAGAGGAGGGGAGTCTCAAACAAGGTTTTGAAGCAGGTGAGGAATGGTCCAGAGGAGTGAGCTTGCTCTTGAGGGCACCCCCGGGTCACTGGCTCCTCTTCCACCTCAGATCCCGCCCAATGACCCCCGCATCAGGAACCAGTGTGACTGCATCCCCTTCTTCCGCTCGGCACCCGCATGCCCCCAAAACAGGAATAAAGTCCGAAACCAGCTCAATGCGCTCACCTCCTTTGTGGACGCCAGCATGGTGTATGGCAGCGAGGTCTCCCTCTCCCTGCGGCTCCGCAACCAGATCACTCTCCTGGGGATGCTGGCTGTCAACACCCGCTTCAGCGACAACGGCCGGGCCCTGCTGCCCTTTGACAACCTGCGTGATGACCCCTGCCTCCTCACCAACCGCACAGCGCGCATCCCCTGCTTCCTGGCAGGTCAGCCCCCAGCAGTCGACTGAAGAGTAGGTTAAATAAGACCTGATACAAAAGGGTTTCGTTCAAAGCCAGCAAGTGACTGCGTGTAAGGCCCACCTTCAGGAATTTGCTTTCCTTCCAGGCCTCCAGGAGAAGCTCTGGCTACAGGAACGGGCTCTGCCCAACCCTCTCTCTTTCTCTTTCCCCTGGGCTCCCTGGGGAGAGCAGCCTGATCCCAAGTCCACAGCTGGGGAAAGGTCTAGCTCTTGGTGGACAATGTACCGATGGATGCAGTTCATGGGACAGGTGGGCTCGCAGTCCCAAAGTCAAGGTTTCCTAGAGTCATCCGGGTCCCTCCACCAGCTGTGGACCTGGTCACTTGTAGAATAGAATCATGCCCAAGACCAGCAGCTGCTCTGTGCTTCCCCACCTTGCCTGAACCTACTTCAGTAACTTTGGGATCTAAGACCCCACTGTCTCCCCTGTCCTGACCCGTTATGCGGGGGCGGATGGTGGCAGTGAGTGAGAAGCCTTATAGCACAGCTGAGGGGATGGAGGTCCAGCGAGGGCCCGGGGCTTGGCCCGAGTCACAAAGTGCTACCACCTCTTTCTAGTCCCCAGAGCTCTCTGTCTGCCTTAGCAGAAAGACATTTCTCTGGGAAGAGCTGTGGTGACTCTGAACTTGGGGTTTTCAAGGTGACTCCCGATCATCGGAAACTCCCAAACTGGCGGCCATGCATACCCTCTTTATGCGGGAACACAACCGGCTGGCTGCGGAGCTGAAACGTCTGAATCCCCAGTGGACCGGAGAAAAGCTATACCAGGAGGCCCGGAAGATCGTGGGCGCCATGGTCCAGGTAGGGAGCCCGGGGCCCCAGCATCCCCTAGAAGACAATCTGGCATGAGACACCATTTGAGAGAGTGGCTCCCACTTTCCTTAATACATCCGTTGAGGCTATGCCTCAAATCAGCTAAGGCTGGGTGATGGGGAGTGTACCTGAGATCTGACCTCTACCCCAAACTCTGCCACTAACTCACTGTGTGACACTGTCCTTGTCACCCTGCTCTTCATCAGCCAACGGGAAATGTATATTTCCACATTGGGCATGATGGTAATAAAGAACTGGTATGTCTGAGCAGCACTTCAAAAAGCAAAAGTTTTGTCCAAAGGCAAGGGAATGGGGTGGGCAGCTGCTAAGGTAATGTTCCTCCTATCCTCTCTTGTAGATCATCACCTACCGAGACTTTCTGCCCCTGGTTCTGGGCAAGGCCCGGGCCAGGAGAACCCTAGGGCCCTACCGGGGGTATTGCTCCAATGTGGACCCTCGTGTGGCCAATGTCTTCACCCTGGCCTTCCGCTTTGGCCACACCATGCTCCAGCCCTTCATGTTCCGCTTGGACAGCCAGTACCAGGCTTCAGGACCCAACTCGCGCGTCCCGCTTAGCACTAGCTTCTTTGCCACCTGGCGAATCGTGCATGAAGGTGACCAGGTTTTAAAAGCAGATGGGAGTGGGGGTGGGGCCAGGCTTAGTGCCAGGAGGCCGGGCTGCTGCTCAGGCCACTGCTAATCATCTCCCCAGGGCAGTACCAGGCAGGTGCACCAAGACCCTCAGGCCTGGGCCTCCCGTGCCCTTAGGGATGAGAGGATTCACAAAGGGAAGGAGACGCATGTCAGACTGGGGGCTTGTGGGCCTGGGAGGAGGTCGCCTTCCGCTCCTTCTTTAAGGAGTGGGAGTGACTTCTTTCCCTGCCAGCCCCAGCTCGCTTCAAGTCTACCCAGGCAACATTACAGAATATAAGCAACTGGCTTGTCCAGCTCTGAGCTAGCTTGGCATCATGTGATGACCCAGGGGCTCCCCAGAGGCCGATCCAATCTGTGCTGCTCACATTCCCCGCCACCAGGTGGCATCGACCCCATCATCCGAGGCCTCATGGCTACCCCTGCCAAGCTGAACCGTCAGGATTCCATGTTAGTGGACGAGCTGCGGGACCGGCTCTTTCAGCAAGTGAGAAGGATCGGGCTGGACCTGGCGGCTCTCAACATGCAGCGCAGCCGGGACCACGGCCTCCCAGGTGAGGGGGCTTTGCTTGGCCTGGGGCTGCTGCTATTGGGGGTGGGGGGCAGGTTTCAGAGAAGACCCTTGGTGCATCCTTTCTGGCTGGAACTCTCTACCCCGTGTGCTGAGGTTCAGAGGCATGCGAGGCTGAGCTTGATGCAGGAAAGCATCCCTGGGACCACCCTTTGCCATCCTGCCCTATCTTCACCTGCCACCATAGGGCCTCTAGCTGTAGGTTCACAGAACGGCCAGGACCTGGACACGATCTGCTTGTGGACAAAGCAGATTAGCTCTTTCCAGGTGGAGAAAACAGTAGTTTCAAAGGGCAGAGAAGAAATGCTCCATTCCCCGCTACCCTGGTGAGTTCCAAGGAGGAAGACTCAAGTTCCAGGGACATAGGAATTGGCTCCTGGCTCTAGGTGCAGAAAGGTAGAGAGCTCAAGAGGTAGGAACGGGTGGAGTGAACTGAAGACGGCCTCGGCTGTTTCCTGAGGACAAAAATCCTAGGAAAGAAGAAAAATGTATCCTAGGAAAGAAGAAAACTTAGGCACTTTGCCAGGAATTTTCAAGGCTATTAATCATTTCATTCTGCCAATGACCTTGAGAAGCAACTATTACAGCCGTTTTTATGGATGAGGAAATTAGCTCAGAGACATCTGGTCATTCTCTCAAGGCCACACAACTAGGAAGTAGCAAAATTTGAATCAAGTTCAGAATTTCTCCTTTCTTCCCCCTGTGCAAGCTATAATGTTAGGGGAAGGCTATGGTCACCACCTTGTCCCCTCTCCCTCTCCCCTACGTTCCTGTCTACAGCCTGAAGCCCCGTCTGCCTCAGCTCACCCGTGGCTGTGTATAACGGGGTGGGGTAAATCTCCACCGCACCTACCACAGCACCTGGCAGGAACCCAGCGGGGGCTCAAAAACCTGTTTCTTTCCTCCTCACGCTTGGGGGCTCCCGACCACTAAAGAGCCGCGGGCGCCCCCTGCTGGACAACTGAGATTGCCAGCCACCCAGGTGCCACACCGTGAGCTTCTGTGCCAACCTCCCCACCCCCCATATCTTTCCCTCTAAGCTGTCACAGAAATATTGTCCAAATACTAGCTCTGACAGTCTCCTCCAATCCCTTCCCAAGTCCAACACCAAATTTGGGATTGGAAAAGCTTGTTTGAACTCCACTTACTGGTGGAGTGACCTTAAGAAAGTCACAGCTGCTCAAGCTCAGCAAATATCCATTTGATATAATGGAGATTACAAAGTGCCTTGCAGAGGTGTTGTGAGGATCCTAAGAGATTATCACACACCAGGGCTTAGTGAGGTAAAGCACTGTATCGTTTTCCTTTGCTCAGCTGGAAGATGGTGTTGGTGAGGTGTAGTTCAATGGACAATATGGGGCAGGTGGTTCTTCAAGGTTAGGGCAAATCCATCTCCTACCTTGATGGTCCCTGCCCCATCATCTGGCTTGGTCCTGGTGTGGGATCCTAATAGCAGAGAAATTGTAGGTGGAAAAAATTTTTCAAATGGCTTTATTGGGATATAATTTGTGTATCATAAAATTCACCCATATGAAGTATATGATTCAATGACTAGTGTATTTAGAGTTGTGCATTGATTTTTTTTTTTTTTTGGTCTGTTAAGGTCTTTGGCCCACTGATCACCATTGCTAATGTCAGAACATTTTTAGCACGCACGAAAGAAACCTTACAATAACAGTCACTCCTTGTGCCCTTGACAATCACTGATCTTTCTGTCTCTACATAGTTGCCTATTCTGGACCTTTCATGTAAATGGAATCATACAGCATGTGGTCCTTTTCTGAGTAAACTTTAACCATGCTCTTCATTTGTTGGTTTGTTCACCTATGTATTTGTTCATTCCTTCCTTCTCTAAACCCGAGTAAGAGTCTTTTATGTTCTGGGTCCATCTTATTTGTACATAATTGATGCACTTGAGCCCAATAATAATATCCTTGTGGTATTAGGTGTTACACTAGGACACACTCCTCAGTTTGATGCACGCAAAGCATGGTTGTCTACTCACTTTGAAAACTAAAGGGCAGTGGTTTGATCCTTGGAAGGTTCGGCCTCTTCTGTCAGCAGGGATCTTGTTCTGCCCGACATTTCCTGACCACAGAGCTCTCTCGGGAGAAACTGTGGAGCAGCAGAAGCTAACGGGAAGTCAGCAAGGTAAGACTGAACCGCCTCCGCCCCCTTTCCCTACAGGGTACAATGCCTGGAGGCGCTTCTGTGGGCTCTCCCAGCCCCAGAATCTGGCACAGCTCAGCCAGGTGCTGCGAAACCAGGGTTTGGCGAGGAAGTTCCTGAATCTGTATGGTACACCTAACAACATTGACATCTGGATTGGGGCCATCGCAGAGCCTCTTTTGCCAGGGGCCCGAGTGGGGCCTCTTCTGGCTTGTATTTTGGAAAACCAGTTCAGGAGAGCCCGAAATGGTGACAGGTAAGGGACCTTCCCCTAAAGAGACCAGCCCCAGAGGCAGGGCAGAAAAGCGCTGGCATGTCAAGACTCAGCAAGGGGGAAATTGCCCTTTTTGATTCGTTTCTTCCAAGTTCACAGGGTCTGAGACTAGGAGGCTCTTCTGTGGAGAGCTTTGTCAGAGTGAGAGAGACCGTGGGCCAGGCAAGCCTGATGCTGCCTGAGCTGTTTGGCTAGTGGGTCCCGGGAAACATGGGCAGAAAGGGCTAAATCTGGTTTCCTTCCAATAAAGCTTATGGTTTAAGACCTGACTCCTCATTTGGATTTGGCATTTACCCAGGTTCAAATCTAGCCCTGGCCACTTAAGTTACTGTGCACTTAATACTGAGCAATTGCCTTGACTGCTGAGCCTGTTTCTTCATTTATAAATGGGGAATAATACCTATTTTGCAGGAATTCTGGAGAACGGAATGAAATACCGTGAAGAACCTGGCATACCACAGGGGCTCGTTGTGTTCATTCCTCCCTAACCTTCCCCCACATCTCTCGACTTGTCTCGGTAGGTTCTGGTGGGAAAAGCGGGGTGTTTTCACCAAGAGACAGCGCGAGGCCCTGCGCCACATTTCCTTGTCTCGAATTGTGTGTGACAATACCGGCATTACCACTGTTTCGAGGGACATCTTCAGGGCCAACACTTACCCGCAGGACTTCGTGAGCTGCACCTGCATCCCCAGGTTGAACCTGTCAGCCTGGCGAGGCAGATGAGGCCTCTACAGGTAAGGGGAGGCCCTGCGCCAACATCCTTCCCAGACCAGATGGCTGAGTCCTTTTAGACCTCTAAGCAGAGACTACCAAACCTGTCACGAGAAGCAGGGTAGTCTTCCCTACTGGCCTCCGGGTCTGCTAGCTTCTGGACGGACAGCTGACCCAAGGCCTAGGACTTTGGGGGGCAATTAGGAAGCCTCAGTTTCACCGTCAGCGCCCTAACACAGCTCCGTGCCTGGACACCCAGGAAGTTCCTCACTTGCCCACATGTGCTGCTTCCACAGGAGCCCATTCCAAGCCTCTGGCCTCAGACACAAGAGAACCTGGGGAAGACCACGAGGCTGCCTCCTCCCCTGGAGCGACCACATCTGCTGACGCTTTTGCTGGCTCTGGCTCATTGCTGGTTCTGTGGCTGGGAGTGCCAGCCGGGGTTCCCGGCAGCAGTGAACCCTCCCACCTTGGGAGCCTCCTAGGTCTTAGGTCAGGCATCGGCTCCGGGTGCAAGGAGGTCTTGAGGCCCAGGCAAGAAGAGTCATCTGCATGGTCTCCGGCCTCTTTTTTTCTATTTCCCAGCCTGTCCCCATCCCCCACCCATGACTGCAGCCTATGCCACACCCGGCCCCAGCCACCCCACCATCCTCCGCTGGAGCCTGCAGACCAGGCAGTGAGCTCTGCTTGTACCAATAAAAGTCCACCGAGGGCAAGAGCTGGTTTCTGCGTCAGGCTGGGGAGGGCATAACCTCAGTCCCAAGCTTTGCTGCAAACGTTTAGAGGAGCCCTGCCAGGACCACACTGGCAATAACCCCTACGCCTCTCTTGCAGGCTGCCTCCAGACACTGTGGAGTGGGAAAGGGCAGAAAAGGGGAAGGTTCGGGAGAATACCCTGGCCATGCCAGCAACGTGAGCAGAAAAACAGCTGACACGTCAGTCAGTACAAAAAGTTTTTATGTACCAAAAATACAATAAAAGACACTACCTGGCTAGCAGAAAGGACTGGGCACTGCCTTCAGCCTTCATTTACTCATATCTCAAACACAACAAGCCCCAAGCGGCAGGACGAGGCTACCCTGGAAAGAGGAGGCTGAGGCTCCCAGGCTAGGCATTCAAGACCTCTCTCCTCTTCCTTTCTTAAGCCTCCATTTGTAGCGAAGGCTGTGAAGCAGGAGGCACCTGCAGCTCTCTGCTCTCAAGACAGTGAGACAAGCCAGAAAAGAGGCCGTGTCGAGGACAGAACTAACGGGGGGGTCACCCCACACTGGGCTAACCCTACAAGCCCGCCCTGTCATGAGAGCCACTCGCAGTAACTGAAACATGCAGAGGCGGACCGCAGGGTGTCCAGTAGTACTGCTACCCAGAGTGGGGAGGCCCTGCCGAAGACCAGGCAGAGGGGCTGGCCCAGGACCTTCTCAGCTCTTCCGGTTCTCGGCAGGCCAGTGGGGTCACTGGAGAGAAAGATGAAGAGGCGGACAGCACCAGCCTCACACATCACCCATCTTGTCCTCTTGCACGGGGTGGGGTGGGGGGCGGGGCCAGGGCCGCCGTGAGCTAGGAAACCATGGTCCCGGAGGGGCTCACCAGGTCCTGGGGAAGGCTTTCTCGGGCCTCCTGCATGCGGCGCCGGGCGCGACGGAAGGCGTCTGCAAGGGGAGCAAATGCAGTGGTCAGCCGCTGTGGTGTGGGGAGGAGTGGGGCTCATGCTGATAAGGGGCGGCCGGGGGAGGGAAACCTACCCAGCACATTGTGAACAGAACTCTGCTGGCTGAACCCTTCCAGACGGTCCAGCACGCTCTGCATCCTTTTCCGGAGGGAACTTGACTCCATGAAGGCCCTGCACAGAAGCCCAGCACATGGCCACAGCTGCCGTTCAGCCCTCAGGGGTAAGGCTCCCCGACGCAGAGGGCCGGGGTCACTCACCTGGACTGCTGCAGACAGTGCAAGCGGAAGATGATGCAGCCCGTGGTCTCGGTGCGGAACCCAAAGCGGCTCAGACGCTCCCCCTGGGGCGTGCAGTTAAGACCGCGTCAGGCTTCTGTGGGTTCTAGACCCCAGGCACCATGCGGACCTCACCCCCATTCTTACTCCCATTCTCGGAGAACAGATCTGCTGGGGGAAATCTCATTCCAGCACCCAGACTCCATCACCTCAAGGCTAACGTGGGGCTCCCAACTGTAAATCAGGGGACGCCCCAACCCAGTTGAGAATAAGCAGTCTGACAAGTGGCCTGCCAATCCTCCCCGCCTTTGATGACTAAAGCCTCGGTGATGGGCTGGAAGGAGGGGCCGGTAACTCTGACGGGACCAGGGCAATCTCTAAGTATGCTCATTTCCCGAGATCTCCTAGGATAGCAGCGTAGATGTTTGTACCTGGCTCGAGATGTGGCCATGACCTCCAGCTGAAGCCACAGAAAGGAAGGGACTAAGTAATAATGAAGCAACTAAGGGGCCGTAACCCTGACCCCACCTTCTCCAGAAGAGACAGGAACCTAAGCTCCCAGCATGAAGTCTGCCCAGAGACAAAAGGCACCTTGAAGGTTCCTGGTATCCGCACATAGGAGAGGTCCTCCAGTTCCAGAGAGCCGCCAATGAAAAACCTCCTCAGCTCAGCCTCCGTGCCAAGCTCCATGGGCCTCCACGTGGGGACTGTCAGGGTGTGCGAGCCTGTGACGAAAGAGGAGAGTGGGGCCTCCGCCAGAAAGGGCATGTGGTCTCTCATTGACTCCCAGCAATGACACAGGCCTCGCCACTACTGAAACACCTTGTCTGGGGACGACCTGACCTCTGCGGAGGGGATCCTGGAGGTCTGGGGCCCCTGTTTGGAAATCAGTCAGCTAGAAATTCACATCTCAGCTCTGCCAGTTATGACCCGTGTACCCAGGACAAGTTTCTTAACCCCTCTGAGCCCCATTCCCCTCACTAGCAAAATGGCAACAGTAACGCCTACGTCTCAGAGTGGCTGGCGGAATCAAATGAGAAGCACTTAGCACAATGCCCGGCACCCAACAGGAGACGGCAGCTCTTATTTCAAAAACGAATGCTGATCCATTCAATCCACGATGCCAAGAGCCCACCCCGCCTGAGCTCCTCCCTCAAGGCCGCAAGTCGAAACAGGGGAGCTCGGAGTAGGAGTAGACGCCCAGGCTGCTCGGCTTCCGAGTCAGCTGCAACCTCACTCAGCTGTCTCTCATGGAGCAAGGGACCCGGCGAGTTAAGTGCTCCTAATTCCTAATGATCCCGAATGTTTTAGAAGTGTTAGTCTCATTCCTAGAGGGAGCTAGGGCACGGGGGCCACATGGAGGGCAGGGACGGGACGTCACCTGGGGCGGTGGGCAGCACCACAGCGCCATAGCCTTCCACACGGTACCTCTGCCAGGAGTCCAGCGAGAGGACCTCACAGTAGAGCACAGGCCACTCCGGGACAGCATCTGGGAGAAGTGAGAGAAGCAGCCAGGTCACAGGAGGCCTTCCCCAAGAGAGGGCGCCACCAGAGGAGAGCCCGGGCCCAGGACCTGCTGAGCTACTCACCAGCAGATTCGTCTTCGTGGAGGAAGGAGGCCTCAAATGTGAACGGGTAGGAGAAGTAAGCCACCTTATCCTAAAAAAGAGAAGTGTTATTCCATACTCAGGGTCATGGGGTAGGCAAGGCCTCACTGCGAATCTGTTCTCCCTGTGGCCAACGACACCTTCACAAGGGAAAAAGAAAAACTATCCCCCCACGGGGGAAATAAGAGACTAAGAGGGGGTGGGGCATCCACATACAAGCTGCTACCATCCTCAGAAAGACAGAGAGGGAAGCCCTGGACCAGGCAGCCCTGCAGAGTCCAGACAGAAGGGCCAGACCGAACTCTGAGTGCTCCCCAGGCTGGCGGCCCGATAATCTTCAGAGTCCCGCCCCCCTCCAGATAGCCCTCCTGTTTTCCCTACCATTCCCAGGGATTTGGTGGCACAGGTCTGTGTTATTCCTGAGAGCTGCTGGAATGCTGGGCTTGACCAATCTGAAAGCCAAAGACCATATATAGTAAGATGACCTGGAA
>NC_138383.1:27718788-27733899 GCF_054177405.1 Leptonychotes weddellii
ATCTTTGGAAGACAGAGCCGACAGGAACTGCTGATGGAATGACTGGCCGTAGGGAGCTAGAGAAAGTGAGGAATCAAGGGTGTCTCCTCGGTTTTTGGCAGCAGCAACTAAGTAAATGACATTGCCATGTCCCTTAGGGAAGACCATGAGGGCAGGTCTGACGCAGGAGGGAGGATCAATAGTCCTTTGGGTCATGTTAGGCAGGAATGACAACTGGATATGAGCCTAGAGTTCGGGGGAAAGGCCAAGGCGAGAGAGGAATCTAGAGGTCTGAGACATATACGTAGTATTCAAGCCATAGGATGGATGGGACCACCTAGAAAAACTATAGAGAGGGAGTAATAGGAGGCCCAGGCCCAGCCCTGGACACTCTAAAGCTTTGAGACCAACAGATAAGCCAACAGCCAAGGGGAATGATGAGCCACTAATAAGAGCAAAGAGAAGAGTGTGGGGCCAGAAGCCAAGAGGAGAGTTCCAGTGAGGAAACGTGAGCTGTGCCACGTGCTTCTGAGAGGTCATGTAGGGTGAATGCAGAGGTGTCACCACAGGACTTGACAACTTGAAAGTGATCTATGACCTTGAAAAGGACAGTCCCAATATCTTTGAAAAAAGTGGGGAAGCTGACTTTCTAGAATGCCTCTAGAAAGCTGTCAGAATGGGTATAAAGGAGACTTAGGAATACTACTTACTTGTGGTTGGCAATTCCACAAAGAAGTGGATGTAGAGATTGTCATACTCATAGCCTTGCGCTGAAACTAAGAAAACAAGAAACGACTTCAGCTTATTCTCCTGCCACCCTTAGCACCCAACCCCGTCCTGAAAGGCCTACATCCTCCGGGAGCAAGTCCCTTGAGCGCCAGGAACTCCCTGCGCTTCCAGGAAAGCCTCATGACTGTGTTTCCCAAGTAGGGCAGACAAACCAGAGCCTCCACCGGGGTGCAGCGGGTTACCTCGCAGCTCTGTCGCGGCACCTGCCCAAGCATCAAGGGATCTCTGTCTGGCAAGGCACTTACCTACCTCTCCATTTACAAAGAGCCGGAGGGCACCTGGGACAGTCTAAGGAAGAGAGAAATGGGCCAGGATCAGGAGTCAGGAGGTCTGGGGTAGTCAGCACTCGTCCTCCAGCGCGCCCACCAATCCCCGGAAGACCCGGCACCGGCGGCCAGATCTGCGCGCGAGGCCATTGCGCGTCCTCCGCAGCCCCGGCCCCCGCCCCGACCCCTCTCCACCGAGCTGTCTCCTTCATTTCTCAAGTTTGTAACAGCAAAAAAAGTACATAACTTAAAGGGTGAGGTGGGCAACGAAGCACAGAGAGTTTACAAGAAGAGCCAAGGGAAGTAAGCACAGCTGCCCTTTACCAACAGTGGGATGCTGGGGGCCCGTTCCCTTTAGGTGCCTGAGGTCAAGGAACTAGGGAGTTTCCTTTTTAATTACTTGTTTTCTCATCTAACTTTTTAACACTGCACATGTGCTGCTGATGCAATACAAAAATAATGAATTTTTTTTAAAGAGAGAGGGAAACCGCTGAGTAATCCTATGCTTGTCTCCTGATCGAGGAATGGAACTGCTGGAATAAGGGAAGACAAAGAACAGGACCACAGAATAACTGACAGAAATTATTTTGTTTTGTTTGTGTAAGAGCTAAACTATTTAACAAACAGAAATGATGCCCCTTCTCTCTCTATGGGGCACTTAGGAAAAATATCCACATGAAGAGTGAGGAAGACCTTGAGCATCTTTTTATTTTTTTAAATTAATTATAAAGTAATATGTGAATGCATTACCACTGATAAAAATTGAAAACAACTAAGTTTAGGGAATAAAGAGTAAACATCTCTGACATATCCCTCTCACCATCCAATACCCATCTACCTTCCCAACCCCACCCCCACCCCCGAGAAAGCCATCCACAGCACGTGTGTGCCCTTTTAGACCTTTTTCACTGACATTTTCTTTTTCGTTAACAGCTCTCTGTCAATATGCTATATTTAATTTTATTATTTTTTTTAGAGAGAGAGCATGCACGAGTGAGGGGGTGTGGGGGGGAGGCATAGAGGGAGAAGATCTCAAGCAGACTCCTTGCTGAGCATGGAGCCCAACACCAGGCTCAGTCTCATGACCCTGAGATCACAACCTGAGCTGAAATCAAGAGTTGGAGGCTGGGTGCCTGCGTGGCTCAGTCGTTAAACGTCTGCCTTCGGCTCAGGTCATGATCCCAGGGTCCTGGGATCGAGTCCCACATTGGGCTTCCTGCTCAGTGGGAAGCCTGCTTCTCCCTCTCCCACTCCCCCTGCTTGTGTTCCTGCTCTCGCTGTCTCTCTCTCTGTCAAATAAATAAATAAAATCTTTAAAAAAAAAAAAAAAAAGAGTTGGAGGCTTCACTGACTCAGTCACCCAGGCACTCCTGCTATATTTTATAACACATAATAAGAACTATGCTCTATATGCTAGTCTCTGATTTCCTTCTGACATAAAGACTATGTCCTTTAAGAGAGGTGCTATTACTCAGCCATAGTCCGAATGCTCTGCCTAAAGCTGGCTCGCGGTGCTGCAGGAAACCAAGCCACTCACCATCTCAAAGTCTGTGCCCACGAGGCTGCTGAGATACTCCTTGTGCCGGCCATAAAGCTGAGGAAACAAACCATATGCAAACTCAAGATGCAACCCCAGCCAGCCCAGGGTCAGTTCTAAATGGGAGGGAGAAAAGACGCTGTAACGGGAAATGCGACAGAGAGCTGGAGGCCGAAGCATCCAAGCCACCTACATTTTAAAGTAAAGCACAGAGGCTCTGGAGTCTGCTGGTCTGGGACCCAGTCCCGTCTCTTGCACTTACAAGCCCCATGACCTTGCTTAGCTTTTCAATCTCAGTTTCCTCATTTATAAAATGGTAATAACAAAAGTATTCACCTCAAAGTGATGAAATAAAGTACGTGATAGGCCTTACAGAGCATGGTAAATGCTCAAATAAATGGTCATTGTAATTATTATTATGTTAGAGTATGATCAAAAGCTTCGGTCTGATATGTCAGCAATGCATCCTGTATCAGGAGAGGGCCAGTAAGAAAGACCCTGCAACTGCGGATATCAACCTCGGACATGGTCTCAGCTCCCAGGCTCCCAGGCTCATCCCTGCACTCAGAAGGAAGTTGCTCTCACATCCTTGAACACGCGCTGCTCCCGCTCCTCCTCCTCCGGCCGCGCGAGGGAGGACACGCTGTCCACCGTATACTTCCACAGCTCCTGCTTCTCCCCCTCGGTCTCCATTCTGTAAGGTCAAAGCCACAAAAAAGACCAACTCTGATAAGAAGAGATGCGTCTCTCCAGACCTAGCCCAGGGATAAACCACCATTGGCCATACACCTCGCTCGAAGCAAACGAGGACGAAAGTGGCCAGAACGATGAGCAGGTGAGGGAAACAAAGTGGAAAAGCAGAAAGGGCATTAGAGTGGACATGGAGCATAGGTTTGGGGCCCATTTCTGCCTCAAAGTCATGGGGAAACCCTAAAGCACAACATTCCTGGCACCCAGTTCTCTCGCCTGAAAAACAGACAGGTAGGCTTAGGTCATTTCTAACTATAGTTCTCTCACTGTAAGACACAGAGGTAGGAACAGTCAGGCCAGGGGCGCCTGGGTGGCTCAGTCGTTAAGCGTCTGCCTTCGGCTCAGGTCATGATCCCAGGGTCCTGGGATCAAGGCCCACATCGGGCTCCCTGCTCTGCGGGAAGCCTGCTTCTCCCTCTCCCATTCCCCCTGCTTGTGTTCCCTCTCTCGCTGTGTCTGTCAAATAAATAAATAAAATCTTAAAAAAAAAAAAAAGCAACAGTCAGGCCAGAGGAAGAGATCCGCCTGAGCTCATCCCGCCCTGTTCTGGCCGGTCCCTACAGGCAGCAGCACAGAGAATTATTTTCACTTAACTACACCACTGAAGTTAGCCCTTTCAAATTGGTATAGCTGCCCACTTTCTGAGAACAGAGTCCCCAGGATCCTAAGGGTCTGTTATAAAACAGAATATGAACCACTGGCTGGGAATTTAGAAACCAAGGCAGATGAAGGACTTTCTCAGAATCTCCTCAACTCGGGGCAAGAAGTGAAGCCAAGGGAAGGAATACCATTCCCCCTCCCCCTTTCTTCCTCTCACCTGTAGGGTCCTTTGAGGCCGGTGAAGTCAGGTTTTACTGTGATCACACCATTGCTGTCCACTTTCAGAGTACAGAGGACATGTTCATACTTCTTATAGCCAAGCCTAGACACCAGGAAATCAACACCCAGGTTCAGGACCGCTGGTCCCGCTAACCAGAGAGAGGAAGAGGTAGTCAGCCCACGTCAGGGGAGAGGACAGAGGCTATAGTGAGAATTGTCATAGTCAAATTACCTTTTTCTGAGGACGACTGAGAAGAAAAAGAAGAAATAGTCCCTCCCTCGCGCATTCCCCAGGGGGACTACAACAGGGTAGGTGATGGGTGACGGGGGAAGAGGAGGAGGATCTGAGCTGGGCGGTGAGGGCCTCACTCACTTCCCATAGGGCCCCAGGTCTGCCATGATGTACATTGTCTGAAGAGGGGTGTTGATGACATGGTTGTTCCTGACAAACTCTTCTGAGGGTTCCCAGGTGACAATTCGTGACTTGAGGATGCCACCTTCCCTGGAAGACACCACAGGAAGGTGGCACCCCCTGAAAAGCCCAAAGAAGGCACCTGGGGGAGCACACCCAGGGGAGGCCTCCTGCAGAACGGGAAGCTCGAGGTGGCAGACATACCCAGACACTGGCCTGGAAGGACTATGAAGTCCCCCCCAACCCCCTACTCATTTACACTCACATCCCTCGCCTGTCCTGCCGTCGCCGCCTGACATTGGCCATTCGTTCGACCAAGAATGATGGCACCTCCCGGGCTGCGGTGGTCATTTTCTGACAGTGCTAGGAAAAGAGAGCAGCCCTGTGTGACCCATCTGGTCAGGGCCCCGTGGGATCAGGTACTGAGGCAAGTCTTGCTTCTGAAACCCCATCTGGGACCTGAATCTAACAGGCCACAGCCACCTCACAGTTATACATGTCCGGGGAGGGAAGCAGGGGCACAAAGAAGCCAGAGAAGATTCCTACCATGCCTTGGTTTGTTCCAAGATTTTGGCAGCACCTTCTCCTTCAGAAATGAGTTTATTTGTGCTAACGTTACAATGAGTCTGCAGAAGCACCTGGTGGCGCAGTCGGTTGAGTGTCTGACCCTTGGTTTCGCCTCAGGTCATGATCTTGGGGTCCTGGGATCGTGCCCCTCGTCGGGCTCCACGCTCAGCGCTGAGTCTGCTGGAGATTTTTTTCTCTCCCTCTGCCCCTTCCCCACAATGCGTGCACTCACTCTCTCAAATAAATCTTTTTAAAAAAATAAGATGAGTCTGCAATCTCTGAGTACATACCAACAAAAAGTTGGGTGGGCGTGCCTGGTAGATGGTGATGTTACCAGGTACTTGGAAGATGCCAAATGGGATACAAAGTATCCTGTGAAAAGTCCTCCCATGGGTACTTCAGCACTAACTAATTTCATTTACTTTTCTAAAACAGAAAACCCGAATTTTATATGCTACCAACCCAGAGCTTTCCTAGCATAAGCATCAATCTTTCAAAAACACTCATTTAATACCTGCTCCTTGCAGAGCTACAAAGGTCACAGACAAAAATCAGAAAATGCAGGCCCTACTCTCAAGGAGTTTAAAATCTCCCTAGGAAAGAACAAGTCATACAGGGACTGAGGCAAATATAAGGGTATGGGAGCACAGGCGAACCCATAGACTCAGAGTTGTGGTTGCATCCCCTGATGAGTTTTATCTAGATGGTTCGAGACTCCACCCAGCTGTCTCATCTCATGATGCATGGAGGAAGTCTTGTCCCGGTCTCTAGTCTGCCTGCCATGAGAGACACAGCCCACTCCCCCAGGCCCTCCAGCAGGTGGAAAAGCAGCACCAGCCATGCCACCTGAAGGCCACGCCCGCTCCACTCCAGCTGGGCCGCCAGCAGCACAAGGCAGTTCCTAGATAGGCTGTCTGTCTGAACAGGCTTCTGGTTTAACACACAGAACCCAGAGGCCAGAAAGCTAGGGGAGGGAAAGGAAGCTCTGAGGCTCCAGGAAAAAAAAATACCTCCTCCACATTGGTGTATCTGTCAGAGTCCGTGTAGGTAAAAATTCGTCGGTTCTTCCTGCCACCCGAATCCTCCAGCTTCAGGATCTCTTGACGGTACTGGTGATCCAAAGGGCTCTGACAGGCTGCTTCATTTCGGTACAGATCTACTTCAAACTGAGGTCACAAGGACACAGAGATCTACTGAGAATATGTCAAACTTTTTTCTTGTAACTGTTTCATCAAATCAGTTCCATAGAGCTGATGCAATTTGGCATGTTTCCATAGCCAACTTCCACTTATCTGAACTGACTGAGGGCAGGGGATCCAAAGAATGTTAGAGCTAAAGGGAACCAGAGTGAGAGTCTAACCCAACTCTGCTGTTAGAGATGGCAGATTTCACCCAGAGGTGAAAAGTGTTTTACCCAGGATCATAAAACTGGGTAGTGTCAGTCACTATGCTATACTGCCCTTTAAACACAACAGAGGGGTGGGGCGCCTGCTCAGTTGGTCTTTGGCTCAGGTCATGATCTCAGGGACCTATGATCGAGCCCTGTGTTGGGCTCCCTGCTCTGCGGACAGTCTGCTTCTCCCTCTTCCTCTGCCCCTCCCCCCAGCTCATGCTCTCTCTCTCTCTCTCAAATAAATGGATAAAATTAAAAAAAAAAAAAAAAACACAACAGGGGAAAGTATAAACTGCTATAACTTTCTGGAAATCAGTTAGGCGATATGTACCAGGAATCCTTCCCTGCTACCAGCCAGGTGGAGGTGGAGCCAGTGGAGGTAAACTGGATGGAGAAGTGGCACATGGGCTCACCTGGCTAAAGAGCTTCTCCTGCCACCCAATCACGACCTCTTCCTCTTCCTCTTGCTCTGAGCGGTGTCCACCTCCAAAGACCACAGAGTGAGTCAAACTTTTGAGTCAAATTGGCACCACTTCTTGCTCTGTGATTGGTAATAACCCAAGTCCCTGCTCTAATATTTCCCACAAAATCAGCTGGAGTTTGGGGATTTATTAAGCACTCACTCTAAACAAAGGTTAGAGAGGCTGTGCATATATGTAGAAGCCAGGATTAGGACCCAAGAAGTCTTAATTACTACTCTAATTTGAATAAAAGGAAGTCATGGCTCCCAGGAATTAATCTAATTCAGTGCCAGGAGTCAAATTCAGGATATAGGCTAAATAGCTCTTCCTCAATCCCAACTGTCCACATTTGCTAGAAAAACACCCTGGCGTTCTTGTCTTTACTGTTCATGAAGCCATATGTCTAGAACCACAAGCACTGTAACCTTAGGAGACCAAGTACCAGAAGAGAAGAGGAAAGGCAAATGAATTATTAAAGAACCAAATCGAATACACTCTTGGCTGAGTATGCCTTTTTGAGACACATGCTTCATAACCCACCAGCCCACACTCTTGCCAGGGAATATATCTGAACAGATAAAACAAATGCAGAGAGACTAGTGATTTAACACAAACACGCTGTCCTCTCTTTCTCATTCTCTGGCTTCTGAGACAAGGAAACTGCGAAAGCACAGTTGATGTTAATATGTACCTTTTTCAAGCAGACCCCAATTTTAAAATTGTTTTAAGTAGTGTGCATAAATATATATACATATTTAAAGTAACATATACTATATACATGTATATAGTATACACACACTATGTATATATGTATGTATAGTACATACATATATGTATAGTATACACATACATTAGGAGTTGGGAGCATATTTTCTCTTAGGAAAAAATGCCACAATCGGTATTTAGTTTGCCAGGCAGATTTTTAACATATCAAAAGTATAGTCTTTTGTTATTTTACAACATTTGACCACAGTCTGGATCAGTTCCTGATGGCAAGAATCATGTCTTGATCAATTTTCTTAACACAACATAATGGAGTAGTTAAAATTGCTTGGGATCAAATCCTTGCTTCAACATATACCAGCCATGTGACCCTGGGCAAGGAACCCAACCTCTCTATGCCTTTTCGCAGACTACAAATCTGGGTCTACTCTGTCTTAAAAGGCAACTACCGCCCCAGGCCCTTCCCCAGGTCCCCAAGAGGCCGCATCACCACCATACACCCACTGGCGGTTGGGTGAGGCCTAAAAGTGGCCAAGTCTATGAGGTCTTTCCCAGGCTGGGCAGCAGGCTGGTAACGGAGGAAGTTGCTGGATGTGATTCTTTGCAGGTGGACCCTGTCAGGAAAAGAAAAGCCCGGAATACTCATTACAAGACACACAATCTGAAGATGAACACAGAGCAAAGATGGGGGAAACAAAAGAAAGAAGGTGGGGCTACCAAGGTGTGTTGGGTGCACGTGCGCGCGGCCGGGGGTCTTAAGGGGAAGAGTGCGGGTAAGTGTATTGGGTACAGAGCTCTGAGGAATTTGAGACGGGCAGAGACTTGAAAAGGGCGTGGGTAGGTCTGGAAGCCGTGAGTGGAGAGGGTTGAGGGTAGTGAGGGAGACGCGGGGAGACCAGGAGGCAGAGATCAGGGTTGAAAGCGCAAGTGGGGACTCAGCAAACAAGAAGTGAGGTTCAGGCTCGAATTATCTGAGAGCATGAAAGCACAGGACTCTGGGACGATGCGACTACCGGAGGCGCAAGTTGCGCACGGGGTCCCGGGAGCGATACACAGCCTCCCCGGTGTCAGTGCTCCAGACCGTCTCCGCCATGACAGCTGCGACTCGCCGCGACAGCGCCGGAAAGCGCACCGCCCCCAGTTCCCCTGGCAACAGGGACGCGGGGTTCGGGAGGCGGCCGAGGTGCTGCGCGCGCAGCCTAGGGTTCCCGGCACTGCGCCGCCGCAGCGCGCCCGAAGCGGGCCCGGCCATGGCAGGGCGCCTAAGCGCGGTCAGGTTGGGGTACTGCGGGGTCACCGCTTACAACGTGTGCGACAAAGCTCGCTCACACGCAAGACCGGACTTGATGCACTTTACAAATGAGGGAACCAAGGCAGCGCCATCGGCCCCTTTCATGTAGATCGATGGGGACAGGACCCAGGTGACCTGAGTCCTGGATTCGCCTTTTCTCACCACGCCACACTGCCTTCCACTGAATGCTCAGAAACCTTGCCCTGAAAATCGGTGGATGTGACTCACAGAATGCACCCATTCTTCCCAAAGGAATCAGGGAAGGCGTTGGCGCTTATTCAGACATGAAAATATATTCTTGGAAGAAAACAAAAAAAGTGTCAGGAGTTATTAGTCCTTGTGTTGGTATTCACTGAGCCAGAGGAAGAAGAAACAAGGAAGCTAACAGTAAGGAAGGAAAATTTGTTATTATTGAATTTGTTATTATTGAAGGGTTTTTCCCCCTGTATGTGTCAGTTCCGGATTTTTAAGCCACCTTAAGATACTCTACTGGCCTCCTGAAAAGTCAACAAAGTGCTATTCAGAAGTCATGCTTCATTGGACTGTCAAAGCAAGTCTCATCATAACCTGGAGTCTGGCTCCCTGGCACCT
The DNA here is from genome assembly GCF_054177405.1 of Leptonychotes weddellii. NCBI lineage: Eukaryota > Metazoa > Chordata > Mammalia > Carnivora > Phocidae > Leptonychotes > Leptonychotes weddellii. The sequence continues at coordinate 27,728,367 of NC_138383.1, forward strand.
TGGGGTATGTCAACAGTTACCAGCCTTTGACATTTGTCACTCCCTCAAGAGAGTAAGCAGTTGTCCTCTGAACTCAGTAATCTCATGCCAGTTTGATTATATGGCATTGGGAGTCCTGGGCAGCACGGCTGCTGTTGTGTAACACCAAGGACTCACCGTAATAAGAGCGCCATTTACGTGGGATCTAATACAGCCTGGGCGCTCTGTTTGCATTGTCCCTAATCCTCGAAGAAACCCCTTAAGTAGGCATTGTTATTGCCATTTAATGGATAAAGTCAAGGAAGGCCAGGGCTTAAAGGGTTTGCTAGGGTTGAACTCTCCTAAGGGGTGAAGGAGCTGGGATTCCAGCCCAGGTCCGTCTTTTGAAGCCTAAACACCTTCCGCTCTGCCTTGCAGCCTCTCACCTACCACTGAGCTCTTTATTCCGTAAGAGCACGCAGTCTCCAACGTGAGAAATAATTATTTCAACAGATGGAACTATGGAGGCTTCAGAATACTAGCTCTTAAGAAATGGTCTAATTTTTCCTTTTCTTTTTTTTTTGGTTGAAATTTTTATTTTTATTTTTTTGATTATTAACATATAATGTATTATTTGTTTCAGGGGTACAGGTCTGTGATTCATCACTCTTACACAATACACAACGCTCACCACAACACATATCCTCCCCAGTGTCCATCACCCAGCCACCCTCTAATTTTTCCTTTTAAAATTGTAAATAGACGACACTATGCCACATGAACAACAAATGACAAAGGTGGAGCATGCATCAAGAGTTTAGTTTATAGCCAAATCAAACTTATAGCAATGTCAATCTGACATAATTATAAGAAAAATAGGTACTGTATCACATGGCGTGGAAATATAAATTATTTAAGGAACCATAATTGAATTATTTTTATACTGATAAACTAGATTTTTATCTTTTCTCTTTGTTTACTGGTTATCTGTATATCAGGATTCTTAAAACGGGGGTCCATGAGTGAGGTTCAAGGGATCTGTGAACTCTTTCCCTAGAATTTTGTGGGGTGCATTTTCTGGAACAAGTTCATGGCTTTTATCAGATTCTGAAGGAGTTCATACTGTAATATGGAGAATGATGTGCTCCCCGCCACACTTATATACTAACATCTTGTTAAGAGTCAAAAGTTTGGATTACACGGGCGCCTGGGTGGCTCAGTTGGTTAAGCGACTGCCTTCGGCTCAGGTCATGATTCTGGAGTCCCGGGATCGAGTCCCACAACAGGCTCCCTGCTCAGCAGGGAGTCTGCTTCTCCCTCTGACCCTCCCCCCTCTCATGTGCTCTCTCTCTCATTCTCTCTCTCGCAAATAAATAAAAATCTTAAAAAAAAAAAAAAGTTTGGATTACACAGTATAAAGGCCAAAATCCCTTGAACCATCACCAGCAAACCTACCACCCTCATCCCCAACCAGGATGGTTCAGAGTTGACAACAGTGTTCTCCCTAAAATAACACCATCATTTGGAGAAATTGTTTCGTTTAGAAAGCACTTGTACAAGCCATCATGAAGGGTTAGTATTATCACCTCCATTTCACATATTTATAAACCAATACATTAATTAAATTTCTCACATGACTAGGAAGCATAGAGCCTGGACTTATATTTAAGATGTTCTGACTCAACTCTGTGAGCTTTCTTTTGAATTGTGCTGCTTCCTTAGATCTACTCCCACCCCAAGTCCTTCCCTAATTTTTTCATACCTAAAGCAGTGCAATGCAGAGCCACATCAGAATAGCCCATCACACTTCCTTTCCCTTCCCCAGTTGGTGCTTTATAGCTCACTTGGGCTGTCCTCACTATAAGACTTCAGGAAAGCATAAGAAAAGGAACATCACTATAGTTCTTCAAAAACTTTTCTGGGTCCCGCAGTGTCCATGCTTTGTGCCTAATAAATATCCCTTGAACTCACCGTGGTTCCAGGAAGAAATCCTCCTGAATGAAACAGTCTTATGAGGAATAAAAGGATTGACTTCTGCTTTACTCTCTCTCTCCCTAACTTTGAGGATGGAGGAAGGGGCCATGAGGTATAAACATTCCAATTATAAATCAGAGATTGTCCGATTAGATTAAAAAATCCAATATATATTGCCTACAAGGAACCCACTTTAAATATAAAGATAGTTTAAAAGTTGAAGGATTGGGGGTGCTCCGGGTGGCTCAGTTGGTTAAGCATCTGCCTTCAGCTCAGGTCATGATCCCAGAGTCCTGGGATCGAGTCACGCGTCGGACTCCTTGCTCAGCGAGGAGCCTGCTTCTCCCTCTGCCTGCTGCTTCCCCTGCTTGTGCTCTCTCTCTCTGACAAATAAATTAATAAATAATCTTTTTAAAAAAAAACAAAAAACAAGGGGCACCTGGGTGGCTCAATCGTTAAGCGTCTGCCTTCGGCTCAGGTCATGATCTCAGGGTCCTGGGATGGAGCCCCACTTCGGACTCCCCGCTCAGCAGGAAGCCTGCTTCTCCCTCTCCCACTCCCCCTGCTTGTGTTCCCTCTGTCGCTCTCTCTGTGTCAAATAAATAAATAAAATCTTAAAAAATAAAAACAAAAGCAGAAATGTATCTGGAAAAGTCCAAGTATTTGGTATTTAACATCTGAATAATTTTTCAAGAAAGAAGTTATAATGGAAATAAGGAAATATCTTGAACTGAATGAAAAGGAAAATACAATGTATCAAAATGTTGGGTATGCTTAGAAGGAAATTTATAGGATAAAATGCTTCTGTAGGGTGCCTGGGTGGCTCAGTTGGTTAAGTGACTCCCTTCAGTTCAGGTCATGATCCCAGGGTCCTGGGATGGAAATCCCATATGGGCGGGCTCCCCCTGCTCTGCAGGGAGCCTGCTTCTCCCTCTCCCTCTGCCTGCCACTCCCCCTGCTTGTGTTCGCAAATCAGTAATCTAAATTTCAATTTTAATAAACTAGGAAGAAAATTAAAACCAAAGTAAGAAGCAGGGAAAGAACAATAAATATAAGAGCAGAAATCAATTAAAAAGAAAACATAAAGACAAAATTTTTTTTTTTAAAGCCACTTCTGGAATGGTAGAGGAAGAATCTCAAAAACTGACTTCTTCACAAAAGCCGTGAGAACACTGGCAACACTTATCAACATCAACTTTTTCAGAAATCTAGAAATTAACCAAAGGCATGCAATAATCCAAGGAGCATTTATTCAAGCAAAACAGCCAAATTTCAGTAGGAACAGTGAGATGTGTGGCTTTAATTGTCCTATTTCCTCTTTCCTCTCCCCAGCTCAAGCTTACTGTGAATAGCCTTTTCTCCTGGGCGGGAATGTCAAAAGCAATGACATGGCTTTTGTTTAATATTGCAGTTGCTTAATAGTGCAGCCACTTGAGGTGACGATAATAACTGAAACAACTAAGAAACTAACCGAAAACTTGAAAGGAAAAACTGGGGACTGATGTGCCCATGGGAGTTTTCAAAAGCTCTGATATTATCTTGGAAATCTAGAAGGCCACACACACGTGCAGGGTGGTGTGTATATCCAGGGAAGACATGAGATGCCTGAATCTATTATATCTATATCTATATCTTTATCTATATCTATATATGAGAGATAGCTTATATATGTATAATGTTTGTATGAAAAGAATTTTTATATAAATATGTTCAAAGAACTAAAGGAAACTATGTCTGAAGAACGAAAGGCATGTAATGAAAATGATGTCTCACCAAATAGAGAATATCAGTAAAGAAATATAACTTATTTTTTTAAAAGAAACAATATGAATTCTGGAGTTGGAGAGAACAATAAATGAAATGAAAAATTCACTAGAGAGCCTCAGTAGCACATTAGCACTGGCAGAAGAATGAATCAGCAAACTTGAAGATGGGCCAATTAGTTAATCCCATACCCAGACCTTGGTTTCTAACTACCATACCATTCTCCATTACAAAGCTATCAGGGCTCATTGGAGAAATGATTGATTCCCTGAAAGAAGCAGAATGGAACCTCTTAGGCACCTCTGGGCTGGGGAGTACCCATCAGCCAAGAGCAATCCTGAGATAGGTGCGTGTATGGGCTGTTGACAGTTAACATGCTCAGCAGCTGGTCAGGGGGAGCTGGGCAGGGCACCAACATCTGTTACAAGTACGTTTGAGGGAGGTGATCCTAGGAAACACTGGCATGGGAGTGGGGCTAAACCCAGGCCAACTTACTCAGGGCACTCCTTACCCTAGCCTCTTCCAGGCAGTGTACCAACGTGTGGAATAGGTGGGACCACGTGGGTATTTGTACACTGACATTACCAGAGTTGGTAGGAGAGTAAAATAGGTCAGCAGTACCCAGAAGCTCAGCATCTGAAGCAGTTCATTCATATGCCCTAGTCAGATCTCAAATGACTTTTCCCAAGAAATACACTCCATTTCTGATAATTAACTGCTTTTATCTTGGGCAGCCACAATTTCCCTACAGTGTGTCCCAACAGGTTAGCCCAGGTCTTCAGTGACATGTCAACACTTGGAGAAATAGGAGTGTTCTAAATAGTAGGACTCTGATGACATTGGCTTCTACGCTCCCCGCCCCCCGCCCCCCCACCAAGAAGTTTCAATTTTTAGAAATACAGGGACTTTAAAATTCACCTTCCATGCTCCTCTCTTTCTTGGTATCCTCCTGGAAATACAAAGAAATTAATGTCGTCAATAAATTCTAATAAGTGGCAGAACTTTCTGCCAACTGCGGGATTCTTTCAAGTTTAATTTTATTAAAGTGCACTGACTTTTCCCCAAATCAGCAATGATTTTTTGAAAGTCTATATTCATATCTACACAATAATTTTGAGTTGTTTTTGGCTATTCTCTCAAAAAAATCATTTGGCCACAGCTGCTGGGGTTGAAATTAGGTGGTGATGCAACTTGCTTTGAGTAAGGATTCTCAGCAACACTGTCCGAGCCCCTAAGATATGGTAGTTATGGGTTTGCTTCACAATTCATCAATTAATTCACTTCATTCATTCATTTAACAAATATTTATTGAGGATCTTCTATGTGTGGGGCACTGTGTTAGTCCCCAGGGACATACAATCTCTGACCTCATGGAATTATTATGGTCCAGGTAGAGAGATGGAGAGTAAACAAAAAAGTAAAATATGTACAATGTATAGTGGTCAGTTCCATGAGGGGGAAAAAAGCAAGGAAGGATGATAAGAATTATGGGATAAGAGTTTGAAATATTTTTTAAGGGAAACCAGGAAAACACTCACTGAACTGTGATATTTAAGTAAATACCTGAAAGTGGTAATGGCGCAAGCCATGTGGATATCTGGAGAATGAGCCTTCCAGGCAGAGGAAGCAATGCATAGCTGGGTGGTGGAGCATGGGTATACATTGTATTTATTCTCAACTGTATCATGTGAGTAATCACAACAGTAGACGTTGTTAAATTAGATCTGGCTTCAAGTTCCCACTCAGCAAAGCTGATGAGAAATCCAGTGTCAGTTGGTACTGGCAGCCCTTCCCATTCCCTGGACTCAGAGTAATGTCCCTGTGCCTTCGAAAGACA
>NC_138383.1:27734399-27769763 GCF_054177405.1 Leptonychotes weddellii
ACAAGAGAAGCAGCTTTTAACTACATTCCATCAGCTGGAGAAAAGGGATATCACTTTTTGGAAGGCAAACCCAGGGGTTTGATGTTTGGTTGTTGAATTTCTGACAGTCTCCCAGAGTATTTTCAACCCAAGGTAAAATTTCATAAAGAGCTTATGTTTTAAATTGTCTCTCTGTAAAGTACATTTGGATGAAATTTCATTTTCTCTGAACCTTCCTCTTTCTTTCCTGTGTGGATCTAATGAACTTGAAATTTCAAACTCATTGAGGTAGGGGTGGTATATAATATTATATTTGGGCTTTAAATCAATACATTTCCAGATATTGGTGTTTCTTAATGGGCCACCCTATAGAAGGCATGAGGTCATAGAAATCCTAATAATTATCTAAACCAACTATCAATTTTGTAACTAGAGAATGTGACATACCAGAAGGTGAAATGTCTCACCCAGAGCCATATAATGACAGAAGTAGGGACTTAATCTACCACTCTGGCAACAAGTCCAGAGTTCTCACCTCTCTGGTGGCCAAAAAGGGGACAGTATTTTGAAATTTTGACCAAAAAAAAAAAGTCTGCATTTTTTAAATTAAATTTTTAAATTTAATTTAATTCTTTAAATCCAAAGACAAATCTATCTGCTTCTACAGAGAAGAGGGAAAGGTAAGGGAGGGATCAAAGGACAGTGAATAAATGAATGGGGAAGAGAGCCATTCAGTTGTTCCTAATTTTAACAGCTATTCAGATCCCACAAAGAGCTCAGAGTTTGGAGTTTTGCCTATGACTGCAGCAGGACCATGTATTTAACCTCGAAAATGGGAAGAAGAGGTTCTGCTTTACTCAGTCAGTGATATTGCATCAACCAATCCCTGCAGTTTCCTCGTGCATCTGCCTGGAGTCACAGGGTGTTTCCTGCTGAATCTGAGTGTCTCCTCCTAGCCACATCAGCCCCTCAAATCTTTCCTTCTGGGCCTTTCCCAGAAATAGGTTCTTGGTGGAAGCTATAAAACATCAGCTCCTCCCAACAGATCAACTCCGTGGCTGCTACCAGAGGCCAAGGCACTTGGCAGGTAAGACTCATTAACTTTAATCTTTCCTGATTTCTGCAAAGTTGATGATGAAATTTCCTAAAGGCTTCTCAGAAAGCTTGGTACTGCATTTGGACTTGTCTTCACTGGGTATTTTCTGATGCCAGATTTGGCTGCCACCATGGCAGTTCATCCTTATTTGGTATAAGGGAGAATGTGATTAAATCTACTGTGGGGCAAGCCAGCTTTTCTGAGTCTGAAAACAGTCATAGAAAAATAAACTTTTAGGTCTGGAGGGTACCAGACCTCTCACCCACCCTCTTTAGAAACTGAAGCCTAAGAGATAACACAGAGAGTTGGGGATAAATAGTAACAGAATGATGCTCCGTATGGTGTTCTTGAGACTAATGTGATATCCTGTGACATTCTAAACTAGAGTGAAAATTTTGCAGTGTTTTAAGGGTTCCCTAAGTCCGGGCTCTCAGATCTTTATCTTGTTTCCAGCATCGCATGCCTGCTATTTCCAGCATATCTGAACATCTAGTTATCCCTGAATGTCTAGTCCCAGGAGTCTTCAATACCCTTGTGGACACCCGAATCTCAATCAGACATATGAATTGCAGCAATATTAGTTGGGCTTCACTTTGGGAGAATGGAGTGGTTGAATTATACTGTGTTTTATGTGATTGGGTGTTCCAAACCCTGTGGCTGAGGTGGGGGATTATTTCTTCTAAAGAGATCTTGATAAGAATTTTTCCTCACTATTTTCCTCTCATTCCTGGAGCTGCTCAAGGGGTGATGGTGGTGTTTGTTGGTTTTCCTACTGGCTCATCCCACCACCCTCAACAGAGCTCTTGTCACTCATGGAAAAGTATCCCACTGATTCCTTCCCTTCTCAGTCTTTCCTGCAGCCCCTCTTGGTGACTTCTCAGCAAATCTGAAAGCCTTTCTCTGGAAGGCCTTGGTACTAAGGGTGTGGTCTGCAGACCAGCAGCATCAACATCACCTGGGATCCTGTTGGAAGTACAGGCTCTCGGGCCCCTTCTATGGACCTTCTGAACTAGAATTTGCATTTAATAAGGTCTCCAGGTGATTAGTAGTCACATTAAGATGTGGACTAAGGGACCATCACCACCCTCACCCTCTGCACCCTCCAGATGCTGAACTTCTTCTCTGTCCCAGGAGTTTCATTCATTCAGCATATACCCAACACCTATTATGTACCAAGAGTAGGCTTGGGCATGGGAAAAAACAAAAGTAAATAAGACATAGCCCTTGAGGAGCTTATAGTCTAATAGGGGAGACAGACATGAAAACAGTGATATGTGATATGAGTAGAGTACTAGGGGAGGACAGGAAGATGAAGGACCTAACCTTGCCTGGAGAAATCTGCTACACTTCACAGAGAAGGTGGCATCTAGCCTGACTGTTGAAGAATGAATAGTTCATCGGGCAGAGAGGGCTCTTCATAAGAGAGTGTGAGTTGAGGCAAGGAATTGTGGACCAGCCGGCCATTAGAGAGGCAGAGGCTGTGACTCTGTTTCCAGATAATGCTTCATGTCACAGGGAAGCCTCCAGGCTTGGGAAATGATTTCTTCACTGAGCCTGATGATAAGAATGTGGATAAATATCCAAACATCACAGAAGCCTCTTGTTGACCTCTTACACTCTGAAGCCCCACGTCCTCCACCCTCTGCCCTGCTTGGCTCTGGATACAGACAGTGTCCCTCCAGTCATCCAAAGATCCTCCAGGATCTTTTAGCACACCTTTTTTCCAGTGCAGTGGCATGAACTTGCGTTTGCCTGGCTCTGCTTTCTGTCCTACATCCTTCCTTCACACGCACCAGAGAGGTTGGCCAAGACATGGAAAATAATTTGACTTTGGTCTTGAGGTCCCTTCCCTACTTCCCAGTGAGGGGAGTATAAAGGGGGTTCCAGGGAAAGGAGAAGAGAAATGAGCATCCAAGTTGTTTTTCCTGTTCAGATTTCTCAATGTTATGTCTTCGGCTATGATATTTTTCTTCCTCAGTCTATCTCAGATGATGCCCTTTTTCATAGACTAACATTTTACTTTTTGTTTTTAATTTATTACTAGTCATTGAAAGAGTGGTGTAATGAATACTTGTGTGGCCATCAGGCCTCTTTAAAAATCAATGATTTGGTTGTTGCCAGTGGCTAGGGGAAGAGGGAAAAGGGAGTTGGTCTTCAGTGGGTATAGAGTTTCAGTTTTGCAAGATGAAACAGTTCTAGAGATCTGTTTAAAACAGGGTGAATATGGGCAACCCTCTCGGGTCCCCTCCCTCTTGGGGAGCTTTGTACTCTAAACTTTACTATCACTCAATAAACCTTGCCTTTGCTGCCCACCAAAAAAAAAAAAAAAAAACAACAGTGTGAATATACTGGCCACGACTATACTGGATGGTTAAAAATGGTTAAGATCGTAAATTTTATGCTATGTGTTTTTACCAGAATTTTAAAAAATATATGATACTTTTTTACTCCAAATCCATCATTTTTGTGTGCCTGAAAGGGCAGATTTCTGCTGGCTCAATGGTCCTCTCGAGTCACAAAGAGGAGGACTACGGTTCTACTTGGGGTCATAGAAGTGTAAGACAGGATCCCACTGAGGACCAAGCCATTTGAGAACTCCTTTTGGAAAAAAACAAAAGTGCCAAGGAGAATCTTGGCCAGAAAGGTATTTATTCATACCTTGCCTTTTTTCTAGAATGAGCTTACAAAAAGTATATTCAACAAGATAAAAGTTGGTAGGGGAATCATAGAAGGACAGGGAAAGATTGGGGGAGTGTTAGACCAAAATTACCTGGTCTAGATACACAGTTCTCTTCTGGGCTGGCCTAATTCAAGGGGAGAGTATCTGGAGGGTGTCCAGAAGACCACCTGGGTGGCCCCTCAGGCAAAGCTCCAGAACCACAGTTTCTCTTAGGGAGCTTAAAGTAGATATGGAGGGGGCAGCCAATCTGAGATGTTTCCCCTGGTGTGATTCTGGAGTCTAACCAGTGAATGCACACAGTGGGGAGAACCTGTGTCCACTTGTGAAACCTAAGAGGCCTGTCAGGAGTATGGTCTAAACACAGCATCATTCCATCTGTATGCCATGGGCTCGTCCCTGGGCTGAAACTAGAATGTCCTCAAAAGATATTTTGGTTCTACTCCACCAAACCTCATGAACACTCTAAGCCCTAAAGCCCCTCATCAGCAAACAAAGTTGCATGAATTTTAGTCCGATGACTTAGGTTTAGGGTTAAAACTCACAATGAAGGGGTTAATCTAAGAGCTAGAATCTCTCCAGGTAGCTGGAGACAAGCTATGAGCTCAGGCGAGCCCTGAGCTTTGTCACAACTTCCATTCCTGTGCTCCCATCAGATTGGCTCTTTGAGGAAGGGGGAAGCCCCTGCTGATTTCTGAAGGGAGGAGCTGAGTGTCTGCTTCCCAGTCACACTCCCCTGATGCAATACAACCCCAAGGGAAGGAGGGAGGGGAACTCCAAAGCTGTGTTCCAGGTTTTGTAATAGCATTTCTCACACCTGTGACCAGACAGGTGTGGGACCTCAGGTCACAGGCTGTCGGGGCAGAATCAGACTTCCTGGGTCACTTGGTCTGACTCCCTCACTTGGCAGGTCAGGGGCCCAGAGATGTTAGGTAACCTGCCCAATGTCACAGAGCTAGTTATAGCAAATGCAGAAGTACAACTCAGGACCTCCTGACCCCAAAGCCTGAGCTCTTTCCCTTCTAGCACTGCCTCTTTCCACATCTGCCAGTCCCTGGCATGGGTCTGCACAGACGGTAGATGCTGACTTAGTTACTGTACTTTTCCCTTCTCTGCTCCAGTGTGAGGGCATCTGCTGTTCCCTGGGCCATCTCTGCTTTACCATCCCCTTTCTGTGACTCAGTCCCTCCCATGGGAGCTCTATAAGGCTCACACATGATCCTCCGTCTCGTTTCAGCAATGCGGGTCTTTCTCCACCTCCCAGCCCTTTTAGCTTCCCTGACCTTGCTCCAGGCTGCAGTGTTGGCCACAAATGGTAAGTGTCTCCCTGTATGGTTTCCTGGGGCTGCTGTAACAAAGGACCACAGACTGGGTGTTGTAAGACAATAGAAATTTAGGGGCGCCTGGGTGGCTCAGTTGGTTAAGTGGTCGACTCTTGATTTCAGCTCAGGTCATGATCTCGGGGTCCTGGGATTGAGCCCCACGTCGGGCTCCACTCTCAATGGGGAGTCCGCTTCAGGATTCTCTCTCCCTCTCTCTCTGGCCCTCCCCCCACCTCTGGAGTAAATAAATCAATCTTAAAAAAAAAAAAAGACAACAGAAATTTATTTTTCAACAGTTCGGGAGGCTAGAAGTCCAAAATCAAGGTGTCAGCAGAGTCCTGTTCCTCTGAAGGCTCTAGAGAAGAATCCTTCCTTCCCTCTTCTTAGCTTCTGGTGCTCCAGCAAGTCTTGGTACTCCTTGGCTTATAAGCTCTGCCCCTGTCTTAACACACTTCTCTGTGTATCCCGTGTGTCTTCTCCTCTTGCTGTAAGACCACCAGTCACTGGATTTAGAGCCCACCCTAATCCCGTGCCTTTATGACCTCATCTGAATTAATTACATCTGCAAAGAGCCTATTTCCAAATAGGGTCACATTCTGAGGCTCTGGCTGGACAGGTATTTTGGGGGGGATACCATTTAACCCACCAAACTTTCCTTTTTCAGAGAATGCATCCTGCCCCCCATGTTCCAGACCCCAATACAAGTGAAAACAAGAAGAAATCCTACCTCTACCCTATGCCATCCCCTTCTCTACTTCAGGGTCCTGATCAGCTAAGCCCTTTGATGGATTCGCTTAAGCATCTATCTCACCAAGAACCAGAAAAATCCCCACAGCCCAGTAACCCAAGCCAACCTGAATGGTCACCCACCTTAATCCCATCCCTGGGTATTCTCGTGGACTCCTGAGGAGCAATTTTGACATCTTAGCGAGGCTCAGAGAGTATTCTTCCCATTCTGTGCTTTTCCTCCTTGAGGATTCTTGTGAATGTTTCCTAATCTCCATCTTCTACCTGCTCGGATTTGAGGGGTGGGGGTGACGGCCGAGAAAGAGGGAGGCAGAAGCAGAGGGTATCTCGAAGGAATGGTGTCAGATATTCTGCTCCTTGCCCCTCCCCCTCCAAGCACAGACCACCACGACTGCTGTCATCTCTGATACCGTGAGGCAGATCAAGATCCAAGTCAACAAGGCCTTCCTGGAATCCCGGACCAGGTACGTGAGATGCACACACCGCGTACCTCCCCTCCTGGGCTTTCTGTTAATGACAAGCACATCTGGGCCAGCCCTGACAAGCCAGTGAGCAAAGCAGTTACACAGGCCACGCTACCACCCCCCTACCTCCTTGGCTTATAGTGTGTGGCAAGTAGGAGTAATAGCCCGTAAGTCCTAAAAATCCTCAGCCTGTAAATCACCTTGAAGAGAATGTCTGATCTAATCCTGTAAGTACTTCCTTCCACGTGACTGAATGTTTCCTTGGGTCATGCATTCCAGAGTCTCAGAAAGCTTGTGAGTAGAATTTCTCCATTCATTCAACTAACATTGACTGACTTAAGTCCAGTTGCCTGGAAGCAGAATCTGAGACGTGGATTCATGTGCAGGTGACTTATTAAAAAGTGTCCTCAGGAAAGCTGTGAATGAAGTGAGGGGGCGAGCTGGAGAGGTCAAAGGAAGAAGTTAAGCAAGGATTGGCTCAGTAATCACACAAGAAGGGTGCAGGTGTGAGCCTTCAGCAGCTGCACCCGGGGTGGCTAGGGGCGCAGCACCCCAACCCCATAAAAAGATCCAAGGGTGCTTGGGGACCCCACACGGTACCAGCAGAGTGAGCCACCCTCCAACCACATGTAGGGGCTGGGGTCTCCGAAATAAGCGATGCACGCTGGGTCCCTGCCCTCAGGATGCCCATCCAGCTAAAGGCAGACAAACAAGAAGAACCATTGTGTTGAGCAAAAAGCAACCTTATTCCTTCCTCTTGCGTCCCTTTGTGCTAGAACTGGGTCTTCCTTCCTCCTTGGCCTTTGAATGAACTCTTAAGCAGTCCCATAACTGTTCTGCTGACTTTTAGATGACAATATGTGCTCTGGTCACTTCTAGTCCCAGGAACAGTGTCCTTTCAGGAATTCAAATGTCAGCATAAGGAGACCAAGCCCAGAACTTCTCACCTCCCTCAGCTCAGAGCTGTGTGAGGCTTATCGTGAGAAAGGGAGCACAGTCTGCTCATCCCTCTTTCCTGGGCTCCCCCCTCTCCCCCGAGCACAGGTTTCTGACTCCTTAGGGGTTACGCTGGGGAAGGGAGGAGAGATACCAGAGGACAAGGTCTAAGTCACCTCACAACTTAGTGCCTTGAGGGAGTCAGAGGCTCTTCCCCACCTCAGGCACTTGTCAGCTCTCTCGGAGATTCTGCTGCCTGCTCCCTGACCCAGAGAAGTTTCTGGCCAGTAGCTTACAGCTCCAACCCTCAGCCCAGAAGCATCTGGCTCACTCTCTCACCTCCCCATGCCTCTTGAGTCAGGTCCCTTTTAGGCAGGCTCCAGAAGACGAAAGGCTTTGCCCTGCTGCCTGAGGCTGTGTGGACTTTGCCCAGGGCTGCCCTGTCTGGCTCACTCTCTCTCAGGTGCATAGTGCCAGCCACCTTTCCTTGAGGCTCTTTGGGAGGCATCACGCACTGGCCATGACTCTAGGACACACAGTCAGGCCCCCTCTTGAGGCCCTTGCCACCCGAATTAAAGCACAGAGGAAGCCCCATGGTGGCAGCAGGGAAGTGCCTGGGACTTCAGCAGCCATCTCCAAAGGAACATTCTCTCTCCCCCCTTAACTTCAATCCTTGTGTAGCCACAAGGTGGGGATAGAGGAAAAGCCACAAAATCAGGGTTCCTCACCTCCTTTGTGAGTTGTGCACGGGGTGACAAGCCCTGCTTTGGGACTCATCCTCCCTGGTTAGTTCTTGGACTCAGGGGCCTCATGGAGACATAAAGAATCACACAGAAACATCTCCTTACATGAACACAAACAATCCAAGGAGTCATGATTTATGAAAAGACCAATGAGGGAAATACACAGAGCTATGGTTGCTACTCGAGGTCAGGGGTCAGGGAAGCCTGATGGAGGATGAGAAGCCGCTAGCCAAGTAGAGAGACAGGGGGATAGCATCTTTTCCCCAAGCGGGAAAGAGGCTTAGGGGGCTACGAAGGCCAATGCTGGTGGAGGTGGTAGGCAAGGAAGAGCACACACAGGTGAGATAGAGACGTGGGTCCTGAGGGCCATAGAGTCAGAAAGCAGATTAGTGGTTGATGGTAGGGGGGTGGGGCGGGTGGAGGGAGCAGGGGAGGAATTGGAAGTGACTGCTTAATGGGTATGGCGTCCCCTTTGGGGGTGATAAGGATGTTTTGGAACTAGACAGAGGCTGTGAAGGCGCAACATTAGGAGCACGTGTGCAGTAAGCAGATGGAGTCATCCATGTCTCGGGGTAAGCCGATGAAAGGCTTTACCATGCAGAGTGGCACTGCCTTTCCTTCTAAAAAGTTCACTGTCGCAGCTGTGTGGGGAATGGACAGGAGACAGGGAGAAGGACGAGAGCCGGGTCAGGAGGCTGCTGCAGCCGTCCAGATGGGAGGTGATGGTGGCTAGGGTGAGGGTGCAGGCATGCAGATGGATAGACTTCTTCCCAAACCCTGACTGCTCCCACGGAACACAGCCCTGAGCAAAGTAGGAGGTAAGTCCCCGGGGTGGGGGTGGGGGGTCAGCCTTCAGGCAGGAGAGCCACACAGAGCTCAGGGCAGAGGAGGCGGGAAGGAGCACGGAGAACCTTGCGTGGGACCTTCCAGGCGGAGCCCTACAAGGCCCAGCACCCCACCTTGTTTCTGGGGTGGAGGGCCCTTTGGGTCCTGGCTCATGAGGATGGTGGTGCTGATGCTAACACACGTGAGCGTTTACTCTATGCCCGATACAGCTCTAGGTGCTTTACGCTCCCTCCTGCCCACAATCCTACGAAGGCTAACTCGCCCAATATGAAATAACGTGTTGTTGAGGTCAAAATGATCAAATAGCATGGTTCAACCTAAGGCTGCTGCCATTATCCTCATTTTATGGATAAGGAAGCTGGGTACAGAGAGGTTGAGTAACTTGCCCAGGGGCGCACAACTAGTAAGTGGCAGGCATCACAACAGGAGTCAAAACAGCCAGGGTTCAAATCTTGTTTCCTGAACTCAAACGCCAGGCCCCGTGCTGGTCGATAGAACTTTCTGTGATGATGCAATGTTCTATATCTGTGCCGTCCAATACAGGAACCACTAACTACACGTGGCCACTGAGCACTTAAAATGTGGCTAGTGCCAGTGAGGAACAGAATTTAAGTTAATTTAATTTTAATGAAGTTCCATTTAAATAGCCACACGTGGCTCGCGGTTACCACATTGGACAGGGCAGCACTCTGGGCCACTGGGCCACGCTGTCCCTGCCACAGCATCCAAAAGACAGTCTGGTTTCTTTTCTTAGGTTCTTTTATATTGAGGTTGGGGAGGCTGGTCAGGGGTAGGCCTGCTGACTAGAGCCCCGTCATCACAGTTGTCCTTGTGCCTGTCCCACGTGCCCAGGAAGTCCCTCCGCTGAGACACCACACCCCTCACTCTTGAAATAGTTAAGAAGCTGATCCATAGTGACAGCCCAGGTATTGCAGTCAGTGAGCTGTCCCCCAAAAGCAGAGCTGTCTTTGGTGAGAATTGGAGCCACTTCCAAAATTTTGGAGTCTTAGAGCCGTAGACAGCCTCTCACAGAACCCTTCCTCTCCCACCTGAGGAGACTGAGGCACAGGGACGGCGTAGTGGATTCTCACGGACCGGACTTTTCTGACCCCACCTTGTGCTCAGTCACCTCTGTGTTGTCACAAACTTCTTAGGAGCAGGGATTTGGGCTTCTCATTTTACACATGGGGGAAACTAAGAATAAAAAGGCTGAACATCTTGCCCCCAAAATGGTCCACAAGCGGCAGGAGGCTACCGCCCACATCTAAACAAACTCCACGCTACCTCTAGGGCCAGATGCAGTTGAGGATGTTTCCATGGGAAACATTGATTCTGATCCGGTCAGGTCTGATTCCCATTGATTCTGATCCGGTCAGCACAGTTACAAGCCTCCGATTCTAATTCAGGAAGCGCTCACCCCATCTGTCCACCCTTTCTCAGAACCAGACACACTCAGAGACACACTGTAGCTTTCTCCTCCCAGAAGAGATTTTCCAGCGGCATCAGGAGGGAAGAGATTTTCCAGCGGCATCAGGAGGGAAACGAGAAAAGAGCACAGGGAGTGCTTGTTTCCTGCATGCTGCCCACACTCCCTGTGGCTCCTCCCCAGACACCCCTTCTACAGGGTCAGAGCTGGAGGGGCCGGGTCATGACTCTCCCCCTGCTCTCCGCTGTAGGCTGAAGACGGCCATGAGCTCCGAGGAGCCCACCTCTCGGCAGCTCTCGGAGTACCTCAAGCATGCCAAAGGCCGGGCGCGCACAGCCATCCGCAACGGGCAGGTGTGGGAGGAGGCCTTAAAGAGACTGAGGCAGCAACTGGCCGTGACCAATGCCACAGGTACAGAAAACCCACTGGCCCTCTGATGGCAGGGAGGGGCCATCTCCCTGCAGCAAGGAATAGGAGGCACCAAAAGCTTCGTTCCCTATTAGGAGCACCTCCCGGCAGGGGCCCTCCGGCTGTCCCTTCTCAGAGCCGTGAACCTGCAGAGCGAGGAGGGGCAGAGGGGACAGCTATGCCAGCGTGGGGTGTGTTTTGCCGAGAAAGGAACGCAGGCCCAGCACGGTCATGTTGCCAGCTCCAAACGAGGGGACATTCATGCTCTTTGTATAATGCCATCTGTAATGCCTCTATCCAGAGGAAGTGCTAAAGTCAATAAACATGGGCTCCCTGTCCCAAACGACAATGCCACCACTACTGCCTATAAAGGAGACATTTAAGCCACATGTATCGGGGGATTTACTGGGATTATGTCACAGGAGATGAGATTTCCATCTTGTTTGCGGTAACGTGGAGCTGAAACAACGAGGTAATGGATTGATCGTGACTTCCTCCAACCCCTCCACTTCCTCCCACCCCACCCCCCACCACCAAATGTCACAGCTCCTGGGGAGGGTCATAGAGGAATGGGTTTGGTTCCGACCGGAGGAAGAGGCTGCAGGTTCTCCCTGGGAAAACATCAAGTCCGGGAAGATAACTGGCCTAGGACATGGGCAAATTCCAGAGTTCCAAAAGAAGGAAACTGGGACAAGGTGGGGAGAAGTAGGGATCACTTTGAGACTCTGAGACCGCAAAGGAGAGGAAGGTTGAATCCCGGCCCCTGCCAACCTTCACAGACGGTCCCCTGCCGAAGCCCCCACAGAACCAGGTTCCCTTGACTCTCTTCCATGCAGGCACCGGGATGCATCACAGGCTGCATTAGGAGGTTCGGATGCCTGAAGCCCCCCACTATGTTACTCCTCCTCAGACCACAGTGCCGCTCACTTAAAAATTCCCTAGCCCTTCCCAACATCTTCCTTATCGAGCTTCCTGCTTGCTTGGTACTTTAGATGTCAGTGAAGCTTTAGAAGAAAAGCAGTCTTATCAAACTTAATTCACACTAACAGGTGCTCAAGCTCTGGGGGACATTTTCATTCTAAAAGAAAGACCTGTTAATTCGAATGACCTGGTAAACAAAGAATCATGAACAATTCTGGGGACTTTCACAATTACTATCTGTGTGGCCTCGGGCCAGTCTCTTGGGCACTGTGGTCTCAGTTTCTTTTCCGTAAAATGGGAATTAAAATTCTACTTTAATGACTTGTCAGGATTGAACAAGAAACCACCTGAGAATTGCTTCCCTAGAACATGGACGTGTACTCCAAGTAATGGAGTTCACCTCTGGTTTCCGTGTCCTGCCTCCCCGCAGGGCCCCAGAATGGAGAAAGAACTCAGCCGCTTTGGCGTCCCTTCTGTTTCAGACCCCAGTTTGGACTTGACTGCACTGTCTTGGGAGGTGGGCTGTGATGCCCCTGTCCCTGCGGTGAAATGTGACAAGGACAGTCCTTACCGAACCATTACAGGAGACTGTAATAACAGGTGAGTGGGCGCGGGCAGGTGTGCGGGGCAGCCCCTGCCGATCGCCACGCCCAGCCCACCCGCTCCACCCCGCCCGCCGGCCCTGCGCAACCCCAGCCCAGCCAGGCCGAAGCCCCCCTGTCGGAACCCTCCCCGAGCTTCCCCACCTTCTAACGGGACCCCTGTACCCCAGCGGCAGCGCAGCCCTGCGCCTTCTGGGTGGACGCGGTTCAGAATCCCCACACGTGAGAGGCGTCTCCTCCGCGCCCCCCTTTCCCGCGGGCGGAGGCTCCCACTGCTCCCCGCACCGGTCCCCACGGGCTTTGCCGAGGAGCAGAGCCCGCAGCGGCCGGGCCGAGGCTGAGCGCGGCTCTTGCTCGGTTTCAGGGGGAACCCCGCGCTGGGCGCCGCCAACAGGGCGCTGGTGCGCTGGCTGCCCGCCGAGTACGAGGACAGGCTCTCCCTGCCCTTCGGGTGGACGCCGGGCAGGACGCGGAACGGCTTCCCGCTCCCGCTGGTGAGGGCGGGCCCGGGGTGGGCGCGAGCCGCGAGCAGGAGGGGGCGGGAGGGCCGTCGGGGGGAGGGGATGCGCGCCCAAACACACGCGGAAAGGCAGGAGAAAGAGGTGGGAAGGCGGAGGGCGAGGCGGGCCCGCGGCGGCGGAGGTGGAGGTTTGGACCGGCTACCCGGCCGTGTTCCCCAAAGTGCCACTAGAGGGCAGCAGAGCCCGGAGTTCGGCCACGCGGGGGTCGAGTCCGGCGGCCCACGGGCCAGATACCCTGGGGTGTCCCGGGCAGATGGCCTCCCTGCCCCATCCTGCCCGCGCCTACCCCGCCCCCGCCCCTGGGGTGCATCAGCTGTTGTTTGCCTGGAGGTCCTATCTGTTGGCCTCATCTGAGTTGGCAGCGCCTCCCCAGAGCCCCTCTCCTATTTATTGCCAGACACCCGGCCCCTTGGTGCCGCTTACTTGGGGAAGCCTGTCTTTGTCTTCCCTTTCCGTCGTGGAAAGGGCACTGGCCTTTGCAAGCCATCAAGTCACATAGACCCGTGTTCAGTCCCATCCCTACCCCTTTGTAGCTGCAGGACTGCGGGGAATTGGCCTGGCCTCTCCAGGACTCCGGTCCTCACCTACAGGATAGGTGTAACGCCTCACAAAATTGTCGTGGGGATTAAATGTACCCGTTATACCCAAGGTACACAATAAGCTGCAGTTGGATCTGACTCCTCAAAACACTTTTTCCTCCAATCCTTCCTCCCCTTCTCTCTCGGTCTGCAGGCCCGCGAGGTATCCAACCAGATTGCAGACTACCTGAACGAGGAGGGTGTTCTGGACGCAAACAGGTCCTTGCTCTTCATGCAGTGGGGTCAAATTGTGGACCATGACCTGGACTTTGCCCCTGACACCGAGCTGGGGAGCAGCGAGTGCTCCAAAGCACAGTGTGACAAGTACTGTATCCAGGGAGACAACTGCTTCCCCATCATGGTAGGCCCCTCCAGCTGTCCCGAGCCTCCCACCTCCCTGGCGGAGCAGATATTCCCAGCTGGTCAGCCAGGGCTCAGGATAGATCGCGAATGCTGATTTGAAGGCTTCCCAAACCCCACACGTCCATTCATTCACCATCCATTTATTCCATAAATAGACATTAATTATCGACTCCCTGCCAGGCAGTGCACCAAGTGCTGGGGATTTAAAGGTGAATAAGACACCGTTCCTTTCCTCAAGGACTGAGAGCCTGTGTGGGAAATGGACAAGTAACCACTAATAGCAAAATTGGGGGAGCTCTGGGGAGAGTCGTCTCCGTGCCTGGCCCAGAAGCATTGGCATCACCAGGGGACTTATTAGGAATGTAAAATCTCAAGCCTCATCCCAGACATGGGGAAACAAAATCTACATTATACCAGGATCCCCAGGAGATTATTTTTATGCACAGTAAAGTTTGTAGAACACTGCTGTAAGTCACCGTGGGGTCTGGGAAGGCTATTCCCAGAAAGAGGTGCAATTTGATGGATGAATCCGAGTGAGGGCCAGGATTTGTGGGGCTTTCCAGCAGGAAGAGAGAGGAACTTGTCATGGTGCCCTGTTTTCTTCTTATTCATGGGTTTTACAGTTAGAGAGTGACTTATTCACTCAAACAAATCAAGGCTATGTGCTGTGGTATAAAGAACATGAGCTGTGGACTGAGGTCAATCTAGATCTGAATCCCATATATCTCGCTTCCAGTTTCTAAGATCTTAAGCAACTTACTTAACCTTTCTGAGCCTCAATTTTCTCACCTGTAAAATGGGACTGAATTATCTGCCTTAATTTTTTGAGGACCAAAGTGAGATAAGGTATGCATAATGCACAGTACATGTTAGGTCCAAAATAAATAAATGGTAGCTGTTGTTAGTAGTAATTATTAAGAGTCTTTCCTAGCTCATGTCCTGCTTCCCTGTCCAGGGATCTCAGGACTCCCTCCCCACCAAAAACGTGGAACCTTTGCTATGAAAGATTGAATGATTCCCCTCAGCCTTTTTACACAGTGGGATGTAATGAACTTCAGGGCATGGTGGCCCAGGATGTACAGCATCAGCAGGAGGCATCTGGAGTCAGTGTCTGGTCCCAGGGTCCCAGGAGGGCTCCGTCAGCATCTTTGCCAGCAACATCCAGGCCCGCCCTGGGGAGAGGTTGCCAAGTCCCAGCTGTGCCACATCTGCCTAGTCACCTACCTGCCAATCTCTCCGCAGTTCCCTCCCAATGACCCCAAGGTGAGGACCCAAGGCAAGTGCATGCCTTTCTTCCGAGCTGGGTTCGTCTGCCCCACTCCACCTTACCAGTCCCTGGCTCGAGATCAGATCAACGCCTTGACCTCCTTCCTCGATGCCAGCTTGGTATACGGCCCCGAGCCCAGCCTGGCCAGCCGCCTTCGCAACCTCAGCAGCCCACTGGGCCTCATGGCTGTGAACCAGGAGGCCTGTGACCACGGGCTGGCTTACCTGCCCTTTGACATCAAGAAGCCAAGCCCCTGTGAGTTCATCAACACCACCGCCCGAGTGCCCTGCTTCCTGGCAGGTGAGTCTAGGCTGGGAACAGAGGGACCCAAGGACTGGCAGCAGAGAGACACCAAAAAAGCTTCAGGAGTCTACTAGGCAGCTTCCAGGGAGGCTTTGCCACTGCCTTTCCTCTTTTGCCTTCTGGAAAAAAATGCACACAAAACCCCGCTGCCTCTGGCACTGGTCCAGGACTGGCAGAAGGGCCCCGATGAATACAAAATCTAAGAACATGTGTTCACTCTAAAAAAAAAAATTTCAGTCCAGAGAAGCACAAATAAGAAAATCCACAAAACCCCATCACTCACAGATAGTCATTGTTAACATTTTTAATGCCCATCTTTCTAGGTTTAAAAAAAAAATAATAGATATATTCTATACTGTTTTACATAATAGGGGTTATACTATCAGTTAAGTTCTATAACCTGATGTCTTCACTTAATATATCACATCGTTAATCATTCCTCTACAACATGATTTTTACTGGCTGCCTGATATTCCATGACATATATTATAATTTATTTTATCAACCCTACTTGGAAGCATTTAAATAATTTCTAGATTTTCTGTGATTTATTGCTGTTTTTTTTAGGTAATGAACATCCTTGTTGATGAATCTTTGCACTCGTTTTTAATAATTTTATTTTATTTATTTTTATGTTTTTAAAAGATTTTATTTATTTGAGAGAGACAGAGCACAAGCGGGGGAAAGGGACAGAGGGAGAAGCAGACTCCCCACTGAGCAGGGAGCCCAGTGCAGGGCTCGATCCCAGAACCCTGGGATCATGACCTGAGCTGAAGGCAGACGCTTAACCGACTGAGGTGCCCCTCATTTTTAGTAATTTTATTAAGATAACTTACTAGAAGAGGAAGTTCTAGATTAAGAGGAATGCCTATTTTTAAGGCTTTTTATACACTCAGCACAAAGCCCTCACTCCATACAACCTGTGCACAACCAAAGCCCCCCAATTTTGTTCATTCTGGGGACCCTTGCCCTCCTGATCTGCCATCAGGCCCTCAGCCTTGAGCTTCTGGCGACCTCTCCTCTTCCAAAAATCCACTCTGCAGGACAAACCCCTGCCCACCCAGACATGGCAGAAAGCCAGTCCATAGGCCCAGATCTCTTGGGTAGATCTCTTGGATTCCATGTTCACACGTATCTCACATCAGTCCAGACACAAAACCGAACCCTTTCCTGTTTTCCACAGAAATACCCGCTAAGACCAAGCATTTGTGAATTTAATAGACTTTTCCTGAAGATTAGAGGACACAAAATGTCCTCTTGTGAAACACCTGCTCTTCTGCCAGTTAACTAACCCCACCCCCCATCCTGTTCCTCCCTTCTTTCCTTTCTCCCAACGGCCCCATCTCTAGATTCTTCTCCCGTATTGCACGGGAAAATTTTACCCTACCCACATTCCTGCCCTCAAATTTGCATTCCTAAAACTTTCGAAGTTGCTCCGCACAAAAAGCCCCTGTTAATTTGTACTGCCCCAATTTAGAGGGCAGTTGGGATTGTAATTAGCAAAATTTTACTTTTTAATGTCATCTGTAGTTTTTAGCACAATCTTGTGTGGTCAGCCTTATTATCCCCATTCTTCCAGAGACTGAGGATTAGAAGTGCCCCATAACTTGTCCATAGTGACTCAGCTAAAAATCGTGTGTGTGGAGCTGAGATTCAAACCTATGAATCCCCACCCCGATCCCTTTCCACTTAACTTCCCTTAGGTTAACTGGAAGGAGGGGCTTAGGGGAGGGTCCTTTGGGAACACTATCATCTATTTCTTTGTGCAGGTTACTGGGTTCTGGGGCCACTCCAGGGGAACTAACCTTCCTGTCTTCTGGGCTTTCAGGAGATTCCCGAGCCTCGGAGCAGATTTTGCTGGCCACTTCCCACACCCTCTTTCTCCGAGAGCACAATCGTCTGGCCAAAGAGCTAAAGAGACTCAACCCTCAGTGGGATGGAGAGAAGCTCTACCAGGAAGCCCGGAAGATCCTGGGAGCCTTCATGCAGGTGCGGAAGCCCAGGACCACTGCCTCCCACACCCACCCGGCTTCTGCCCCTGGCTCCGCCACCTTCTCTGTTTTCCCGTCCCTCCACTTCCCCTTCTCCCCCTCTGCTGCTTCTTTCCCACTGTCTCATGCTTTTCGCTCTCTCTTTCGTTTCTTTAGCTTCTTTGCCCCAAAATGAATCCCTGGATTCAGAGTGTCGGAGAGTCATTTGTATGTTGGTCACTCAGGTGCCATCACGGGGACCAAAGTCTCCGTCACTCCTGGGACTGTTACTCAGCAGCTAGGTGGGTTATTTCAGTTGGAGTCTCTTCTTTTTAAGTTCTCCACACCCAAGCCACAAGTCACAGGCATTGTCCATTGCTATAGTAGATTGGCTGATTGACTAGCTAGAATTAACTGTGCACATAGTTAAGCATTTTATTTTGATAAGGTACAGTTTCCTAGGAAGTTGTAAACCAGCAAACGGTGCATACACCCAGCCTCCCCCAGTGCTAATGTTTTGCATGACCACAGTACATCAAAAGCAGGACATTAACATTGACACAAGCCAAAGGTCTTATTCAGATTTCACCAGTTAGAAATGCAAATGTGTGTGTGGGGGGGGTGCGCACGTGCACACGCACACGCCAATGCAATTTTATCACATGGGTAGTTTCACGTGATCACTTCCACAATAAAGATACTTCACTCTACCATCACAAGACTCCCTCCTGCTACCCTCTGAGAGCCACACCCACCCGCCCCCTTCCAGGTCCCTATCCCCTGGCCCTCACCAATCTGCTCTCCATCTGTACAGTTACGTTATTTCGTGTTACATAGATGAAACCATGCAGTATGTGTCCTTTTGAGATTGGCTCTTTACATTCAGCATAATTGCCCTGAGGTCCATCCGGGCTGTTGCAGGTGTAAAGTCCCTTTTTGTTGCTGAGTAGTATTCCATGGTTGACTTAATCATTCATCCCATTGAAGGATATCTGAATCGTTTCCAGTTTGGGGCTATTATGAATGAAGCTGCTGTGGACGTTCATGTATACATTTCCACACGAAAGTAAGTTGTTCTCTCTGTGGGATATATGCCTACAAGTGCAATTGCCAGATCATATTGAGAGTCCGTTTTTAGTTTTAAAAGGAACTGCCAATCTCTTTTCCAGCGTAGCTGTCCCATTTTATATTCCCTCCAGCAGTGTATGGAAGATCCAGTGTCTCTGCCGCCCGGCCTTTATTTGCTGTCATCATTATTTTTTATTTTACCCTTTCTGATAGGTATGTAGGGACATTTCATTGTGGTTTTAATTTGCATTTCTCTAATGGCTAGTCATGTTGAACATCTTTTCCTGTGCTTATTTGCCATCCATATATCCTCTTCGGTAAAATACCTGTTCATATATTTTGCCCATTTACTGTTAAGTTTTGAGGGTTCTTTATATATTCTAGATACAGATCCTCTGTCAGCTTTGTGACTTGTAAATATTTTCTCCCAATCTCTCATTCTCTTAATAGGATCTATTGCAGGGTAAGAGTTTTTAATGGTGATGAGATCCAATTAATCCTTTTATTTTTCTTTTTGGCGTTCATTTATAGGTACTGTGTCATTTCTCTTTGGCAGTATTTAAGATTTTTGTGTTTATTTTTCAGAAATTTAATTATAATGCATCTTGGAGTAGACTTGTTTGGGTTTATTCTGTTTGGTAGTCTTTCATGAGCTGTGCTTTGGGTGTCAAGTCTCAGAACTCTTTCTCTAGTCCTAGATTTCAAAGATTTTTCTCTGGTTTTTCCTAGAGGCTTTATAGTTTTATGTTTTCCACTTAAGTCCATGATCCATTGGGGGTTAATTTTTGTATAAAGTGTGAGGTGTAGAGTGAGGCTCATTTTCTTTGGCCTATGGATATCCAATTGCTCCAGCACCATTTTTTGAAAAGGCTATCCTTCTTCTATTGAATTGTTTTTGCTCCTTTATCAAAAAGTGTTCAGGCATTTTTATGTGAATTTATTTCTGAATTATCTATTCTGTTCCATTAATCTATGTGTCTCTTCCTATACCAGCATCACAGTGTTTACTGTGGCTATCCAATAGGACTTACCATGGGGAGCCACGATTCGTCCTACTTTATCCTTTTTCCAAATTGTTCTGACTATTCTAGGTCTGTCCCTTTCCTATATATATATATATTTTTTTTTTTTTTTTTTTGACAGAGAGACAGCGAAAGAGGGAACACAAGCAGGGTGAGTGGGAGAGGGAGAAGCAGGTTTCCTGCTGAGCAGGGAGCCCGATGCGGGGCTCGATCCCAGGACCCTGGGATCATGACCTGAGCCGAAGGCAGACGCTTAACGACTGAGCCACCCAGGTGCCCCCCTTTCCTATGTATTTTTAAATAAGCTTATCTACGTCTACAAACAAACAAACAAAAAAAACCTTGCTGAGATTTTGATAGGAATTGCATTAAAATTTAAGGAGAACTGACATCTTTACTATGTTGAGTTTTCCAATCTATAAATGCAGTATGTCTAAATGTTCAGGTTTCCTTTGCTATACTTCATCAGCATTTGGTAATTTTTATCATACAGATCCTGTACATGCTTTGTTAGATTTATACCTGAATATTTCATTTTCTTTGGAGGAGTCATAAATGGTATTACTTTTTTTTTTTTTTTTTTACTTAGCTTCCACTTGTTCTTTATCAGTGCATAAAAATCCTGGCCTTGCTGAACTCAGACAGTTCTGGGAGTTCTTCTGTGGATTCCTTAGGATTTTCCACACAGAGAATCATGTCATCGGCAAATAAAGACAGTTGTATCTCTCCTGTTGTAATCTATATGTTTTTAAAAATTTCTTTCTCTTGCCCTGTTTCAATGGCTATAATTTCCAGTACTGTGTTGAATAAAAGTGGTGAGAACAGACATCCTCATCTTCCCAATCTTAGAGGGAAAGCATTCAGTCTTTCACCATTAAGTATAATGTTGTTTGTAAATCTTCTGCGGATGCTGTTTATGAGGTTGAGGAAGTTCCAGTCAGTTCCTAGTGTATGGAGAGTTTTTATCATGAATAGATGTTGCATTCTGTCAAATGGTCTCTCTTCATTAATGCGACTTTTCTTTTTCTCTTTCTTTTTTAACTTATTTATTTGACAGAGAGGGGGAGCAGCAGGCAGAGGGAGAAGCAGGCTCCCCGCTCAGCAGGGAGCCCGATGTGGGGTTCGATCTCAGGACCCCGAGGTCATGACCTGAGCCAAAGGCAGATGTTTAACTGACTGAGCCACCCAGATGCCCCTGACTTTTTTTTCTTTAGCCTATTCTGCTTGCTTCAGGTTTATTTTGCTCTTCCCTCTGGCTTCTTCCAGAACTTGGAAAATGCCATGCCCCTTCCTTCCGGCCTCCATGGTTTCAGATGAGAAGCTCCCCGTTAT
Source organism: Leptonychotes weddellii (assembly GCF_054177405.1). Lineage (NCBI taxonomy): Eukaryota > Metazoa > Chordata > Mammalia > Carnivora > Phocidae > Leptonychotes > Leptonychotes weddellii. Next base: position 27,754,991 of record NC_138383.1, read on the forward strand.
TCACAGTGGTGTTCATTTATAGATAATGTGTCATTTCTCTTTGGTGATATTTGAGACTTTTGTGTTTAGTTTTTAGCAATTTAATTATAATGCATCTTGGAGTAGATTTCTTTGGTTTGTTATGTTTGGTATTCATTCAGCCTCTTGAATCTGTAAGTGTATGTCTTTCATCAGTTTTGGGAAGTTTCCAGGCATTATTTCTTCAAATACTTTTTCAGCTCCATCCCTTTCTCCTCTATTTCTGGGATTCCATTAATATGAATGTTAGATCTTTTGTTATTGTCCCACAGATCCCCAAGGTTCTGGTTTGTTTGAGGTGTTTGTTTGTTTTGTTTATTTTCTTTCTGTTGTTTAGGGTGAGTAAATTCTATTGATCTGTCTTCCATTCTACCCTGTCATCTCCACACTCCTGCTGGGTCTTCCTAACAAGTTTTTTATTTTAGTTTGGTATTTTTCAGTTCTATCATTTCAGTGTTTCTTTTTTATAAATTCTATTTCCTTGCTGAGATGGTCTTTTGTTGTTGTTGTTTTAAGGTAACAGAATTGGTTGTTGAAGCATTTTTATGAAACTGCTTTAAAATCTTTATCAGATAACCTCAGCATCTGATTCATGTATTTATTGGCATCAGTTGATTGTCTTTTCTCAAACTGTGGCTTTCCTGGTTCTTGGTGTTATGAGTGATTTTCAATTATATCCGAGACATTTTAGTTATTATGTTAGGAGACTCATGATCCTATAGAAGTCTATTTGGGTTCAACATGTAGGTCTGGCATACTTTCGTGGGCTTTCGTTCCAATGACAGTTTAGTTTCCCAAGCCCTTGCAATGCTATTCTGGTCTGCTTCACTCTTCTGGTGCCTCTAGGGTTCCCACTCAGTGCCTACTGATGCTGTCTGCAGAAGGCACTTTCCTGGCTGCCTTCTGTTGTAGGGACATCATCCAAAGAATGAAAAGTATCTACCTAAAGATGATCTGAATTAAGGTTTTATATTAGTTTTCTTGGGCTGCCACAATAAAATATCATACGCTGGGTGGCTTAAACAACAGACATTTATTTTCTCCAGTTTATTTTCTTCCAGTTCTGGAGGCTGGAAGTCCAAGACCAAGATTTCAACAGGTTTGGTTTCTCCTGAGGCCTCTCTCCTTGGTGTGCAGATGGCTGCCTTCCCTCTGTGTCCTCACATGTCCACACACTTCCCTCTGTGTGAGCGCCTCCCGGTGTCTCTCTCTCTCTTCTTATAAGGACACCAGTCCTATTGGATGAGGGCCCCACCCTTATGACCTCATTTAACCTCAGTTATCTCTTTATAGGCCCCATGTCCAAATACAGTCACATCAGGGGTTAGGGCTTCAACATATACCTTAGCAAGGGGACACAATTCCATCCATACAAGGCTTACTGGACTCCAAGAAAAAGAAATCCATGCAAGCTAGTTCAGACATTTAGTATTGGTTCAATCCTATACATATGTCAAATGGAAGCTGATAAAGGTTTCTCCTGGAACCCCATGGCAGGGAATGTAGGTGGTCCTAAGCAAGGTTAGAGCCAGAGACTGGAAACCATCTGGAATCTCACTCTGCCTCTCTTTCTCCATGCCTTTCTCTACTTCTCTATTGTTCTCCACTCTCTCTCTGTCTGTCTCCTTCTCTCTGTCTCTGTCTTCAGATGGGTTTTTTCTGCTTTTCTGCACATGGTAGCAAATGATCCCCCATATGGCCCCACTTGTCCCCTCAGATCAAGCGCCATCAGAAACAGTCCAGGACAGCTGCATCCAAAATCTAAATTCCTGAGAACAAGAATCTGACTAACCAGCTTGGTCTGGTGCCACAGCTGGGCCAGTCCACTATGGCCAGAGGCAAGTTTCTGTCTCTTGCCACCTCACAGAGTCTGAGAAGCAGACTGCCTGCTCCAAGGATGAAATCCCCACGACCTTTGCTGCTGAACAAATTGGAAGCAACCTCAAAATAAAACAATAAGAGAGGGATCCATGAATGCAATAGAATATTATGCACATTTAATTACGTAATAATTGTGAGCTAGGTAGAAACATGAGAAACTTGAAGTGAAAAAGCAGAATTACAAAAGTATGTATTCTCTAGGAATACAAGTGTGTAAAAATATGTATTGTACAGACAAAGATTAGAAAAAAGAAAAAATTCATATAGTTATTGCATTACGCATATCATGATTTTCTCTTTTTTCAAAATTTTCTCGGGCGCCTGGGTGGCTCAGTTGGTTAAGCGACTGCCTTCGGCTCAGGTCATGATCCTGGAGTCCCAGGATCGAGTCCCGCATCGGGCTCCCTGCTCGGCAGGGAGTCTGCTTCTCCCTCTGACCCTCCCCCCTCTCATGCTCTCTCTATCTCATTCTCTCTCAAATGAATAAATAAAATCTTTAAAAAAAAAAAATTTTCTCTGTGTGTGTTAGCTCATTGCTTTGAGTAAAACAAACCCCCAAATTGCTCTCTCCATGGTGCACCATTTGTCTCAGAATTGGAGATGAGGTGAACTTACCCTGTGAGCCATTCCTGTGGTTCATCATTCCTTTTGCTCTGGCCCTATGGGGAAAAATTGAATGATGTGACATCATTATGTTCAAGTGACACACAAGGATTGTCACTTCAGCTTCAAGGCCATAGACCTGGAGTGGAGATGAAACAGAGAATAAATGCCTAGTGCCGATTCAAAGGACTGATCAGTAGGGCCCGTGTTGAAGCATATGATGAGCGACCAGCAGAAAGAATGTCATGATCAATTAGCAACTCTCTGCCATGGTCACAGGAAGGGAAATGGGCATGTATGCTATCCATTTGCCCTCCTAGATTTTTGGCCACTCATCCCTCTTGACCGCAGCTTCCTCCAACCTCACTCTGCAGAGGTCTCAGTGTTCTCCCACCCTTTGCTCATGACATGTTTCTCCCCCCAGATTATCACCTTTAGGGACTACCTACCCATTGTGCTCGGTGATGAGATGCAGAAGTGGATCCCTCCATACCAAGGCTACGACAAATCTGCTGACCCCCGAATTTCCAATGTCTTCACCTTTGCCTTCCGCTTTGGCCACTTGGAGGTCCCCTCCACCGTGTCCCGCCTAGATGAGAACTATCAGCCGTGGGGTCCAGAGGCAGAGCTCCCCCTGCACACCCTCTTCTTCAACACCTGGAGGATAGTCAAAGATGGTATGTCCTTTTAGGGAAGCACTGTCACCTGGTGGTCTCACGCTTCGGCCTGCTTCTAAAGAAGCCTGGCTTAGAAGTCAGATTCCAGGAACTTCCTTCCTGTGTGACCTTGGGCAAGTGAATTCACCTCACTGAGTCTGGTTCCTCATTTGTAAAACAGGAACAACAACGGTACCTATCCCACTAGGATATACAAAAAATTAAGTGGCATGTATGTGGAGAGCACCCTACAATGGTTTCCGACACACAGGAGGTGGTCAATAAATATGAGTTATTATTCTTTCTCTCCTCCTCTGGCCTCCAAGCTGCCTAGGTTTTCCCTGCCTCAGGCTTCTCTGACCCCTGCAGAAAGAATTCATGAGTTTGGTAAATAAATTGCTCTTTTCTGCTCTCCTCTCTCCTCTAGGGCTTTCCACCTCCATCAAGTGCCAAAGGTTGGGCCCAGCTCCCCTTTATCCTGGGCCGGGCTGCGTTGAAACTGGCTTTACTTAAGGCCTGACAAGTCAGGGTCATTCTTTGTAGCCTCCTGCTACCTCTCCCCATGCGTGAGAGTTCCTCAGGGGAACATGTGGAAGGAGGAGCCGACTCTCTGAGCCAAAGCTCAAAAGAACTCCTGAAGCTTATATTCCTGCCGTCATCCCAGGAATGCCCCGTTCCCCACCCCCATCCCCATCCCTGGCATGCAGTCAGATGCCCTCAGCCCCAGCACACCCGGCCGGCTGCATCTTGCTTTTCTCTCCTGGCTGCCAGCCTGAGATGTTCAGTTGGCCCTACTTTTTACCTGAGAGGAAACATCTGGTGGAGGGAGGGGCTAGCAGTGGAAGATGGCCTCACCCTACCCCCATCCCCGGGATGGCCTCTGGGTCTCCCTTGCAGGTGGAATTGACCCTCTGGTCAGGGGCCTGCTGGCCAAGAAGTCCAAGCTGCTGAATCAGAATAAAATGATGACCAGAGAGCTGCGCAACAAGCTTTTCCAGCCCACTCACAAGATCCACGGCTTTGACCTGGCTGCCATCAACATACAGCGCTGTCGGGACCATGGGATGCCTGGTGAGTGGGCCTCGGGTCCTGCCTGGTCCAGGGAACTTCTCGTTGCTTTCTGAGGTTCCTGGGGACTCTCTGCTATAACCCTGGGGATCTGACCAATTCTAAAACAGAAAGCAGAGATGCCAGTTTAAAAATTCATTTTGTTTGTCTGTGAAATGGAATCTTCCATTCTCCCTAATGCAGAGATAAGAGAACATGTCTAGTACCATCTTGGAGCTCCTCAAATGAACAAGAGGACAACAGCTGACTTGTCAAACTGGTTTAAAAGCCCAGAAAAACATTAAGAAAGGAGAATAGAGAGAAACCAATGACTTTTGGACCTTTCTTTGGACCCACGAAAGGCAATTTAATGTAGTAATGAAGAGCCAGACGGCCCGGGTTCAAATCCCAGCTGTGCCATTTCTAGTGACATGACCTTAGGCAAGTTACTTATCATCTCTGTTCTTCAGCTGACATATTTGTACAGTGCTTAGAATAGTGCCTGGACCCATAGTAAGCACCATATGACCTGCTAGCCCTCCCAAGCCTGAAGTACAAGCATAAAACAATGGAGCCCGGCCCACCCCGCCCCAGAGGCTATGAGGCCAGACTTTCTGGGGCCAATGGAGCTGGAACAGGTATGTCCCCAAGGGGGGTCGTGGGTAAGAAGCCCCTGGGATGAGACAGCTTCAGCCCCTCTGCCCTAGGGTACAACTCCTGGAGAGGCTTCTGTGACCTCCCACAACCCCAGACCCTGAAGGAGCTGAATGCTGTGCTAAAGAACAAGAGGCTGGCTGAGAAGTTACTGGATCTCTATGGGACCCCTGACAACATCGATATCTGGGTTGGGGGCGTCGCCGAGCCCCTGGTAGAGAGAGGCCGGGTGGGGTCTCTCTTGGCCTGCCTCCTGGGGAAGCAGTTCCGACAGATTCGTGATGGAGACAGGCAAGTGAGATCGTGTGAGGAGGGCAGGGGAGAGCAGACCCTTCTCTGTGGGGGTCCCGAAGTCCTGTGTGAGGACTAGCCCAGACCTCCACGTGTTCCCAGCCACCTCCTGCCTTCCCCTTCGGCACAGTGGGGCGGGAGGGGCCGCCGGCGGGGCTGTGTGGACAGACCCTGCTTCTGTCTCTGCAGATTCTGGTGGGAGAACCCCGGAGTCTTCACTGAGAAGCAGCGAGACTCTCTACAGAAAATGTCCTTCTCGCGCCTCGTCTGTGACAACACCCACATCACCAAGGTCCCACGGGACCCATTCCTGGCCAACAGCTACCCCCAAGGCTTTGTGGATTGCTCAGCCATTGACAGGCTAGATCTTTCACCTTGGGCCTCAGTGGAGAATTAAGGGCCCAGACTTCCTGGCCTCCCACACTGTGCAGTAGCGCTCCCTTTGGTCCTTGATGCCATTTCAAGCAAGTTCAGTGACCCAGTCCCTTAGAGCTCCACACCCCATCCCGGCCCTTCTTTCAGCCAGGTTTCTCTACACTCGCTGGACGCACACCTCGCTCAAGCCCAAGGCCGGCAGCTCAGCCTTCCCAGCTCCTCCACTGGAGTCCCGCTGCTCCCACACCATGCCCTCTGTCACCGATCCTCTCCCTGCAACAGGTCTCGTCTGAGGCCATGGTCGTTGTGCTCTTAGCTTTCCACCTCTCCTTTCAAACTAGATTGTAAGCTCCTCGAGCCAGAGACTTCAGTCTGCTTCTGAGTGTCCCCCGTGCCACCCGGCATGAGGCTCAGCCAACAGCAAGGGCTCAATAAACACCCGATGATTGACTGAAGACGGTGGCAATGACACTATTCCCTTCTAGAAGGCAGACCTTGGAACCACTGCCAAATAACTAGATGTCTACAGTGCAGACTGTCTTACCACTAAGATGTTGTGTGCACGGGTCTGTGGGATGAGAAGGTATGGTGTGGTGAGATTTCAGTTCTCAGAGAAAAGGAGGAGGCCAGGGGCCCCTGGGGGAAGAAACAATGGCCAGAGAGGCAAGGGAGAGGTTTTGGGGTGCTGTCAAGGGATCAAACAGGGAGGACATCTGAGCCTGGATTTCCCTACACCTAGAGTTGATTTCCCTTCCAGAAACCCTTCTGGGAACAACCCTCTTCTTCGAGGGCAGTCCTTGGAGCCTCTGAGACCTCTGAAGGGGCATCTCCAGAATATTCCTTGCACTGCTAACTAATACATACTGTGTTCTTTTAAAATGACCCTCCAGGTAAGGTCAGCCTACCCGGCACCTCCAGGTCCCCTGACTGGTGCAGTGGGGGTGGGAGGCACTTAGCCAGCCTGTGAGAAGAGCCTAGGAGCCTTAAGACCTGGGCGGTCATCCTGGCTCTGGCGCCTACGTCTTCGAGCCTCAGATGAGTCCCGTCACCTCTCTGGCTACCCTGTCATCATCAGTGAAATGGAGAGTATTTATCCTGTTATGGGAGGTCTTAATGTGGCCTGGGGCTCCTATGGGTCCATGAGCCTCGGCATCCTGCACACCTTCAGGTTCCCAGCTGGGGGTGGAGGGGGAAAGGGAACAAGGTGGGCAGGGGGGGAATCCACCAGTCTCAGATATAGGGGTCAAGCTCCAGGCAAGATTATTTGGGAAACAGCCTCCTTCCCTTCCCTCAGCTCTGGCCCTGTCCTCCTGGGCCCAGCCATCTGTTGTCCCTGCTCTCGGAAACTGGCTGCATGAAGCCAGGACTGAGAAGGAGTCTGTTGTCTCGAGGGCCTCCGAGCCATCGTGCCAGGCTGTGGGGATGCACGATCCAGAGGTGCCCCGTCAGCTGGGAAGGGCCTACCTTCCCATCACACCTCTGTTCTTTCTCTCCTGCAGGACAGCATTGTGTCCCCTCCATCCCCCAGCACCTGACACGGGCCTGACACAGAGTGAGCCCGCAACAGATGTTTGCCAGAATAGTGGACGAGCGTAAGGGCTTGGTGACCACAGTTTCTGTCCTCCGGGGTGGTGTGGGTGGAAGGTGAGTCACGATGGTCTGCTCGGTTTGACCTGGCCCAGGGGCTTCTAAGAACTGCCTGCTTGGCACGTGTGCATCAAAGGATGACTCCCAGAGACCCTCACCCCCATTTCCGAGGCACAGACCACACTGGTTCAAATTCAGAAGCCAGAGCAAGCCTCATGCCGAGGCTCCAGCCCTGCAGCAGACATGGACAGAGCGAAGATCCCCATCGGTGGTGCTTTATTATCATAGTTGTCAGGTACAAAGGCATGGCACAAAAGGGCCGACGGGCCCCACCTCCTCTCCAGGTGGGCTCCTGGGAACAAGCAAGAGAACAGCGTAAGGAAGCACAAGGGGAGCCACTGACCGAGCCCTGCTCCCCTGAGCTCACAATTCAACCACCGCACACAGCCTAACTGCTCACGCTCGTTCCCCCAGGGGTCACTGGGTCACCTCTGCCAACCTGGACACTGTCACCTATAAGCTCCCTGGGGGCAGACATGGTGCAAATGGAGCCTCTAAGGAGCCACGACAGCTTTTATTTGCAAAGAAGAAAACTCAAGGTTTTCTCGAGAAAAGGGAGGTTGAGTCATTTGTTCAGCTGGAGAGCTGAAGAGTCAGGATTTGAACCCAGCAATCTGGCTCTGGGCTTGTGCTCCTCCCCTGTGCACTCTACGATCTTCCGTGTACTTAATACTCACATAGGCAGCAAACACAGACACACACACACACACACACACACACGAATGAATGTCTAGTCACTCATCTTCTCAGCCAGAACAGAGATGCGCTCACCTAGGGAAGGGCTCCGTGGGCCAGCCCGGGGACTGCCCAGGCGTCAGCTCCCCACCACACCCCCTTACCCAGCCTCTAGTCACTGTCCCTCCAGGAGCTCAGGTCCAGTGCGGGGAGTGTGTTACAGCTGACAAAGTCCCGAGGGAATGTGTTGGACATGAAGATGTTGTTCTTGGACACAGTGGTGATGCCCGTGTTGTCACAGATGATGCGGGGCAGGGAGACCCTGGTCAGCGCTTGCTGCTGCTGCCTGCTGAACACGCCCGTGTTCTCCCACCAAAACCTGCGTGGGGACACCCGCGGACTTTGCACCCAGGCTGTCCTCGGCCAGGAGGGCCTCCGCTGGCTCGAGCCGCTCCCTGGACGTAAGAGGGCCACCACAGCAGGGGGGCTTTCACACGCGTGATGCCCTCCGCACAGCGTGGAGGAGAGCGCGGCTGCCGGGGTACCTCCGCTCTGCCCCCACCCCGGCGGCCCCCGGGGCCCCACTCACGCTGCACAGGGAGCTGGGCCCGCGCTCACTCACGGAGCCCTGTGCCCTGGCCGGGGGCCGTGTCCGTGGGGGCGCAGAGAACCTTGCGGTGGGTTTATAAGGGGTCCACCCAGAGAGGGACACCTTTCTCTAGTTTTCCCAAGGGCGCAATACGGGCTAGGTAAGAACTGGGCATGACAGGTGTCAGGGACACAGTGACGTCACTCTAGGAGAGCCCTGGGCTGTTCAGCAGCAAGCACCCTGACACCGGAGAAGGGGTAGGTAAGAGTTGCGTTCTCTGTCTTCCCTCCTTCACAACCAGGGGTCCAGGTCCCTCCTGGCTGCACCCCCAACAGGTTCAGAGCACATGAGGGACGACCTCAAGGCCCCGGAAACCCTGGAAAATCACGGATCCCTTCCTGCCCCTCACTTCACAGGCGGAAGTGGGGGGCCCCCCCAGAGGTTGGGGAATAGGCCTGCAACCACACAGCGGGCCTGAGCAGCTCGCCGCCCCTCACCGGTCACCATCGCGGAGCTTCCTGAACTGGGTCCCAATGAGGCAGGCCAGGAGGGGGCCCACGCGGCCGTAGGGCTCCAGGGGCTCGGCCACGCCACCCATCCAGATGTCAATGTTGTCGGGCGTGCCGTACTGCTGCACCAGCTTCTCCGCCAGGCCCAGGTTCTTCAGCACCGTGCCCAGCTCGCCCACCGTGCTGGGCTGGGGGAGCCCACAGAAGCGCCTCCAGGCATTGTACCCTGCGGGGGTGGGGGGGGCGGTGGCTGTGGGAGGGTCCCACAAAGCTCACCTCCCCAACACACTGACCGTGGCCGTCTACCGAGGGACATGAGGGAGAGGAGGACACCGAGGGGCTTCTCCCAGGCTATAAGCCCCCAGGGAACCCTGAACTGAGGGGCCAAGACCCTCTCTCTTTCCTTTGCTCTCTCACTGTGAGGCAAATCCTAAACTGCCATAACTCCTAAAACGTCCAAGAACAGGAACATCTCACTGCCCCCTCTGAAGATCTCAGACCCCGTGAGGGGTGAGGTGTGTCTAGAAGGTTCAGGCACACCAGCTGTCCCATAATGTAGGCACAGACTTTGGGGTTAGGCTGATCTGGGTTCAAATTCAAGCTCCATCACTGACTTGGCTGGAGAAGAACCTAGGCAAGTTCTGAATCTCTTCAAGCCTCAGTTTGCTCATCTGTAAAATGGAAGTGATAATAATCCCTTCCCCCTCAAAGTTCATGTAAAACAAAGTAACATGAAATGTGATGGAGCCAGGTTTCCAGCCCACTTGGGCAGCTGGGGGCACCACAGAGGGCAGGGCCCTAGAGTGGGAGGTGGGGGGGGCGCGCATCAGGGCTCCTGCAGCCCCTCACCTGGGAGGCCATGGTCCCGGCTGCGCTGCATGTTTAGAGCGGGCAAGTCCAGCCCGATCCTCATGACCTGCTCAAACAACCGCTCCCGGATCTCGTCCACCACAATTTGGTTCTGGCGATTCAGCTTGGCAGGGGTGGCCATGAGGCCCCGCAGGATGGGGTCAATGCCACCTGGGACAAGAGGGACAAGACTTGGGGAAGGATCCAGCTCAGTATCCAGGGCGCAGACTGGAGTAAGGGAAAAGTCCCAGGGGCAGTCAGGGGATTGCAGAAGAGGGCTGGGAACATGCAGCTCCTGGTGCCAAGGTGGCCTCAGTGGGCAGGTCTTCGCTGGAGAATTGAGGTCTCAGGGGATTACGCCATTCAGACTTGCAAGTTGGGGTGCACCCAGCCCCTGGGCTCCTGGGTCACTGAGAATCATAACACACAGGAAGGAGCCAGCTCCCTATGAGCCATCTCCAGCCTACCCTTTATTATTATATACGGAAGCAGTCAGGTGAACTGAGGCTGGAAAGTCAGATAAAGTCCCCAAAGATGGATGGAAGAGGATTTCTCCTGCCCCAGCTCCCTGCAGCCAAGACCACCCCCACCATGTCCTCAGCTGCCAGCCCACTGTCTCCTGGCCGAGGTCCCCTCACCTTCCAGCACTACCCTCCAGGTGGCAAAGAAGACCTTGCTGAGTGGAACGCGGGGGTTGGGCCCCATGGGCTGATACTGGTTATCCAGGCGGAACATGAAAGGTTGGATGAGGGTGTGGCCATAGCGGAAGGCATTGGTGAAGACGTTGGCGATGCGAGGGTCCACCGAGTCATTGTAGGAGCGGTAGCTCGGCAGGTACTTCCTCATGGCCCTTGGTCCCAGCACCAGGGGCAGGTAGTCCCGATAAGTGATGATCTAAAGAAAAGTCCCGATAAGTGATGATCTAAAGTGCTCAGAGTGGCCTCTCCACTAACCCTCTGTGCAGAGTCTCTGCCTGTTCCTGGCTTGGGGGGCGGGGTCCCTCCATTGTCCACAGCCAGGGAGTTGTCTCCCGCTGCACTGGATCTGGGTCTAACAGAGTGGCACCGAGTGGCAGACCCAGAGCTCCAGGGCTTGCCTGCTGTGCGACCTTGGGCCAGTTATGGACCTCTGTGAGCCCCAGTTACTCAAATGTAAATTAAAGATAATTATGCTGCCCTCTGCCCTAAAGGATTAAATAACAAAAGGCTTTGTTAGTCAATAGCTCCTTTGCCCTTGAGTTATTCATGTCTTTTTTTTCTCCTAACTTATAAGCTCCTGAGGGCAAGGGTTGTATCTCATTTCTCTTGAAATTACTCGGTGCCCAGCAAGCACTTGGCTCACGGTAGGGTTCAATTTGCATTTGTGGAGGAGGGGAGGCAAAAAGGAAAAGGGCCACCCTAGATGATTTCCCCCAGGGCAAAGAGAAGATATAGATTCTAGAGTCTGGAATTTTCTGCAAGGCTTAAATGAATCTCACTGAGTTCTTGGTGCAAAGCCAAAACTTACCCTCCACACCTGCAACTCTCTCCCTCTCCGGAGTCTAAGATACGAAAAAGGTGTGCACGTATGTGTGTGTGTGTGTGTGTGTGTGTGTGTGTGTCTTGGGGAGAGGATGGGGGTGCTGAAGCATCAGAGGCTGGGAGAGAGAACCAGGAACAGTTCCCAGGGATAAACAAGGGTGAGGGATGGGGTGAGCTATGATAGAGCCAAAAGAAGAGGTGAGTGGGTAACAGAGCGAGGAGCCACGAGGAGATGAGGAAAGGCAAGGCATTTACTGACCAGCTACTCTGCACCAGGCACTTCAGACCCACCCCTTTAACCCTCCCGAAACCATTCCTGATGGACAGGACAGCAGAAAGGGGAGCCAGCCTAGGAAGGAGGGGATGGAAGGCAAGTAACCTTTGTCAGGCACTTAGTATCTGCCAGGTGTTTTCACATACATCATTTAATTTTTACAGCATCATGGATGCACACGCTGAGGTTCATGGGGGTTAACCTGGCCCGGGTCACACAGCTAGGATGTGGTAGAGGCATGTTTGGATCCCAAGCCTGCCGGACCCCTGGCATCACCAGTGCTCAGAACTGCCCACCTGGACCATGGCTCCCACGATCTTGCGGGCTTCCTGGTAGAGCCTCTCTCCATCCCAGTTGGGGTTCAGGCATTTGAGCTTTGTGGCCAGCCGGTTGTGCTCCCGCAGAAAGAGTGTGTGCATGGAGGTGAGCTCAGGCATCTCACTTGAGCGGGTGTCCCCTTGGGGAAGGAAAAGCTGCTGTCATTCCTAAGATCCCATCAGAAAGGACTTGCTCCACTGAAACTCCCTCCCCAGCCAAGGTCTGAAACCCAGACTTCCTCTCCGTCCATCTTTCCACACCATGCTCAGCTTACACCTCCTCTAGGAGGTCCTCCCTTGATGCCCTGGTCCACCATGCTAACTTCTTCCTCAGTGTAGGGGCACTGCTGGCTGGAGATGCTCATTCACTAGGCATCAGAGCTGACACCTGACTTGCCACATTCTAGTAGCTGAGACTGGGAGCTCCTTGAAGATGAGGACCATGGCTTGAGCCTTTTTGTATCTGACCCTCCACCCAACTCACACATAGACATATGGAGTTTAACACCGTGCCTGCTACAAAGTAGGTGATCCCTAAACTGCCTGGTTGAGTTACTCTCTTGATGCAGGGAAGGCCAAAAAGTAGCATGTGTGTTTGCGCTCCTTACTTCCACGCCCATGTCAGACAGCACTCTCTCCTGCTCGAACTGGATGCAACCTCAGAATCCTTCTCAACACAGGACTCTAGAAAGCCACTACCATCTGATCAGAGTTGCCATCCCCAGCCTTACTACATGCTAATTTGCAGCCTGCTCAGGTTCCTGAGAGTGGGGGCGAGAGGGGGCCTAGGGCACAGGATGTTTACAGTCCACATCTGAGACTGTTCAAAAAAAAAAAAACAAGTGAAATCTCTAATCCCTCTAGTCCTCCCCACCTTTTCTCTGGAAGGGCCAGAGAGTTAGGGCCAGGCCCTTTTAAAGGGCCCAGGACACTGGGTCTAGTCTTTATTAGCTCCTGATGCTGGTGGGAAAGAAATTCTTTGAGAGCAGGTTTACTATCCCATGAGCTGCCAGAGGTCACAGTACTCCGGGCCCTGGCCATGCAGCTTGACGCCAGGATGGAGGTGGCCGTAACTGGCTGAGGAGTGCCACTCTTTCCTCACTGGCCCAGAAAAGTATGTGCTCCAGTGTGGACCGGAGCTGACCTTGATTCTCCTCGCCAGGGCCCAGCCAGGGGAGAGATCACCGGAAGCCATCAGGAGGAGAGGCTGGGAGGCCAGATGTGAACGGAAGGGCCTCAGGACCACTATTGGATTTACATTAAAAAATATTGGACGGGTGCCTGGCTGCTCAGTTGGTGGGACATGTGACTCTTGATTTGGGGGTTATAAGTTCCAGACCCAGGGTGGGTGTAGAGATTACTTAAAAATAAAATCTTGGGGTGCCTGGGTAGCTCAGTCGGTTGAGGGTCCAACTCTTGATTTCGGCTCAGGTTATGATCTCAGAGTCCTGAGATCAAGCCCAGTATCTGGCTCCATGCTCAGCAGAGTGCTTCTCCCTCTTCCTTTGCCCCTCCCCCTGCTCGCTCTTTCTCTCTCTCTCTCAACCTCTCTCTCAAATAAGTAAATAAATCTTTTTTAAAAATTAAATAGAGTCTTTTTTTAAAAAATTGGAAAATTTCTGGGCACCGCTACTGCCCCAACGATATCCCCAGGGCTGCCAGGTGTTTAAATTTAAAATCTCACCCTCTTATTACAGGGACTCAAGATGACAGGAGGTGATATTCTGGAGCAGCACCGTGCCATAGAACTTTCTGAATTGATGAAAATGTTCTACATCTGTGCTGCCCTATATGGGAACCACTAGCTTATGAGGCTACCGAACACTTGAAATGTGGCTAGTGCAGCAGAGAAACTGAATTTTAAATTTAATTTAAGTTAATTTGCACTAACTTAAATTTAAATGAAAATTGCCCCTTGTAACTAGTGGATGATGCTGTTCTAGAGAGTGAGGATGCCACGTTGCTCTCTGTCCCCTTAATTCCCTGTCCCTGAGGACTCAACTCTCTGCCAGAGTCCAGAGGGAAAAGGACAGATGGAGAAAGGGATGGACAGATGGACAGAGGCTCCTCAGCCATCCCTGAGTCTCCTTCTTAGGTTGGCTTTTTGGTTTTTGTTAGTTTGGGTTTGGGGTTTTTTGTTTGTTTGTTTGCCTTCTGGCTCCATCCAACTTATCACCAAGGCAACTGGATTAATATGAAGTTGGTGAGGACAGAGTCTCTCTAAATGCAAACCCACAGGCTGCTCAAAACAGGCCCTCTGGCTCCAGCGCACCCGCACCCCACCCCCACACCGTCCCACCCCAGGTTCCCACTCGGGGCTGACCTGCCAGGAAGCAGGGGATGCGCGCTGTGCGGTTGGTGAGGAGGCAGGGGTCGTCATGCAGGTTGTCAAAGGGCAGCAGGGCCCGGCCGTTGTCGCTGAAGCGGGTGTTGACAGCCAGAAACCCCAGCTGATTGGACGTGTTTCGAAGCTTAGTGGCCAGAGGGTCCTCGCTGCCATAGACCATGCTGGCATCCACGAAGGAGGTGAGCGCATTGATCTGATTGCGAATGGTGATGTTGCTGTCTGTGCAGGCTGGCGAGGAGCGGAAGAAGGGGATGCAGTCCTGTTGGTTCTTGATGCGGGGGTCATCTGGTGGGATCTGTGACACACAGACAGGGCTGGTTGGCTCTCCTCCTGTCCGCTCCCTACCCCAAGGTCTTGATCCCACCTCCAAAGCAGCCTGGAACCCAGGACCAGAGGGGGAGACCCAGACACCAAAACGAGGGCTTTGCAGGACTTCTGGCCCCCTCGGCCGGAGGGAGGCCTCTCAAGGCCCACAGAGGATCACTGCCTGATGTTGCACCAGCAGAGTTCCTCTGAGCTTC
>NC_138383.1:27769863-27792541 GCF_054177405.1 Leptonychotes weddellii
CAGCCCTCCTGCAACCGACAGCCCAGGCTCTGTGCAATGTGCGCCCAGGGGTGGGGGGCGGGAAGGTGAGGAGGAAAGGGCCCTCTGTGAGGAGGAAAGGGGACGGAGCACCGGGCACCTGCCCGCGAAGGATGGAGGGAGGCGGGAAGTTCCTCGCCCGGAGGCGGAGGCAAGTGGGTGGGCAGGGCCAGGCTTACTCAGTTGCCGGGGAGGGAACTCTGGGCACAGAGGGAGGTGGCCGCTTCCAGGAAGGATTCCCCATCTCCCCACCGCGCAGGCAGCGGCGGGGCGGGAAGAAGGGAGCACCTTGAGCGGGAAGCAGGGCGGCTGCTGCAGGCAACTGGTCTCGCAGTCGACACTAGTGACGAAGGAGACCCGGGCGGCAGGCTCCGGGCTCAGGTCGAGGTCGTGGTCGATCAGCTGCCCCCACTGCATGAAGAGGAGCGAGCGCTCCTGGTCCGGGGTCAGCTGCTCCGTGGGGAAGCGCACGATGGCGTTGGAGACGGCGCGCGCCTGCGGGACACGGAGCGTCAGGGGCCGCCTGGGACTCCGCGCGCCTCCGGGCCGGGCCTCGCTCCCCGCCGCCCAGCCCGCACCGCCGGCCGGCGCTCACCAGGGGCACCGGGAAGCCGCCGCGCTTGACCCCGGGCGTCCAGCCGTAGGGCAGCGAGAAGCCGTCCTCGTACTCGGCCGGCAGCCAGCGCGCGAAGGCGCGGTTGGAGGCCCCCAGCGTGGGGCTGCGTCTGCAGGGGGAGGACGCGGCGTGACGCGAGGGGGCCCCGCGGGGCGTCGCCCGCCCGCCCAGGGGCCGCCCGCAGCCGGCCGCACCTGTTGTTGCAGTGGCCGGTGATGGTGCGGTACTTGTCGTTCTCCGGGCACGTCACCCTCACGTCCTGGTAGGCGCAGCCGCTCGACGTGGACAGCAGAGTCAGCTGGGCCGGTGTCAGCACGTCTGGGGCCGGGGTGGGGGAGGGGGAGAGGGGCGTGGTTGCCGTGTCGCCCCATTTCCTATCCCAAGCTGGGGAGGCTTGGTTGGGGGCCCAGTCTGAGGACACGGAGAGCAGACTCCCGTGCCCCTGAGACTCCCCGGGAGAGGAGTGGGGGGTGGGGGGTCACTGGGAGATGACCGAGGTCACTAGTGGAGCAGGAGACCGGGGTTGTAGGGCAGACGGTACCAGTGACGTTGAAGGGCCCGGGCCACAGAGGCCGCAGCTTCCCCTCCAGCAGGCTTAGGGCCACGTGCAGATAATCAGCAGCCCTCACAGCTGTCCTGGTGGCTGCCACCGGCTGCTTGAAGTAGGACAAGAGTTCCATGGGGCTGGCCAGGCCACTGTGAAGCCGCCGCTTGATGCTGCTTGGAGAAGGGAGGGGTGAGGCCAGAGACAGTGGCGGCCGGGACACTCAGCAGAGCCCTAGCCCCAGGCCAGCACGCAGGTTGGGGTAGACAGACCCCCAGACAGGAAAAAGGGTTCTCTTTATAAACAGAGTATGGGACCTGGGTGCCCCACAGAGGCAAGGCCACGGGGGAGGGATGGTTTTGAAGGTGTTCTCAAACCCAAAGACACAAAGACTGATAGACAGGGGGCTCCATCCCCGCCGACGAAGTCCCCACTCTGAAAGACCGGGGCCAGCCTTGCGCAGAGCTGGGAAGTGCCCGGCACCCCACCTCTCCCGCCGCTCCTTGTAGGCCATGTCCACTAGTCGCTTGGCTTCCTTCATGCAGGTCAGCACCACTGAGGTCTCTACCTCCTCCAGGACAGCTGCCCAGAGCAGGGGTCACAAGGTCAGGAATGGGCCCCAGAGCCAGGGTGGCCTGCACCGAGTCCTTGGGACTCAGAACCAGCCCCAACACACCCCCCTTTCCCTTCTTTCTGACCATTACCTGGACCGGCACCCTCAGAGCACTGGGGCGCAGCCAGAATGGCCAGGAGCCCTGCGAGGAACAGCAGCTTCATCTCTGCAACAAGACCCCAAGCCCAGCAAGTCCAGAGTGCGCAGTGCATTTGGGAGAAGAGAGCTCCACCAGCCCTCTCTCCCTGACCCCTCACTCCCACCTTCACACTCCAGTCCAACCTCAGTGGGTCCTACCTACCTCCTCAGGGAAGGGGTCCACAGCTCCCCTCTTTTGCTAGCTTCAGTCTCTCAGCCCCCAGGACCTCACCTCCGAAGTTCACCTGGTATTGGCCACATGGCTCACCTGAATCTAGGCCTTTATGTCCTCCCGGCTCAGGGAGGGGGCGGGGCAGATGAAACCCCGCCCAGGGAGACTAACCGCTCTCTCCTCCCCCACTGGGGTTGGGGTGCCCAAAAGTTGATCCCTCATATGGGAGAGAGGGACAGGAAAGGAGAGACCAGAGCTGTGCCCAGCCTCTGAACTTAGCATCACACCCCAGAGCTTCTTAGCTCCCTCTGTGTGCCTAGGCCAGTGCTGTCCCCAGGGGGGACAGACAATAACCCCTCCAAAATTCTGATTAAACTGAGTCTCTGGGGATCCTTTGAAAGGGATAAAAGTCAGGAACCAACAGCCTAAGGAACTATGGGACATGGAGTAACCCCAGAGAAGGAGGGGAGTTGTAGGGGACACCTGGAGTAATGATCAATCAGCCTGGGGGGGGCTGTCCCCCACCCCCAACAGTATTCTGGCCCCTGGCAGCCCCACCCCACCCCCCATTCTTGGCAAAGGCTAAAGGGACAGGAAACCTGGCTGGAGACCGTTGGGTTTCATAGGAAAGCCTGGGGGCTACAGGCTCGGGACCAAGGTAACTTCCTCTCTCCCTCTCCTCCTCCCCTTTCTTCTGGGCTTTGGGTAGCAGGCTGTCTTCAGCACTCCGACCATCTGCTCCTGGATTTCAGGAACCAGGAAAGAGCAGAGCTGGATGTGGTTAGTGTCAGTTAGGTGACACAGCCCAGGGCCTCTCTGGGACAAGATCAGAGGAGTTAAGAGGCCTGGGGTTAACTTTTAGGATGGGTCTGAAATAGAAGAGGGGGAGGTGTCTCCCCTAAAGAACCCTGGCAAAGCCTCTGCCATTCTCAGGCAGGACAGGTACCCTATGACTAATGACTGTGCTTGTCCTCCTCCCTGGGCCCTTGTCGGACTCCCGTGACATTTGGTCTAGCCACGTTTCCCGCTCCAACCACCTTCCTGTCCTCACTCTTGTCTTTTATGCCCAGACCACATCTTGGCTGAAGAATAAGGGACGGCAACACATCCAGAACACCTTCCGGGTGTGCCCGCAGATCCTGTCACCAGTGGGGCCCATGAGAGGGGAGGCCATCCTTCCAGCCTTGCTCTCTCAGTGACTTGCTGTGTGAACTTGGACAAGTGGCTCCTTGTGAATCAGGGTCTAGAATTTTATACTTTTGAAAATACTTTTTTTTTTTTTAATTTTTTTTTTAAAGATTTTATTTATTTGCGCGAGAGAGATTGAGAGAGAGCATGAGAGGGAGGAGGGTCAGAGGGAGAAGCAGACTCCCTGCCGAGCAGGGAGCCCGATGCGGGACTCGATCCTGGGACTCCAGGATCATGACCTGAGCCGAAGGCAGTCGCCCAACCAACTGAGCCACCCAGGCGCCCTTGAAAATACTTTTTTAAGGGCACCTGGATGGTAGTTGGTTAAGCATCTGCCTTCAGCTCAGGTCATGATCTTGGGGTCCTGGGATCCAGCCCCGCGTCGGGCTCCCAGCTCAACAAGGGGTCTGCTTCTCCATCTGAGCCCGCCCCCAGCTTGTGCTCTCTCTCTCAAATAAATAAATAAAATTTTTTAAAAAAGAAAATACTCTTTTAATCCTACAAGTAATATATTTCTGTTCATGAAAAGTTAGAGAACACAAGAAAAAATAAAAATAAACCAAAATTACTTATAATCGAGTTATAGGTAAATTTTTTTCTTTCCAGGCTTGTCATTTTTCATATAAATAAGAAGCAGGAAGAAAATAATTTCTCATAAACCCACTACTCATAAATAACCCCATTTAATCATTTAATACCCTATATGTAGATATAATATGTATTTTAAATGGTGATAAAAACATACTTCAAATATTGCTTTACAACCTAGTTTTAGTACTTAACAATTTAGCCTGGGTTCTCTCTATGTCAATAAATAGACTTAGTTCGGGTGCCTGGGTGGCTCAGTTGGTTAAGCGACTGCCTTCGGACCCTGATCCCAGGGTCCTGGGATTGAGTCCCGCATCGGACTCCCCCTGCTCTGTGGGGAGCCTACTTCTCCCTCTGTCTCTGCCTGCCACTCCCCCTGCTTGTGCTCTCTCTCTGTCAAATAAATAAATAAAATCTTCAAATAAATAAATATATCTGCATAATATTTTGCATTAAGTACTAGGATTTATTCACTAATCCCCCTCTTGTTAGATACTTGGGTTGTTTCCTATTTTCAGTGTTAAAAGCAGTACTAGGGTCAACATCCATGGGGTTAGATCTCTTGTCACATCTTCAATTATTTCCTTAGGCCTAGAAGTAAAATTGCTGCATATTTAGGTATCAATATTTTTAAGGCTTTGAAAAATTTGTCGGGCACCTGGGTGGCTCAGTTGGTTAAGCATCTGCCTTCAGCTCAGGTCATGATCCTGGAGTCCGGGGATTGAGTCCCACATTGGGCTCCCTGCTCAGCAGGAAGTCTGCTTCTCTCTCTGCCCCTCCCCCCCTCATGCTTTTTCTCTCTCTCTCTCTCAAATAAATAAATAAATCTTAAAAAAAAATTTTTTTTCAACTATCCAACTTTAATATTTCAGTTAAACATATGTTAAGTATTTATAACATATTTGGAGAACTATATCTTTTGTAATCCATATAGCACCTACTATTTTTCTAACAGCTTGATTTTATTTTATATTTTAATTTCAGTATAATTAATTTACAGAGTTATAGTAGTTTCAGAGGTACAATAGAGTGATTCAGCAATTCTGTATATTACTCGGTGCCCATCACCATATGTGGACTTTTAATCCCCTTCCCCTATCTAACCCACCCTCCCACCCACCTCCCCTCTGGTAACTATCAGTTTGTTCTCTATATTTAAGAATTTGGGTTTTTGTTTATCTCTTTTTTTCTTTGTTTATTTGTTTTGTTTCTTCAAGTCCCCATATGAGTGAAATCATTTGTTTTCCTCTGACTTAATCACTGGGATTTTACCCTCTGGGTCCATCAGTGTTGTTGCAAATGGCAAGATTTTATTTTAGGGGGCTGCCTAGTGTTCCATTGTGTATATATATTTATCCATCTATTGCATATCTTCGTTGTCCATTCATTTATTGATGGACACTATGATTGCTTCCATAGTTTGGCTATTATAAGTAATGTTGCAATAAAACATAGGGGTGCATTAAAAAAAAATCAAATGGCCTTAATGAAGATTGCATCTCACCCTCCCATTAGCCATGCATGGGAGCACCTGTTCCCCATTGCCCTGATCAACTCTGACAATTAGTGTCCTTTTACTCTTTTAGGGGGATTGTCAAGGCTCAAGAGGAAAGAGACATTTAATACAAGCCCCTCGCAGCACAGATGAGAAGGACAGAGTCTAGGGAACGAAGTGTCTGTGCCAAAGGTGACAGTGTGGCAGTTCAGAATAATCTGGGGCGCCTGGGTGGCCCAGTGGGTAAGCATCTGCCTTCGGCTCAGGTCATGATCCCAGGGTCCTGGGATCGAGCCCCACATCGAGCCCCACATCGAGCCCCACATCGGGCTCCCTGCTCCGCGGGAAGCCTGCTTCTCCCTCTCCCACTCCCCCTGCTGGTGTCCCGTCTCTCTCTGTCAAATAAATAAATAAAATCTTTTTTTAAAAAAAAAAGAATAATCTGGCTGTTAGGTCTCCTGACTTCCACACCAGCACTCTTTAAAAAAATTCTTTATTTAGGGGCGCCTGGGTGGCTCAGTCGTTAAGCGCCTGCCTTCGGCTCAGGTCATGATCCCAGGGTCCTGGGATCGAGCCCCACATCGGGCTCCCTGCTCAGCGGGAAGCCTGCTTCTCCCTCTCCCACTCCCCCTGCTTGTGTTCCCTCTCTCACTGTGTCTCTCTCTGTCAAATAAATAAATAAAATCTTTAAAAAAAATTCTTTATTTAAATTCAATTTAGCTATCATACAGTGTATTATTTGTTTCAGGGGTAGAATTTAGTGATTCATCAGTTGCATAGAACACCCAGTGCTCATCACATCACATGCCCTCCTTCATGCCCATCACCCAATGATCCCAATGCCCACCCGCCTCCCCTCCAGCAGCCCTCAGTTTGTTTCCTAGAGTTCAGCTACGGTTTGCCTGCCTCTCACACCAGCACCCTTCACCCAATGGCCTCTACACACTTATTTGTGACCTCTCTTTCGGGCACTTACTCAACAAGTATTTACTGAGCCCTTGCATGCACCATCTGCACTGTGCTGGCCAATGGGTATACCCGGCCGAGCCAGGGCCTTGTCCTCAACGAGCGCACAGGAGAATACAGAGAAGCAAGGTAATGAACGTGAGAGCCTCGTGTAGGGTTCTTTGGGAGCATCAAAGAGCAGCACTTGGACCAACTGGTACCTAGGAAGGTTTTCTTGAGGAGCTGGTGCTTGAGACGATCTTGAAGAATGTTTTAGAAGTTGACCACGGAGGGGCGCCTGGGTGGCTCAGTCGGTAAACGTCTGCCTTCGGCTCAGGTCATGATCCCAGGATCCTGCGATCGAGTCCTGCATCAGGCTCCCTGCTCCGCGGGGAGTCTGCTTCTCCCTCTGCCTGCAGCTCCCCCTGCTTGTTTCTCTCTCTCTCTCTCTGTCAAATAAATAAAATCTTAAAAAAAAAGAAGAAGAAGTTGACCAAGTAGACATAGGGAGGAAGAGCATTCTGGGCCCAGAGAACGACTAGCAAAGACCTTGACACGAGTGGGCTTCATTTAGACAGTTCTAGCTTGGGGGCAAAGATGAGGCAGGGTGAGGTTGGCAAGGCAGTTAGGGCCTGGAACCTAACACTCTTGCTGACCTGTTCAGAAGTTCTTGTCCTGAAGGCTCCAGGGAGCCGTAAAGGCTGTGAAGGGCACAGAGGTACATTCTAGAAAGCTGACTCAGCAAAGTGGAGGGTGCCCCGGGCTGGCAGGCCCAGAGGCTAAAAGCTGGGCAGGAGGCATGGCAGGGATTCAGGGACAGGGGGTGACAGGCCTGCCCTGCTTTCTCACAGGGGGCAATGAGGCAACGAACGTTTGAAAAGCTAAAGCCTTTTCAAAAAATGATGTTAAAACGCCCTTCACTCTCTACCCATGTGGAGGTGGGAGAATTCTCAAGAATTCTCAACAATCCCCAACCCACCTGCCTTTGGCTCAGGGCTGGGGCTGTGGGCTTGCTGTTAGGTGCAGAGGCTTGAGAGGCTCCGTGACTTTACGAGGTTTCCAACCAATTAATAATGACACCAGCGGGATCGCGGCCAGGCTGCCCATGCGGGCTGCCGCATGTAGGCCTTGTTGGCGTGGCCCAGGTGTATGTGAGGCTCCCAGGGCTTCTCGGCATGCAGAGTAACCAGAAGGAGAACAGGTCTGCGGGAGGAGGTAGTCCGGACATGCCTCGTCCCATCGGTTCCCCCCCGGTCGCCATCCTGGGGGTGGCCTCTAGAGGGCGCTGTTGTCACTGCTACGTCCCCAGACTACGGTCCTTTGAGGGAGCCCCCCCCACCATACGGCCCTCCCTTCTCCCCACTTACCTTCCCCAAACATCCCCACCCCTAGGGTGAAGTCCAACCGCCTGTGGGATAACGGGTCCTCTGCCACAGCTTGCAAAACTGCTTGCTCTTTCTTCACGCTGTTTAGGAAACAGTTCAGTTGGGATTGCCGCCAGATTTCCTGTGTGTCTGTGGTTGGAGGGAAGGAGGCTCTGGGAGCTTGGGGAGGCGGCGGGGGCCATGACCCCCCAGGGGCATCAATGGCACCCGGCCCAGAGACCCTTTTTCCTTGCTCTTTTTTTTTTTTTAATTTTATTATGTATTGCTCTTTACATTTTTAAGAATTAGTTTTGAATGACGCAGGTAATGCTTGGATATATTCTGAATACAATTAAAATATCGCAAATCCTGCGAAGGCTCCCTGTGGATCAGGTTCCGGTGCCATGCCTAACTCCAGTCTTGTTCGTTTGCGCCTCACACATGCGCACCACTGTCATTCTTGTGTTTGACCTAAAGATCTTTTACTTTCCACTCATTCCTATGTATCGATCTGTGGGAAACATTCTTCTGCCTTCATTTTTCCATAAATGATATCACATGGAACATTTTGCTGGGCAATGTGCTTTTCTCCCTCAACGACCTCTTGCAGACCTATCACTTGCTACCTAGAAAACAGTCGACTTTTTTTAACTTTTACGCATATTCTTTAGTTGAGCTGTAACTCCATTATGTGACCATTCCTCTCTTGATGGAAGCGGACATTTTCCCATTTTTTCACTACAAAGAACAATGCAGCAAGAGGCCTCTGTACACACGTACACAGGCACCTTGTTCTCCAGGATAAAGACTGAGAAGTGAGCCACAGGTTTTGTGCATTTAGAATTTTTAATAAATAGATATTACCAAACTGTCCTCCAGACTTATCAGAATTCTTTTTTTTTTTAAAGATTTTATTTATTTATTTGAGAGAGCGAGAATGAGAGAGAGAGAGAGCACATGAGAGGGGGAAGGTCAGAGGGAGAAGCAGACTCCCTGCTGAGCAGGGAGCCCGACGTGGGACTCGATCCCGGGACTCCAGGATCATGACCTGAGCTGAAGGCAGTCGCTTAACCAACTGAGCCACCCAGGCACCCGACTTATCAGAATTCTTAAGAGCAAAAATTGTAATCACACTGTTGGTTCAATTTTTATTTCTTTAATTAATAGCCAGCATCTTTTTATTTGTATTAGCTCTCCTGTAAATTTCCTGTGTTTGGTGGTGTCCATTTTTCTATCGAATTGTCATTCTTTTTATTGATTTGTGAAAGTTACCATATATTCTGAATAATACTAATCTGTCAGCTGTTATACGTATTGTTAATATTTTTCCAGTCCGTCATTTTTCATTTATGTTTTTTATAGGATCTTAATTTTTTTTTTTTTTTTTTTTTAGAGAGGGAGAGGGGAGGGGCAGAAGGAGAGCAGGCTCCACTCCCAATGTGGAGCCTGAACAGGGCTCCATTCACAACCCTGAGATCATGACCTGAGCCAAAATCAAGAGTTGGCTTAACTGACTGAGCCAACCAGGCTCCCCCAATATAGGATCTTAATTTTGAAGTGGTCAAATTTATCTGCCTTTTCTTTTATGGATTTTCTTTTTCAGACTTGTTTATAAAGATCTTCCCATTTTCAAGATCATAAACATATTCTCTTGTATATTCTTCTAATATCTTAATATTTTGATTTTTCACATTTAGATCACTAAAGCGTCTGGAATTTTTGTGTGTGAATAGTGTAATGTACAGTGTAATAGTGAGCTACTTTCATTCATTTCCAAATGGATAACCAATTGTCCCAATGCCTTTAGTTGAATACTCTGTTGTTTCTCTACTGAAATGAAATACTACCTTTTCTCACTTACCATAAATGTGTGTTTTTCCTAGCGTATTCTATTCCACTGATCTACTAGTCTATCGATAACTGTGTCAGTGCCTTATCATTGCAATTACCATAACTTTTTAATATGTTTTGATTTCCATTAAGATAAATTCTCCTTCCTCATTCTTTTTCAAACAAATCTTCAACATTCTAATATAGCTACTCTTTCTTGTGAATTTTTGAATGTCTAGTTCCATGAGAGATCATATTGAGATTTTTATTGATATTATATTTAATTTACACATAAATCTGGTGACAATTGACATCTTTTTTTTTTAAGATTTTATTTATTCATTTGAGACACAGAGATACAGAGAGAGAGAGAGAGAGAGCATGAGCCGGGAGAGAGGGAGAGGGAGAAGCAGGCTCCTTGCTGAGCCAGGAGCCCGATGTGGGGGCTCGATTCCAGGACCCTGGGACCATGACCTGAGCCGAAGGCAGACGCTTAACCATCTGAGCCACCCAGGCGCCCCAACAATTGACATCTTTAAGACTTTATCATCCTGGGGTGCCTGGGTGGCTCAGTCAGTTAAGCATCAGACTCTTGGTTCTGGCTCAGGTCATGGTCTCGGGGTTGTGAGATCGAGCCCCATTAGGGCTCTACGCTCAGCGCAGAGCCGGCTTGAGATTCTCTCTCTCCCTCTGCCCCTCCTCCACCCGCGCTCACTCTCGCGCTTTCTCTCTCATTAAAATAAATAAATACATACATACATACATACATAAAATCTTTTTTAAAAAGCACCCTCTCTTCCTATTCATGTACATTCATTCATTCAACATATGTTTACGGAGCACCTATGTGTCAGCACTGTCCTGGCTACTGGTGATACGGCAATTCCCAAATTACTCTTAGACAGTTTATGTTCTTGAGTAATACGGTATGTCATTTTATTTAAGTCTACTTTTATATTCTTCATTGAAATGTTGTTTTACCTTTTTGTTAGGTTTGTTCCTAAGTACCTCCTTTTTAAAATAGGTATATAGGGGCACCTGGGTGGCTCAGTCGTTAAGCGTCTGCCTTCGGCTCAGGTCATGATCCCAGGGTCCTGGGATCGAGCCCCGCATCGAGCCCCGCATCGGGCTCCCTGCTCGGCGGGAAGCCTGCTTCTCCCTCTCCCACTACCCCTGCTTGTGTTCCGTCTCTTGCTGTCTCTGTCAAAAAATAAATAAAATCTTTAAAAAAATAATAAATAAAATAAAATAAAATAGGTATATAAATTTTGTCATTAAGTTTCTCCACAGAACTTGTAATATCTTGTAAGTATTCTCTCTCCTTAGGGCAACAATTTTAGTAGGCTCCCTTTAGTTCTCCTTAGAACGCAGATTCGTAGATCTGAAAAACCTTGGACATTTTTAACCTACCATTCTAGAAAGGCTGCACTCTCTAATGAACAATATTAAAAAAAAAAATTAAGTGAATATTCAAGTTTTTGTTAGTTTCAAATAATAGTTCCCAAATGTGTTTCAGGTAGTATTGTAAAGGTAAAGACAAGTCAAATTATATGATTAGACAAATGTTCAATGGCTATTCAATTAACCCCCTCTATACCCGTGGTTATTGGTGTTAGGAATGGGATAAGTGTCCAGGAGACAAAGTTCTACAAAAAACACTAAAAATATGAAGCACTAAATTCAAAGTAAAAGAATTCAGCTGCATCTTTACCAATCAGATTAGTTAAAATTTTAAAAAGCTGATAAAGCCAGCACCAGTCAGTATGGGAAAAAATAAGTGCCAATTGGCCCCACGCCATGGGATGGCAATTTGGCAATGTCAGTCAAAATTCAAAATACACATTTGCTCTGACTCAGCAATTCTACTTCCAAGAAGAAATGTATCCTTCAGATGCATTCTTAGGAAAGCATAAAGATACTTGCCCAAGGGTGTTCATATCAGCCTCATTTGCAACAACCAAAAGACTAGAAACAAGCCAAATGTCTATCAAAAAAAATTTGCCACACTGTGGTACTTGCACATAATGATGTTTCTTGCAGCCTTTAAAACTAATGAGGGAGGGCGCCCGGGTGGCTCAGTTGGTTAAGCGACTGCCTTCGGCTCAGGTCATGATCCTGGAGTCCTGGGATCGAGTCCCGCATCCGGCTCCCTGCTCAGTGGGGAGTCTGCTTCTCCCTCTGCCTGCCTCTCCCCCTGCTTGTGCTCTCTCTCTCACTCTCTCTCTCAAATAAATAAAATAAAATCTTAAAAAAAAAAACTAATGAGGGAGGTTTATATGTAGCAATATAGGAAGATATGTTGCCAAAAGAAAAGAGCTGGTTCCAAAACATATACTACATGATACAGTTCATGCAAAACAGACACACATACGTGCCTCGGGCATGTACATACACATTTAAATACCCATGGAAATCCTGGAAGCAGGCACAGAAGCCTATTAACAGTGGTTACCTTTGGGGAATGGAACTGAAGAGGCTTGGATCGGGTCTGGCGGTTACTTTAAAACCCAATGCTCCTCTGATAGTTTCACAAAGAAAAAAATAATAATTTAATTACAAAAGAACTAATCATCTCTCCCTTCACCTTAACTTCCTAAAATAGCGAATTTTGATTTGTTTTCCATAATCAGGGGTTTTGGATTACTTTTGCTTTGGTTTCTTAGTATGAAGTCAAACACACCAAGGATTGAAACGATAGCGTCGACACAGGAGTCATCGGGGGTAAGCGTTTCCCCGGTGGGAGGCTTCAGGACCGGTAATTTGACTCAGTATAGAATTCAAGTTCAAATTCCTTTCTCTTCAGCACTTGGAAGATACTGCTCCATTATCTTGGTGCATCTAAGACTGCAGGTAAGTTCTCTGTTACGAGTAGACCCAGTTCCTGAAATACGCGTATCAACCCTTATTTCAGTCAAAGCAGAATTAACATGCGCTGCAGGATCCATCAGCCACACCTGACCGTGGAGATGTTGCAGAAATGAGACACAAAAGTGAAATTGTTGGAGAGCAGAAAATGGCAAGAGCTGGTGAGGGGAGCACACACTGAGAGCGGAGAGGGGCGTCTCCAGCAGAGGCTGGGCTAGGGGGAGCTTTCTAGTCGGCCTCCTCCGGCCTCCTAGCCCTCATGGCTCCGTGCCCAGCCTGTAGTGACAGCAAGGCAGGGAAACAGCCCCTCGAGGCCCACAGAAGTCTGTGAAAGGGGACGTTACATGGTGATGCTGGACTTTGGCCAGGTTAGGGGGTGGAAACTACAGCCCCATCCCTCTGCCCTGAGGACTAGACTATTATGACCTAAGGGGACGTTCTTGCTTTGGCAGAAGTACATGGAGATTCCTTAATGAGTAAGGTCCTCGGGGTGAGCACAGGAAGAAACAGAGTGGATGAGCCCAAATTATAACCCCGGAGTCTCTCTACTATAGGCTGTGAGCCTCCCATCATACCCCCCACCCCAACGCCCTTATCTGTGCCTTGTACACACTCCTCAAACTCAACAAGAGGGGCACAAGCTATTGTGCAGGCTTTCGTCCTCCATCCTCTTCCCGGGTCGTGTCCAAGTGGAATTTAGCCCAGGAAAGTAAGGTTGGCTTAACACTGAAAAATCAACAAAATTTGCCATAACTAAGAAAGAAAAACCGTATGATCTCCCATCAGATGCGGAAAGATTGTTCGACAAAATCTAACACCTATTACTGATTATTTAAAAAAAACACAAAAACCCCAACTTTCTGCAAACAAGGAGTAGAAGAGAACTTCCTCAAGCCTGATAAAGGGTATTTACAAGAAAAAAAAAAAGATACGTCACTAACATCATTATTCATGGTGAAAGACTAAATGTTCTTCCCTAAAACGGGAACAAGGCAAGTGTGTCCACTCCTGCAAATTCTATTTAGCACTGTACTGGAGGTTCTATCCAATGCAGTAGGGCAAAAAAAAAAAAAAATGTGGGACACCTGGGTGGCTCAGTCCGTTAAGTGTCTGCCTTCGGCTCAGGTCATGATCCCAGGGTCCTGGGATCGAGTCCCACATGGGGCTCCCTGCTCAGCAGGAAGCCTGCTTCTCCCTCTCCTGCTCCCTCTGCTTATGCCCTCTCTCTCTGACAAATAAATAAAATATTTTTTAAAAAAAGAAATTAAAGGCATCAAAATTTGAAAAGACAAAGTAAAACTGTCTTTGTTTATATACGGTATGATCACATATGTAGAAAATTCTAAAGAACCTATAAAAAACGCTACTAGAACCAAGAAGTGAGTTTGGTGAGGTTGCAGCAGACAAGGCCAAAATATAAAAATCAGTCGTGTTTCTATATACTAACAACAAAGAATCTGAAATTAACATTTTAAATAACAATACCATTTATAATAACATCAAAAATATGAAATGATTAGGGATAAATCGGACAGAAGATGTGCAAGATACACAAACAAAACATTACTGAGAGAAATTGGAGGCCTAAAGAAATGAAGAGATGTACTTTGTTCGTAGGTCAGAAGACTCAACGTTGTTCACATTGTCCCAATTGATCTGTTTGTTGAGTCTCAATGGTGTCCCGGCCTTAGTAGTTGAGAGTCCCTCGAAGACAGGGTGGGTGAGGCTGCTGGTGAGCAGGAGGGCTTGGGCAAGAGAGGGAGGGGGCACGAAGGGCCACATTTTGGTGGCTCCTCACCTGGCCATTGATCCTTCTTGTTGCCAACCACCCAGAGGACCACCTGGTCTCTGACCCACGCTGCCCCTCCCACTGTTCTATCTAAAGGCAGACACCCGCACCTTTGCCCCTGGCCACTGGGGAGGAGAATGTGCAACAGTCCATCGAACCTGGTTGCTCCCCACCTGGAATCTGGATTCATCGAGCTGTCAGCAGCACCTGGGCTTCTGCAGCTCGGTCTGCACCGCCTCTAGGCATGGACCAACGTGCAGGACTCCCACGCACACCCTGCTTTGAGGTTTCTGTTTTCTGTCCTCTCTGGACTCCTGTTGTTCTATTCCACTAAGAGTCCCCCCTCTTGCTTTCAAGCAGAACTATATGGTTTGCTCGCTTACCCCGCTGGTTTTTCTTACATCTGTTGCTGCTATGAATTTGGCACAGGAAAGTCAACATGGCAGGATTTGGTCAGTGCACTGCCCTGAAACCAGAGCCTTCTCTTGGGTTTCCCCGTCCCCTGGCCAGGTCTCTATCTCCCACCGGGACCCTGCCCCAACTCCAAACACCTGGCCCTGCCACCAGGGAGCTGCCAAACCGTCTTCTTCAGAAAAGAAACTCAAGAGCCGCTTGGTCTTCTTGGTGTTCATTGGTTTTTCCCCAGTCGCCCTCAGATGTAACTTCTGGGTTCTAAGTTCAAGTCCAAAGCTCAGCATGACCCACCCCTCCAGCTGTCCTTTGCCCCAGGTAGAGCCCAGCATGGGTTTTGTGAAAATAGACTTTATTATAATAAAATGTCTTTTTAAACAAATGCCCCCACCATTCCACACCCCTGGAGACCAAGGCGGGTGGGGTGGAGGTTCAGTCAAACGATCTCCCACCACAGTGAAGGAAACATGCAGAGACACTCACCCGGCCACAGGGTTAGAGGGGGTAGTGAGGGTCAGGGTGGAGAGCTGTCTACCCCACTCTGAACACGGGATGTATGAAAATAGCTGCATAAATCTGTCCTCTTCCCCAGCCCCCAGACTCCAACAGGGACCAGAGGAAAATGATGCAAAAGAGAAGTTGAATCCAATGAGCAAAATAAGGCAAACCCAACTCCTGCTATCCACCCGCTGGCCCCCGGGTCTTGGGGGTGGGGGGACACACAGGGGCCAGGAGGCCAGGCTGGCAGGGAGGGGTGGAGCACTATGGAGCGGGGTTAGGCCCGCTTTGGCGTGGCCTTTCTCCTTCCTGGGCCTGTGCGGTGGAAGCGACATGGACGAGGCTGGGCCGAGGCACTGAGTATGTACATATATACAGGGTTCTGCCCCGCCTGCCCCCCGGGGAGGTGGGGCTCCAGGGAATCCAGTGCAAACTTGCCTTCAGGGGAAGGAAGACATGTCAGGAGGACAGCCAGGGCCATCAAGAGGAGGGGAGCCAAAGAAGGGACTAGCGGAGAGTGGCGGGAAACTAGGCTGAGGTGGGTGGACTAGGAGTCACTCGTCCTGGCTGGGACTGAGGTCCTCGGCCACTTTGACCAAGTTACTTCCTCATTCTGCGGCTCAGTTTCCCCTCCTACAGCCAGAGGATGCAGCCTTGAGAACTAGCTCTGACCTTCACCGAGGCTCTGATTCCGGTCCCAGTGCCACAGTGTTAACTCGGAAGAACGGGCGTCCGGGGCCTTCCCCACCCAGTGATCTGGGGGCCTCAGGGTGCTGCTTCTGCCTGCAGGATGGGCCACAGCATCACTCTTTCTTCCCAGAGCCCAGTTTCCTGAGGAGCTGCTTTCCCTTGGAGAGGAGACCCCACACCTTCTCGCTCGTGCCCTGTGCCCCCCCCAGTTCAATTGTGGGGAAGTTGCCAAGGCCAGGGGCCCACGGCCAGCCTCTGGGCACTGGGGGCCCTTGTGTTGAGCTGGCCCGGTCCTGGAATATGAGAGAAAAGGCGCAAAGTCAGGGCCTGACCCCCTGCCCCAACCTGACTCTTTCACCCTGCAGCCTCGGGTGCTTGCAGCCCTCCATGTCACAGACCATGGTCAAGAACCAGAGCCCCAGAGCCCCCCCCTGCCCCCCCGCCCCCATCCAGAGCTCAGAGAGGCGAATGTGTGTGATGATGCTGAGGGAGCGCTGAGCTGGGAGTCAGAAGGGACAGACACAAAGTCCAATTCTGCTTCCAGAACCTGGGCAAGCCCCTCCCCTTCCCTGGGTCATCTCTGTAGGGTACTGGGCTGACAGAGCTCCGGAGTCCTTGGACCTGCCCCTTGGGATGGGTGCCCCCATCGCAGCAAAGGAAGAGCAAGGACCAGGACCACTGAGAGGCAGCCCCCCGCCCCCCACCCCCGGGGAAGGCAGCCCTTGTACCACCTCACAGACAGAGGAAGCATGCTCGTCCAGCCCAGCAGACGCGGTGCCCCAGCCCCTTCAGGGAGCAGAGGCCGTGCCCACTCCATGAGGAGGAGATCGGGACTCTTCCTTAAATGGCCTCTGAGAGGGCTGCAGGGGGCCTGGGCCAGAGGGGCATCACTCAGGCCCCCCCCCAAGCTCGGGATAGGGCTGCCCTCTTAGCATTTCTCCCTTGTGAAGCTCCTCCTAGCTCCACTGGCAACCGTGAGTGGCTCCCCTTGCCCCGGGCCCAGCCAGATAGTGCTGTTAGGGGCCTAAAGGACAGGGGTGAGTAAACAGGAGAGCCACCAGGAAGCCTCCCTATCTCTACTCCCCATTCCCACATCCCTGCCGTGACCTCCTGTGCCTGGCACAGCCCAGTCGGGTCTTGGCTGGCCGACGTGTTCCCCACCCCTGCCCCCCACTCCCTTCTCAAACCCCTCCCCCTACTCGCCACCACAGCCTGGCAGTCTCCTGGCCAGAGGCAGGGGAGCTGGGTGCCCAGCCTGGGGCCACCCCACCCCAGGCTCTGATGATGTGGCAGGGCCTGCCCACAGAGAGGTCTGTCAGCACCTGGAGGCCTAAGTGTCTACTGCTCCCCAGCCAGGGCTGGTGGCCAACCAGGGAGCCCCGGGTTCTTCCCACTCCTTCCCGGGGCTCCTTCCGTAACATCCCAGGAGGGAGGGGTTGCTGGGGAAACAACTGAAGGGGGTCTCTGAACCCCAGAGATGAACAGTTCGGTGTTATCTATGGATTTTGTTTAAGCCCCCCCCCCCTTTAGTCTCTCCAACAGAGAAAATTGAGAATCAGAAGTAAAATCATGCATTTGATCCCCTAACAGGTCATGATGCAGAGGACAAGGGCAGGGAGACTATTATTACTGGTGGCTGTATCATCCTTCAGTCACCAGTAATAATCACAATATTATAATACCATAGTCATATAGTATCATAATATACTGATGAGTCATGATATGGATATCACACAATATTCTATAAGCTGCAGAGCTATAGAATATGAGAGGTCCGCTAATATGGGGCCTTATGTACTAAAGTGACATGTATTCCTATGATAGCTGGCACTGCCCCGGGTAAAGGCAAGGGAGGGGATGATCCTACACCCAGATCTGGCTCCCAGCAAGCTCTCCCTCCCCCATTCCCTGGGAGAAAGAAAAGCCAGGTTGGCTCTAGTATGCAAGACAAAGGAGCGCTATCTGATTATGGTGATGTAAGGAGCGGTGAGTCACATGAACAGAGGGGGCCAGTCCCCCACTTACATGTTGCTCTCTCTATATATATCTATCTCCATCTAGCACTGGACTCGTCTCCTCCTCGTTCTCTGAAGAACAGGGAACAAAGAGAGGAGATGGGTTATGGACGGACTCACATGCTCCCTGCCCAGTCACCAGATCACCCAGCTCACGGGAACTGGAATTCTGCCTAGCCTTTGCCTTTGGAAATATTGCACATGGGCGCGCAAGGTTTCCCACTGGGGCCTGCCCTCCTCCCCCTCTCCCTGCCCTGTGAGGCTGGAAAGTAACTGTATTCCACCCACCCCAGGGAGAAGCAGGCTCTAAGAACAAGGACCGGGGAAGCTAGGCCTTGCTGGGCAACTGGCTTTAAAAGGCACTGGGGGGCAGGGAGACCCAACAGGGTGGGAGGTTCCCTGAAACCCAGGCTATGACTAGCTAGAGGTGTGGGGGGTCCAGGGGTCCTTTTCCACAAGATCCCCTCACCTACACCAGCCCGGGGGTGTGGGCAGCTGGGTCAGAGGGGCCTGGGATCAGGGTCACAGCCATCATTCCTCTGCAGAAAGGGGCACATACTGGGAGGGAGCTGGCCCTGGCTGGGGTCTCCCTGGCAGTTCCAGGCTGGGCAGAGTGCTCACCTGGTTCATAGCCCAGCTGTTCCCCTCCCATGACACTGTCCTGGTCCCCCCACCCCACCGCTCTGGCAGGGTACTCAGCCCCAACTGCTGAGCCAGAAGCCCAGCTCCTCACTGACCTGGCTCTCAGCCTGGGGTGTCCCAGGCTCCCTGTCGCTTGCCTCAGGCCCAGGGCCCTCCAGGAAGTTGGATGGAACCAGGCCCCTCTGTCCATTGAGCTCCCCCTGGGGAGGAGATGCTGGTGAGACTGAGACCAGAAAAGAGGCCTCAGCCCCACCCCCCTTGGCCCTGGAGCCCCTGCGGGAACAGCCTGAGATCAGTATCACCGTCATGGGCAGGGACTCGGCCCATTACTCCGGGCTTCCTTCAGGAACCCTTGCTCTAGGAAGGCCCTCCCTGAAAGGGCCAGCGTGGGCGGTATGGCACACCCCCGTCCCAATGTTCTCACATAGTAGAAACCATCATCGTCCATGTCCCCAAACACAGTAATGACGTCCCCTGCCCGGAAGGGCAGTTCCGCCTGTGGAGAGCCCAAGAGGCAGGTGTCAGCCCTGGGGAGGCGCCGTCACCACCCCCCAGGCTGGGCTCTATCTGTGGGTCCTCACCTCCACGTCCATGTTGGGGGAGCTCTCCCGAGGGTTGTAGTCAAATGCAGCCACCATGGTTCGGGGAGATTTTAGGCTGGCAGAGGAGACGTGCTGGGTGTGGCCTGCAGGGCAAGGAGGAGAGGACTAGGGACTCTCTCTGGACCACCCCCCATGCCATACTGTCCTCCACACTGGAGGCCTGCTGATCCCCTATTCACCACCTCTCCACTAGTTGCAGCCCCTGGCGGGAGCCCAGACAGCCCACCCAGCCCCACCTCTTTCCCAGTATCCCCAGCATAGGACCGGTCCCTCACCTGCACAGGGTCGGGCAGGGCTTTCCGCCTCAGCTGTGGAGAGAACGTGCGAGTGAGCCCTGCCCCTCATTCCCCTCCTCATCCCAGGCTGGGGCTGGAGCAGGGCAGGTAGGATGCCCAGTCTCACACAAGGGATGCAGGAGAAAGATGTTCCGGAGCGGAGCCCAGCCCAGCCCTTTGAGTTTGGTAGTGAGCTAAGACCCAGAAAAGGTAAATGACTTGCTCCAGGCTGCGCAGAATTCACAGTCAGGTGCGTTTTGGAACAGAGGTCCCGGCAAACCCCTCCCCGTCCCCATTAAAAGGAGGCTCCCCAGTGGAGGGAATGGATGTGGATGAAGGTCTGCCCTAATTCCCTTTAACTGCTCAAAACCCCGCTTGTGTCTCCCCAGAGAGCCAAACAGTGCCCCCCACCCCCAGCCATCTCCACAGGCCCCGAGGGAGAAGGGGGTCTCTCACCCACCTTTCTTAGAGCGGCGGGGCTTGGGGGGAGGCCCAGCTGTGCGGGCTGTAGAGTACACATTCCCTGATCCAGAAAGGCAAGTATATGTAAGAGAGAAACTGAGGCAGGGGAGGGGGATAGGGTAGTGACTCTGGAGTCTCCTCTTTGGGCTGTGACTGGGTTCTCGTGCTCAAGTTTCTAAAGGGCATTCCTCTCCCATCCCCAAGCTCCAGCATCTAAACTCCATGGCCCATCCCCTCTGCAGCAGACCCCCGGTCCAAGTGGCAAGCCCCTGCTGGGGCCACAGTGGCCTCAGTCTCTGCAAGGCCGCAGGCTCTGCCAGACTCTGCATGAATGAGGCTCCCCGGCCACCCCGGACATGTACATTGCTCAGGAGGGGCTCAGTTGGACGCGGGGCGGTGGGAGGCAGGTAAGGGACGGCAGCAAGTCACACCTGAGCCTTCGGTGAGAACATCCGGGGACAGACAGCCGTGCTGGAGCAGCTGCTGTCTCTCCGCGGAGCTGCCCACGGCCACCTCGACCACCATGTTGCAGGGGATGTAGCCCATGCGGCCGCCACCTTCGCCCCGGTAGAAGCCGTCGGCATCCTTGTCCCCAAACACCTGAAGGCAAAGACCAGTTGTCTCAGGAGGCCAGTGCAGCTCGCTCCCTGGGGCCCACGCCCTGAGCCCCGCAGCACCCCACTCAGGATTGCAGAAGAACGCTCTCCCTTTTGTGGGTGGGGGAACGGGGCACGGGGCAAGAACCTAGAATAAGGATCGGAGGGATGAGAGAAGATGGCCCTTTCCATATGCTCATCACTCGCTGTCGGCACGTCCGCTCCCCCAGCCCACCCCGGACTAGATCTCTGTAACCTCAGAGCAGCAGCAAAGAGCCTTCAACGAATATTTGGAGACTCAGAAGAAATTGTAAAGTTAAGAGCAGCGGTTATTAGTCTGTGCTGAGTGCCGGGCAGCTGACGTCCCCTGTGCGTACTGAACCTCATCCTCAACCGCCTCTGTGAGGCAGACATGACCGTTATCCCCATTTTACCAATGAGGAAACCGAGGCCCAGAGCAGTCAGTTCATCTACCCAAGGTTGCACAGCCACAACGGGCAGAGTCGGGATTCAGCGCCACATCCTTTGGCTCTGGAGGTTGTGTTCTCACCCATGCAGGCTAGGATACCTCCAGGACAGGAAAGGAGAGAGCACGCCCCACCCCACCGCCCCAGTAAGTCAGTCACCTTCAGGATCTGGCCCTCCCGGAAGGGGAGCTCCTCTTCCCCAGCATCAGGGTTGGGCGACATTGACACAGGGTCATAGTCAAACAGAGCCACGAAGACCCTGACGGGCAGGTCCTGGTAAAGCAGCGCTCCTTCTGGGGGGCTCCTCAAAGGGGCTGCGGAGACAGCAGTGACCATAAGCTCTGGCCAAAGGGTCAGGTTAGGAGAGAGCCCCTCAGCCCAGCCCCGCTCCCGTCAGGGGCTCACCCAACTCGGTGGCGCACGCCCTGGGGGCCTGGGCCCCTCTCCGCGGGGGGCCCCTCCGCCCAGAGCTGTCCTGCCCTCTGGGCTCCCCGGTCTCTGCTGCCTGCAAAGAGAGGGCAACAGATGCAGAAGTGACCCACCGTCCCCGCTGGTGGGCAGCTCAGCAGGGGCAGGCCCCCCGCGGGCGCTCCCCAGCTCTGCCCCGTTAGCATGAGCAGCACAGCAGAGCAGGGGCCCAACGTTCCTCTCCTGGAGGCTTGACCCAGTCTCGGGGAGACATCAGACACCCCCGTGGCGGGAGGAAGGCGGGAGGGGAGACCCCGGCTCTGGCCACCCTAGCGGATGAGTGCAGTAGAGGGGACTAAGGTTAGCTCTTAGAGCTGGCCGAGGAGCGTGGGAGAGGAGAGCCTCTTCTCCGCGTCAGTGTCCCGAAGATGTAACTAGCTAAGCAGAGGAAAGGCCCACAGGCAGGGGGCCGGCTGGCAGCAATTGGCGACTAGCGATCACAGAATATTGTGCATCCCAGTTCGGATCAGCAGAAGCAGCAAAGCAGTGGAATGCGGGTGGGAGGCGGCAGGGGAAGGAGCCCAGAGGCCCAGCCCCACCGCCGTGGATGGAGGCGGCAGCGTGGAATGGGAGCGGCTGGTGGGCAGCAAGCAGAGCCACCAGGCGGCAGCAGGCAGGGGGCTGCCGGGGTGGGGCGGGGGGTGGGCACGGACCCGGGAGGGTGGCTCCTTGGCTCTGCCAGTCGCACTGTGGCCTCTCCGCTCTGGCTCCCCCTTCTCCCAGGCCAAAAGGCGCGGGTAGGGGTTGGGGCCTGAATTAGCCTTCAGAGGCCCCCTGGACCTTCCTACAGGGGCCGTGCCCCAGGCCTCCCCATCTCCGAGGTAGCAGGAGCTGGTGATGCTGATGCCCCCGCTGCCTGCCTCCTGCTCATCCTCAGAATCATATTCGATGCTGATTTCCAAGCACTTGGGGGAGAGGCAGCTGGCCAGGCTAGATTCTGGGGCTCGGCCCCGGGAGCACCTCCGGGAAGGGGGCGGCCGCCCTCTCCCAGCAGCCTCTGGCACACCCTTGGTCCCCTCGCCCACAGGGGGGCTGCCCCTCTCCCGTGAGGGGCCCGGTCGTCCAGGGGCCTGGGGCCCGCCGTTGCTGAGAAGTCGGCTGCAGTGTTCACGGGGGTCTGGGGACCGCCTGCGGTTTGGGGGCTTCTCGGGGGAGCCACTTGCTCGCCTCCGGCTGCTTCCACCCACTAGTCCAGGCATGTCTTCCAGGCGGTCCCCAGCCCTGCAGAGCTCTGGAGACAAGGGACATGGGCCAGGTCCTCGAGGCTGACCACTGTCACAGCCCAGCCCCAGCGTCGCTGGCTCAGGTGGGCCGGGGTCTCGGGAAGAACAGCCTGTCCCTGGCTTCTCCTCATCTTCCTCCTCCTCCTCCTCCTCCTCCTCCTCCT
>NC_138383.1:27793041-27880179 GCF_054177405.1 Leptonychotes weddellii
GGATCTGACTGATGCCTGGCCCAGCTCTTCACAAGCCCATCCCGTCAGCTGCTGGGTCCTAGGGCCCAGCGCCTAGCCATGACCACACAGTCTTGCTGGAGGAGAGGAGCAGTGGCCGAGACGCCTGGCCAGACTCCAGGAGAGCCACTCCTGTGAGCTCATTTCTCCCCTGTCAGAGCCTCGTTCCAGCCACGCCTGGCTCTAACTTGCTGTGTGACTTCGGGTGAGCTGCTAGCCTTCTCTGACTCGGAACGCTCTGCTCTATACAAAAGCTCCAGGCCTGGGGATTCCAGACTAATGTCACTGGGGTCCACCTTACCTTTGGGGCCGGATCCCCGGCAGGGCTGGGGAGTAGAGCAGCAGCAGGGGGGTGGGGGGTGGTCCCCAAGGGTACTGTAGCCCAGGGCAGAGGTGAGTAGATCCAAGGGGCCAGGGTGCAGGCGGAAGGCCTGGAGCTCCTGTGCCAGGAGGCTGAAGCGTTCTGTTTGGGTGCGGCACTGCTCCTCCAGCTCTCGAACCCGGACCTGGGCCAAGACCTCCCCTGAGCCACCAGGCCCAGCAAAGCTGCCTGGTCCCATCCTGTGCCATGTCCACACGGGAGGAGCCCAGAGCAGGCCTCAGCTCATATCCGCCCAGCCCCAGGCCCAGGCACCAGCCCTCAGCCTCGCTGCCCCACTGCCTTAATAGTGTCTGAGCGGGGGGTGAAGTACCAGGGCTGTGGGGGGCCCGCCTCCCACTCAGCACAGCCTCACACCCCAGGCAGTGGCACTTCCTGCTTCCAGCTGCTTCTAGGCCAAAAGGCATGGCGCCCACTCCCAGCTCCACTTCCGGTCCCTCCTCAGGAGTCTCCTCGGCTCTGCTGCTTGTCACCCTCCCACAGTCAGTGACCCAAATCCCTACCCTCAAGAGAGATCCCACACAGGAGCTAGGGACATCTTTGTGGCAGGAAGGAGCCAACGCTCAAAGAATTTTTTCTCAGGTTTCAGGAGAGTCCCAACATCTGGGGCCTCTCCCCTGGCCAAGATCAAGAGGATCCTGGGTTAGACTGGTGATGAACTTCCTCATGGTCTGAGTGGCTAGGTTTTAGAGGAGGGACGGCCCCGTGTCTGCCAGGCACTGTGGCAGGTCTGGGTCGAGGAGGTGGCCCACATGTCCTGCAGGAATCCCAGCCCATCTACACGTTCTTGGGTCTCTGCTACCAGTCACACCCTCCTCTGTTGGACATGAGAGCTGGGGCCACTTGGACCTGAGGAAGGAGACGCAGCTCAGCCAGCCTGGAGAGGTGGAGGGGAGGGGACAGCCCAGGGAGGTGGGGGGCGGGGGCGGGGGGCTGTACCTGCATGGAATCCAGGGTCGACTGTGGCAGGAAAGGAAAGCACAGAGAACAGGTTAGAACCGCTCACCCTGCAGGTCATTGCACAGAAAGGGAGGGAGGGAGAAAGGGCCCAAGTGGACACTACCTGGTTGGCTCCCTGGACTGACTGGGCAGTTCCTAAACGGAAGGATATTTCAGGGTGAAGGCGGCCTCTGGGGGTGGGTGGCAGTGGGGGAGACTGCTGCCACCAGACCCAGGAGCCCCTGCCCAGTGGTGCCCTTGCCTGAGAAGTAGGCCAATGGTGGAGGGGATTCCCTAGGCTCTGGAGCATTTAAAGGCCCTTCCTGCAACCCCACAGCCCCCATACCCACAGAGTCCATTCCAGCTCTCTCTGAACTTCCCTGCCTTCCCCCGCAAACTGGTGCTGCCACTGGTCACCTGCAGGGACCCTACCTCCAGCAGCTGCACGGCCCCTTCATGTTCCCTCTTGGCTTCTGCCTGGGCCTACAGGGAAGAGGAAGCAAAATGTTGGAGGGAAAGGATGAGGACCAGGGGAGGGGATAGAGGGAGACGGATAGAGGAGGGGCAGCAGGGGCAAAGGGAGGGAAGAAAAGAGGGGAAGGGGGGGAGAAGAAGAGGAAAGGGGAGCTGGGAAGGGGGAGGCTGAGGGTTCTCCTCCCCGCCCTCCCAAATTCCCACCCCAGAACCATACCTCAGGTCAGAAGATCACGGTGTCAAGGAGAAGCAGGGCTGATACTGCTGCTCTCTTTCTGGGACATCCACCCTCTGGGTTTCCCTCCTACCTCTTGGGACGCTCCTTCTCAGCCTCCTTCACCTGCTCCCTGCCTTTTATCTTTTTTAAATGTTAGGGTGTCATAGGGCACAGGGCTGGGCCCACTTTACACTCTTCACTCTCTCCCAAGGGGTCCCATCTAGTCACATGACTGGACACATTGATGACTCCGAAATCTCCATGATCAACTTCCCCATGATTCCAGACCCGCAGATCCAACTGTCTATGGACATGTCCACTTGTATGTTTAACACACAACCCAAACTCAACCAAAATCGAACTCAGGACTCGGGACTCCCTAACTCTCACGTCTGTTGCCCCTTCATCTTTCACCTCCTCAGGGCTGTCCCTCAGGGTGGACTGAAAGGAGCAGAAGCTCTACTAGAATCCTATGGAGCCTTGTCAATTCTGTCTCCAAAATATATTTCAAATCTTCCCCCTTTCCACCTGCCCTGCCTGCACCCTAGTTCAGGTGGACATCATCTCCTGCAGCAGCCCCAACACCTGACCGACCACCTGCCTCCTCGCCCACCCCCCCCGCCAGCCCCTCACTCCATAGTGCTGCTCAAGCGATCTTCTAGTATGACAAATCAGATCATGCTATCTCCCTGCTTGGGACCTTCCAACAGCTCAGAGAACAAAATATCCAAACTCTTCTTTAAGGCCTGACAAGATCTGGCTCTTGCCTAATTCCTGTGGTTGTATTCTAGCCACATTGGTCTGGACCCCACACTCTTTCCTGCCACAGGGCATTTGCACTTAGATTTTCCCACCTGGAGCGCTCTTCAGCGGGCTCCTTCTCACCCTTAAGGTATTAGAGGCCTTCCCTACCGGCCTCTCTAAAGTGGCCCATGGCCCCATCCCAGTCACTCTGTCACATCACCCTGTTCACGTCCCCCGCTGGGCCCATCAGTGACCAGGGTCGTCTCACTCGAGCATCTGCTTATTTGCTGCTTGGTCTGGGAACTGTTCTTTCCCCACCACTGTCCCCCAGTGCCTGGCACAGAACCTGGTACTCAGCGGGTGCTCAGGAAAAGCTCATGGGGCGAGTGGATGACCGAGGGCTCCGGCGGCCTACCACCCTTCCCTCCCCCGGCCCCCACCTGCTGCAGCCTCCGGACCTCCTCCTGCTTCTCCTGCAGGCTGAGCCGGGCCTGCTCATGCTCCACCTCCAGCTGCTGCCTCCGCTGGGCCACCTCCCGCATGTGCTAAAACACAAGACCCTGGGTCAAGGCCAGGGCCCCCCACCACCGTTTCTGTAGCTCTAAGGTGAGCGAGCCTCAGACCCTATGGGTTCCAGATACCCTCTGTTAAAAAGGAAACTGAGGCCAGAGAAGCATAGGGGTTGGCGGCACCGGGACTGGACCTCAGACCCCAGTGCCCCACATAGGACACATTCTACCACTTTCTCCTTGTGCCAGGGACCAAGACCCTCCCGCCACGTCCATAGTCTCCTCACCTTCAGCACCTGCTCCAGGCTCTCCAGCTTGCTCTGCAGGCCCTGGCTCTTGCGAAGGGCCGAGTCCCTCTCCTGCGTCACCCCCAGGAGCTGGCCCCTCAGCTCTGCATTCTCCCACTCCACCTGGACAGGGGGGAGGGGCAGGGAGCTAGGTGTGTCCGCCTTGTCCCCGCAGCTCCCTGGCCAGGGGAGCAGAACCCTTCACACTCTAGCCCAGTGCAGGGGGTGGAGAAGACAGCCCCGTGCCCAGGGCCCAGGGCTCCAGCAGAAGCCCAGGCCCCACAGCACATGCACAGAGTGGCTACCTGCTCCTTTTCTGTGGCTCTCCCACTGAGCCGAGAGTTCTCCTCCACGAGGCGGGCATTCTCATTCTGGGCTTCTCTCAGCTGCAGTTCCTGAGAAACCAGGGGAGCTCTGGGGAGGGGGCCCAGCACCCCCACGCCTCCTCTCCCCACACAGAGGACCTGGCCCTCCCAGACAAGGCCTTCCTCCCCCAACCTGGACCCTGTGCCAGGCAGGGCAGGAGAGCCCCGAAGGATACGAGGGGTGAGAGCAGAGCTGAGAGGGAGCCCACCACCTGGCTGGCCCTGGGGAGACCCTGGGGAGCTCACCAGCTCTTCACATCGCCTCTGCTTTTTCCGGGCTTCCTGTTCCAGGCTCTCACATTTCTTTCGCTTCTTGCTGAGCTCTGACTCCTGTGGGGTCAGAACCAAGGGCTCCTCATGTGGGAAGGCAGACCTGCCCATAGCTGGTCGCCTCCAGCCCTTGACCTGGGACTTACCAGCTGCTGCACTCTCTGCTGTCTCTCGGGCTCCCCTAGGACCACGGGTGGGTTCTCCACGTCCTCCTGGGCCGTGGCCTGGAAATGCCCAGGGATGGGGGCTGGCACCTGAGAATAGGGCCCCCGGGGCAGCCTGCCCCCCTGCCCGGCCTGTCTGTGGCAGGCTCCCACCCCAACTCGCAGTCAGCAAAGCCATCCCTGCCCAAAAAGGGAGGGAGGGAGGGGGCCTGCTGCCTGCACACATCTCCCGCTGATGTGGAAGCGCAGAGGCCGCACCCCTGTGTCCTCCAGACATACTGCTGTGAGATCCTGAGACCCATGAGTGCCCTGGGAGATGTGTCCCTTATCCAGGCCAAAGCTTTCCCTTTTTAGCTTCCAACAGCAGCCCTGCTCTGCACTCAATAACCGTCCTGGGTGTCCTTCAGTGACTAGCAGAGAGCTAGGAGACCGCCTGGGCCCCCGGGGATGTGGTGCTCCCAGAGCTCGGAATTCTGGATCATCCACACCGGGGCTTTGCCTAGAGCACTGCAAGCCTGGCCAGACCCTCGTCCTAGTTTCCCGCAAGCCCACCCTGTCGCACTTGAGATTTATCTATGCAAACTCCAGGGGAGGGCAGCTCTTGATGGGAGGTGCATCTCCCTCCCTGGGCCAGGCAGAGGAGCAAAATCTGAGCGAGGAGCACCCCCACGCACGGAGGCCTTGGTCGCTATGGAGCCCCTTCTCCCACCCCTCTTCCCAGAAAGAGGTGAACCTAGGGGCCGCCCAAGTAGAGAGGATGGAGAGGAGCCAGACCTCTAAGCTCTGCGGGTCCGGAGTAGGGTCCCAAGCTCTTGCGACAGCGGCTGCCTAAGCCCAGCGCCCAACGAGGGTCGCCCGTACCTGGAGCCGAGGCGGACGCACCGCCGCCCCCGGGGGGCCGGGGCCGGGCCTGGCGGACCAGGCGGGCGCTGAAGGGGGCGTCCCCGAGCTAGGGCGGCGGCGGGAGGCGGCGGCGCGGGCTGGGCCCCGGGCGGCTGCCAGGGCAACCGGGGATTTGCGGCCGGGCCGTACCACTGGCGGCGCGGCAGGGGCGGCGGGGCGCAGGCCTGCGGAGGGCGCACCCCGAACGGCCGGGGTCGGCGCAGCGCAGGTACGGCTGGCCCTCCCCTCCGGGGTCGGAGAAGCTCCCGGGCCCTCGGAGAGCGCACGCCACCGGCGGGTCTTCGGGGCTCTGAGCGTCGGGTAGGGGGAGAGCCCGGAGCCGCCCCCACCCCCAGACGCCCACACGCCTGCCCCCGCGCCGGCGCTCACCTCTCCCGGGGCCCCGGGGGCGGGCGCCCCTACTCTGGCCGGGGCCGCGGGGCCCGGGGGCCGAGGCGGCGCCGACGGCTCCTGCTGGTTGCGCAGGGCGATCTGCCTCTGC
Source organism: Leptonychotes weddellii (assembly GCF_054177405.1). Taxonomy (NCBI): domain Eukaryota; kingdom Metazoa; phylum Chordata; class Mammalia; order Carnivora; family Phocidae; genus Leptonychotes; species Leptonychotes weddellii. Next base: position 27,798,792 of record NC_138383.1, read on the forward strand.
AGCCGCAGCACCTCCCGCTGGGACTCGCGCAGCAGCCGGTCGAAGTCCCGCACGTGGAGCCACTGGGGGCCCTCCTGAGGTTGGGGGGAACAGGGAGGAGGAGAGTCAGGCCTAGCCGCAGCCCGCTCTCCACCTCGCTAGAGGAGCTGCGACGCGCGCGAACGTGCAGACCCTCGCCTACATCCATGCTTGGTCCTAGGTGCACGCGTATGCGGCCACATGCTTCCGCGAGCCCGTGTGCGGTCACGGTGACTCATTTACTGGGCGCTCACGGTGTGCCCGGCACTGTGCTAAGTGCCTTGTGAACATCACTTCACACAAGTGTGAGGTATGTGTGGCTTCATCCAGCCAGACCCGCTGGCATACAGCCCGAAGCCTGGAGCACAGAAATTCCCAGGTCTGAGACTCGTGGCCCCGCCCCCTTCAGTTCAGGCTCCTTCTCCCAGCTCGCACCTGGGCCGTTGCCAGGGGAACCTACTCCCCAGCCCCTTCCACCTTCCCGCTTCATTTGCATCTCATCAACATCTCGTACACATCCCACAAGCCAGGCAGGCGGCCCCCCGTGTAGGGCTGATCAGGAAGGGGTGACCAGGGCCTCGCACCTTGCCAGCCAGGGTGAGCCTGGCCTGCAGCTCCCTGCATTCCCGCTGCAAGGCAGCGATCTGCTTGTCCTTAGCGAGCAGGGCGCTGGCTGTCTCATTGAGGTCTCGGGCTCGCTGATGGGCCAGGGCCTTCCGGCACAGCTCCAAGCTGGCCCCAGGTCGGGGCACAGGGGCGCTCACCTGGCCAGAGGAGGGGTAAGGCCAACGATCATCTGAGGGCTGGGGCACTTCTCCCACTCCTCAGCTCCTCTCAACGGAGGGGTTAGGATGAAAACCTGGAAGTTTTGCCTCCTGCTTCCACCCCGTATTGGGGGCTTTAGGGGACCGCTAGCCTCACTTGACTCCATCCCCGCAAATCCTCAGACAGGACTGAGGGGGTTAACTCCACATCCTAGTTTAGGCCCAAAGGATGCTGCTAATTCAGGGCTGCCTCTGTCGTGGGTCTTCATCCCTGCCCCCACCAGCTCTGCACCCAGAGATGAGCTCAGCGGGAGGCGTCAGCCAGCACCAGCACGTGGTAATCCAGAAACCTGCTCCCTGCCTGTTCAGGAACTCCCCGCCCAGCCCTGCCCTCCCTCCGGTAACTCCAGAAACCCTCCGCCTCCTAGCCCAGCCGGCATTTGCCCTGCCTAGCCCTTGGCCCCTGGCTTCCTGCTCCCCTGGGTGCTAGGAGTCCACGCCTCCTCAGCCCCACTCCCTCGGACCCGTCCTGGCTCCCCTCTCTCCCTGGTCACCCCGCCTCCATCCGGCAGCCTCCCGTCCTCACCACCTTCAGGTTAGTCTCCTGCAGCTTCCGGGCCCTCTCCTCCAGGCGCTTGGCAATGACCGCCAGCTGGGCATTCTTCCGCTTCAGCCTCCGCACCTTCTCCTCTGTCTCAGGGAAGCTGCTCTTCCTCTGACAAGGGGTCAGCCAGAATTGGGGCATGTGGGGAGCGTCCCACGGACCCAATCCTAACCGTCCAGGACGTGGGTTAGAGCCCTGGGCTCACAGTGGGGTCCTTGGCAACTCTAGATAGGGGTTCACCCTCTCCGGGTCTTGGGGTCATATCACCTCCATGTAGCCCCCACTTGGAGGCATAGTTTATGGGATGAGGAGGACACTGAGGCAGAGGGCTGGGGTGTCTGAGTCTGCCTCCCCCCAGCTCCAACGGGGACTCGGGACTTGCTTTCCAAGCCTCACCAGCATCTGATTTTCCTCCTTAAGCATGGCACAGCGCTGCTGCAGCTCCCCCAGGGCCCTCAGCAGCTCCGGATTGGGCCTGTCCCCGCAGCCCATGTTCAGCTTGCCCTGGCATGGCAAAGGACAGGGTGCCGCACCTCAGGAACACACCCTCCCTAGTCAAAGCCCCCCATATGGAAGCAGCCTGCCCGCCAACGGTCTAGAGAGACATGGAGACGAGAAGGTTCTCCCCCAAGTCCCAGGCCTTCCGAGATGAGCATAGGAGGCCCAGAAGGGGCCCACACCGGCCTCCTCCAGTCCTGGGACCCTCTCTGCTAGTCCCCAATTCTGTCCGTCTCTGCCCATCTCTTCCTGGGAAATGCCAGCCAGAGCTCCCAGCCCCACCCCTCCAGGCTCCTTATGGGCCCTGTGTCCCCTTCCTTCCCCCAAAGCCCTGGTCCTTCCATCTTCTATACGAGGCTGCTCACATCTACCCCAAACCTTGTCCTACATGGCTCAGCCCAGCACTGAGCCCCCTCCTCTGAACTCTGATTCCATCACACACCTCCACGACCCCCACCACCCCCACCCCCCGGATCCTCCAGCACCCAAGGACAGAGACTCTTGGAGGAGGAGACACAGACAGACAGACCATCAGAGAGAGACACACAGAGGGAAGGGGTAGGGGCAGGGCCAGATGTGGCAGACAGGCAGAGAGTCAGAAGGCCAGACATACGGCAAAAAATGGAGCCCCTGAGATTCCTGCCCAGAGTGGGCATGGCACACAGTCACAGAGAAGGAGCCCCTGACAGAGACAGGCCAGGAGAAGAGACGCGGGCCGTGGGGTTGCATATCGTGCCCAGGCTGGAGGGCATCATGAGAGCCCCCCCCCCCACGTAGACCCCAGCTCCCTTACCTTAGGGAGAGCCTCCACCTCCTCGTCCTCCAGCCTCGGGCAGCTGGGTCTGGAGCTCGCTGCTTGGTGCCTCAGGCCGGGCAGCCCAGTTTTGGTTCCTTCGGTGTCAATGCCCCCCATAGCCCCGGGGCTCTGGGCTCCCTCAGGCTCAGAGCTCTCCTCGGGCCTCAGCCCTGCACCCTGCAGAGCTGCTGGAGTATCAGCGATGCTTGGGCTTGCGCCTCCAGGTTTGCGCCCCTGGCCCGGAGTCCAGCTCTGCCAGGCGGGCAGGGCCCATGGCTCCATGGCTCTGGGGTCCCCCAGCCGTGGGAGGGGTGTCAGTTGCTCCATGATACTGCCAAGGGGCCCCAGGACCCGGGCCGGGGGACATGACCCAGCCAAGCGGAGGGGCTGGCGAGGGTCATGCCGGGCCAGACCCTCTCCTCCCTGAGCTCTTAGCTTCACCGAGGCTCCATCCGAGGTTGGCCCTTCTTCCTCACCCACAAAGGAGGCTGCGGGAGTCGGAGCTGCCAGAGCCGAAGCTGGGGGTATGCGGGCTATGTTTGCTCGTGGCTGTGTGTGTGCGCGGGTGTGTGGACGCGCGAGGGTGTCCCCGCGGGGGCAGGGCGGATGGCAGAGGCCACGACCAGTAGCGCCCGGGTGAGGGTCGGCGCGTGTCTCCAGCTCCGTGCGTCCCAGGCAGCGCTGCCTCGCGTGTGTTTGGAGGACGGATGCCCCCACTCGTGCGTGTTGGGGGTAGTGGTTCTGCGTGTCACTGTGCCTGTGTCGGAGTTACCGGTTGTTTCTCTGTGGGGGGGGAGGGGTGTCCGTGTTGCAGGGCTGTGGCAGCGTGTGATGCTGTCACTGGTTGTATCCGAGCCGCTCCGCGTTGTGCAGCTCTGTGCCTCGGTGTCATCGCATGTCCGTCAGCGTCTGCGAGTCTGGCCATCCATCACGACCCTCGGCCTGGCTGGGGCGTGCAGGAGCTGCTGGGGGTGATCCTCAACCGTCCGCTGGGGTCCTTTATCTCCTGCCCCCTCTCTGCTGCTGCTTGCTGCTTTCCCGCTCGCTGGGCGGTCGGCTGGTCCTAAGGAGGCCTGGGTCGGTGGGCCGCTTGCCTCATAGTCTCTGTCCCTGCTGGCCTCAGCTCTGGGGACTGCAAGGGGTCCCCTACGGTCCAGGAGCCCCGAGATGGTGGGCGCAGAGGAGGGCTGAGCCTCAGAATGGGGGGGGGTGCGAGCAGGGGAGAGCCAGCCCTCCCCTCCCCCTCTTCTCCCGCCCACCAATAGGAAGTCGGCTGCTGGTTTCCATGGTGATGGCGCTGGACTGGTGGGCTGGACCAGCAGGCAGGGTCGGGACAGAGGAAAGAGCTGCTTCCTCACGGGATCCCAGCCCGGTACCCCCGACATGCAGCCTCCCACCCCTCGTCCCCACACGCCCCTGCACCTTCCTTGTACAGAGGCGAGTGGGCTGCAGATGGTCCTCCCCACATCGGCCCCAGCCCGAGACCAGTAAAGACAGGGACAGGAGGTGGTAAGACAGACAGAGCCAGCCATGGAAAAGGATAGGTATAGAAAAGATGGGATTTGAGATGAAACAAAGAGAGAGACAGAGAAATCAAAAGAATGAGAACAGGAAGACAGAAACAGAGACAGAGGTAGAAATTGGAATTGCTTCGGCTTCCTCCTGGCAGACTTCATTCTGGGGGCAACCTGGCCCTCTTGGGCCAGCCGGGGAGACCACATGGCCTGTTGGGCTGGCTTTGCCCTGAACTGCAAGGAAGTTCATCTTCTGTCTAGCCTCAGGCCTTTGTGCTATGGGAAGATGGCTTTTGGGGACAAGGACATGGGAACTCCCCTACCCATGAGTTGACCTGTATGTGGGGGCAGGGACCTAGATGGAGTCCCAGAGACAGGCGTGTTGGGAGGGGTCTCGGGGAGGCAGTCCCTGTCCCCTCCTAACCCGGGACTAAGTCCATCTGCGCACAAGCCAGTCTCCGCCAAGGTTGGGGGCCCTCGTGTGGCGCCCTGGGGAACAGCAACCGCGCCTCTGCGCCCCGGAGCCCCTGACTGTGGGCTCCACCCAGGCGGAGCTGATGAAACTGCAGGCGGGGGCGTGTACATGGGGAGGGGGTGGTATCCTCACTTCCCTAAAGTTGTGTGTACATCAGTATGTGCACCACGACATGTATGCTGCTGACGTTTATGAGCGGGCACGTAGGCATGCCATTATTTGCACGCATGTGTATCGTACGCACGTAGAGTACGCACGTACAGACTAGGCATATATTTCTCTCTGTATACACGGGAGGGGCCGTTGTATTAGTCTGCATATGTCCACAGAAACATGGATGCGTATGTGTGTGCTATTGTGTGTTTGTGAGGTCATGACTGTGAGTACGTAAGTTATAACATGTATGTCACAGTACATGTAGATGCATGGCGTTCTTGGACACTTCGCAATATATGACACACTCCGTGCAGGCATGTAAATATGTGTAGTGAGGGCGCCTGGGTGGCTCAGTTGGTTGGGCGACTGCCTTCGGCTCAGGTCATGATCCTGGAGTCCCAGGATCGAGTCCCGCATCGGGCTCCCTGCTCGGCGGGGAGTCTGCTTCTCCCTCTGACCCTCCCCCCTCTCATGCGCTCTCTATCTCATTCTCTCTCTCAAATAAATAAATAAAATCTTGAAAAAAAAAATATGTGTAGTGACAATGACATGGTTTTATTTAGATCTATGTACGTAGATATATATGCCACCATGTATCTACTCTATATGGATAATCATGCGGGAATGTGTAGACATGTGTGTGTGTGGAACCAATGCGTTTAGGACGTGACTGGCACTGTGCGTGTGTTTGTATGCTCTTCCATGTGTAGCACACCTCGTGTGTGTTTATGGCGTGGCATGTGTGTATACTGTTGCGTATGTATGTGTCCTGAGGGTGTGTATATCTCTGTCATTGATGGACATGCCAAGCATGTCCCGGGCGTCTGTCACTGTCCATGTGTGTTGCTAGCATGGTTGAGGGGGTCCTTGTGTGGAAATGCACATGCGTGACGGTGCGTATGTATACCATGTATTAGTATCTGTGCCCTCGTTTATGTATACGATGCTTTGTGTGTGTGCCACACTTACCCAGTTCTTAGACTACCAAGGACCCAGGGGACTTCCTTAGATTAGAACTGGAGGTAGGCCACTTTCGGTTTAGGGGTGTGGAAAGTGAGTGGAGGGCAGGGCAGGGCCAGAGCAGGGAACAAGGTAGGAGGGCCCCTCCTAGCCCTGCCGCTCCCTGTCCTGCCCCCTTTCCTGGCTTTGCAGGGAGGTCTCACCGCTCCACCACCGCCCCCCAACCCGCACCCCATCCCCTCCTTCCTTCCCAGGCCGAGAGCTCTCTTCTGGTCTCACAGGCAGGGCCAAACCCATATCTCTCAAGAGAGTGAGTGAGTCTCCCTCCCGACCCCTCTGTGTGCCCACCCCATCCATGTGCCCACTAAGCCCGTTCAGCGCCCCCACCCCAACAACAAAGTCTCAGACAAAACAGAAGCAGAGTCCATTCTTTATTAGTGTTGGGACCCCTGACACCGCCCCACGCCCCGCCATTCCCCTCCATCTACCCTCCTTTCCAGCCTCTTCCTCGTCCTGGCCTCTGTCGGCTTGCGGCTGGGCCCCCACGATGCGGCTGCTCCATAGCTGGGCAAGTCCAGATGTGTGGCCCTGCCGGACCCCTGCGCCGCAGAGAAGCTCGTGCGGGCTTTTCCCGGTTGGCCACAACCGGGAGGGACAACGCCGTGGGGGACACTGGAGGCCTTTCAGGGGTCTGGGCTGGCGGGGAGGGGAGGGCGCCCGAGGGGCTCACCTGTCGCACACGGTCCCGAGCGTGGAGGAAGACAGCGGCGGGCGGCGGGCGGCAGCGGCGTGGTCTCCGAAGCCCACAGTACACTCATCCATAAAGTAGGAAACACTACACCCTCCAGTGCTGTTAGTAGTGCTTTCTACTTTATGGGTGACTGCACTGTCTGTCTGTCCATCTGCGCGTACTCTTCAGGCCGCCTGCTCCTCCTCCTGACTCCTGCTTCGAGAGCCCCCAGCCCTCCCTGTGGCTCCCTAAGGCCCTACCCCCCTGCCCCACGGCCCCCAGAGGGCCTGCTCTGGGCCCTGTGGGCGGTGACTCAGCATGGCGCCAGTCCTTGCCTCCCCTCCCTCCCTCCCCCCACTTCCTCTTTGGTTCCCTCTTCCCTTCCCCCTGCGGCTCCACCCCATCCCCCCACTTCTAGAAACACTCAGGTAGAGACCATACCTCCTCTGGTTCTGACCCCAGTTCTGACCCCCGTCCCCGGGTGACCCCTTCCAGCCACACTATCTGCCCTCCAGAGTCCAACTGAGGCAGCCACAGCTTCCTCCCACCAAGGCCTCTGTCCCCAGCGTCCTCTCCAGCCCAAGGTCCTGAGTCCCTCACCACCCAGCAGCTGCCCAGACAGAAGCCCAAGGCTGTCACAACAGAGATGGTGGCCATGTTGGGTGGAGGGAGACATTTTAGCGCCTCTCGATGACACGGAATCCCACGTTTCAGCCTACACCCACCCCCCGCTATTCCCACCCTACTCCCTGGCCCTTGTCGCTGGAAACCCAGGACCTCTCCTCTCTTCATCTGGGGCCAGGAGCCATTTTACCTTCCTTGTCTAGAGGGAAGTCAAGGCCCAGGATTTTGATTTCCCGCCACGAAAAGCCGAAAGCCGATAGATCTGAGGGTTATTGCACCTCTTTGCCTAGAGCTTTGCTAGTAAGCCTTGGCACCCAAGCTCTCAAAGTCCCTCCCCAGAGGATCTCCACCCAGGGCCTGCAACCCAAACCCCTCATCACCCCTTGAAGCTAAGAGTTGAGGAGCCCCGGTTGGGGCTGAAGTGAAGGTTCAGATCCTTACCTGATGCTGCAAGGCCCAGGGGCGCAAGCCTTGTGCTCCAGGCTCCTAAGTGGGGTTCCCTTCAGGGCGGGCAGGGCTTATAACCCAGAGGCCACGTGGGCCAGATCTCAGGGCGCCCAACGGTCTTGGAGCCCGCCCCCACACCGCAGCGGAGATTAGCGCGCCCCTCCCCTCCCTGGGGAGGACAGACTGACAGGAAACCAGCGACAAGGCTGGGTATTGGCGGGAGGGGGGCTGAAGAGACCATCTCACACGCCCTGGGCAGGTGGCTTCCGGGACCCCGGAGCCTGCCCTTCCCCCATGGCACCAAGTCCAGGGGATGGTTCAAGAGCCTGGGACTGACACAAGGTACTGGGTTAGTGACTCTAGGAGATAAGGTCTACCCTGTCAGGGCCTTCGGTGAGTGCCCAGAACACAGGGTTCCGAATGCAGCACAAGAAAAGGACCTTTTCTCTGAGTCCCACCCCCCTGACCCTAGCCCAGAAAACTCCCTTCCCTTTGGGACAGCAGTGACATTCAAACCAAGCCATGGCTCCTCTCTACGTGTTGCCTAGAGAGGCCACAAAGGTACAGATGCATGAAGGGAGGTCCAGGCCAGCACATCACAGTATCCTTCACATAGTCAGAGGCCTCGGCACCTCACAAAGCCATCCCTCCCCCAGGCCCAGCCTGTGGAAGGCCAGGCCTGTCCTCTTGGCACAGTACGGAGGCCCCACTTGGGCCAGGTGGGCCTGTTAGCACTAGGCTGGGTGTTTATGCTTCCTTTGGGGCCTATAGGGATAGGAGGGCAGGGCAGAGCAGCGGTGAGGACGAGGGTCTAGGGCAGGGCATAGGTGCCATTGGGCTTGGAGGAGTGGAGGGAAAGAAACTCCAAGGGGAGGTTCTGGCAGCCACCGGATGTGGGTACGGGGCCCGCCCACCTGCATGCCACCCCCGCTTTCCCCATGGGGAAGGCAGGAAGCTGCCCATCCCAGGGCCCCTGGCTGGGGGAGGGGAACAGGGTGTGGGGCCGGGTGGGGGCTGGGATGGACTAGGTCTAGGCCACACATTTTCCCCAAAGTTCTCCAAGCCTCTCAGTGGGTTCGTTTCTGGAATGAAGAGGAATAGTTTGGGGGGGATGGAAGGGTGGCATGCATGAACAAGAATCACCCAGTGACTCCTTCCCAGAAGGCCATGGGCCTCTTCTCTGGGTCCCCCATTCAGGGTCAGGCCCACACAAACGTCAGGGAACTCTCAGATTCAAGGGCCAAGAGAGGATTGGCATGGACTAGGGGTCAGCGGGGAGGGAGATTGCCATGCATTTTTTCGTTCGGGAAAGGGGATCCTCAACCTGAGAACTGTGATCCAGCCCAGGGCCCTAAATGGGATGGAGAAAAGGAGAACAGGGCCCTTCATCCACTGGGTCTGAAGAGACAGAAGTGAGGAGGGCAAGCTGGCCAGAAATGGGACAGTGCTCCTTTAACAGACCACCGCTGCTCCAGACCCTGGGTGGAGGGGAAATGGCTGCCCTCCACGATAAGAGGATAAGAATATCAAAGTTGTGCAGTAACCTGAGTTCCTGGACCCCCACCCTTCGGGGCCCCTCCTCCTGGAGCATCTTGCTGTCCCACCACCAGGCCTCAGAGTGCTCTCACAGCTATCACCTCAGAGGTATTTTGTCCCAGCAAACAAGAGGCACAGACTGGGAGCCAGAGCCCTGGGAGCTCAGGGCCCAGCTCGGCTACAGACCGCCGCCACATGTGACCTGCAGCAAGCCAGACCCCAGGTCCCTTCCCAGGGACCCCCATGTCCCTCAACAGTCTCCAACCCAGCCCCTTTCCTGTCCTGAGCAAGGTGAAGGTGTCCCTGATGTTTGCTCCCCTGCTTTTCTTTCATATAGGTCCTCAAGGCCCAAGGCCAAAGACCACCACTGATTTTTGTGTTTGTGGGTTTTGTTTGTTTGTTTGTTTGTTTTAGGAGAGAGACTAAGGCCCAGTGTCTCCACCCCAGAGTTTCTGGAGTCAGGAGGTTTCTGGAGGGGTGGGGGCTTCTGCTGGTTCCCACCCTCAGGCTGGGGTTGAAGAGGATGGAACAGAGGTGGGGCTCAGTGTCTCTGTATCCCCGGGCCTGGCAATGGCTCCCAGCTCTGATGGGCCTCAAACCAGGAGAAACAGGACACGGCCAAAGACAAAATCAAGGACAAGGAAGGGGCTTGGTCTGAAATAAGGACACAGAGGCAATAAGAACCACCCAGGTGAGTGGAAGAGGAACATTGGGCCGGAAGCCCCTCTCCAGGCTGGCACAACCCTTGTGTGTGTCCCGCGTAACTGACCAGCAGGTGCCTGAGGGACGAGCAGCGGGTGCCTAGCAGACACACACACACAAGGACACACAAGGCCCAAAAGATTCACAGTCTCCTTTCCCAAGAGACACAGCCGACAGGGCCCAGAGCCACACAGACATGCTGTGGGTCACGGCTCAGCTCAGGCCTCTGGACACACCTCAAGGAAGACCCGCCGCACGTCCCGGACACCCCTGCCTCCTTCCTGGAAACACCCGGGAAGGTTCGCTTGGGAATCTGAGGCCAGCCCTTGGAGGGTGACTGGAGGGAGCTGGGGACGGCTTCAGAACACGGGCCTGTCTGTGTGAGAGGAGTGGCTCCCTCTCCTGCCCCCAAAGCTGTCTGTTGCCTCAGTTCCCCAGGATGAGAAGTGAGGGCCGGTGGCTGAGAGAGGAGATGCCTCTCTTCGTGGAGGAGAGAGGAGTTCAAGTTGACTCCGCCCCTTGGCAACAGGTCAGGGCTCCACCAGACACTCACTGGGCAGCCTCGCTCGCCTGGACTCTGCTAGGAAGTGTCCCCCACAGCCTTTCTAGTTCCGACACTCTTAGTCCCCAGATCATAGTCCTGCTCGGAGGTAGTGAAAGGGGAGGAGGAGGAGGGAGCAGGATAAGGAGTAGAGGCAGGGCCTCTGGCATCAGAAAAAAAGTGGGAACAGCCCTTCACCACGTGAGAGGGCTGAGGCCACCGGGGTCTGGGATCCTGGAGGGCTCATGACTACCCCAATCCCTCATGTCTACCCCAATCTCGCTGACCCAGGGGACAGCCATCTTTGTGTGCCAAGCTGAGAGTGAGGAGAAAAGGACACAAGACCTGTCTTCAGGGACTCCCGCTCTGATAGACAAGACCCAGATAGGTAGACAGGGTATGAGAGTTCTGTGTGTGGGTGTGAGAGCAATTCGTACCAAAGCAGGCGCAGGGCTTCAGGTCTGATGCGGACTCTTGGCTCCTACTTGAGCAAACCCTGAATCTGAGAGGTAAAGTGGAGCGCGCATATATAAACCTCCACACGTACCTACATCTTACAAAATTACAGCAACGAGGGCAAATCAGTCGTGGCTGGGGTGGAGGGGCCCACAGGGCTGGACTGACAGATGTTACAGTAGCGACCTCAGGGTCACGGGGGCCCAAAAGATAAGGCTTCCTGGAGAAAGCGAGTGTGGATGGAAGAGGGTTTGGGAAGAGAGGGGAGAGAGGAGGAGCTGGCTGGGCAAGGGGGAGAAACAGGGAGAAAATGGCCCTTCGAAGACCTAACACTTGCAAGGGAGAGCAGGCCCAGGAGGTGGGAGAAAGGGCAAGGCCCAAGGCAGCTGCACAGGTCGGGGGCCTTGGCTCGGCAGGCAGGCAGAGATGGCGGCCCAGATAACCTGCCTGTGAGGAGACAACACGACAGAAGCCACAGGACCTAACCACTCACAAACAGGAAGTCAGACGGCCGAGCAGGCCCGCCCTCAGGGGAGCAAGGGCTGGGGGCATGCCTGGCTACAAAGGAGGGAAACTGAGCCCCCAGCATGGCAGCATGGGGCTCAAGACAATTGGGGTCAAGAGTCCCAAATGCTAGGACCTTTCACCACTCTCCCCGGAAGGGCCGCTAAAGGAAGCGGGGTCTGAGAAAAGAAAGTGCCTCAAGAACCCAAGGCGGTGCTCGTCCTTGCAGAGGTCAACTCGGCACCGAAGCAGGTCCCCTGACTCATCTCAGAGCCTTGGGGAGCACCCGTCATGCCGAGAGGCCTCCAGACAAGGAGGGTGGGTGCATTCTCCCCTCCGCCCTGTCCGCACTGCCCAGGCATCCTGCAGGTTCAAGGCCATGCTTTCCTGCTCTGCTGGGATGAGAGGCAGCTGCAGTGCACCCCAGGAGGCCGGCCCTGCCCTAGGACAGGGTTCGGGCTCAGCTCTCCAGACCACAGTCCTGAAGGCCTTTTAAGCGGCAAGCTCAGGGGGTAGTAACCTGGCCTGAGCCAGGAAGCTGATCTGCAAGCCCAGAGAGAGGCAGAAGGCAGCCTGAGGTCACAATGCAAGTGAAAGCCAAGTTCAGGGTTTTGTCCATAGCATCTGGGAAGAGGCAGGATGGGCTGGGTAGGAAAGGGGGTGTGGGTGTGAGGAAGAGAGTCACCCCGACAACTCCTGTGGGAGTGGCCACGAAACCAGATGGCCACTGGGATCTCCCAGGGACACGAGCGGGAAAAGCGCCCTCCTGGCTCTCTCCAGCAGAGGTGCTTGGTTTAACCTGCCGCGTCTGCTCCAGCTTTAACAGCTGTGAATGAACTCTGTGTTTATTGTATGTGTGTGTCCCACGAGCTGGGGCCTGGTCCCTGCCTGGAAACCACTATGATCTCTCATCAGCTTAACTCCCTACCCCAACATCAGGACCACCAAACAGAAGGCAAAAACCAGGAGGCAGGAGACAAGCGGCCCAGCCCCCCACACTGTGGCTGTTCACAGTATGACTTTGGACCATTCACAGAATCTGACCCCCAACCCGCAGCCTTTGCTTTTTTCACCTATAAAACTGAGGAGGAGGTTGACCAAGGACCTGGGAAGTTCCCAAGAGCGAGGGGCCCTAGGAGCCTTGGAGGAGGAAGCAGAAAAGGTCTGTGTTCCGAGACCTGCCCAGCTCCTGGGCAGCTGACGGATTTCCCCAGCCAGCTCAAGAGCACAGCTCCCGTTCCTCAGAGAAGGCAGGTGGCTGGGAAAGGATCGAGAGCAGAATCCTCCCCTTGGTTTGGCTGGGAACAAGGGACAAAAGGCTGGGGGCACTCCTTGGTCTATCTCTCCCCTCCTGCCAGCATTCTGCAACCCCCACAGGATCCCTCACACGCCAGGGACAGCTGGGGAGGCAGAGGGTGAGGGCTGCCCCGTGAACTGCTCTGGGCTCAGTTGCTTCATTCACCCCCCTGTGTTGCGCACACCGAGCTGGGGGAAGGGCAGCAGCTGAGGCCTCTAGAGAACTTAATAAAACACATTCAATCTGAATCTCATTTGATCAGCACGCTGAGCCCGTGATGTAAATGATGGTATCCCCGTCTCAGAGATGAAGAACCGGAAACTCCACAGCGTTAAGTTTCACCTTCCTGAAAACCAGCCAACAGTCTGCTTCCCGGTTCTGTCGCCCCTAAGGAACTCAATTCAAAGTGCCCCCGAAAAGAAGCAGACCTCAGAGAGGTTACCCAACAGAGAGGGGAGCTGTGGCCTACAGCTGCTCACAGACCCGGCTGGAAAAGGGGGTTGGAAAGGGCCGTGGGAGGAACTCGGGTGCACCCTGCTCCCCGGGCTTGCGGGCGAGGCACAGGGCTCCAAGTGGGTAACCAAGTGGTCTGCAGGATCTCTCCAACAGCAAATGCCATCCCGGCCCCCGCCCCCAGCCCCTTCCCTCGGAGCCCATTAGGCAGTCAGATGAGGGAGAGCTGGCCACGAAGTCTGGGGGCCCCCAGCAGCCACAGCAGCAGCTCACAGCCCTGGAGCCGTTAAAAAATGACTCAACCAGAAAGTGCGTTTGAAGCGCCGCCTGCCAGGGCCCCAGAGCCAAACCTCAAAAAGACGAAGTGAGAGAGAAGAGCCTGCGGGGGGCTGGGCGGGGGTGGAGGAGGCCCGGCCACGAGCCGGCCTGGCCAAATAAGGGCAAATGCTCCCAGGCTGACCAATGGGGCGCCTGCAGCCACGTCGTGGGGCTGGACGGCAGGGTGAGAGGCCTGGGGCAAAACGGGAGCTGGGGACTGGGGCAGGGGCCCAGGCCCTCCGCGAAGGGTCCGAGGATGAGTGAGCACCGCGAGGTGTCGAAGCCCTCATCCCCAAAGACCTTGGTACTGAGGTCAGTAGACCCGCACCCCCGAAAGCCCCACCTACAGGCTGGGGCTCAAGGGGGCAAAGGGAAGACAAGGAGGACCCCCTCACCCCTACCCCAGTTATGGGCCCTAGATCCCCGTCTGCCACAGCAGAAATCAAGGGAGGCCATAAGGACTGCTGGGCTGACACACCAGTGTAGTTTTGTCTGGCTACTGACCTTGGGCAAGGGATAGAACTGAAGCTGTTTTCTCATCCGTGAAAGGGGACTAGTACCTCACAGATGGTACCGAGGAGTGGATTCAATCATGAAAGTGGCCGGTTTTGAACCTGGTAATTGCCATACTGACGCAGTAAATTATTAGAAGCCCAGGGACAGCTTCTCACTCCTATTCTTGCCTCCCAATTGCTGTGAATGAGCCCTTTGCAAGGACACCGTGTGGTTCTCAGTCGTGGCCCCTGGTGTCTACAGCAGGGGAGGGGAGATGTGGACATCAGAGGGGTCCTTCTAATCTGAGTCCAGTCCCTCCTGCTGCAGAAGCTGAATAGACACTTTGCTCAGCCTCAGTCACCAGAGACGCGATGTGCCCACCTTGACCACCTCGGCCAGGCGCCTCTGAGCTCCGCACCCCGCGCCCACCTCCCGGCTCCCCTGGGGTGCAGGGCAGAAGAAGTGAGTCTATTCAGCTGCCCAGAGAAAGGGCCAGCGTCCCAGAGGCCAGCACAGGCTTCTCCGGGACCTGTGTCAGCCCCTTGCCTCAGGCCTTCCCAGCCTTGGCTGGGATCCCCCTGCCCAGGAGGAGAGCTGATCAATGGCTGCCAGATTCTTTCCCTCTGGGGGGCCCTTCTCTGTTCCCAGCACCGATTTGCATTCCCCCCTCTGCCCTCTGCTCCTCAAGTCCTCAGGGACCAGGTGACAGTTAAACCCCTTCCTCAGGCTGGTGGCCCCAGAGCACTCACTTCCTTCCAGGTATTTTCCAGCATGGGGGGAGGGGTTGAAAGGGTGGCAATGGCTGGTGGTGGGGAAGAATGAGGAATCCATTTGGGAGAGACACTGGGGTCCCTCCACCCTGGTGTCTGAAGCTGTTGCTTACCTTCCCTCAAGTTCTCTCTTTGGCACAAGAGCTCAGGGTGGAGGAAGGAGAGTGCACAGGCAGGAAGCAGCACATAGGAGCTCTTGAAATGGGCCTGCCAGGCCCCTGACTTCTTACAGGCCCAGGCCTCCATCTGTGGGATGGACCCCCAAGTCCTCTGTCCATGACCCCGTAATGCCTGCCCTCCACTCTGGGGGGAGCATTGAGAATAGGAGTGCCAGAGGTCTGCAGGAGAGAGGTTTTCTGTCACATTTCTCAGAGGATCGGGCATCTTGGTGCTGGCAGCCCTCAGTTTTCTCTGCCCTCGGTTCCTGCTCTCTGGGATCTTAAAGCAAAGAGAAACCCAAGCATCTCTAGGCAGAAAGCACCAGGCCGGGTAGTGTAGGACAAATAAAGTAGCAGTGACCCCTTTGGGATCAGGTTGACCACTGCCTCTGGTGCTCAGTCTTCTCACCCATAAGGAGGGGGTGCTGGCCTAAGTCCCAGCCTTCACACTCTGTATGATCTGCTGTCACTCTACAGCCCCAACACTCTCGTGAAGGCCTCTGTGCCCCAAAGGCCCAGGCAGGCAGGCCATGTGCTTTCTTCCTCAGTCTACGCCTTACTGGCTCACCCTAGAGCAACCTTTACCAAGTGTGGCTATATCTGTTCTCCTAGCTCAAACGAGACTGGAGGGGGGACAGCCACACATGGGCAGCAGAAGTGACAGGCTGACATGAATCCAAGAGGTAGAAAAACAATCAGTCCCAGAACCACTTCACCACATGATATAAAAATGGAGGTTTCTAACAATGACACTGAGCCAAGTAGAGGTTAAATCACATCCAGAATCTTGTTTCCAAATAGCAAGGAAGTACATATAAAAAAAAAACAACAACATATGTCATAAAAAACCAAGATAACAGAGAGATTAAAATTAAAAGCCATGGTGCTTAAAGGAAAATGTGTCCGTTGTGATGTATTTCTGTATGATAGATGTATTGGAACATCCATTGTCCAACAATACTACAGGGATGCCATTCTTGCTACACTTACCTAGAACTTATCTAGAGGTGGACAACTTTGGATAAATGTGATTCCTTAGATACACGTAATAGTGTACAGCTCTCCGATTGCTTTTACATAAATTAATGTATTTCTCACAACGATCCCAAGACAGGACCACTGTGTCTTTAAGTGAACTTTCTATTTGAGGTTAGCATACAAATAGAAAAGTGAGCAAATCGTGAGTGTATAACTCAATAAATCTTGAGAAAGTGAACGAACCTCTGTACCTGGCATCCAGAGCAAGAAACAGACTATAACCTCAGGATCCCCTCATATCTCCTTTTCCACCCCCACCCGTCACGGGTAACCACTATCCTGCAGAGTTTTGTCAGCTGCATTTTATAGAGAGGAAACTGTTTTAGAGCAGTAAAGTGACTGGGAGGCAGGGGCAATGCCCCTAATTGGATATGTATGTATATTTTCATCACAAGTCTGTGTTCCAGTGGAGTGTGAAGGTGCCATAATTGGGCTGCAAAAGGTGGTGAGTAGGAAAAAAACAGACGAGGTTGGGGAGTACGGGGCACAGGTCAGCAGATACCTAAGAACTGCTAGAGTAGAAAAGAAGATGCTGCCAGGTGGGAACTAGAGGAGGGCTGGACCAGTTTCCCAATGTCCTGCATGGGGATCCTTGAGTAAATCCCAAGGATCACCTCCCTGGACCCTTTCCCCACACTGCCGACCTCTCTTTGGGTAATTGTGGACTTGGGGACTAGAGATGTAAGTGGTAGGCATAGGGTGTTCGGGGGACTCAGTGTATAGGGACATGTAACTCTCACTCAGCAATAAACTAACGCCTCATGCTGGTTCTGTGGAATCCTCACGAAGGGAGCAAGCCCACCGCATCCGGGGTAACTATGTTGGAAGAAGTTAGCAGCCCCAGATTGGGTGTGAGCAACGTATTTCTTGACTTCAGGCTCTACTTCTTGATCATGGCCAAATCACTTTAACTTTGACCCTCAGTCTCTTCACTCCGTAAGGATGTTAACTATGACGTAGGGGTTTTGTGAGGATCAAATAAGATAATGGACATGAAAGCCCTTTTGTCAACTGTAAAATGCCATTTAAATGAAAGGTTTTACTGATAAACATGAAGCAGACTTCCAAAGTAAGATACTAGTCTGTTCTTCAACATTACCTACCTGTCTCTTACACACACTCACAGGAGCAGGTGTCAGGGAGGGTACATGAGGATTGAATGGCAGGTTATAGACAGGCTTGGAGTGAGAAGGTAGTGGCCATGCCCAGAGGAAACGAGGCCAAACCTAAAGCCCCAGCCTGAGCTTACTCCTCCCCAGCTCATCCCCGTTACTCTTCTGAAACAGCTTCCCTCCAAGACCAGAATGTTCCATCAGCCATCAATCACTGCCCAGGAATGGAGGCTGCATTCAGCAATGAACTGCCACGGAGTGTGTTTTTTAACCCCACGGGCAGTGGTGGGTAAGAAGAAGAGAATGAGGAATAAGCAGACAAGGGGAAGGCAGCCCGGTCACTAGCCTGACTCGCAGCTGTCATTGTGGAACTAGGGAGGAGGAGCCTTGCCTTTCTGAGGTGGAGAAGCCAAACACTGAGCAGGAGACCAAGACCCTGGGTAGATGTGGGGCCTCCGTGGTCAGAACGGGCCTGAACGTCTGACAGGCACAAGGAGCAGGGCATGGCCCTCAGGGACGTGCCACGCAGGGCAGTGGCAGCCGAGACCTCCTCGTCCACATCGCTCCGCTCCCTCACGGGGAGCCGTGAAGAACCAGCAGCCCCTCTTTCAGTCTCTTCGGGCTCCCCGCACCGGGTGGACTCCAGCACCTTACGGCCTGTCTGGGCTGCCGAGCGGCACCATAGCAGCTTCCAGGACCAGAAAAAGCAAGAAAGTGAACCGAGAGGCAGCTTCCAGGCCGAGCCCACTTGGCACCGAGTCTGTGAAATCCGGTGCCGCCGACTGGGCACCCCTCCCCCACAACCATCGGGCCCGTGTCTTTGTGTCTTTCGCTTCCTGCGAGGCTAGCAGTTAGGGCTCAGCTCGGCGCGGCGCCGACGCAGCCTGTGTGGTTACTTGTGCACAGCTCCTCTTGCCTCCCCTCCCCACAACTGTTTCCATTCTCACCGAGCAGCCACGTCCGGGTCAGACACGCAGGACAGCAGCTGGGGATTTCCAAGGGACTTTTTGAGAAAAGCCAGTGAAAGTGGGGTGTTGGCTGCCTGGCCTAGGCACTCTTGCCGAAACCCGCTTCTTCCCTCCAGAACCTTCCCTCCAGAACTAAGGCTGGCCTGCTGGGGCTACTTCCCGAGGATCCTTTCAGATTGAAATTGAACAGAAACCACCACCCCTTGAGCTCTTTCAGTTTGCTGGGCTGAGGAAAGCCTTTAAAAACTCAGCTGAAACTGGGGCTGATGGACCATTCCCTCAGAGCTTGAAGGTTCTGGTTTGAGGAGGATCTGTGAGTGACATGAGCATCCTGGGCCACTCCCTGCTTCCTTCCCATGGGCCTATGAGCATACAAGGACAGGGGTGGGAGGGGGTCACGGGAGAATCAGCACCTCTCCCTCCTTCCCACACACTCCAGGCCACAGGTAACAAGGGACTGACTCACTAGCAACACCAGGTGGCGAAGAGACACAAAGCCCTAGTGTACACACCTCTGCTAACGAGTCAAGAGCTCATTCTGCAGCGCTGATTCTGGGCATTTCTCCCACTGTTTGGTTAACCGTGCACATACTGTAAAGAATAGCTAATAAAGGGGCGCCTGGGTGGCTCAGTCGTTAACCGTCTGCCTTCGGCTCAGGTCATGATCCCAGGGTCCTGGGATCGAGCCCCGCATCGGGCTCCCTGCTTGGCGGGAAGCCTGCTTCTCCCTCTCCCACTCCCCCTGCTTGTGTTCCCTCTCTCACTGTCTGTCAAATAGATAAATAAAATCTTTAAAAAAAAAAAAAGAATGGCTAATAAAAAGAGTAAATGAATTTTACTTTTCATAAAACCTAAGTTCTAGAATTTTCACATTGCTTTGTTTTTATAATCAATACTAAGGTAAACAGGCAGTGTTATCGTTTTATAGATGGAGAACAAGAAACCTAGAAAATCAATATGGGGATATTAATAGGATTCTTTGTGGAGATTTAAGTAAGAAAGAATTTCTGGTAAATTTTTCATTCTAAAACAACTCACCTTGACCAATAACCTGATATCAAAACCCCCTACTAGGCCAGAGGGGGAAAGGAGTTTATGCCCTACAAAGGCATAATCTAACCGGATGATGGCCCAGCAGCCACCTGAGGGTCTCCAGTTAGAGGAAATGCAGCAGAATGTGTGTAGGTGGGTAAGCGAGGGTCATGGATACCACTGACTGGCCTAAGACAGAGGAAGAGCGGTAAAAAGAAGAAAAAAAGGGAGAGGGGGGAAGAGTATTAAATATGGTTAACAGGCAAAGAATACTGAGAAGCCTCAGGCTTTCTTTCAAAAGACACTTGCTGTGCCAGGTCTAGAGCAAGTCTGCAACCCCCAGACACCGGGACTACCAGCTTGATGGGGCTGCCTAAACTCAGGACAGCAGATCTTCCAACAAGACCCAAGGAAGCACACTGGATAGGCTGTAACCCCGGAAGGCTGAAAGATGGGTAAAGGGGAGCAGGAGGGCCTCTACTGCTCCGGGAAAGTGCTTACAGGGTTAAGTGAGTTCTTCCTGTGTCCAGGTAGAAAAGAGGCAAGGCATCTGTCATGGGCTTAAGAACTTTCCTAGGGGTTCACGTTTATTTGGCATTTGACCCAGAGTCCTACCCATGGGCAAGGGCACAGACTGGGTCTCCTACCCCCCATTCAATTCAGTCTCTGTTAATCCACCAGCCCAAACCCCCCACCCCCAGCCCCAGCCCCAGCAGCAATCCAAAGGTAAAATGGCTCAGAGACACGCTGTGGTCTCTCAACAGTCCGCTGAGTCTCAGAGTTGGAGGGTGGGGAGTATCTGAAGTTCTGTCCATTTAGTTCCGTAACAAAAAATTAGCAGATGCAGGAGGTGGGGAGGAAAGACAATGGCAGCCACGCATCTTGCTAGGTCTTTATAGCTGTGTCTCTGGATTTGTAGGCCACTCCTCGACTTTTCAGCTCTCGCACGATTCCTGCCACAGGAAAAGAAAGCTCTGTAAGGGAGGAAGATCCCAGAAGTTAAGAAAGGTCCCTCTACTACCACTTTGGTGGGGGACGGGAAAGGGAGGAAGGAAGGAAGCTGTTCCTAAGCAAACTGGAGTTCCTACACAGCTCATCAATAGTCCTGCTTGGTTGGCTGGTTACCACTGAAGATCCAGGCACGTGTCTGGTAATGACTTGGTAAGAACGAGAAGGAAAAGACTACGCGTCGTAGTCGCTAAAACCAAGGGTTCTGGGGTCAAAATGCCTGGGTTCAAATTCTAGCTCCTCACTTACTAGCAGGATGACCTTAGGCAAGGTATTTAACCTCTTTGTGCCTCAGTTCCCTCAGAGCGGTGAGGACCGGCATGCAGTCCCACAAAGGACTTCCAGAGAGCTTGGTGCAGTAAGTGAAGACTGGCCACTACTATGATGATTATTACCTTGGGGAAGGCGACCAGTGACTGACACTGCATAAACACCCGGCTTAAAGTTACCTATGAGAGAAGAAGAGAGACGGCAGTGAGAGTGTGTTAAGTGTAATGACCAAATGGAGGTTTAAGCTAAAAATCAAAGGAATGCTGCAACTCTAAGACAAGAACAATCACTTCTTTGGCTCCGGTATCAAACGACACAGGCACAAATGGGCACAGGACACTTTCCTCATGTTTCCTACAACCCCATCTGTTTCACTCTGCGGTCACTTACCCTCTGATCTAAGACACCCCCACTAGACCCAAGGGGCAGCAACAACACAACTCGGCCAGGACAAAGAGAAAGGGAGATACTTACTGACTCGCTGCCACTTGGAGACCCAGCTGTCCTCTGGACTCATCATCGCAATGATTCTGGGAAGGGAAAAGAAACAGAGAGTCAGCCTGAGCTTCCCCTACTAGAGAAGAGAGAGATGGAGGAAAATGCCCACTTTACTCTGCTTTCAGCCAGCAAGATAGTTCTGGGAGAGGAAACACAGGAAAAAGCCAAGTATTGAGTTCTACTAGAAAGCAGGGGAAATGGACTACTAATGCTGAGAAGGGGCTGACCCAAAGTTAGTCCCGACAAAGGTTCTCTGCCCGCCAAGCACAGGTCAGTCACCATTCCCAAAGGACTAGCTCATCTGGCTCAAAAAACATCCTTAGCCCAGATTCTCTGGGAAACAGGACAGGTTTAAAAGTAGATGGCCAGGGGGGCGCCTGGGTGGCTTAGTTGGTTAAGCGACTGCCTTCGGCTCAGGTCATGATCCTGGAGTCCCTGGATCGAGTCCCGCATCGGGCTCCCTGCTCGGCAGGGAGTCTGCTTCTCCCTCTGACCCTCCTCCCTCTCATGCTCTCTGTCTCTCATTCTCTCTGTCTCAAATAAATAAATAAAATCTTTAAAAAAAAAAAAAAAAAAGTAGATGGCCAGGGGCGCCTGGGTGGCTCAGATGGTTAAGCGTCTGCCTTCTCTCAGGTCATGATTCCAGGGTCCTGGGATCGAGCCCCACATCGGGCTCCTGGCTCAGCAGGGACCCTGCTTCTCCTTCTCCCTCTGCCTCTCTCCCTGCTCATGCTCTCTCTCTGTATCTCTGTGTCTCAAATGAATAAATAAAATCTTTAAAAAAAAAGTAGATGGCCAGTGTTACTAATTACAAGCAACACGACCATAGGGGGCTGGGCCCTGGTGCAAAGGGGGAGGAGGAGGGTGAAGGAAACCATGGGTCCTCCTACCAGAACTCAGTCAGACTTGGCCAAGGCCTGCCTCTGATGAGTGTACAGCCTAACGCACGCATGGAGACCTCTCTCAGAACTGTGCGGAATGAAACTCAAATACTGAGCTAATACATGCCAAACACCTGGCACAGAGTAAGTGCTAGCTACGTAAGCATTCGCTGTCCTTACTTATATCTTAGTAGTTCTTCCCAGGAGAGCTCTGATCCCAAGGCACGGGCAACAGAAAGGCCCCGTGAGGGCTAGAAGGCTGCCACTAGAGCTTGACAGGTCAACGTCAGGAACTTTCAGAAACGACAGAGGACATTTCTATCATTCATTCAATCAAATGCTTGCCTGCCTGCCGTGACAGGTCTGTCCCAGACACCGACTTCTGTCAATAACCACTCCCTCTTCTCCTGGCAACAACCTGGGATTCTTACTTGGGGAGCCTCCCTCCCCATCCAAATCCTACATTCTCAGCCATCTGCTGGGAGTGGAACTGCCCCCACCCTCCCCGGTGGTTAAGTAGGGGAACCCCTGCCCTGGCCTGGCAGACTGACCGGGGGCAGGCACACACACAGGCTGTTGTCTGGACCAACAGTATGGTCTCTTCTGTTCTTCACAAGCAATCTTTCTAGCCTTATAGTGCCTGTCACCCAACCTTATGATTTAACCTCAACAGAATCCCTACCAACCTCCAGACATAGCCTGGTCTTCCCACCCCATGACTCTACTCAAGTCATTTCCTTGTTTAGAATCCTTTTTCTAAAATGCTCTCTCACCTCAACCTCCTCAAAAATCCTGTACTTCTTTCTTTCAGAGCCTGATTCACATGGTATCTCCTCTGCTTCTAGCTGAGTTCATCTGGCCCTCCTCTGGTCTCCTTTAGCCCTTGATATACCCATTCTCCAAAATCTAATATCCACCAGAATACACAAATAACTCTTAGAACTCAACAACAGAAAGTCAAATAACCTACTTTGAAAGTGGGCAAAGGATTTGAACAGACATTTTTCTGAAGAAGATACACAAATGGTCAATAAGCACATAAAAAGATGCTTAACATCACTAATCATTAGGGAAAGGTGATCAAAACCAAAACAATACCACTTCATGTCCAATAGGGTAGCTACTATCAAAACCAAAACAAAACATAAAACAAAAAATAACGAGCGCTGGCAGGGGTGTGGAGAAACTGGAACCCCTGCATACTGCTGGTGGGAACAGAAAACAGTGCTGCCACTATGAAAAACAGTATGGCAGTTCCCCTAAATATTAAACAGAATGACTCAGCAATTCCACTTCTAGATATATACCCTAAAGAAGTGAAAGCAGGGACTTGATCAAATATTGGTAAAACCTGTGTTCACAGCAGCATTATTCCTAACAGCCAAAAGATAGAAGCAACCTAAGAGTCTATCGACAGGTGAGTGGATAAATGATTATTCAGCTTAAAAGAAAAATTTGGACGCATGTGACAATATGGATAAACCTTAAAGACGTGATGGTAAATTAAACGAGCCAGGCACAAAAGGACAAATATTGTTTGAGTCCACTTATATGAAGCACTTATAGTACACTTCAAATTCATACAGCAAGAGGGGCCCCTGGGTGCCAGGTGGCTCAGTCGGTTAAGCATCTGCCTTTGGCTCAGGTCGTGATCCCAGGGTCCTAGGATCCGGCCCCATGTTGGGCTCCCTCCTCAGCTTCTCCCTCTGCCACTCCCACTGCTTGTGCTCTCTCGCTCTCTGTCAAATAAATAAATAAAATCTTAAACAAAATAAAACAAAAACCACAAGAAATTCATACAGAAAGAAAGTAGAATGGTAGCTGCCAGGGGCAGTGGGGAGGGGAAAATAAGATGAAGAGAGTTCTGGAGATGGATGGTAGTGATGGCTGCACAATGTGAATATACTAAATACCACTGAATTCTACACTTAAAAATGGCAAATTTTCAGGGGCGCCTGAGTGGCTCAGTCAGTTAAGCGTCTGCCTTCGGCTCAGGTCATGATCCCAGGGTCCTGGGATCGAGCCCCATGTCAGGCTCCCTGCTCAGTGGAGAGTGTGCTTCTCCCTCTCCCTCCGCCCTGCTTGTGCTCTCTCTGTCTCTCAAATAAATAAAAATTTTTTAAAAAGTTAATTTTCTGTCACACATATTTTGCCACAATTTTTTTTAAAACTCTAATATGCAAAACTTTACACTGTGTCTCTTACTAGTAAGTACATCACTGTGTAACTCTTGACATCCCTGACAGCAGCCAACACAGTCGTTTACCATAGATGGGAGTCCCTTTAGTCATTTGTTAGCAATTTTGTTACAGTGCTAACAAATCAACAAAGGTACTGGAGTATCTGACTGTGCACATGCATGTGTAGGAAGTAAGGTTCCTTGGCAACATCTTTTTTGCCCAATCCTTCATTCTTCCTTAAAGGAAGTCAAAGAAGGAATGGATGTAGGTGGCCTCACCTTGAAGGAAGTTTACTAAGTACTGGGTTTGAGCCCAGTTTGTGTGTAAATCTTTTTTAAAAAAGATTTATTTATTTGAGAGAGAGAAAGAGCGTGCAGGGGGAGGGGGAGAGGGAGAGAATCTCAATCAGACTTCCTGCTGAGCGTGGAGCCCAACATGGGGCTCAATCTCACTACCCTGAGATCATAACCTGAACTGAAATCAAGAATTGGACACTTAACTGACTAAGCCACCCAGGCACCCCTGTGTGTAAACCCTTAATTGGCCTAGAGGCCAAAAGACACAGTATCTCCTTAACCCCCAAAGAATACTACCCTCTGGCTCCTATGTTGGGGAAAAAAAACTGAGACCTGGTCACTTATGTTACTCTCATTTCTCTTTCTCCCCATTGGACAATCTCACCAAGGGAAAACTTTTCTTATGGGGTCTCTGAGAAATATCTAACAGCATCAGCTTTCAGGTAATAATTTACCATTACTGTACCTTACCTTACCTTCACTTTCAGAAAGGATCTTCATGCATTTAACAAACATTTCCTAGCCCTCTGCCACCTTCCAGGCCCTGTGCCAAACCAGTGTGCACAAGATAAACACAGTCCCTACCATTAATGAGCTGACAGTCTAATGAAGAACTGTTCAGCAGAAATAAAATAAAAACCACCCATTTAAAATTTTCTAGTAGCCACGTTTATGAGTAAAGACAAAAGGATGAAATTAATTTCAATAACATATTCATTTAACCCAGTGTACCCAAAGAATTATCATCTAGGTATATAATTAATATTAAAAAAATTAAAGTATTTTACATTCTTTTTCCTGTTCTAAATCTTGTCAATCTAGTGTATATTTTACAGTTAGAGCATAACTCAGTTTGGACTAGCCACATTTCAAGTGCTCAATGCCAGACATGGCCAGTGGCTACTGTACTGGACAGCACCAGGACTAGTGTGTCTCAAAATAACTGAGAACAACCAGGATCGTGGTCTGCCTCACATTTACTAGGTGGGGTGGGGTGGGGTGGGAGTAACGGGAAAGTGAATGAAGGAATCTAAAGGGGCTTACCCGTCAAAGGAAGAGCTGGTGCAGTCATATACCATCTCCCGGTTACCCTTCATCTGAAGGTATGCATCACAATTGTCACAACCATCATATTCAAACTGGTCTATAGTCTGGGAGGGGGGGAAAAGGGGGGTAGGGGTGAGTGTAAACAAGGCCAAAAGAATAACTAGCTCTCTCCATATTTCTACCTGGTCAAGTAGAAGGCTCCCTATGCTGGCTCTGTCTCATCAGGTTCCCCACGCACCACTCCCACAGCTCCATTCCTAAAGTTCCACCCACCCTCACAGTCCTCCCTCTTGTTCCTAACTGCGTTTTACCTAGTCCTCTCCCTAGTCTCCTCAGGGCCAGGCATCCTCTCCGACTACTTCCCCTCAGCTGCAGATCCCCACCCTCATCTGACTCCCAGTGGCCTTCGGCTTCAACAGAAGTTCGCTGAACGTCTGTTAAGGATCAGACCTGTGCTAGCTGAGGATTCAAAGGCATGTAAAGACTGCCTGAGCTCCTACAGACTTAAACAATGGCCCCCAGCAGCTTCCCACACCCCTCGCCAAACCCGGGGTCCTGGGCCTTAATTTTCTCTTCGCTATCCCCCAGCCCCGTTCCACCTTTTCCCCCACCTGGATTCCCCCATCGCCCCTACAACCAGCTCCCAGAAGGACACCTTGACCAGCGAACACAGCAAACAAGCCCGCAGATGCCGCAGGTCCTTCGGCACCGTCTCCAGGGCCATCCTCTCCGACAAAAGAACAGCAAAGGACGGAGCCACGGATTCCTCAGCCGCAGGAAGTAAACAGCGAATTACCCAGAACGTCTTCCACTTCCGGTGCCTAGGACTTCCTCTTCCGGTGTGGGAAGCCACAGGGCCCAGCCCTCCCTTCCCACACCCCCCCCCCGCCTAAGGAGATGGTTTCTCCCGCCTGGAGGCGGGGCCGGCCGGGAGTCACCTGGGCCGGCGCGCGCACCCGCCACCTGGGCCGGCGCGAGGGCGAGGCCGTGGTGGCCGTTGGGCCTGTGGGCAGGGCCCGTGGGGGAGGGGCGGCGCGGATGGCGCCTGCGCGAGAACGCGCCGCGGCCGGAGCCGGAAGCCCGGCGGGGCGGGCCGTTTGATGTAGGCCGCTGGCAACGGGCCGCCGGTCCTCTTAGGAGGATCCCAGATGCCAGCCGAGATTCTTTTTTGTCTTGCCGTTTTAAAAGCGCAGGGCCAGAGAGTCCACTGTCTCCCTCTGGGTTATCTCTGCCGAGAGGGAAAAAAATCAGGAACAGCCCCTTTGTTCCTGAGAGCGGAATAGGGTTTCCATTTGCCGTCCGCCGGAATGCGGGCTTGTGGGCCGGTGGCGCGTAACAGGCGTATTTGATTATTTTTTAAAACTCTTTACGTACTTTCCTTGTTCCAGCTGATTATTTAGGCATTGTGCAGCGTTTAGCGTTTAGACAGTTCCTTTACTTGAGAACATCTGTAGGGGATAGGAGAGTATGTCTTTTTTTTTTTTTTTCACCTTGTAGAAAGCTAGATGCTTCTTTGCTCTGTGGTTCAAAACTGGGCAACGGACAATGACCACCCCTACGAAACCTTTCGTGGAGAAGAAGGGAAAATGTGCTTTGTGAGGATGGGAGCAAAGACTGCCCCAGGCTCTGTGGAATTCATACCAACTTAGCACCAGCTCTTGATCCTCACAGTAGTCCCACGAGTAGGCAGAGCACGGTCATTGGTGTTTATCAGAATTGGAGCTCTGGGATATAAATAGATAGTTTCAGGCCCTGCTGTTCTATCCTCCCAACCGGGCCTCCCAACTGAAACAGAGCTTCTTCAAGGGGGGCCTGCTTCTTGTGCCCATGCCATGCTGTGTTCACATGGGCTCTGTGACTGGGGTTAGAATGTTCTCCAGCACTGGATACTTTCCACCTCCAAACATGCTTTCACTCTTCTCTCAGGGGAGCCCTGCAACAACTCTGTGAAGTAGGTCTATTTTATGGGTGGAAAAAGTGAGGCATAGAGTATTTACCAAAGGTCACAAAGTCACCGAAGCATCACAAATAAGAGTGTGAAGTAAAAGGTAGAATAATACAGATAACGACTGGACCACAGAATCCAGTCATGCTTTCGCCCTTCCCTGATGTCACTAAACCGTGCTTTCAGGGGCTTAAAAACCAATTCTTGTTGCCTAGCCCACCACTCTGTCCTATCCTTTCATAAATCAGAGCCTAACTTCTGATATCGGAAATAACTTATTTCTGTCAAATGTAGAAGATGAAGCTGTTACCCTGAGTGACCGTCGTGACGGAACAAAACCACGAGACCAGACCTCATTTATGGATAAATATATTAGCAAATAAATACATTTCTCAACATAGTGCCTGATTCAAGCGTCTTTCTGTCTGGTTCAGATATAAATACCCATGTGGGTGCCTAGGTGCTAGTTCCCCACTGACTTTGAGGGAAGAAGTTTCCCAGGTAGGGTCCTGTGCCCACTTAGCTCCCACATTCACATTCCAAATGGGATAATGCCTGAGGAGCCGGCAATAGTCCAGCTGCCCTGGGGTGAATGTTACCCTCAGGAGGCTCCTCAGCCCTTGCCCACTCGGGTACCAGCTACCTGGGCCAGATGTCCTGCATGCACAACCTCTTGCATGCACACCTTCCTGGGTGTCCCTGGCCTGTATGGCTTATCATGGGAAGCTGGGCCTTGGAGCCATCTAAACCCAAATGTCCCACTTTGCTTTTCCTGTGTTTTCCCGTTCCTCATCCCTGCTCTGACAGAAAACTCCCAGAGAAGAATTCGTTGTTGTCCTTGTTCAGCTGTAATTCTGTCTTTTCTACCTTCATTCCATCCTCCCTCTTCTAGATGCAGTCCAGCAGAAATCCTCTTCTTTCCACCTACTTTAGGACTTTGGGTAATCTCCAGGAAAGAATTATTCCCTCCCCACTATCCCCACCCCCAACCCCCAGAGGAACTGGGGCTGCTGGAGTGACGAGGGAGTTTGAAAGTCGGAGGCGTCATCCCAGGTTCTTCAGGGCGCAGTACCACTTTAGGGACAGAACTCCACACCCTGGCTTCCCAGAGCCTCCCCTCTGACTTAATATAGTGGATCTGACAATTAAGGACAAGAAGGGAAAAACATTCTCCCTTATGCACCAGGGCAGGTACTGCCTGGAGAAGCTGCAGAGCCTCCCTTTTTAGGGCTCAGGGCTCACCTATGTTCCCGATCCTTTTGCAAAGAAGGGAAATGATAAAAGCTGGGGTTGCTGCTGATGCGGCAGCTTTACCGAGGAGTCAAAGCTGGTGTGCAGGACTCACCCAAGAAAGGAGGTAAGAAGGACCCATTGGCAGGTATGCACATGAGACTTGGGATGAGGAAGGCCTGCTGGGCCTGGGGAAAGGAGCAGCACCTTTATAACACCTGTCTACCCATATCTAGCTTCCTGTTCTCAAAAAACAGCCTTTAAGGGAGCCAGCCCACATAGGTAGCAGCTGGTTGCCTGGCTGGACACAGACTTGCCGCCCTGCAGATGCATTCTGCACACAAGGTCCAGAGCTGGGAGCAGGGAACACCTGCCACCCACCATCACCACTCCTCTTCTGGAGGTTCCAGGGAGTCTGGCAAAAAAAGAGGGCTGTTTTCTGAGGTCCTTTCTTCTCTCAGGAGCAGGACTCTGTGCCAGGTAGGGCCCGAGTCATCCGAAGCATGCTCTTGGTTGGAGCTAGGTCTGAGCATCTCACACAGCCTGTTCACACAGCTCCTCAATCTCCTCCTCTGAGCCTGCATTTAGAGAGAGGGGAGGAAAGAGGTCACTGAGGGTCAGGCCAGCCGCCTTCCTGTCCCACCTGCAAGACAGTATGGCTGGGAGAGAACCACAGAGAGGGAGGAGCAGGGAATGTGTCCAGAAGGGGCAATTAGACTGAAAGCTGGGAGGGGCCCCAGTTGGGATACAGGGGAGAGAGAAACAAAAAAGCTAAAGAGAAACATATACAGCAACCAGTGTGTTACAAATACTTACTATTCGCTCATTAACCCAATAAATACTTATTAAGCACTTGTGAATCTGGCCTGTTACCATGTGCCAAATAGAAGAATAAGCAGGGACCTGATTATCTTGTAGGAGAGAAGGTGTGCATGCAAAGGGAAATTATGCAGTGGGACAGGACTGGATAATAAGACCTTTCCTGGAAAGGGGACAGATCATGTTCAAGTGGAGCAATCAGGAAGGGCTTCCTGAAAGCGAAGATAAATGAGCTGGTCCTGCAGAAATAGGTAAGAACTGGATTTATGGGAATAGGAAGGCAGCAGGATTGTCTGGGTTATAGGGACTGCAAGAAGTGTTTACTAGGTTTGGCTAAAGCATGGGGCAGGGGAAGGAAAGGGGAAGAGTGAAAAATAAAGTGGGGGGCGCCTGGGTGGCTCAGTCGTTAAGCGTCTGCCTTCGGCTCAGGTCATGATCCCAGGGTCCTGGGATCGAGTCCCACATCGGGCTCCCTGCTCGGCAAGAAGCCTGCTTCTCCCTCTCCCATTCCCCCTGCTTGTGTTCCTGCTCTCGCTGTCTCTCTCTCTCTGTCAAATAAATAAATAAAATCTTTAAAAAAAAAAAAAGAAAAAGAAAGTGGGGAAGGAAGGTGGGGGCTAGTTGGTGCTAGAGCTTTGAAGGCCAAACCAGGCTCAATTTTCTTTACTGAGGAGAAAACAGAACATGTGGAAATTTCTGGACAGCTTATTTGAGGAAGATGAGCCTGGCAGCAGCAGTCAAGCAGGGTCACTGTATGTGCAGGGCCCCCCCTTCATGGCCCTGTAAGAGGGGAGGGAAGAGCTAGGAGGCTCCTGCCTTGATCTTTAGGCTGCATCTAAAACGTAGGCAGGGGCCATCAGTTCTGAAGGAGAAGGTAAAAAAGCTCTCAGGGACAGAGTTAACAGAACCTGGCACCGACTGGATTTGAGGAGCAGGGAAGAGGGAGGCGTCGAAACCAGTTCTAAGTACGGGAGAGGTGGTGGTCTGGCTCCAGCAGCCCTGAAAGCACACATGTGACAGAGTCCGAATGGATCGTCAAACACATGGCCAAAGCTTGCTTTGCATGGCCCCATGGAAGCCATGATTTTCTCTACTGTAACTGTGTACATGCCTCTGACCCCACAGACCCGGATCTCCTGGTTGACAAGTTCCATGTCCTCAGAGCCTAGCCTGGAACCTACTCCATAGCAAGCATCCAATGCAGGAAGAAAAAAGGAGGGAAGGAGTGAATGAATGAATGATAACAGCTCTAGGTCTTGACTGTAGGGTTCCTAGACTGTGAGGTCTTATATTTCAGGACCTTTGGGTTCCCTTCTGGGGTGCCTAGTGATAGCTGTAGGCAAAGAGCTTTGTCATCCACACCATGGGAGACGATGAGAAAAATGGGGAGGGGTGCTCTGGAGGAGGAAGAGGAGCATTTGAACAAAGAAACACCCAGTTAGAATTGAGGGTTTACATTATCACAATTGGTTGTAATACAATTATCAGGGATGCACTGAGGCCCCAGGAAAATGAGGTTGGTCTTATTAATAACGGTGCTTAGAAGGAAAGCCTTAGTTGTTCTTTTACCCCAGAGGGAGAGGAGAAACCCTAAGGACCCATAGGGATGCTGGGAACCACCCGTGACCTTTTTTTCTTTTCTTTTCTTTTTCTTTCTTTCTCTCTTTCTTTCTTTCTTTCCGTTCTCTCTCTCTTTCTCTCTCTCTCTCTCTCTTCCTTCCTTCCTTCCTAATCATTTACATAGCTCTTGTCATATGGCCTAGTGTTATGGATATCTGCAATTATTTCTCCTACAAGACCTCATATTGCCCAGGATTATAGCTATCAGTAATTACTTCTTTGTGCTCTCCTCAAGAGCAAGGAACACTTGTTGGCCTTCTTTGTATTTAAAGCTGATAATTGGGGACACCTGGGTGGCTCAGTCAGTGAAGCACCTGACTCTTGGCTTTGGCTCAGGTCATGATCTTGGGGTCGTCGGATTGAGCCCCACGTCAGACTCTGCGCTCAGCAGGGAGTCTGCTTGAGGATTCTCTCCCTCTGCCCCTCCCCAGGCTCTCTCTTTCTCTCTCAAATAAATAAATAAATCTCTAGAGCTGATAACTGTGTGCGCAGCTTTACTAATTATTACAATATTGAAACACTTACATTGGAGCTGCTGCCTCAGACCACCTAGGTGCTTTCTGATGTTTCATCCACACGGGCGCTTCCCGTGAGCCCTCCCTCTGGTCTGGCAACTAACGGACTATCAGCGGGCAGGGTCACAGCACTTCAGGCGCCATCCTACGCTATGCCTGTTGCTCAGTATTTTGAATGCTACCCCACTGCCCCCTTCGCAGCTTCTGTCAACCCCTCGTTGGCTGACTTCCCCCAGGCTGCAGTAACCTCCGGTATCCTCTCCTCACCACACCCTCCTCCCCTGAAAACTCACCAGGCTGGGCTGGCGGCACCTGGCAGTGTGGGTAAGGGCATGGCCTGCCCTCTGGGGTGCCAGAACTCCATTCGGAAGGCCCCTCTCCGGGTGGGTGCGGTCCGAGGGACTGGCGTGGAGTCAGACACAGCCACACCGGCTGTGAACTTGAGTAACAAGGGCCTGGGCTTTCTGGTAGCAGCCTCCTGTCCAGGCCTGGAGGTCCAAAGATCAATGGGTGGGCCTCCGGGGACCAAGGGTATGCCAAGCTGGAACTGTAGTGGGGAAAAATCTGGCAAGCTGGGTGTGCAGTCAAGTCCTGGGGCCGAGAGGCTGGGGTGAGCTCTGAGAGGCCCCCCCGCCTTTTCCTCTGTGGGTGTCGAACAGGGAGGCTGGATTTCTGCAAATGGAAGAGGCTGCTGGGACTGGGGTTGGTGGCATCAGCTGGGCCTAGGGCCGCCTCCACGAGGGCCCTGGGCCATTGTGGGTTGGGGAGCTGCCCCGAAGGGGCAGTTGGGTTGGATCTGGCAGCTTGCTGATCAGGGGAAGGCGGCTCTGGCTGGGGCTGTGTCCGAGGAATGGCAGGCCTGGCCTGGGGGACCCCAGTTTCTGGGCCAGGCTTCCGGCCGTGCCACTGGAAGCGTTTCTTGTAGTGGTGGTGCTGGTGGCGGTGGAAGTAGACGTGGCTGGAAACCTGGGTTGCCCCTGTGGGCACCACTGAGTCCAAAGACCGGGGCCGAGAGGTCACACTAGGCTGAGTCTCCTCCCCCCGGGGCTCCCCTTCCGGGCTGCAGTATACCAAGGGGTCAAAGTCACTGCTCAGGGAGCTGCGGAAGGTAGAGCTGCTGCCGTGGATGCCCTGCAGACTGATGTCTGTGCAGTTGACCACTGAGTCACTTGAGGAGCCGTGACAGGGCCCCGAACTGGAGTCACTGGCGGGCCCATCCGCCATGTAGCCACTGCGTTCTGTGCGGTAGCTTTCTCCAGAACCACTGCTGTCATGAGGCCTGGCCCGGCGTGGGGGTGCTGGGCAAGCAGAGGGGTGCTGCGAAGTGCCTCGGGGGTGGCTCGGCCCCCAGCCCTGCGCATAGGGGTGCTGGGCCACTGCCAGGCGCTGCTGCTCCCCCGGAGCCCTGGGATGTGCAGCTCTGGGGAGGCGGTGGTGCCGGGGGGCCGCACCTGGCTCCTGGGACGTTAGGAAGGGACCGGGTCGTGGGGGCCGGGCCACTGCACCCCGGGAAGGGCCCAACAGGTAGGCAGCAGGTAGGTGGTAGTGGGCATGGCCAGGATGCTGGCGAATGAGGTGGAGTCTCCGGCCCGGTTCCTGGTAAGATCGAGAGGGTCCCAGGGACTGAGAAAATGAATCTCCCTCTGGAAGAAAGAACCAAGAGCATAGGTGTTTGAGTCCACAAACCTGTGGAAGGTGGCAGCACTACACCTATTCGAGCCACATAGCCTGCATGTTCAGTCAGAGTTGGGGGACCGGTTACACTCCTCATCCGCCTGTGCCCTGGGATGCCCGGTTCCTTCCAGTCAGTCTCTCTCCCCGGGAGTCCACTCTGCATGTCCATCCCTGCTCCTTCCACCAGCCCATGTGGGGCTCTTTCACTCGGGGCCACCAGTGGCCCGTAGTGCACCTTTGGGTAAATCAGAAAAAGGCTCTCTTTCCTCAAGATACTTCACTTTCGTCTTTTAGGAAATTTTCATACTATCCTGGTTTTGTTAGAACAAGATACTTTATTGCCAGAAAACCAGAATTATAAATACACAAACTATCTAGGTGTAGGATCAACAAAGTTGTGATGAAAACACAAACAATTTTTAAAGTAATAAAGAAGTCTACGATGTGAATGGTAGACCCCTTCATATGAGGCTCTCTTGAGCAGCGCACAGCTTAAAGAACTATTAAGGCAGACCTGCTTTCTCCTCAGCTTCAAGGCAACACCCTTCGTCAGAGGGCAGCCTTGTCCTAGACCCCTCTGGCTGCACACAGGGGACTGCTTGGCCCACCTCCTACCTACGATGTTGAACATGCAGAGAGGGCAAGTCCGATGCTGATGTAGCCAGGGGTCCACACACACACGATGGAACTCATGGAGGCAGGAAATGACCCGTAGCTCCTGCAGAACACAAGAGGATCCAAACCAAAGTTATCTGTAGCTACAGCAGTAGAACCAGGCCTCCCCTTCTTGCCATGACCTTCTTGTAAAATACCACATAGTAGAATAGAAACGGTAAGGGCTTTGGTGTCAGGTAAGCCTGGATTTTGCCACTTAGCTGCATGACCTTGGGCAAGTTCCTTAACAGATAGTTTTCTGCTCCAACATGAGGATAAAAACCGAATCTACCCCCACCGCGCATTGTCGTGAGGCTAAAATGAGATCATGCATCTACAGCACCCACTGCAGAGCCTGGCACGCGGACAACACTCAACAAGGACTAGTGCCTTTCCCTGGAAGACCAGGAAAAGAGCCAGACCTCAGGGCTGTCCCCTCCCTCTGCCTCACGCAAGATACACAGGACACAGGTGCAACCAGAGCACGTGCAGCGGCCTTCAGTGCCTCACCTGGCCTCCCACGCTCCAGCTTCCCTCCCCAGCCCGGTCACGGAGGGCAAGCACGAGGCCTGCCTTACCTGGCCCTCAGAGAACTCCTCCAGGCAAATGGCACACACGGGGGCTGAGCTACAGCTGCTACTCGAGTCTGGACACTCAGCCCGAGCCCTCCTGCAGCTGGCCCGGTACCTCCTGGTGGCCAGCTGGCTGATGGCCCAGGCTGTTCGCTGCTGAAGGGGATCCTGGGAAGAGGGGTGGGGCTCAGGATAGGGCAAAGGCTCCTCTCCCCTCACCCCTGGACCTCGGTCTGTACTCGGTTCCCACCACCAGTGAGATCACATGGCCGACTGACTACCCCTAGGAGTCTGTCCCCTTCAAGCTCATACGTGGCTCTGCCAAGCCAGCCAAGTCCTCCCACCCCACCACCCCCCATCCATACCATCAAGCTTTCCTTTCCTTGATGGCCCAGGAGAGGTTTTTCATAGGCCCATCAAACTGAATTTCTAATCCCATTAACCACCCAACAACACACCCATCCTCCCCCCTTAAAACCTAAGTCAGATCATGGTACTACTTCTGCTCAAAATCCTCTAGTAGCTCCCACTTCACCAGAGTGAAAAAACACAGTCCTGCCAATGGCCTCAGCAGTCCAGCAAACTCCTGTCCTCACCTCCTGCTCTGCCCTCTCACTCGCTCTATTCCGGGCGCATGGCCCCCTAGCAGTTCCTCAGACATACTGGGCACACTTGTGCCTCAAGGCCTTTGCCTCTACTGTGCTCTCTGTCCGATCACGCTCTCCCCAAATATCTGCACATCCGACCCCCTCCCCCACTTAGGGTCTTTCCTATAAATGCCACCCTCACAATGAAGCCTTCTCTGGCTTTGCTTTTACTAATTAACCCTGTCCCTTTACATTCCCTCTTCCTTCTTCTATTTTATTTTTCTCTCTGGCACATACCACCATCCAAAATACCACATAGATAATTTATTTTGTTTATTGTCCATCTATTCCTATTAGAATGAAAGCTCCCTGAGGGAAGGGATCTTTTTGTTCACCGTGCTATCGCCAACGCCTGGAACCGTGCCTGGTCCATACTAGGAGCTCCCGCTATTTGCTGAATAAATAAATGAACGGGCAAACCTATGTGGAGGGGCTGCTGGAGATCAACAAGTCAGATGCCAGGGTATTTAGATGTAAATGATTTCAAGAGCATAAGGGCACCTTCTTTCCTCCCTTTTCCCTTCCTGCTCTTTACCCTCCCACACTCAGGAACATGCCCACTTCCACCAGGGAGCCCGCCCTGCTCACCGGCCTGCTGTGGTGGGGGCGGCACCGGATGCGCAGCACTGAAGCCAGGATGACCACAAAGATGGTGCCCACCACTGTCAGGAGGATCCACACATCATAATCTGGCTGGGGGAGTGAGCAGAGATGGAAAGAGTCATACTTCTGGAAGGAGCCGGGCCAATCTGAGAGAAACTCAGGTGCCGAGGAGACAGAGAGCTAGAGGTCCCCTTGAGTCTTCCAGCAGAGGGGATGAGGTGGGGAGGAACATGCAGGTGGGGCTACGGGGTCCCTCTCTGCCCACGGGCACTCATAGGAGAGGGTCCTCCAGATGTCAGCTTCGAGAGATACTATCTGAAGACCCATGTGCTTGGGGAAAAGAGGAAAGGGACTCCCCTGCAGAGTGGGAGCCTCCCAGTGACCAGCTGGGTGAGATTTCTAGCTGGTGGAGAAACACCAGCCAGGGCCTCAGG
The DNA here is from genome assembly GCF_054177405.1 of Leptonychotes weddellii. Taxonomy (NCBI): domain Eukaryota; kingdom Metazoa; phylum Chordata; class Mammalia; order Carnivora; family Phocidae; genus Leptonychotes; species Leptonychotes weddellii. Next base: position 27,834,651 of record NC_138383.1, read on the forward strand.
GGCTGGGGGCCGGGGTTTCATTCTGGCTCTGCTACTCTGTGCTATGAAACCACAGAGCTGAAGACAACTTTACAACTCAGCTGGCCTAATCTATTCATTCTGCAGATGAAGCCTGGAGGGGGAAGAAACTTGTCCAGAAGCACATAGCTGGTGGATGAAGTTGAACTGTAGGATTTCTAAATTCTCTTTGGTTCCAGGAGTCCAAGGGCTTTTGATGGGAGTTGCCACAGGACAAAGTGGTGGTGAGGATGCGTGCTAGGGCAGGGTCTGGAGACCTGGCGTGCTTACCCAGGTTGGGGGCTCCTTCAGCTCAATCCTAACGTGGGCCTTGCGGTTCTTGTACACAAACTCCATCAGCTTCTCGGCGTCCTTACCCCAGATCAACACCACCGGCCAAGTCAGCCCCAGGGGCTGCTGCAGCTGCAGGAGGGAAAGTGCCCGCAAGGGCTGCTGTGTCCTGACTTGTCTTTCCCCAGGTGACTTTATCTCCCTCCATCCAGCTCCCTCCTCAAACACCCCAATGTCCCTGGGTACCTGCTCAGCAGCAGCTCGATCCTCCGTGATGTCAAAAAGGACAGCGCTGGCTCCTCGCTCCCCTGCCATCCGGGCCTGCAGAAACACACAGCAGAGGTCCCACTGGGGTCAGGGGAGGACACAGCCCGTCCATGCCCTGGCCTCACCCTCACACGTCTATCCCTTCCTAGGACATTGCGTACACCGTATCTCTGCACACTCCTCTATGACACATGCAAGGGGGCAGTGGGACTAGGATCCCTGTCCTGCCCTGAGCTCACGCAGCTCCCACTGCCTTCAAGGACAACATTCAATCCTTCCTTTTGTAATCAAATAAACCCTTAACAAGGATTTAGTAGGTGCCAGGCAGTGGACTAGGCTCTAGAGCTAAGGACAAATAAGACATCTCCCTGCCCTCAAAGTACCACAGGTCTGCCTTCACTAAGAGCTGTGAGAACAGAAAGCAGGGAATGACCAGCACCCCCAGGGAGTGGGGAAGGGTGACCAGTCCCCAGTACAGAGAGAGGGAAGGGGAGAAAAGACAGATGGAGAGCTCCTTCAGAATAGAGCTGGGCTTTCCAAGGTCCAACCCTGCCTGACGAGAGGAGCCTGCAGGGCATCCCCCAAAGGCCTGGGACCCTGCTGCCACCCAAGGTCTCCATGGCAGAGCCCCAGGCTCAGGCTATTTCTTGGTGTATCTCTCCCTGCCACACTCTAGTTTGTCAACACGTTTCCTGGCTCCAATTCAAGGACTTAATGGGGTCCCCATCCAGTGTTTTGTCCCTGCGCCCCCTCCCTGAGGTGGCACTGGAGATTCAGTGGGGAGGGACCTGAGGGGCTGTTCCCACAAGGGCACAACTGTGCGTGCGTGCGTGCTTGCCAAGGCTCCAAGAGCAGGCGTGGGGCAGCAGAATCTAGCCAGGCAGGCAGAGCAGAGCAGAGCCAAGCCAAAAAGAGAAAAAAGGCAGGAATCTAGCAGCTCTGGGTGTGGGGTAAGAGAAGGGAGATAAGAGCAAGGGCTGGGTGGAGGCATAAGGGCAAAGGAGCAAGACAGATGTTACCTTGCCTCGGCGTCGGGCCACCCTGCCCAGCACCACCACTCGCCAGCCTTTCTCCCCAAAGCCCAGGCTCATCTTGTAAGGGTATCAGGCTGGGACCTCGTGCCCCTGGGGGCCTGCTGAGTCTTTGGGGCTGGGCTGCAGGCACTGAAGGAGTTAATCCCTCTGCCAGCAGCAGTGGCAGGCGGAGGAGCCTACTCACACGCTCAGGCCTTTGATCTCTGCTTTCCTTCCCTGGGGAGAGCCTGTCTGGGCAGGTCTCCTGCCTGGCAGGCCCAGGGAGCGGCTCCTGGCTCCTGCTCCTCACTCCCCAGGAGGCAGCAGGGACCAGGGGGCCCCTCAGAACAGCCTACAGGCAGGGGAGCCCTGGAAGGTGGTGGAGACACTCTAGTGAGGCCCTGTTTGGGGTCAGGAGGGTGACTTTGCCCCTTCCTCCTTCCCTCCCTCCCTGAGTTGCTGAGGAGCCCGGCTGGACCATTGAGCAGCACCCAGGCCCAGCCCAGGCCCAGGTTGGCCAGCCTAACTGACTGGAAGTTCACAGGACTCCAGAATGGAATTGCTGAAGAAATTGAGACGTCTTAGCCTTCGGTGTCCTCCTGCCCACTTACTCCCAGGAAGTCCAGCCCAACTAAGGGACCCCAGACAAAGAGAAGCTCTCCAGGCTTCAGAAACCCCCAAGCCAGGGTACGGGAGCAGCCCCAGAGGACAAGGAGAGGGGCTCCCACTGCTAATGTCACAGTCTAGGACTTGGCCAAGGCATGGGGAGGTCACCCCAGTAGTGAAAGATTTGACTCCTGGATCTCGCATGCTGCCAAGTCCTCATGTTTCTCATGCCCAAATTGAGACCCTACACCCAACCCAGCCTGGAAGAGCATGAGGGAAGGGCACAGTCTTCCTTCTCCAGAGATTTTCTTACTTTCCCCAGCCCCCCTCTCTTTGAAGAATTGGGGTAGGAACAGTGGAAAGTAATTACCCTGATGTTCAAACACCCCAGCCCATTACAGCCCATAATTACAAAGTTGTAAAAGAGATCAAAGAGAGCATACTGGCCAACAGGGGAAACAAACAGGACTTTCAGGCAGTGGGTACCTGTGTCCAGAGTTCTAGGAATCAAACAGCAAGACTTGGGGCCAGATGGCAGCCCACACTCCAGTCTATCTGCACCCAAGGAAATGGGAGAGAGGGAGAGAAAGAAGCACTTCTTGGGAGACTGGAATCTGGAAGGTAGAGAGGGTGGGTGGGCCCTCTGCATGGGAAGACTGGGCTCTAGAAAAACAATAAAGAGATCTCTTTGGGAGCTGCAAAGAATCAGCCAGCCCCCTTGCTGGCTGCCCACGGCCTCTAGCCACCGGAACCAGTACACTGCGGGAACTGTACATGACCCTCTTCTCCTCTGTGGGCTGTAGGTTTCCTCTCTGGACACAGTGACAGTCTCTGTCATCTTCTCCTCATCAAAGACTGACCGAGTACCTGCTGTGCCCAGGGCACCAAGCCAGGGAAGGCCAGGCCCTCTAGAACAACTCATCATCTAGTTGTAGAGACAAGTCATATACATAATATAATGTTGATAACGTTCTAGAGTACAAATGAATGAAATAGGCCAATAGTTCACAAATCTTTCTTCACTGCAGAAAGCCCTTCCCTCCACTCCCCCTACCACACACACACACACACACACACACACACACACACACGATCCAACACAAATCTTCAATACACAATAAAAGTGAGCTGAGTTTGAGGATGGGGGTGGAGTGAAGAAAGAGCCTTGGTTTTTCCCTCCCCTAAAACCTGGTGTGTAAAGCAGACAGAGACCCTGACAGTGTGCCAGAAGAGAGGGAGTTCTGCCCCTAATGGGCTAGCTGGGCTGGGCCAGGCAGGAAAGATTCAGTAGTAGAGGTGGAATTCACCTGGGCTCGAAAGCAAGGGTAGGAGGAAGGAGAAGGGATATAACCTATATTGAGACCCGCTCTGCCCAGACTGCTCAGGTTTGAGTCCTGAATTTGCTACCAACTATTAGCTGTGAGACTTTGAGTGTGTCATTTAACTGCTGTATGCCTCAGTTTTCCTTTCTGTAAACTGGGGATAATAATAGGACCTACTTCACGGGGTTGTTTTGCAGACTATATAAATTAAACCACATAAAGCCTTATAATAGTACCTGGTACATAATTAGTGTCCCTTAAGTATTAGTTATTGTCATATCAGCTATTACTACATGCTTTGGGTACATGAGTTCATTTACTCCTCACAACTCTATAAGACAGTCCATCCAGTTTTGAGTTGAGAAAACCAAGGCTCAGAGAGACTGAACAACTTGCCCAGCATCACACAGCTGAAAAGCAATGGAGGCAGGATTCCCACTCAGGACTTCAGTCTTCCAAGTGCCTGATTACCAGGTAGTGGTCTCTATGGTAAGAGAGGCAGGGCCTTGCCTCCAGAGCCAGGTACTTCCACCAGGTGAAAGGCCACTGCTCTAGTCCAGGCATGAGGTGTTTAGGGCCTGGGTAATCACAAGGATGGCTGTGGAGTTGCTAATAGAGAAACAGAAACCAATCTGGATGACTAGATAGGTGGGGGTGTGGGGGGTGGGGGGTGGGGGGCAGTGACAGGAATGGAAGAGTCCAGAAAAATTATGGTGAGGGTTTCAGAGAAGATCAAGAGAGGTGCCAATGAGAGAAAAAAACCAATCTTGTTAACTATAAAAGCATGGGATGTTGATGACAATAGTAATAATTGTGATCCTTTATTGAGTGATTCCTATGTGCCTGGCATGGGGCTGAGAGCTTCTATCTGCACTGTCTCATTAAGTCCTCATAACTATTTTATGATGTAAGTCCCATTATTATTCTGCTTTTACAGATGAGGAAACAAGAGGCCCAGAGAGGTGAGCTAAAATGTCCAGGTCACACTGAGGGTCAGTGGAGATGCCCGGCTTCAGGCCCAGGGCTGTCTAGCTCAAGAACCCAAGCTCTGTTGATGGTGATGACACCACTCATACTAATAGATATTCCTGAGCAGAGCTGATTGAAGTCAGCAGTTTTCAAGCTTTTATCGCTAAAACCCACCTTTCCCCTATGCCTCCCATGAGCCATGTATTTTTTATTTTTTAATTATCTTTAAAGATTTTATTTATTTACTTGAGATAGAGAGAGAGCAAGAGAGAGCATGAGCAGGGAAGGGGCAGAGGGAGAGGGAGAAGCAGACTCCCCGTTGAGCAGGGAGCCCGATGCAGGACTCGATCCAAGGACCCTGGATCATGACCGGAGCCAAAGGCAGACATTTAACCGACTGAGCCACCCAGGCACCCCGAGCCATATATTTTTTTAAATGTTTCACCAAACTAACTGCATTTATTATGTACAATTTATTTTCCTATGAGATAACTTGTAACCAAAAGCAACAAATATTTTAGTTAAGCTTGTGGGACTTATGAAATCTTGGAAGTAGCTCAGAGACCTCCATTACTACCTTCACAGACCTCCTTTGGGCCAGAGGACCCCAGGTAGGAGCTGCTCGGTGAGGTCAAAGGATGAGGCCAAAGGATGAGGCCAAAGGATGAGGCCTGAGGGAAGCCTTGGACCTGACCCGTTGGAGAACTCCGGGCGAGAGCTCGCCCACAGAAGACGAGGAGAAGCCCCGCCCACCGAGACGAGGAGAAGCCCCGCCCACCGAGACGAGGAGAAGCCCCGCCCACTGAGACGAGGGAGAAGGCCCGTGTGAAGAGGCTGAGGAGCGCGTGCGGGGGCAGGAAGCATGAGTGGCGACCGCAAAGGCTGTGGAAGAAAAACAGGTCCCAGGGCAGCAGCCAAGGCACTTCTTCTGAACCCCTAATGGTTTTTTGTTTCTGTGTTTGTTTTAGCTCAGGCACTATTTGGTACTTGACATACATCATTTTTATCCTGACGATGATCACTGGGGTAGAAAATAAAAGCTCCATTTTATGGCGGAGGAAACAAAGGCGCAATACGAAGCAGTGCTTCAAAGAGCACCAACCACCTGCTCCTTGACTCCCGAGCCTCTGGGCACGTGCCTTATTTCTCCCCCAGGAGTGGGCTCCTCCAAGGGCCAGAGGAACCTTCCCGCGTGGAGGGCATCCTGCCGTGGCCCAGTGTTCCCAGGTATGGGAAATCATACGCGGCTCTAGAAGAACAGCAGAGCTTCTCTGAGCCCTTCTTCCCCCATCTATCTCCACCCCCCACCTCAGCATCTCACACACACACAGGCGTGCACGCACACTCTCTGCCCTCACACTCATACTACCAAACACTAGGCGCTCATCTACCAAATGAATAAATGAATGACATTTGCCCATATCCTGTAACGCAAGGGAAGTGAAATAGCCAAAAGCAGGGTAGCTTCAATCTAACAAAATCCTGCTACCATTAAGGACCCACACGGTCTTTTTTTTTTTTTTTTTAAGATTTATTTCTTTTTTGGGGGGAGCAGAGGGAGAGAGAGAATCCTGAAGCAGACTCCCCACTGAGCGCAGAGCCCAATGAAGGGGGGGCCCACGTGGGGCTTGATCTCACCACCCCAAGAACATGACCTGCGCTGAAACCAAGAATTGGCCACTTAACGAGTCACCCAGGTGCCCCAAGACCCACACAGTCTTGCACAGAAACCATGCTCTTCCCTCTTCGAGGTGTATCCTGGCCCCCATTTCCCACATCCCCACGTGGCCCCCTTCTGCATCAGCAGGGCCAGCCTGGCAGAGTATCTTCACCCACAGGGCACCTGGGTGGCTCAGTCAGTAAGCGTCTGCCTTCGGCTCAGGTCATGATCCCGGAGTCCTGGGATCAAACCCCACATCAGGCTCCCTGCTCGGCGGGAAGCCTGCTTCTCCCTCTCCCACTCTCCGTGCTTGTGTTCCCTCTCTCGCTGTGTCTCTCTCTGTCAAATAAGTAAATAAAATCTTTAAAAAAAAAAAAAAAAGAGGGGCGCCTGGGTGGCTCAGTCGTGAAGCATCTGCCTTCGGCTCAGGTCATGATTCCAGGGTCCTGGGATCGAGCCCCGCATCGCGCTCCCTGCTCACCAGGAAGCCTGCTTCTCCCTCTCCCACTCCCCCTGCTTGTGTTCCTGCTCTCGCTGTGTCTCTCTCTGTCGAATAAATAAATAAAATCTTTAAAAAAAAAAAAAAAAAAGAAGAATATCTTCACCCACGTGTGGGGCCACATTCAGAATCCCGTCCACAACCCTGCCCCCCTTGGTGGGCTCGTGGAAGAACGCAGGCTGTTTCCTCGGGACTCCTGGCTCAGGAAGCAGACCTCAGGAGGATCAGGAAACCCCCAGGGGGATCTGGGCCTGAGCACAATAAGCAGGCGCGCTGGCTAGGGCTGGGGACCGTCAGCTTCCTCTTTTACCACACCGGGGAGCTGGACCCCTTGCCCCACGTTGACCTGAGTCTGCCGCACAGAATCTAACTACACTCTGGCTTAGGTCACCATGAGAATCTTCTCATATACATTCAGTGTTCCCAGCCAGAATGGGAGGCAACAGGGCAGGGAGATTAAAAGCCCAGGTTTGGGAACTAGACAAAGCTTAGGTCAAATCCCAGCTCCACCCCTTCCTAGCTATGTAACCCTTGCAAGTTACTTAGTTTTCTTTTTCTTTTTTTTAAAAAAGTTTCTTTATTTTTTTAGTAATCTCTACACCCAAGGCGGGGCTCGAACTCACAACCCTGAGATCAAGAGTTGCATGCTCCACTGACTGAGCCAGCCAGGCGCCCCAGTTACTTCAGTTTTCTGACCCCCACTTGTCTCACATGTCAAATAGAGAATAAAAATGTCTAGCTTTCCTGATCGTTGCACAAAGTAAACGAGATAATATAGAGAGAATCTGTCCCACCTGGCCCACGGTCAGCGCACAGAGAACAGTAACGTTAGAGCAGGGATCACAAATACACATGTTCACAGGGCCTCTGAGGTAGCAGGCCAGGGAGGAGTGCGGCAAACCGGAGAGCCCAGGCTGTGGGGGAGGGGGCAGCTGCCGCCAGTCCCAGCCAGCCGTGCCCCATGGAAATGCGGAGCCCCCCCCCCCCCCCGTTCGCCATCTTGGAGGAAGAATGTGAACTGTTTACGGACAGGGCAACAGCTTCTGTTTCTGCTATTCTTGCATATGTTCAGGTAGTATTTCTGAGAGGTGGAAAAGCCCTTCAGCTGACCCCTCCTTGCTCTGACGCTGGGCAGGAGAAGGGGTCTAGGAACTTCCAGGTGATGGGGGAGGTTATGGGGCGGGGAGCATGCCCTAGATGACAGTCAGAAGGTTCTGCTGGTAGATGGTGGTTGGTGGGGAAAGGACGGGGGCCTGAATTTCCACCCCTCTCAGACCCGTCATGAGTTAAGAAAACCTGAGTGAATTGGGCACATCACTCCTAGGCGACAAGGGGACAGAGAACAAAGGGGCCTCTCGCAGCCTGGAGCTGGGTGAAGTTCAGAGTGTGTGGGGGGGTCAGGTGTGAACCCACCTTGCTGGCCAGGGACAGGCAGGGGCGGGGGGCCCGTTGGGGACTCTCCAGCTTGACGATGCTGATGAATCCGGGCTCCAGATTGTCGTCATCACTGGCATTGCACAGGTACAGGGGGTGGGACTGCAGAGACAAGGAGAGAGAAAGAGAGGTTAGGGAGGCTCTAGGGGATAGCAGGAGGCGATGGGAGCCAAGCACTTGCCCACTGTTCCAGGCACGGACCAGGCAGGTCTCCTCCTAGGGCTATGAAGGAGTGGGCCTTCTTATCTGATGGCCTCACAGGAAGCTAGTAACCATCAGGTGTCATTTCAGGGGCGCCAGGGCCAAGAATACATGGAGGTGGGGGGGCAGGTAGGCAGGAGGGGTGTCCAAAAGGGGGACCTCCATGAAGAGTCTGCTGCAAAGCCACTCCAACAACCCTCACACTGCCCCAGCCTCTCTCACCTCCTACTTCTAACACGTGCTCCAAAGCCCCAGGCTAAGAGCCCACGTCAGTACCTTCAGAATCTTGCCTTCCCTCCGTGCCCTCCCAGGGCAGTGCTGGGTGCGACCAGTGCCTCCTGCCTTCTCGGGGTGCCCCCTGAGATCTCCATCTCTCACGTGGCTTGGGTCTTCTCACTTGGTGCTGCCCCTTTCCTCTCAATATCTCCCTTTGCCCCCGCCCTGGGCCCATCCTGAGATGAAGCAGGGCACGGGAAGGGAGAAGACCCTACTTGGGGATGAGACTTGGCCAACAGCCTTGAACATCACACTTACTAGGAGCTCGTCCTGTCCTCAGGAATGATGCAGTGGAGAGGAGAGAGGAGCCAGCCCAGCGCCTCTGCTCTGAGGGTGTGGCGGGGCCAGTCCAGGACCCTGTGCCCCTGGCCCAGTCGGTGCGGAGCAATGACTCAGGAGCAAGGGGGCCGATGTGTGCTGACAGACCAGAGGATCCCCTCCGCAGAGGGACAGGAGTGCCTTTCTGTGTACGCGCTTGTCATTCAAGGTGACTCAAACGCCCACTTGAATCTAATTTTCTCAGAGTGCTGTGAGAACAAAGTATGATTTATTTGGCCCTAGATAATGCTATGGGCCAGAGGTTCCTACGTGGTGGAAACGCAGCTGCAAGAAAGGGGATTTTATTTTATTTATTTATTTTTTTTTTTAAAGATTTTTATTTATTTGTTTAACACACAGAGAGAGAGCACAAGTAGGCAGAGCAGCAGAGAGAGGGAGAGGGAGAAGCAGGCTCTCCGCCGAGCAGGGAGACTGGAGCCTGATGCGGGGCTCGATCCCAGGACCCTGGGACCACGACCTGAGCCGAAGGCAGCCACTTAACGACTGAGCCACCCGGGCGCCCCGAAAGGGGATTTTATATGACGGAGGTGCCCATACTTCCCTCTCTGCTGCTGCAGTCTAAAGGACTTCCAGAAAGAACCATCAGAGGAACCAGACATAAATTTTGAATTTATGAGGATGTTCTGAAGATGACAATGCCGCTGATGGATTTAAGAGCGTGGTGACTTTCTGAGGGCACTTTCATGCTATTTCTTCTCACTGTGTCCCTGCAGTCCCCTGAACATAGTGGGTTCTCAAACACACACACCACCTTGCTTTGAATTCTAGCCTTGTGAATACACATCTTCGGGCAGGTGGTGTTGAGATGGGAGTGCCATTCTTGCTCCCAGAATTTAAGGAGTACTAGTCTGGTGGTGACCAAATTTTAGTGTGGGAGAAATGTTACACACATCCCCCCACCAGCCCCCGAAAAAGGCCAGGGCCCAGGTTGTTCTCACTTCAGTGAGTCTGTAGCCCTGTCTCAGCAAGTCCCATGAGCCTGTCTGTCTGCCCATTTGCCCAACCGGGCATCCCTTCCTTTCTTCATTCTACCAACACTGAGGGCCTCCCTGGTGCCAGGCACTGTACCATCCACGGGGGAGTCAACAGTAAATAAGATGGAATCTTTGCCTTAGAGAAGCTCAGAAGACAAGTGTACAAACACATTGTATTGTGATGTTATGACGCAGGTTCATTCAAGGGCCTGTGGGAGGGCAGAGTGACTTCAGTGCTCCTTTGGGTACTGAACAGGTATGTGCTCACCCACTGGATCCCCAGGAAGGGGGAAGGTACATTCCTGGCAGAGGAAGAAGCCTGTGCCCAGGCATGGAGGCACCAGCAGGGGGCTGGGAGGGACAGCAGGCAGTTAGGTCTGGTGGGGAGGGGAAGGCAGGAGATGAGGCTGGAAAGGTCAGCAAGCACCAGACCAAGGAGCAGAGACTACAGATTTGCATCTGAGAAGGAGCTCCCAGGTGCTGATAGAAGACTGTCTGGTGTGGTGAGGAGGCAGAAGTCAGTTATCCCAACAGAACGAAAGGTGGCGGATCCTCCTTCAGGAACGACAAATTGTAGCCACGGGCGTCTACTGCTTTGCTTGCTCCCCTACCACGACCCATGGTCAGCTTTCTTCAGATAACTCCAACACACCTCTCACTGGACAGGGAGTCAACTGAGGGGGATAGTCACCTAAGAGAAGAGTTGTTTTTAGAGAAAGATGTGCAAATATTTAACCACCACTCTGCCCCCAGACCTCCGCAGAGGGAACCAGCATATACAAAGCAGTGCTATATTGCAGGAAGCCTCTGATGAGATGCAGGAGAAAAAACTTAGTGTCAGAGTCACCAGACTTGTCTGGTCCTGAATGAAAAGCTATGGAAGAGGGAAGGGGAGGAAATTAGCCATTATGCCTCTTGCATACCAGGCCCTCTAGATGTTATCTCACTATGAGGTAGCTGTGATCATCCCCATCTAAAGAAGAGAATGAAGCTTGAGGCACAGGGAAGTGAAGATCACACAAGATTAGAACCCAGCTCTAGCGGACTCCAGCCTCTGGACTCATGTAACTCCAAATGAACACAGAGTCAACCCTCCATTGTCCATGCTAATGATGATGATGATAATGCTAGAAACGATTGTCTCCATTTTAAAGATGAGGAAACTGAGGCATTAAGTGGTTAAGTAACCAGCAAGGAAGAAGTCAAACTTTCACTATTTGCAGATGACATGATACTATATATAGAAAACCCAAAAGACTCCACCAAAAATCTGCTAGAACTGATACACGAATTCAATGAAGTCACAGGATACAAAATCAACGTACAGAAATCTGTTGCATTTCTATACACCAATAATGAAGCAGCAGAAAGAAAAATTAAGAAATCAATCCCATTTGGGGTGCCTGGGTGGCTCAGTCAGTTGGGTGTCTGCCTTCGGCTCAGGTCATGATCCCAGGGTCCTGGGATCAAGCCCCATGTCAGGCTCCCTGCTCAGTGGGAAGCCTGTTTCTCCTCTGCCCTTGCTCCTGCTCTTTCTCTCAAATAAATAAATAAATAAAATCTTTAAAAATAAAAAAAGAAATCAATCCCATTTACAGTTGCACCAAAACCAACAAGATACCTAAGAATAAACCTAACCAAAGAAGTGAAAAAGACCTGTACTCTCAAAACTATAAAATGCTGATGAAAGAAACTGAAGATGACACAAAGAAATGGAAAGACATTCGTTCATGGATTGAAAGGACAAATATTGTTAAAATGTCTATACTACCCAAAGCAATCTACAGATTCATTTATTCTTTTTTAAAGATTTATTTATTTGACAGAGAGAAAGAGTGCACAAGCAGGGGGGAGGGGCAGAGGGAGAGGGAGAAGCAGGCTCCCCACTGAGCAGGGAGCTCAATGTGGGGCTGGATCTCAGGACCCTGAGATCATGACCCAAGCCAAAGGCAGACACTTAATGGACTGACCCGCCCAGGTGCCCCAGCAATCTATAGATTTAATGCAATCCATATCAAAATACCACCAGCATTTTTCACAGAGCTAGAACAAACAATCCTAAAATTTGTATGGAACCACAGAAGACCCCAAATAGCCAAAGCAATCTTGAAAAAGAAAAAGAAAGCTGGAGGCATCACAATTTTGGACTTCAAGCTCTATTACAAAGCTGTAGTCACCAAAACAGTATGGTACTGGCACAAAAACAGACTCATAGATCAATGGATCAGAATAGAAAACCCAGAAATGAACCCACAACTATATGGTCAATTAATCTTCAACAAAGCAGGAAAGAATATCCAATGGGGGAAAGGAATGTCTCTTCAACAAATGGTGTTGGGAAAACTGGACAGCAACATGCAAAAGAATGAAACTGGACCACTTTCTTACACCATACACAAAAATAAATTCAAAATGGATTACAGACCTAAATGTGAGACCTGAAATTATAAGAATCCTAGAAGAGAGCACAGACAGTAACTTCTTTGACATCGGGCACAGCAACTTCTTTCTAGATATGTCTCCTGAGGCAAGGGAAACAAAATAAAAAATAAACTCTTGGAACTACATCAAAATAAAAACTTCTGCACAGTGAAGGAAACAATCAACAAAACGAAAAGGCAACCTACAGAATGGGAGAAGATATTTGCAAATGACATATCTGATAAAGGGTTGGTATCCAAAATATATAAAGAATTTCTAAGAGAAAGAGAGAGAGAGAAACAAACCATGAGAGACTCTTAGAGAACAAACTGAGGGTTGATGGAGGGAGGTGGGTGGGGGATGGGCTAGATGGGTGATGGGCATTAAGGAGGGCACTTGTAATGATGAGCACTGGGTGTTGTATGTAAGTGATGAATCACTGAATTCTACTCCTGAAACCAATATTGCACTGTGTGTTCATTAACTAGAATTTAAATAAAAATTTGAAGGAAAAAAAAATTTATACAACTCCACACCCCAAAAAATGAATAATCCAATTAAAAAATAGAAGACATAAATAGACATTTTTCCAAAGAAAATATACAGATGGCCAACAGACACGTGAAAAGATGCTTGTCATCACTCATCATCGGGGAAATGTAAACCAAAACTACAATGAGATATCACCTCACACCAGTCAGAATGGCTAAAATTAACAAGTCAGGGAATGACAGATGTTGGCGGGGATGCAGAGAAAGGGGAAGCCTCTTATACTGTTGGTGGGAATGCAAACTGGTGCAGCCACTCTGGAAAACAGTATGGAGGTTCCTCAAAAAATTACAAATAGAATTACCCTACAATCAGCAATCGCACTAGGTATTTACCCAAAGAATACAAAAATACTAATTCAAAGCGCTACATGCACCCTGATGTTTACAGCAGCATGATCTACAATAGCTAAATTATAGAAACAGCCCAAGTGTTCACTGACTGATGAATGGATAAAGAAGATGTGGTATATGAATACAATGGACTATTATTCATAAAAAAGGATGAAATCTTGCCATTTGCAATGATGTGGATGGAGCTAGAGAGTATTATGCTAAGCGAAATAACTCAGTCAGAAAAAGACAAATACCATATGATTTCACTCATATATGGAATGTAAGAAACAAAACAAATGAGCAAAGGGGCGCCTGGGTAGCTCAGTCGTTAAGCATCCGCCTTCGGCTCAGGTCATGATCCCAGGGTCCTGGGATCAAGTCCCGCTTCGGGCTCCCTGCTCAGCGGGAAGCCTCCTTCTCCCTCTCACACTCCCCCTGCTTGTGTAACCTCTCTCGCTGTCTCTGTCAAATTAAAAAAAAAAATGGCCAAGGGGGAAAAAAAGAGAGAGAGGCAAACCAAGAAACAGACTCTTAACTGTAGAGAAGTGATGGTACCCAGGGGGGAGGTGGGTGGGGGGACAAACTGAATAGGTGATGGGGATAAAGGAGGACATTTGTCATGATGAACACCAGGTGTTGTATGGAAGTGCTGAATCACTAAATTCTACACCTGAAATTAATATCACACTTTGTTAACTAACTAGAATTTTTAAAAAACTTAAAAAAAAAAAGGTTAAGTAACATGCCCAGAATTACATAGCTGAGATCAGAAGAAATGAAAAGAAGTAGGATAATGTAAAAAATGTCATAATAGGGCGCCTGGGTGGCTCAGTTGGTTAAGCGACTGCCTTCGGCTCAGGTCATGATCCTGGAGTCCCTGGATCGAGTCCCGCATCCGGCTCCCTGCTCGGCAGGGAGCCTGCTTCTGCCTCTGACCCTCCCCCCTCTCATGTGCTCTCTCTCTCTCATTCTCTCTGTCTCAAATAAATAAATAAAAAAAATCTTAAAAAAAAAATGTCATAATAAATTAAGAATAATTTCCATTTAACTTTGAAAACACCATGCCTTCTCCCCAGCTCATGGCCATCCTAATTTTACATTCCTAAACGAGTCCCTGAAATATTGGTGGCGACTTCCAGGATTCTGTCCTCGGCCCTCCTCTCTTTTTACTCCCCATGCACCCCCTGGGTGACTCCAGCCAGTGCATGCCTTTGGTTTCCACACAGAGATCATTGATATGCGCAGCCCAGACCTGTCGAGTTCCAGACCAAATGTCCAACATGTAGGGCCTGGACGTGTCTGCCTGAAGACCCTTAGGTCAGACATCTCAAACTCAGCATGTTCAAAATGGAACTAATAATTTTATCCCTCAAAACTGCTTCTCCTGTGTTCCCTATTTTAGAGATCGGAACCACCATCCACCTACTATGCAAGCCAGATGTTGTCCTCCTAGCCTCCTCTCACTCCTTCACCCCTACCCCCACTAGCAACAGCCACCAATCACCGGATTCTAACAATCCTATCTCCCAAACATGTCCCCTCTTTGTCCTCTTTCTTCCCTTCCCACTCTGGCTACTCTGATACAGGCTGTTCCAATCTACTGAAATAACCTCTTAACTGGGGTCATCTCACCCCACAGTTCTATACACTGAAGCCAGAGTGATCTAAAATGCTAACCTGAGTGTGTCACTCTTCCACTTTAAGCTCTTCAAAGGCTTCTCATAGCTCTTGGAACAAAGTCTGTATTTATAAGCACAGCGTAGAAGGCTCTGCCTGCTCTGGGCTTACCATTCCCTTCCCATACTTCTTCCCCCCTTGCAACCCATGGTCCAGAAATAAAGTGTTTCATGTCTCCAAACACTTCTGGCTTTTGCGGCTCTGCCAGGATAGGTCAGAGGCCTCTCCTCTGGGCCCTGTCAGCACGCTGGATTGCGCCCATCACAGCCCCGTGCGGTGGCATCTCAGATGTCTGCTTACTTCCCTCTCCCCCAGGCTATAACTGGCCCCAGCCGCCCCTTCAGTGCCTGCCACACAGTAGGTACTCGGTCAATATTTTAAGTATTTAATACTTAAGTACTAAAGGTCTACAACCAGACAGCTGACAGTTAACTATAAAGGCAACACACTGCACACCAAAATTCTGGTAACGGTGGCTTTGGGAGAGGACTGAGAGAGGAGACAGTGAAGAGAGACTTCGGCGTTTTGCTTTGAACATTTCAATCACAGGATGATATACCAAGATATCACTTTGAGTTTTGCTTTTTTGTTGGAAGAACAGAAAAGAATGAGAGCTATTTATAATTTGTTCTCTGCCTTTTTCTCTCCGCCATTCCAAGAAGAGAACCTCTCCATCTATTTCCCTGCCTCACGGGCACTTGCCCAAAGCAAGTATTGCTAAAGACCTAGCTTCCCGGCTTTTGTGAAAGACTGAACTCCTTGAGGAAAATGTGAGTGTCCTGGAGGCAGAAAGGAGTGTGTATGGGGGTGATGTGGGGGCCATTAGAGTCCCTGGAATCCTAGAGGATGGGGGGCAGAGTCTGGGGATATGCCAAGTTGTGGGAATCTGCAGACTGGGCCCCAGGAGTGGTAGATTCCGGAAGGCTGGACCCGGGCAAAGATGATGTGCCTCCATGGATTCCAAGGGAACACTTGTGCTTGAACAATGGGCACATTTGTGGTGACCAGCTTGGGACGAATGTCAGAGGGGTCTCTTAGATATTTCTGTTTCAGCTGCTCTGTGAGGGGAAGCTCTCAAGAAAACATTTCTTGTATAGCTCTATTTGTGGCATGAAAACCATACTCACTACACTTTTGTATGGTTTGATTCTTTTACAGTAAGGCTTTTTCAAGTATTCTCAGATTAAAAACAAAACCAAAAGAAAAAAGAAAAAAGGTCACTCAACCAGGACACTGTTCATTACCTAGCAAAGCAGTTTTAGTCTTCCTTGGGTGTAACATAGGCTGTCTTTGCTCCCTCCTCCAGGGGATTTCAGCTGGAAAGAGGGGCCCTGAGAAGAAAATAGATCCAAATGCACCTGCCTCCTTAGGATGCAAGGTCTCCTAATAAGGAGGAGGCCCCTGTCCCGTTAGTGACACCAGGAAGAGCCAAGAGAAAGAGGCTGGTAGCATTTAGGGAGGGTGTGGCTGGGGAGGGCCCCTGAACACTTGATGGGCTTAAGGATTGGCTATGTCTTCCCTAAAGGCCAGGCGTTGGGACGCCCTGTCCCAGATGCTGCCATGAGGGGCAAATGCAGAAGAGCCCGAGCTTGCTCTCAGGATCCAGGCCACTCAGGCTGAGAAGTCAGCTTTGCCCACGTATTTTACACGCCTATGTAAAGACGTGAATACTGTCCTTCAGCGGTATGTTCAGCAGTGTGTGTTGTACTTCCTATTCTTGGATCTGTTCTCCATGTCTCTGTCTCCCTCCTTTAACTTCTTTGTTCTGGTGTTCCTCCTCCCTTCCAAAACAGACCTAAGGTTCCAATTCTGACTCCATCATTTGCCTGTGTGACCTTGGGCGGGTTACTTAGCCATTCTGAGCCTCACATTCTTTGCCTGCAGAATGGGATGATTATCATGAAGACTGGAGATAATGGATATAAGTGCCTAGCACCGAGCCCAAAACTCAGTAAATGCTCATTAAATGGTAGTTGTCTTATTATTGCATTTGCAACAGTAAAATCCCTCCTTGTCGCTGGAAGGGACAAAGACCTTTCTGAGTGCTACTCCCTTGGTGATTGTCAACAGTGCCTCTGAATGCCAGTGTTCTACAAGGCGCAGCTCATTATCCACGGTCACTTCCCTCCTGTGCTCAGCCCTCCAAACCCCACTGAACAAGCTCTTCCAGTTCTCAGCCCGCCTCCTTCCCATGAAGGAGGCCATGTGATCTCATTACCTCCTCACAAAGGGCATTCCAGGGCTCAAC
Organism: Leptonychotes weddellii; assembly: GCF_054177405.1. Classification (NCBI taxonomy): domain Eukaryota; kingdom Metazoa; phylum Chordata; class Mammalia; order Carnivora; family Phocidae; genus Leptonychotes; species Leptonychotes weddellii. The sequence goes on from NC_138383.1 coordinate 27,851,729, forward strand.
CGAGCCCCAAACTTAATGCTGGTCTTTCTTTATCTGCGGCATCTCCTCATCTTAGGGTGTGTGCTTTTGCAAGCAATTCTTTACTGTCTCTTGTTTCCAGCCACCCGCCTCCCCCCACCTCTGCTGCAATAATCTCTCAGTTCTCTAATTCCACATACGGACCTTCACCCAGGCCTTGGACAGGTAACTTTACTGCCTGCTACAATTTTGCTTTTGTAATCAGGAACATTGGCCAGGCATCAAAGGCACCTTTCTCCCCATTTCCTCTTTTCAGATTTTATAATCAATCTCTCCTGTGCAACCTCCATTACCTGCACTTAGAACTACCTGACTCTTATCTCTAGCAGTAGGACACACCAGTATCATAAAGTCAAGCTCCTGCAGCTCGGGCGTTGAGAAACAGATGGGCCTGAAGCAGCGGCTTCCTGCCCGCAGCACCAGAATAGCCTCGGAGGCCCAGTTTGGTCACTTGTCCTTTATCGAAAGAGGTCAATGTTCACAATCACAGGTTAGAGCCTAAGGGTGATTGATTAGGCTTGGATTTGGAAACCTCTAGACCTCATTCTCGTCCTTACCCTAGCCTGTCACTACTATCTTTGAGATGGCTGAGTTTCCTACTGAATTAAGCTGGGAGGCTGGGAGATTGTCAAAAGGAGTTTCCCTTTATTCTGTTAATTTTTTTTTTAACAAGAAAAATGTATTCCTGCCTAATTGTGTAATTTTTTAAAGTACAAAAGAAAATAATATTGGTGGGCTGGACAAGCCTTGGGCCCCCTGACGAGAGTGGACTGGCAGAGAGAGGACGGGTGACCGAGGCCTCCCGTGTTTCTCACTTGACCCAGAAAACCTCCCGGCAGACAGGTCAGCAAGAGTGCTGACAAGAGAACGGAAATGATGTGCCAGCTTCCAACAGGAAGCAAGGGGACAAAGTCTGAGAGGGAAAATGAGCTCATCAGAAGTCCAGTGTGTGTGTGTGTGTGTGTGTGTGTGTGTGTGTGTGTGTGTGTGTGTGTGTGTGTGTGTGTGTGTGCGGGCGGGGGGGGGTGCCTGAGTGGCTCAGTTGGTTAGGCGTCTGCCTTCGGCTAAGGTCAGGATCCCAGGATCAAGCCTCTTATTGGCTCTCCGCTCAGCAGGGAGTCCGCTTCTCTCTCTCCTTCTGTGATCTTGCTCACTTTTGCTCTCTCTCAAATAAATAAATAAAATCTTAAAAAAAAAAAAAAAGGCCAGCCTGGGGCTTTGCATTTTGGAGGTCCTTAGTATTTGCTGAAAGAATTAATAAAATTTCATTTGAGTCCAGCTGCCATACAGTTTATAAAGAGATATAAATTGCTAATTGCTGGGCCTGGTTCATGCCTCTAAGGGCCCTTCAAAACTTCCTTTTCACAGATGAGGAATGTGAGACTCAAGTCACAGACTGCCCATGGTCACACAGCTAGTGAAAGGAGGTGGAGGTCTCCAGGATTCAATCCCAGTACCCTCTCTATCCTGCCATGCCACGTCCAGGTGCATGCAGTGGGAGGTATTCTGGGAGGTACAGCAAGCATTAGTCGATGCTATATGCATGGCTGCAAGGCATGGATGGAAGCCTTCAGGACCTCCATCTGTAGAATGTTCAAACTTGAATCATTCTTAGCAACAACACAGAAGCAAGGTCTGTTTGCTCATCTTCCCTCCCGGCCCAGGCTCTTTCTGCCCAGCAGCCCCGGCTTCCTTTCCCTCCCCTAGGGCTTATCTCATCTTTTCTCCTAGCCACAACAAAGGCAGCCAGACCCAGACACTGCTCAGAGGTGCTTTCCCAGTGGATAGTCCATGTTTGTTTAGGATGAGAAAGGTGTGTCCTGAAATTAGAGGTCACAGAAGCTCGGGCCCAAATAATGGTCATTCAGCCAGACTACAATTTCCCTCGCTGTCTCGCTCCACATTAAAGGCTTCATTCTTCAGTTTTAAAAATTCATCTCTCCTCGTCTCGGATCCTGGCCAAGCTCCATGATGTAAATGGACCTCATGACCCTAAAATGGCCCCCATGGTGGGGTTTTCCTGACCCCACACCTTGTTTGGCATCTATGGATGGGTGGTTCACAGGGTCATAAGCAGAGTCATGATCAGGAAGAAGGGAGGAGAAAGAAGAAAGAGCTAACTGTCTAAGTTGCTTTTGAAATAAACTGATATCAGAAAAGAAGCTTATCTGGCAATAATCAGACAGAGAGAAGGAGGAAAATCTCAGCCACCCAAGAGGTAGAGCTTCTGTCCATTCTATTCCCACACAGAAACAGGGTTTGTCCTGACTCAACCCAGAATGACCTCTGGTTACAGGGGCACCAGGAAGCTATTCATGAAGTTAGGAGCAAAGGAGAGGGAGCTCACCAAATACCATTTTAGTTACCTCAATGCTCTTTAGAAGGAAAGCTATGAAATAGGATACCACGATTCTGAGGCCCACGAAGGTCAAGACCTTAGAAGACACCCCAGTCACGCAGTTTGAACTCGTCTCCTCCACCAGGTGTGGATCTCAGGGATCAAACCTCTAAGAATCCCACACTAAGAGGTCCTGAGAGGTCAGCTGTGTTCTGCCATCCAGTGACCACTGTCCCGGGAGACCCTACCCCCTTCACTGACCTCCATCCTTCAGGAAGCACCACTTGAGGCCCCTCATTTACCTAAGTCTTGTTAAAAGAGGTCATCTGCAGAAGAGCTGAGGTCTTGGCACGGGTGTCACCATATTGCTAGGGTGACACCTGCCCTCCCATTTCCAGGAGAGGGGTCCGAGAGGCTTTGGCCTTCACTCTTACCACAGTAAGGCAGTGAACAGCACTCCCACAAGTGCTCCAGCCTGACCCAGTGTGCTCCTTGAGGACAGCCTTGACACAGTCTGCTTTACGATTTTGCGGTTCTTCTTGCGGCCAAATTCATGCCAGAGGTGGTAGGAATTTAGAGCCCTGCTGGAACCAGGTAGTGTTGTGGTTGTTTAAGTAATTATTTATGTTAAGATTTTAATGCTAAAAAGGCCAAAGACTAAAACCAGATAGGCTTTGTGAAAAATGACCAAAGAAATGAAACTTGAGGAAATCAGATTATTCACTTCAATACGCCAGAGGCAGATCAGGACTACCAGCAGAGCTACGCAAGCATTGCTAAGTTTGGTGAGTTTACACGCAAGAGTGTGAAGTAGCTGCATTAATCTAGTTATTCCCCACATCCCATGTCTTTCAGGCCTAGTCTGCTGCTCGGAGGTTGTAGGAATTTCAGGTTGCCCCGCAAACTCTGTGCCAGTCGCTTGCCGCAGTGCTTATACGTCCTCTGAGGGCAGATATTGTAACCAGATGGGCCAGCTCAACTAAATCTACACTCAGGTTCTAATTGCCACATTGTGAGCAGGGATGGGAAGTTATGGCATTTGCTTGGCTGAGCCCCATCCCCAGCTCCTGGGCAGTAACACACAAGGTTGCGTTTACACTGGAAAGTGAGCGGGTAGAAAATGGAGCATGGGCCTGCGCTTCGGTCAAGAAACAATAGAGCGGAGATAAGGTAGTTGCACTAAGAAATCACATTAGGAGGAGGACAAAATTATTCAAGCCACCGGCCAACTCGGATGCCCAGAGTCTGTCCTCAGAAGCCACTGGGGGTTGAGACCGGGCCAAGGAGGCTTCTGTTCCGAAGAGGCAACAGTCAGAAGACGCTTGTGTTGGAGACAACCCAAAGGTTCCAGCCCGACTGCTGACAGCCCTTTGACCACAGCTCTGAATCCCGTCCATGGGGTGGCCCTGGGGAAGAGGCCTGCTTTGGGGGAACTGTTTAATGACTGGCCAGGAAAGAACAAGGCAAACAGACCACTGGCAGCAGCCTGGATGCAACAGGAGAGTAGATTTTTATTCCCACCCACAGTGGAGCCTTCCAGGCAGGAGATAAAAGAACAAGTGAAAGATGGTGTTGTGAGAGCCTGGAGGGGACTGCATTTGGGCATCAGCACTTCACTGGGTCTCCGTGCATAGTGCCTGGGTATTTTGGCATTGGTGCCAGTGGTGTTTCCGTCCTCTGAAGATGTTAGTAATTCCTCATAGCAGCATCTCTTGGGCTCCTAGGAATTAAAGCGTAAGATCTCTAAGGGGCCTCTTCTGGCAGGGTTCTAACATTAAAGACAATGAAACCAGAAAAACAGTGTCTTGGCTCTGGAGTAGTCTTTTACCAAAAAAAAAAAAAAAAAAAAAAAGTATGAGCTGGGAAAGTAGTTTGGTTCTCTGCTAAACTCCTTTTCCTTTCTTCTCATGGGCCTTTCCCTATCTCCTTGGCTCTACAGAGGAAAAAAGGCACCTCCCCTTCCCCTGTGAGCCAGACTCCAAGGTCTAAGTCCTGCAGCTTTCCTCCCCTTTTCACCCTCAACCTCTCAGCCAAGTCCTTCTGTAATCTTCTAAGCAGCCTTCAGTCCTCGGAATTAAACACTTCCCCCACCAGTCCCCTAAAATGATAGATTCAAAATTCTTACACGACACTTACCTCTTACAGTTGTATCAATACAATGCCTGGTTCTTAGATTTCAATAAAATATTAGCCCTTTCCTCCTCCCTTGAAAGTAGATCCTGAGCTATTTCAAGTCAGGAACTAGGCCTTATTCATCAATGAACATAATGCCAGGCACACAGTAGATGTGAAGAAAAAAATGCATGTAGAATTATCTGTTTTAATAAACAGATGTGAGATCAAATAAATTTGGTGGTTTCTTTGTCATTTGATCAGGATATGCTTACTTTCAGATTTCTGCTTTCTCTTCGAAAACCTCCTGTATACTCCCTGTAAGTTTAGGTTTTAAAGTCAGCTTTACAGTGTTTTGACCTCTTAAGGGAGAGTTTGCTCCCTTCCTTTTTATATCACGCCTAAATCTCCTCCATAACCCTGAACAAAACTCACTTCTTTCAGGAAAATCTTCCTGCTTAATAACCCATCCCCAGTTACTCTTCTATTGTCTTCCCTCAGTATCAATGTGCTGAGTTGAACATAATCCCTCATGGGAGGGAAAGCGTCTCCCCCTGCCAAAAAAGGGAGTGGGCTCCTGCTCTCAAGGGACTAAAGCTTAACTGTAAATCTATGCTCATGCATACACAGGCTCGCACACAAGGGGCTCAAGGCCATTTGTCCAACAACACATGGGGAATGCAAATTCACAGATCACAGCACATCCTCACTAAGACAATGCAGAATGAATGGGCAGAATAACTTATTCTTGTGATATTATTTTGAAAGCGCTCCCTTGTCCTTTTGGGTCCTTTTGTCTAATCTCCCAGATCTGATGGGAAGCTCTTTCAGGATAGGAACCAATTAGAGACTATTAAAAACAATTTTATCTGTCTTTTTATCCCTACAGTATTGACTCAAAGAAACTCTTGCCCCCCACGGGCCACAGGCCATAGTGTTGGCTGAGTGTCTCTGGTGAACTTCAGTTCCTACCAAGATTTTATGAGGACTCGGGCCAGTGATCTGCATGGAAAAGGTCTGGAAAAACTCAGAGCTGATTTACTGCCAATAGTATTCCATATTTTTTCCGAGTGGGTCAGATTAACATGAAATGAAATGACGTATTTAGATAACATTTTTCTTACCTTAAGTGGAATGAGAGATGAATCGTATTTCTTTTCTCCATCCTTCTACTCTGAAAAGCTGATGTGTCTGAAGCCCAAATTTTAAAGGCTTCAGCTGAGGAGCCACTTGGTATCATCGCCTTTCCTGTTTCAGCCTCCCCGCAGCCTGCTCGGCCCTCCAGCCCAGTCTGGTCCTGACGATGTAGACAGGCCACCTCACGCCAGAGGTGCTTGTATGTTCAAATATTCCAAGCATCCTTTGACTCGCTCTTTGTGAACTATGAGTTCTTTGTTACTTCCTAATTGCTCAAATCTCTTTATTTTTCTTGCTAAGTGCAGATAGTAAAAGATACGAAAAGATAATCAGAGTGCTGATAAATGGAAGAGGAGTCTTCTCAGTTAGCTTCTGCTGAAGAGTTCCTGTTTGTATTGGTCAGGACATTCGGAGAGGTGCCATCACCAGACTTAGTGGGTAAGGGAAGTCCTTGGAGAGTTAGGAAGGAGTGGAGCCAAGTTTGTGGGTTGAGAGTTCACAGGGCAATGAGGATCAACAGCAGCACTTCTGATTTGTACGCTGTTATCAAGGTACAAAGCAACACTACCCTTCGTCCGTTTTATTTTTACCCTGCTAATGGAACCCTTCGCCCTGAATTAAGACTATTATTCGGCTTTGATGTTGTGTTTTATATCAGCAAAGTACTTTACAATCCTTCATTAGCTATTTTATTCTCCCTTATTAGTACCACCCATTTTACAAACTAGGTTGAAGAGAAAGCACAGTGCATATTGCGCTTGCAACCAGGAATCCCGAATTCTGGGCATGGATGACATGTATTAAATATAATGAAAGGAGATGTGGCAGACCATAGGAAGAGCCACACAGTAAAGGAATAAAAGCGCCAAAATTCTAAGAGCCTCCTTGGGAACTAAAGCCCCTATGATTTAGAGCAAGACCTGTAACGTTCACTTTATTTTGCTGGCAGCAAAACTGAGAGCTCTCACTAGCTTAAATCTAAAATGTGATCACCAAATACATCTTTAATAGGAAAACAGTTCTCCTGGTTGACTAATTTCCTCCATAACAGAGTTGAAAGAAGAGGGGACAAAGGATGTATGGTGCCAGTTGTTTTCTAAGAAAGTGGACTGATGCTAAAGCAAGACCAATATCCCTAACTTACTTCTGATGTGTTGAACATCCCTTCTTCACACTCTCCCTACTTGCTGCTTGTCACATAATGCTGTTCTATTCTCTCTCCCCACTTCTCTGTCCCTCATTTGTTGCCTCTTTCTTCCTCTTCTCTTCTTCTTCCTCTCATGTAAATATAAGGAGATGCAGGGGCGCCTGGGTGGCTCAGTCAGTTGGGTGTCTGCCTTTGGCTCAGGTCGTGATCCCGGGGTCCCGGGATCAAGCCCCGCATCGGGCTCCCTGCTCAGCAGGGAGTCTGCTTCTCATTCTCCCTCTGCTGCTCCCCCTGCTCATGCTCTCTCTCTCAAATAAATAAAATCTTAAAAATAAATAAATAAATAAAAGGAGATGTTCTCTGATTTCTATTATTAATTTCTTCTGGGGTTCTTATTCACCCTAATATCTTCACTAATTCCAAAATTTGTCTCCTAAGTCAAATTATCCTACACTACAAAATGCCTGTTACACATTATTTCTTTGAAGTCTTTCTGGTACCTCCAACTCAAATATACCAAACGTACATATCATCTTCTCCCTGCACTCCATCCTAAGCCAATAACTTCTCTTAACTCATCTGTTTTTGTTAATGGCACTGTCATTAGAGACCCAGGCTGAGCACCTCGGAGTCATTACGACCCCCCCTTCCTGCATCCAATCACTCAAATTCCTCTTGGAAACCTACCTTCTCTACGCCCCTGGAGTCTGAAGCATTACGATAGGCTTTTAACTAGTCTCCAGTCTCTCACCATTCTAAAGCTCTCTCTTTATCTCTGCAAAAGCAATCTTCCTAAATACAGCACCAATCATATTGTTCTCCTGTTCAAATACCATCAATGACTCTCCACTGCCTTCTGAATTAAATTCGAACTCCTTAGCCTACCAAATCAAGGCTTCAGTGCTCTCTGCACTGGCTTTGGAATCAGACGACCTGGTTTCACATTTCAGCTCTGTCACTTGAAAGATGTGTGTGACTTTGAGTGGGTATCCTAACCTCCTGAGTCTTGGTTTCTTTATGGGTAAAAAAAATGCAGGTACCACTACCCATGCAAGAATGTCATTGTAGAGATTAAATAACATATTTAAAGTACCAGCATTTCCTGCACACAGTAGGCACTCAAAAAGTATTAATTCCTTCCTCTTCCCCTCTGCTTTTTCAGCTTTATTCCCACTTCTCTCCTAAATGTACTGTACTGCTTGTCCAACCCAAACGGTCTTACTCTTCTCTAGCATCCTCTTGGATTGCCTTTACTCCTATCCTGTCACTTTTTAAAATGCTACTTTTCACTCAAGGGCACACTTATATGCTACCCCTCTCATGAAGAATCTTTTCTTCATCTGAAATGTCCCAATCAACTTGTTTGTATTTATGGTGTGGCACTTTTCACCCTCTCCTTCATATTCGTAGCTCCTAAATTGAAGGCAGGGTTTTCTTTATATCCCACAGAGCACATCGCCTTAATATAACAGGCAACCAATAAATGCATGCTGAATTAACATGGAGAGCTTGTGCTTTTGGTCTTCCGAGAGCCCATTTGTTTGTGACTCATACTTCACACTGAGAACTCTTCAGAAACAATCTCTGGCGGGATATCAGAATTTCAAACAACTTTAACAGAGAAGCTGAGTCAGTCTAGAATTAAGTTCAGTCCTAGTTCAGCCAACAGGAATTGTCTGGACCCTGTTCCTGATTGAGATATCATAATTTGGCAATTTGTGAGCCATGGAGCTCATTTGAATAAATTCAGATAAGAACATACCTGTTTTAGGAATAGGCAAGCAAAAACGCATGATACCTGTAAGAAATCAACCACTCTGAGGTTGACAATGACAATGGCTTCACTGGCATAGGAAGAAGTCCCCCAAAGCCATCTGGTTTCATAGGTTCTGACTGTGGCTCAACTACAAGGTAACTACACCTTCCTCTGGCTTTCGTCCAATCCATTTCCTCTTGGCCCAGTTAGCAAATGGGTAATTATATGACATCAGCCACCATCGGGTGGCTGGAACATAAGGTGGCTTCACGGTCCCATATAATGTGGCACCCAGTTTCTGAATCACCAACCACAGGTGCGTCGACTCTTCTCCCCACCACACCCCCACTCCATAAAAATCACCTTATCTGATACTGCTGTTGACACAATGACTACATTTAGGTTCTGGGCATTTTCCTTTGCTTCTTCATTAGTGTTTGTTCGGGTGGGTACCTCTGTGTAGCTTACAAATGAGAACTCACAGTGCGGGAGTAATCACCCAGTCATCGGGCCATGCTTTTGCCTTTAGGTAGGCTTACTTCAGAAAGTAGCAACATATCTAATTGCTCAGTTCACACCTACCTGCAATATTTCAGAGCTGAACTCCCTTCCGAGCCAAACACCTAACTAGCAGAGTTGCTCTCTATCACTAAGTCTGATTCTTAGCCTGGACACCATCAGGCCTATTTCTGGAGCCATCTTTCTCCCTAAAATAGCAGCTGCTACAATTTTCTTCCCAAACCCTTTGTTACAAGGAAGATCAGTAGCTCCCAAATGCTCCTTGTCAAGATATAGAGAGTCATGTGATATTGCTATTGAGTAGGATGCTGGATGGGTACACATGAAGATTTGCCCCATGGGCACATCAGAATGGGCCTGAAATATGGTCTCTTAGTTGGCAAGTGTTTGATGAACATTTATCTTCTTCCCAAAATTATGTTAGATCCAGCCCAGGGGTTATAGGGAGGTCTTATTAGGGAGGTAACATATGAACACAACTAAATGGTGGCATAAAATGGTATACTATCGAGTGTCACATTGTGTGGCACAGCCAATAGGTCCCGTGGGCTTTGTGGAGGTGATGAATCTTTTTTTTTTTTTTTAAGATTTTATTTATTTGACAGAGAGAGAGAAAGCACAAGTAAGCAGAGTGGCAGGCAGAGGGAGAGGGAGAAGCAGGCTCCCCACTGAGCAGGGAGCCCGATGTGGGGCTCGATCCCAGGACCCTGGGATCATGACCTGAGCCGAAGGCAGACACCCAACTGACTGAGCCACCCAGGTTCCCCAAGGTGATGAATCTTAAGCTAGCCCCTAAGGAAGACTGAATTGAGTAAGAAGAATAACCACATATGTAAAATAAGGGCATACTGATCCATAGGTTCTGTCAAATGGATTTTGGGAACTTCCCAGCTACACCCTTGAGAAAAAACATGGGACAAGGCAGAGGAAAAGCAGGGTTCTTGATCAGTTTCTCTCAAGTCTTCAAAGTACAAGAAGACTTATATGACTGAAAAATAGACCTGCAGAGACAGTTTAGATAGCTGAGGTAGGATCAAATTGTGAAAGCTGCTGAATGCGGAGATAAGAGCTAGACCCTGCTGGCATATGACAAAAGGGAATCACTCTAAATTCTTAAGCAAGGGGATCTAAAATACTAAAAACAGTATTTTAAACACAATGGCGTATCAGAGTAAAAACTATAGTGGAATGAAAAGAAACTGGGGGTAGGAAAGCCAGTTAGAGAGCTGTTCCAGAATCCAGCATGGCACGATGAGAGCTTGAACTCTGGTGGTAACAGTTAAAAGGTGAAAGGATGAATCACAGAAATTATGAAAGAAGTGTTGAAAGTACTTGCTGACAGATCGAACTATAAGAATAAAGGAGCTAAAGGTTCTACACCTGGAGAATTGGTGGGGGGTGGTGAGGGGGTGGGGAGTTGCATCAACCCAAAGAAGAATATTGGAAAAAGAAGTTAATTTTGCACAGGGAAAACTAATTCTGTCTTGGAAATGCTGAATTAGAGATGAACATTTAAATCCTATACACAATTTGAAATAAGAATCAGAGTTTGAGTGCAAGGACAGGACTGGAGATACAAATCTGCCAAATACTGTTTATGTCTCCAGATATAGTACTATTGCTATAACATTTCAAATATTAAGTTAGAAAAAGTTAAAATGGCTATATCAGTGAATCCAATTAAAAGCAGAGTTTGTGGTTGTTGGTTCGCTTGAACTAGTCCCACCGCAATAAATCCAGAAGAGATGGTGCTGTGTAGCCTGCCTCTCAAGAGTGAAATTCCACTCACTTAGCTTCTAAAATTACCTCATGTACAACCTAAAAGGTTCTGTGGCTCAGGGAAGTGGATAGAAGAAAAATGAGAACTCCTAAAGGCAAGGCAACCTTGGAATCTTCTGAGGAAGATACAGAAGCTAATCAAAAGCATTGGTTTTCTTCTCCTTATGTCCTATTGCTAGGTCTGTAGGCCAGCTAGTAGTTTTTCTAAAAGGAAGCTCCCACAAGCTACCTGCTGCTTCGAAGAGTCCGTAAGCCATCTGCCAGGGACCTGTAGGTAAGTGATCTAGCCTTCAGGCCACTCAGTCTCTGCAAGTGGGACAAATTCTCTCCTCACCAAGAGTTCGCTTTCAGGTAGTAAAGTCACAGTCACTTCAATGCAAGTGGGATGCTGTGGCTATCTGTTAACATCCTCGTGCTTATAAAGGAGGCGGTAACCTAGAGCAGTGGGTCTCAAAATTTAGTCCCCAAGACCCAGCAGCATCAGTATCACATGGGAATTTGTTAGACATGCAAATTTTCAGGCCTCCCTTCAGGCATATGGAATCAGAAACTCTGGGGGTAGGGCCCAGTAATCTGTGTTTTAACAAGCCTTCTAAAACTGACTCTGATATACCTTAAAATCTGTGAAGCGCTGATCTAGAGGGACCAAAATGATTCTAGGCAGTTGCCTTACTACATGCATAAGGAAAACAATGAGGATGAGAAGCCAAAATTCAAGAATGATCATTTCCCAAAAAAACAGACTATATTTGGGTAGAAGAGCAGGGACTCCCTCCACTGTTTCCTCCTGTTAAACCTTACGGTAAATGACCTCAGAATTAGCCAGGGCATTGAATTGGGTGGATCAGAGAGCAAGCCACGAAGCTTCCTTGTGTACGTACCTTATAAATTTTGTATTTCTACAATTCTACTGTATAAACGTGATTTAATATGTCCTTTCAAATAACCACTCTCCTGTTTACCATGAACAAATAACAATGCTGAGCAAATGGTAAAGAAACTTGGTTTTGTTTTCTCTAGTACTTATTTTCTTCTTAAGGACTTGATTTCTTTTTTTTAAGACTGAGCTGTTTTGTGTTTTGGTTTTTTCTATGAATTAGAGGAAAGTATTAGTCATCCTGGATAACAGAAAGGGCTCATCCTCAGCAGATTGGTAAATCAGAAGCGGAACACAGGATGGAGCACAAGGTTGCACATCCTCAAGCCATGCCTTCTCTTTTATTTTATCCATGCTCCTCTAAAGCTATATTCAGAATCAGCAAAGGAAACTTGGATAGTAAGTCAGAAACAAACCCCAAAATATGTAAAGGGAATGAAAAGGTGATCCAGAAAGCTGAGCAAAACGGAAAATGAAACAAAGAAAATAAAGAGGCCTGAGATCAGAGCTTTCTAACTAAGTCATGAGGGCCCCTAGTCAAGTTGACTATATAATGCAGCTCTCCCCCCAAAAAAGTCCTGGCTTTTTTCTGCAAGAATGTCTTATGGCTGTATCCTTTTCCTTCAGTTGAAGTAAACGAGGCAAGTGTTAAGATACTGTTTTGAAGAGAAAAAGACTCTAGCTGCTTTACACTTGGGAGTCTGGTGTAAGGGGCAAAATCTGGTGCTTGGTGCTCACCTTGAATACAATGAGTGTAGGATTTTATTTCTCTCGTTCACTTAAAACCTATGGCCTAATCTAAATTTTGCTCCTGTGCTATGTACCATAAACTGCTTCAGTAATGACAGCCTTAAAACTACTCTGAACATCTTTAAAAATATTCATCAGGAAAGGGTCTTCCACAATTAAGATGCTTAGAGTAAGTTGCGCTTGGTATCAGGATGCCCCGTGGGAAGGCAGGTCTCATAACTCTACTTTTGCAAAATTCTATTCATCAGAAAAATTCTAAAAGAGGCTTAACAATTCCATTTACTATATGCCTGGAACACTCAATATGTGGCTATAGCAAAATCAGCAATTTAATGAAAAAGGCATAAGAAAACTGATGAGAAATATGAAAGACAAGAAAGTAATAAAAAGAAAAGGACTGAATGTAAGATTTCTCAGAGAATTGGAAACGAGTTTCCCTGATCACTCTTGTCCATGTTGCTGTTCTTTCTCCTTACTGTGAGCTCCCACAGAAACACTGTATGCCTTAGTTGGCACGTGTTATAAACTCTCATGGTGGTAGTTATCTCTAGAATATATCTAGTATTATCTTAAGGTCTCAATTAGTAAGCACCTTGAGGGCAGGACGTCTGTTATCTTACGCCCCTTTGGGCCCTCTCCAGAGCAGAGCCTCGTGCCTTGTACTTGGGTCCAGTAATACTGAATAACTGTAAAGCTAATGGAAGACATGGGGTATACTGAGGACCAAAGTTGGATTCAATTTGGAGCAAACGAGCACGTCAATGGTGAGGCTGTAAAGGTTTGAGAACACGAATGTGGGTAGGAAAATTGAGCTGAAAATGAAATTTCCAATCTCTGATGATAATTCCTTCCCCACTATGTATTCCTGGTCAAGGTTTTCTTTCTTTTTTTTTTCCCCCCCTTTTTCCTTCCAGCATCAGCCAGGTGCAGAACAAAAGGAAATGAATGATTTAGTTATTGCTCCAATGCTAAAAGTCTGGAAGTCAGTCAGTCGGAGCAGGCTCCATTGTACGGCCCTGCATGTCTCGGGCCTCGGTGGCTATGCTTCCAATCGCCACAGTGAGGGCCAATGCTGGACGCCTGGCTTCTAAGCAAGAGAGATGAAAGGCTTCTTCTAATGTAATAACTGACGGCCTCTCAGTGCCGTTTGAACTGTTTACAGACTGAGTTAACTATTACAGGCTATGTGTATCTTGGCCAAGTGCCCGAAATTCTTACCCACCCGTCAGATATTATCAAAGAGCCCTTCCATGCCTGGCTGGAGTCCTTCCAAAGCACCTCACAGAGATGCCGACACAAAAGGAGGAGTGTTCAGAATGTGCTCTCTCTCCTGAGGCCAGGGCAAGAAAGTTAGAGAATCAGGCATGAATTAGGTGCTGAGGGGGCAGAGTTTCCAGAACTGCTCAGGATTGGGGAAAGGGTCAAGGTCAGCACTATGGCCAGAAGAACCGGATTCCTCTCTAAGCAGGTTAGGAGGTGTAGGTAAGTAAGAGCCTTCACTGCTGGCAGCTAGAGGTTGATGAGAGTAGGGAAACAAGACCCTTGAAGTGAAGCAGAAATCTGTACCCACCACATGAAACAGAAGCCCCTAAGACATCAGCTCTGCAAGGCTGGATTTATTATGGGGCAGCATACAGAGGGTGGAGGGAAGTAGATTGTTTTTTTCTGAGAGCAATAGCTAAGTTGAGAAAGAACATCATCTCAAGACCAAGAAAGAATAAGAGACTTCAAAGGTGATAGTAAATAAAGTTAAGGGAAGCTAAGAAGACACCTCTTTATTGAGGTGAGTCTCAAGAGACCAAATGTCATCTGTTTGAGCATTATCAAAATGTTTTTCACACAAATACAGACAGTTAATCATAAGATATAATGGAAAACTGGCTAGCTTACGACCGAAAAAGAGACTTAACACCAAGAACGCCAGAAAAGCTTTCTGGGGGCAGCAAATATTAAAGAGCACTCAAGCCAGGGAACACCAAGTCTAGTTATTATTTAACTAAATGCTAACTTGTGGACTCCAAAGTAAGGTAGTAGGGAGTTTCTACTATTTCTTTATTAACCACCTATTGGCCCCTGAATATATTTGGAAGTGGAGTAAATGGCAGCCCCCACACCTAAGCCTTAGAAATCTCAAGTCAATATATAAGACAGTTGCACATTCACTCCAGAACTCTCTCAAAGAGGAATACCTGTCTTCAAAGGCTAAGGAAGGGTTATATGGCTTTTTTACTTCCATACATGGCCTGATGAGGGAATAGACATTATATAACTTATCACAAAATGCTCTCACAAGAAAATCTGGGGACAATGCATGCAATTTATATTCTTCTATCCATATATGAATATAATCATCATTATTACATTGTGTTTCCTTGAATTTTCTTTACAGCCTCAACTGGATATGGTTGTTTTATTCTCCTGTCCTAACTTGCTGAGCAATGTTGCTATTATGGAGCGGCTGGTGACCTACCCTGTGTAGTGGAGGATAGGACATCATGTTAGAAGATAATTCTTCAGACTATCTACCTTGAGGTGGGGGTGAACTTGACACTACTATTTTGATTGCAGTATACATTAGGAAACTGACCTGATTTTTGAGACTCATTGTAATGTTTATATTTTCTGCAACAGACCACAACCCATGTGCATTTATTTGAACAAGGCTTGAACAGAAACACAATTAGATACTGAGTTGCTTCAAAAAAGCACTTCCAACATTCTCTAGACTACTATCTATATGGGGATACTCTTCTCTCCTGGGGTGGGTAAGATTAGATAGAGGTCAGTTTGATTTTTAGAATAAAAAAAAAAGAATACAAATCAAAATCTTGTTTGCACTGAAACTGTAGAAAGAATATGACGCAGTGGTAAGTTTGAGGTAAAATTACAAAAGTAAATCCTATCAGTTGATGTTGAATTTTATGAAGAAATTCCAGATAATCCCTTAGAATTTGGCCCCATAATCTTCTAGAAAGTAGCTTCAAAGAAAGAAGAGAAGATGCCTCTAGCCTCTCTAAATAGGTGGTTAGCAATGACTTGATATCAGATAGAATGAAAACAAGCAATGCATTGGATATTGTACAAATGAAAACAATTTAGTAAACCATTAGGGAAACGGAAGAAGTCAAGTATACAAGGACTCAGAGAATGATGCTATTGCGGTTTTTGGTTTTTTTTTAAGATTTTATTTTTATTTATTAGAGAGAGAGACAGCAGCTCAAGTGGGGGGAGGGGCAGGGGGGAGAGAGAGAATCCTCAAGCAGACTCCCCACTGAGCAGGGAACCCAATGCAGGGCTCGATCCCATGACTCTGAGATCAGGACCTGAGCCGAAATCAAGAGTCAGACGCTCAACTGAATAAGCCACCCAGGTGCCCTTGCAGTTTTTTTTTTATGCAGAAACAAGACAGTTCAACAATCCTCCTCACATTGGGCAGTTGAGAGTACAACTGCAGTACTTACTATCCACTGCTTACAGCCCTTGCTTTGTAAAAGAGATTAATACACAAGAAGTTCAAAGCAGGCCAACAAAAGGATAGAAGGACTTGAGGAGATGATTCCCAGGAAAGGGCAAGGGCCAGGAAATGAATATTTTCAAGGATACCAGGAAACCTGTAGTGTTACCTCACTAGGAACTGGACTGCTCCAGATGCATGGGTTCCACACTGGAACACCAGCTGTGTCTTTGAACTTTAGGAATGTTGGGGGCAAGGAGATGGCCCTCTTTCATCCTCCCAACTCCTCTCACCTTCAGGGTTGTGCAAATATATGGAGGCACAATGGTTCAGCTATTTTACAGATATTCCACCTTATCTAGAGAGCCGACACTCTCCCACAGGGTTCTCCAACGTGGGGCATGGTGCTGGGCAGGCAAGTATATCAAGAAGAAAACAAAGTTCCTTATCAGTTTTCCATATAATAGGTTTACTTGGACAGATTGACAATATATGGAAAATAGATAAGAAACACCAATTTCCTTCTTCACAAGATTACTACTAGAACCTCTCTGCCTTCACTACTTAGTAAAACTAGCAAATATTAAACAGGATCTGAAACTCCTTTGAGGAAAAATATAAGGTAATGGCTTTAAGGCAGCCAAATGGTCTGTCATAGCATGACCTACCTATCCAAAGATTGTGGAAAAGGCATTATCAATATGAGGCGATATAATGTGTTGGTAAGTTCCCTAGCTTTAAACATACACATGGCTCAATGATTTCTGATTAGAGCTCAGGATCCATGGTAAGATGCATCCAAACCTACTATCATAGCAATAGCATGAAGTTATTCCTTCTTTATGAAAGACAGTTTACTACTGTGCACACTTGAACTCCTAGAGATACTCACACTTCCTTGACAAGTAAACCTATGATGGCAATGAAATCAGAAAGCTATAAAACACAAAAATCTGAGAAACATTCTTTTGGAAGGAAGATCATGTAACTTAGTCCCTCACCATAAAGATCAAGTATTAAACAAACTCAAAAAAAAAAAAAAAAATTAGACCGGTTCTGCCACTTGAGAAAGAAAAGAAATGGGGTTTCTCCAGCTAAAAGTTTTCTAGATGATGCAGGAACTGCTGCTTAGAAACTACTCTCTAAACAAACTGCAAAGGGATGACTATAAACATTTCATCAACATATTACAATAAAATTCTCTAGGAAGATGCTTTACCATTAAGGATAGAGAAAACCACAGATGCTCTGATTTCAGTTCTTCTCTTTCATTTGCTGTATTTTGTAATTTTCTCTAAAATCTAAGCTTTCATTTGATAGGGAGGAAGAAAGGATCTTTCTTTCTGATGGGAAGACACAGCTGTCAGCATGTAACACAACGTGCAGGTCCTGTTAACGCAGCCTGTGGAACACCATCTCCAGATGAAAACAGCAGCAGCACACCAACTTATTCAACAAAATTGTGAGTGAAGATATACAGTGAATCTGGTACACTACATGACTTACCAAGGAACAGGCCAGGTCATCAAAATCCCAACCTAAATAAGACCAACATAATGTGGAGGATACAAAAGTGATAGATCTTCATAGTGAGAAGAGACTTTCGACAGTGGGCGCAGATTTTTTTTTATGACCCCAAAATGAAAATGAGAGAAACGTCATAGAAGGACCATTATGTAGGTAAAAATTCTTTTTTGGGGGGGGGAGGGGCAGAGGAAGAGGGAGAGAGAGAGAGAGTCTTAAGCAACCACAACCCAAGATCACGACGGGAGCCGAACGAAATCAAGAGTCAGATGCTTAACTACTGAGCTACCCTGGTAAAAATTCCTAAGGAGAGAGTCGACACCACTAGGGAGAGATGAGCAAGCAGAAATTAACGAGAAAGAGAAGAAAGCCAGCTCCAACACGCTGAATCGGAGACAAGGCTGAAACAGAGCAAAAGACATCAGTTTGAGGTTAGAATTGATCGTTTTCAGCTAAGTAAATTTAACTGAAATTATGGGTGGTAGAGCAGGAGTCAGGGAAAAGAACACAGGGGGAATGTCCTAAGGTTATCCATTTTGCCTGTGACCATCCTTTCTCTCAATAGGCAAAATTTCAAAAGCCAGGTAAGTAATTTGGCTTTAGGGTCTCGAAAGGCAACTATTTTCAGAGACTGGTCCAAAGTTTGCATAGAGGAAGTAGCTTCCCCTAAAGGATGGAAAATAAGTATTTAGAATATGTACATACATATTCCATATATATGTTCTATGTATATGAATATAAATTCTCTATATAACATATACAATGTTATTTACAAGTATATATCTAATACATATTATTCATTCTAATCTAAACACTCATTTTCAATCCTTCATGTATATATAGACACAAATACATACTATTACCATTATTAGTAGTTTCAGGGTGGTTGCTTTTGCTAAACATGATGTTAATTTCAAATAATTTTCTATAGTGGTTGGCATAATGTATTCCATCCTCCTAACCAATTTCCTATAGAATCTGTTGAGTTTCCTCTGGTTCGGATGAATATTTTCAATTTTTTTTTCTACTTTACTTTTCTTTGGTGAAAGCTAAGCTTAGAAGTACAAAAATCTGTGTGTGTAGAGATGCAGAAATTGAGGTGGGGATTGAAAAAAAAAACAAACTCAGTTGAAAAGCTAGGGGGGAAAAATATATGTGTGTATACAAGCAAACTTTATTGTAGAATAACCATTTAAAATCTAAAACAAATAAACAACTCATCGACTAGGGTCACCTTTTCTTTTCTTTTTTCTTAATGAAACACATAGCAACACCACAAACTCAAAAGGAAAGACCAACAGCATTAAAAAAAGAAATTGAGCATTAATTCTACTCAATTCTTAAATGCGGCTGCCAATCATGGAAGAGAATATTCTGATTAGCGCAAGTCCTTGAATACAGAAAGCATAAAATAAAAGTTTGTGATTTATTTAGCTTGCTAAGGACCAGAAGGAAGTCTTTTAAAATGTAATCTGTACCACAGAATCCCTTTCTAAAATGTATTGGTACACTTTCCTGCCTAAATACATTATAACCGAACATATTTAGCCTTTATTTGGTATCTTCGGTATAAGGATATCATTACGATCATTTTTAGCATAAATAATTTACATTCTGAAGTATAGGAGATTGGCTGAACTTACAATGGTGCCCCTAGGAAGTTCTTATATTATTTGTTTAGATCCTTTATATCAGTTTCTTCCTTTTAATTTATCTCTAACTCATAAACGCAATATGGATGGATATCCCAGTTTATTTGGTATTTATTCTAGTTGGTGAAAATTTTCCTACAAAACTCAGGAAGGAATAGAATTGGAAATAAAAATTCAAGTGATCAGATATTAAATTAAGTTTGGCACCAAGATTACCAAACGTGAACAATAAAAGTATCCAAAGACAGAAACCTGAACTATTTTTTTTTTTCAAAGATTTTTATTTATTTGAGAGAGAGAGAGCACGCATGAGTTGGGGGGAGGGGCAGAGGGAGAAGCAGACTCCTCACTGAGCAGGAAGCCTGATGTGGGGTTCGATACCAGGTCCTGAGCCGAACGCTTAACCAACTGGGCCACCCAGGTGCCCCTGAACTATATACTTTATTATTTTTTTTTTTTAAAGATTTTATTCATTTATTCGACAGAGACACAGCAAGAGAGGGGACACAAGCAGGGGGAGTGGGAGAGAGAGAAGCAGGCTTCCCGCTGAGCAAGGAGCCCGATGTGGGACTCGATCCCAGGACCCCGGGACCATGACCTGAACTGAAGGCAGACGCTTAACGACTGAGCCAGCCAGGCGCCCTGAACTATATACTTTAAATACATTTTCAGACATTCCACCCATAGAAATGGAGGCTAGCAGGCATTCATTCTTAATACCCTATTACTCAGCATCTCAAGACTTTGTCCAATGGCGTCAATAAATGTATAAAGATATCAAGAGGTAAAGGTCAAAAAAGAAATCATGAACATCAAAAAAGGCCGCTGGAAGTGACCCAAAACATCACATGCTGGGCTTTCCTTTTTAATGATAATAACAATGATACTGAGTGTTTATCCATGCCTTTATTTCAAAGAGCTTCAAATGCTTTGCAGACATCTCTCACTAATCTTTATTAGGCCTTGAGAAGAAAACAGATTTCCGCAAGAAGTACCTTTAGAGAAGGACTCTTCCCAAAACTAGTACAAGGGAAAACATTTGCCCCCTCCATCTTCCCCATACACACTGTCTCCTGACTCCCACTATGTCGAACTGTGATTGAAATGGATTATAACACCATGCAAGTGTTGAAAGGGTAATAATGGTAATTCAGTTTGTTTCTAAAAGAGTTATAAGCTACGTGTGTTTAATCACAACAAGGAACAGGTAAGTAGAAAAGATGAGAAAACCCATAATTACCTTTATCCCATTATTTACCTGTTTTGGGGAGAGACTTCAAACTGGTAAAGTTACAGTGTGGAATACAGATTTTTCCATACTGCAGAATATTAGTCCCTGAGATGCCTCAAAGGATATCTTTACCTAAAAATGATTTCCAGGCCAAAAATATCGGATAGGTGCTATGACTGAAACTGCTTATTCTCATTTTGATCTATTACTTCTCAGATGGGGAACTGGGAGTCTCAGGGACTTGTGGGGTAATTTCCAAACAGGCTAGAGAAACTTACCTGCTGAGCTTCAAAGAACAACATGTTGGGACCAGCACAGTACAAGTATAATGAACCGGGTAAATTAGTTCCCTTCACAGTCCTGAACGCCTCTCCTTCTATCCCTTAGAACACAGCTGCAAAGCTACACAGGAAACTGGGAGCTTCTGCATCCCGAACAATTGTTTCAGGGTAGCAGCAATTAAAAGAATACTCCAAAATTTCAAAAAGGGAAAATGTAAGAGTGATAGGTAATATGGTTCTAGGACCCCTCTGACTCTGAGCAGTGAAAACTTAGGAAAATAGCTGTTTTGTGTTGTGTCAGTGATCACCTCATTGATCCTGGAAGGAAGCTAATGGACAAAGGTCCAGGGAGGGCAAGTGATTCACCATGGCACAAGCAAGGCAGGAACAGAACTGAAGTTCCCACCCTAGAGCCCACATGCCATTAGTCATTCTCTAAGCCATTAAGGCTACCTGTTACTCCAGTATGGGTAACATTTCATCTGCCCTTTGGCCCACAAAATTTTGAATCTAAAGAACTTTTTAGCTACACTAAAAAAACAGAAACAGTCTTATTCTTAGTCATCTTAGGATAATGCCAAATTGAATTCAAATAGGTTAACTGAGCTCAGTAACCCTCAAACTTAATGATATTTCTTACAGTAATTAGGTGAATGAGAAAGAGCTCAAGTCTAATTACTATTAATAATAACAATACCTTACATTTGCAATTTTCCAAAGACAATTCTCATTTCATTTCAGGTTGGCAGACTATTACTATTATCCCCATTTTATTTTATTTTATTTATTTATTTATTATTTATTTGACAGAGAGGGACACAGCAAGAGAGGGAACACAAGCAGGGGGAGTGGGAGAGGGAGAAGTAGGCTTCCCACTGAGCAGGGAGCCCGATGTGGGATTCGATCCCAGGACCCTGGGATCATGACCTGAGCCAAAGGCAGATGCTTAACGACTGAGCCACCCAGGCGCCCCTATTTTATTTTTTTAATAAAAGATTTATTTGAGAGAGAGCAAGTGTGAGTAGGGGGAGGGGCAGTGGTAGAGGGAAAAAGAGAGGGAGAGAAGCAGACTCCACGCTGAGAGCAGAGCCCAATGCTGGGTTCAATCTCACGACCCTGAGATCGTGACCTGAGCCGAAGTCAAGAGTTGGACGTTTAACCAACTGAGCCACCCAGGCACCTATTATCCTCATTTTACTCATGAGGACACAGGCTCAAAGAAGTTAAGCATTTTTCCTCAAGGATCAGAGCTGAGATTAAAACACAAGACTACTGGAGTGCCTGAGTGGCTCAGTGGATTAAGCATCGGACTCTTGGTTCCAGCTCAGGTGGTGATCTCAGGTTTGTGATCTCACGGTTGTGAGATTGAGCCCCACGTCGGGCGCACACTGGGCCCCACATTGGGCTCTACGCTCAGTGTGGAGTCTGCTTAAGTTTCTCTCTCCCTCTCCCTCTGCAGCCCCTCTCTGCGCATGCTCTCTTTCCAAAATAAATAAATAATACAAAACCGAAAACAAAACACAAGACCACTGAGAGCTCTGTTCACTGTAGGATGTTGTCACTCATTTTAGAACACCCTTTATGCCTTATTATTATATCATTATATGTGAATACTGTGCAAAGAGCACTATCTGGTGGGCATATTATTTTCAATTATCTGATTGGTGACAGAAATTATGTTTCTTAGGCCAGAAGGCCTCCAGTTACACATAAAGTTAGAACACAATGAAGTAACTCTGCCCTGAGGGAACCCAAGATATACTTTGATAATTCAAAAGGAAAACGTCCTCATCAAGGAAGTTAGCTGGCCTCCAAAACAATTGCCTAATCAGAGAGCGTTCAACTGGTGACCCATAGGGTAACTTACATTTCTGGGAAACGGAAAAAGAAGCAGGGACAAATGGTAGCTTCTTCTGGAAAACACCGCATGGTGTTCTGACTTTGGAGATAATGTTCCTGATCTCTTTTAAGTAGATCATATTCTCCTTCATGATTAGCAGAGGCATAATTGCGCAAGACAATTTCTAAATAATAAATTACCAAACAATCCATCATCCTTGGTAGACCTGACAAAAATCTTGAAAACCAGTGAACCAGAAAGCTACATCTCCTCCATTTGATTAACAGTAAAATACTCATTGAATATGATGCAAAAGACTACCTCAGAAGTCAACGGAGAACTAGTACTAGTCCTCCTGAAATTGGGGCATCCATGTTCTTGGGCATATGCGCCCACTGTTTGGGTGCCAATTACAAATAGTTTCTGGGTAGAGTTTGGCCACAGGAGAAAATCAGATCTTCTGGCAGCACTTACAAGGCAGGTGCAGTCATTAAGAACTTGACTTTTGACTCCATTGTCTCTGCCAGGACAGGTGGTTTGGTAGAAGTATGGAATCCTGCCAGACAGGCTCCAACTCAAACTTCCCTTTAGAAAACAAAACAATAAAAATGGAAACAAAATGCCAAATCCTGTTCCATGCCTTTAAGATTGATATTGCTGGAAAAACTAGGGCATTTCATACAATGTTATTAATTTGGTTCAAGTACACATCAACTCAGGAGAAATAAGGTTACGAAATTGAAAGATTGCAGGTTAGGCTTTTCCCTTATAGTTCACTTCCCTTTTCCCCTTTATAAACTTTTAAAAGGGACATTCTTAAATTTCAGTGAATTTTACCCATATATTCTTAGTGTAAAAAAACCCCCCAAACTGTAATCCAATACCTGCACAGGAGTAACGCAGGCAAGTTAGTTTGACACTGCCGAGTGGAATAAAAACTTCTGGCAAATCCTGCCTACCCCGCACATTCTGACTTACCCTCCTAGTACAAACTAGTGCTCTTAAAATGTTGTGAGAATGGTCAGTTGATGATTCCTTTAAAGAAACTGTCTTTTCTCTAAAAACCTAGAGCGTGTTAGTTTAGAACAGAGTAAAAATATAAAGGATTGGTTTTGGTGGCAAAGATAGACAACTGACATTTTTACCAGGTTTGTCTTCAGGGCAAGCCTTTGTGACTGATGATGTAGGCTCCTAACCACAAGGACACCACAAGAAGGCTATGAGGAAGCGTGCTCAAAGAATCCTTGTGCGGGCACTGGGGCTGCCACTCTTGGAAACTGTGAGCATTTTTGGTGTTCCTGGAATTCTATTTCCAACCATTACTTTGTGGTTGCAGTGAAGGGACAGAAGAGATCTCCTAGACCAAATGCTCTCTTCTGCTCATAACCACAGAGCCAAGATTAAAATAACAAGAATGTACTTTGTCCAGGGCATAACTCTGCCTAAATCTGTCCTATCCACCACTTTATTTTTTCTAATTCTTGTTTTTGTTGTTGTTAATCTACTCTAGGAAAGAAAGTCAGATAAAATGGGTTCTGGAAAAGCTTGGAAAAATTCATGGATTCGGAGGATATTTAAGAAGCAGCCATAATCTCTTGGAACAACGGCCTATAAATGCCCTGACTGCAAGAACCAAAATATTAATCATTGTTCTGATCCGGAAAATAATTTCTGAAAGTTACAGTGTTAATTCTCCCTAAATAATAAATGGTCTATTCAGGCCCCAGAGATGAGGCTGTGAAGCTAGTACTTAACATGGTTGTGCCTCTTTATGCCTGAGTCAATCTAACAGTTTAAATCCAGAAGTAAGTTCCTCCTTCATTTACCTGCCAAGACCTGAGTTCAGGCCCTCAGGGTGCT
This sequence comes from Leptonychotes weddellii, assembly GCF_054177405.1. NCBI lineage: Eukaryota > Metazoa > Chordata > Mammalia > Carnivora > Phocidae > Leptonychotes > Leptonychotes weddellii. Next base: position 27,876,004 of record NC_138383.1, read on the forward strand.
GAGGTTTTCCTTTGTGAGAGAAAATGACATCATCAACACCTCGGAGACAGCAGAGAATGCAGGGAATGCGGCTCCCAATATTGGTGATATCATCAATGGCCCTGGGAGAAACCCCAAACTCCCAAAAAGTTGAAGTATTGAAGGTTAAAAAAGATTTCTTTGTTGTTTCAAGTTTACCAATAGATCCTCATGGTTCCTGATATTAGGTTTTAAAAGGGCAGGTAGAGTAACCAAACATACAGAATTAAGTCCAGATGGAGCTATTCATCTCATTTGTAGCTTACTGGGGTACATCCAACCAAGGAGGAATACACACTTAAGTTGTATTAGGCTCTTTCCCAACTCTGAAATGAGTATATTCTTTGGGGGGACCTGCTAATGTTGCGAATTTGCATTCAAAATAAATTCTAGGCACTCACATAATCCCCCAGTCTCCTCCAAACTTTCTTTGATGTCCAACAACCAAGGACAAGGATCTTTGATTATAAAACAACTTCTTTGGTTGGAAGAAAATTCTTTGCAGGGCGTGAACAGCAGGAGAAAGAAAAGATTTTTCTGAAGTGCAAACTAGTTGGAAACCCCCTGGGGAAAGAATCGGATTCCCAGTCTTTGAGAGGACCGGGCCTGCCTATACAGGCTGCTTCTGCTGCAGGCCTGTAAGAAGGCACTTCTGTGTCTACTGTATGGCCCTCAGCAACAGCACGGCAGCCCTTCCCTTTTTTTTTGCCAGCGGAAGTTTTCCAACTCTGGGGGATATACAATGCAGAAAGTCACGGTTTAATAACAAGGCATAGTTACTAATCAGATGGCCCCATTTCCACTCCTTCCCAGAGGCCTCCAGATGCTTGCAGACTAGAGCTCTAACCCCTAGCCCCACATGTGAAAACCTACCAGCTGCTCTGAAATCCTTCTTTCTAGTGTAATTATTCAGCTTATCTCTGATAATTCAACTTCACAAAGTATTTTAGCATCAGACACATCCTCCTTTTACTTCTATGGCCCAGACTGGCTCTAGGTTATCTATGGCTTTTCCAAACTTTTCTGAAGGTTCAGATTCACTTAGATGTAGGCTCGTGACTGAAGGCAGTGTGGTTTGGTGGCTGCGACACCTTGATGAGGAATTTAGAATAAGAGTCCTCAATCCACTGCAGATATTTTAAAATATAAATCTCCAGAGAAAAACTCATTTTTGTGTGTTTTAACTTAATGTAAAGGCAGTAAAGGCCAGAGGCCTGGGAGTGCACCTGAGTCTGATGCTTCACTTTGCTACCAATTTGTTGTGTGACTTTAAGGAATTTGGTCAGATTTTTTTGTACTACCTACCAAATAAATTTTATCTCAGGGACAAGAAATAAATAAGCAAGTTACATGTCCCTTTAATATACTAAGTCTATTTCTAGGGCAAACATAAACTCTGTTTAGAGCTAGAAAGGATCTTAAAGATTTTTTTTTTTTTAAGATTTTATTTATTTATTTGAGAGAGAGAGAGAGAAGGAGAAAGCATGCGTGGGCAGAGGGAGAGGAAGAGGAGGCTCCCCACTGAGCCCGGAGCCCAAGGCGGGACTCGATCCCAGAACCCCAAGATCATGACCTGAGCCAAAGGCAGATGCTTAACCGACTGAACCACCCAGGCGCCCCAGGATCTTAAAGATCATTTAGTTACCCTACCAACTGTATCCCAACAGATGATAGGTTATGTTATTTACTTTTTAAATGGTCACAAGGCACCTATGGACTTTTCGTATACCCAAAGGGGACAACTAAATTCCACATAATCTCTAATGGCGATAAAAATATATGCTGTATAACCATACAGCTTACGAACTTCAGAGCAGGTAACAGCCTACTGTTGTTGTCACAGGAGACACGTACACTCTTCCAGAGTTAGCATTTATATCCCTCATATTATACTGAAGTCATAACACATTTTAGAGAATGGAAATAACAGATACTGATGACTACAGTCAATAATTTTTTAAAACCTTGGTATTAGAAACAAATTTTGCTGAATAGAGATGATATTCAAATACCATCCACCTTCTACACAGTCTTAGTATTTATTTCTTCTTTTATGCAGTTTGAAAAGAATTAAAACTGAGCTAGTGAGATTCTCAATTCAAACAGAACTCCTAATATGTTGGATTCTGTCTAAAGCTAAATTTTGTTTTAATTTTACTGAAACTTAACAAGAATTTCTTGTACATTTTAGAAAATTTGCAATTTGAGAAGAAAACCATGGTGTTTATTTGAAATCCTAGTGAAAATGCTACAGATGAGCATTACACATACAGGAATATTTATACAGGCAATATTATAACCTATATTTAACTGATAACGGTGAAAATTAGAAGGTATGACTGGCTTGTAGTTGTCCTCTAGCTTGAAGCTACTTGAAGTTGCCTAGGTTAAAATCTTATTTTTGTTTGTTTTTTCTTTAGTCCTAGGGGACTGTGAAACAGAACTACCACAGTCATGTGAAAGACTCCCAAGAGAACCAAAATCGGCATTCTAACGCATCCACACCTGCACCTCTTGTTTGGCATTTATCTCATACTGTCTTCTGCTGTTTTCCTCAGTAGGACTAGGCTAGGGTGCTGTTCTTTGTATTCCCACCGGCCCTGCCACAGCGTTTGGCACACAGTAGGAAACCCACATTATAAGACATTGAGAGAATCCAGTGCAGCCCCCAGTCTGGGTAAGGTTCTTGGCCTAGATTTCATAAAAAGTCTCTACTGCTTTGAGGAGACAATCCAGGTCAACAGGCTATCTACAGCAGAATAAATGACATATGCACCATGTAAAGTAATGCTAAGTTGTGGCAAGATATTTTTTGTTTGTTCACTTATTTTAAAGTATGCCTTCTGGTTGACTAGGGATCAAAGAGGAAAGAGACCCTATGGCAATCTATAATATCTTCTTAATGGAATGCTCAGGGGAAAATCTCTGCCAACATCTGCTTTTTTTTTTTTTTTTTAAAGATTTTATTTATTTATTTGAGAGAGAGAGAATGAGAGACAGAGAGCATGAGAGGGAGGAGGGTCAGAGAGAGAAGGAGACTCCCTGCCGAGCAGGGAGCCCGATGCGGGACTCGATCCCGGGACTCCAGGATCATCACCTGAGCTGAAGGCAGTCGCTTCAACTCAGGCGCCCCAACATCTGCTTTTTAATCTCCCTGCAATGACCCCCAAAAAAGTTTAAAATAAATAAACAAGTTTGTTAAAAATGCTGGCCAGTAAAATATGGCAGTAGATTGGCAGCTCTTTGGCAAACTACTAATCTATTTCTTCATCTGTAAAATGAAATGATTGGATTAGGTGTTTTTTCTAGCTTGAAATTTGATAATTATATTTTACAAATGGAATAGCCTGACCTGTATTTTACCCTAGGTATGGAAAACTGAATAGGATTTCATTCTAGTATAAGGCCAATAAAGTCCTTCACAAAGTTTTAAAAACTTGGCCACAGAATTGTAAATTCAGATACCAACATGGTTCTAAGCAGAAGATACAAAATGAAAGAACCTGAAACCTGTATCACATAAAAGATTTCTTTCTTTTTCTTTTCTTTTTTTGAGAGGATAAGTAACAAGACTGTACAAAATGGTTTAGGGAAAAAAAGAATGGGAATCCATAATCAGTTTTTAGGAAATAGCAAGATCAACAGGCATAAAACATAAAGCCTGCAGTCTCATCCAAATTATTCTACAGAAATAACAACAGCAACAGTGTTTCCCAATTATCATATATTTATATATGCCTAATAGTACCCTTTTGATATATAAGCATGCATAAAATTGGTAGGCACATGATAACTGATTATGCTACTTAAATTATAGTTGTATTATGGTTACTTTCCATCGTAACAGAAGTATCCTAGATTTTTTAAAAAACAAATAGTGGTCTTGAAGATGGTTATGTTGCCATCTTAAACAACTACCACTGCTTCAAATTCCAAGGATCAGAATTTCTAAATAATTTGGGCGCCTGGGTGGCTCAGTTGGTTAAGCGACTGCCTTCGGCTCAGGTCATGATCCTGGAGTCCCGGGATCGAGTCCCGCATCGGGCTCCCTGCTCAGCGGGGAGTCTGCTTCTCCCTCTGACCCTCCTCCCTCTCATGCTCTCTGTCTCTCATTCTCTCTGTCTCAAATAAATAAATAAAATCTTTAAAAAAAAAAAA
>NC_138383.1:27880279-27895567 GCF_054177405.1 Leptonychotes weddellii
GAATTTCTAAATAATTTAATTTCCTATCTCCAAGAGAAATGTGAGCCTGTGCTTATAACTCTCAAAAAAACCTCTAACTTAAATCACCTTGATTATTTTGGTGTTTCCGAATTTGCATATATTAAACACAAATTCCAATATATTAAAAAGTATCAAACAAAACAAAATGTATTCATGAACTGTAATGTTTAGAACCCAGATCAAAATTAGAGTAGCTAGGGCGCCTGGGTGGCTCAGTCGTTAAGCGTCTGCCTTCGGCCCAGGTCATGATCCCAGGGTCCCGAGATCAAGTCCCACATCAGGCTCCCTGCTCAGCAAGAAGCCTGCTTCTCCCTCTCCCATTCCCCCTGCTTGTGTTCCTGCTCTCGCTCTCTCTCTCCGTCAAATAAATAAATAAAATCTTAAAAAAAAAAAAAATTAGAGGGGCGCCTGGGTGGCTCAGTTGGTTAAGCGACTGCCTTCGGCTCAGGTCATGATCCTGGAGTCCCGGGATCGAGTCCCATATCAGGCTCCTTGCTCGGCAGGGGGTCTGCTTCTCCCTCTGACCCTCCCCCCTCTCATGTGCTCTCTCTCTCTCATTCTCTCTCTCAAATAAATAAATAAATAAATAAATAAATAAATAAATAAAAAAATTAGAGTAACTAAAGTAGCTTATCTGGTATTTTTAAAAACAAACAAGCAAGGAACAACAAACTTTTTTTTAAAGATACAAAGTTTTCCATTATAGCGAATAGAAATTTAAGGGCCCAATGAATTCTACCCTAGGAAAAGCAGTAGAGAGTAAAGAATAGAAACCAAAAAAAAAATAGAAAGTAACCAAAGTTAGTTTTACAGTCTCTGTTTTTTGAATTTAGTAATCAAACAGACATATACAGCCACAATTGTTCTACTTATATCAAAACTAATTAGTAAAATATTCTTTATTCTTATGGACCTTTCCATGAAAACACCATAATGAAAGGGTTGTAAGCACATTTTGAATTGATGTGGTTCCACTTAATATCTGGAGAGCACAATTCCTTTACTAAATCAATATAAGTAGATGCTTGTCACATACCAATTTTTACATCTGAGGTCATCTTAGGTCAGGCCAACCTTCTTACAACTGCATCATAATACTGTTGTCTATTTGACTTCAAGTAATGTATAGAAACACTTTTTTTTAAGATTTTATTTATTTTAGAGAGAGAGTATGTGCGAATGGGGGAAGGGGCAGGGAGAGGGACAAGCAGACTCTATGCTGAGCACAGAGCCCGGCAGGGGCTCAATCCCACGACCCCAATCCCATGACCCGAAATCAAATCAAGAGTCGGCTGCCCAGCCAACTGAGCCACCCAGGCGCCCCTATACAAATACTTTTTAAATTAAGTAAGCTGAGGATAAATTAGTTTTGAGAATTTGGTATTGTTTCTTGAAATAATCGGGATTATTCTAGGATAGCAGTCATTAATCTGGAGTCCTTAGATCCCTGTATCTCAAAGACTCTTTCAACTCACTGAGATTTTATGCGAAATTGTAAGTACATATGGTCAGCAACTTTTCTCAAATCCTCAAAGGAGTCTGTGACACCAAAAAAGGATTAAAAATCACTGTGTTAGGGTATCTCAAAACCAGAACTGGGAATCACAAGTTTAAGGACTAAGAAGGTGAGGTCCTTTGGATATATGCCAATATCTTATAATCACAGATTTAAAGTAGTACCCCAATAAATCTTTCTTGGAAAATCAGAATTTCCTAAAAAGCAGAGGTTGAGCTCTCTATTAAACCAAATAAATGCTGTGTAAAGGAGCACCTCAAACATATTGATTATAGCCATGTTTATATTTTAGAAGCAGCAATCAAGGAGATACTGTGCTGTCTGAAAGTCAGAGGAGTAAAGGAATGGAGCATGTTATATCAAACCCAAAGCACTCAAAATAATTGACCTCACAGTATACTTAGAAATGTGATGACATAAATAAATCTGTTTCATCCTACAGTTATCTCCCAGGTATCAGAGTTACTCAGCACCACCATCATGTTCCTTACATTTATTCAATAAATACTTATTGAGTACCTATTACATCTAAGGCACTACTCCCAAGAATACAGCTCTGAACTAAGGAGACAAAAATCCCTGCTTTCACAGAGCTCATATTCCACCAAGGGGACAGAGACAAGTACAAAAGTAAATATTACTGTATGTCACATGGCAATGTTTATGAAGAAAAACAAAGCAGGGAAGGAGAATATGAGCCCAGGAGGGAATAGGAAGAGCCCTTCAGCATAGGACAGTCTAGGAAGGCCTCACTGAGAAAGCATATTTGATACCTGGGGATGACATCTGAGAGACTACACGAAGAAAATACCTGGGGTATAAGTGGGACTCACACGTGGAAGGGCCTTGGGTCGGGAGTATGCCTGGCTTACCAGAAGGACAACGAGGAGGGCAGAGTGACTACGGCAGAGTGAGGAAGTAAAAGGTCAGGGTGCCAGGCAGATCCCGATGGGCCTTACAGGTCGTTGTAAAGACTTTGGCTTTTGCCCCAATAACACTGGGGAAAAGAACAATGAATGCAGGTCAGAGCACGGGCTCATAAGGCTTTTTGAGACATAAAGTTGTCAAACTGCTTCACCAATAGTTTTTTGACTGGATCATCACACTGAGCAACATAGGCCCAAATAGAGTAGATATCTCAGCCTTTGACAATATTTTAGCTTTTTAGAATTCCCACTCCGTAGAACTGATTCCAGAGAAATCCACATCCTTGGAAACCTGAAAAATTGGATTACTCGTCTATCTCCTGCAGAGCAGACTGGGTCCATCTCTGTGCAACTTTGTTCTTGGATAATCTATTTGCTTTCTCTCCCCCATTATGTTTCCTTTTCTGTAAAATGGAGTAAATATCACTTATTCTTATTTGGCTTGCGGGTATTTGTGAATCATTTTAAGCTTCTTGGAAGAAAACTACTATGTAAATTCAATGGAACATCATCAACACACTCTTCTCTAACAATACCCTACTCTACCAATTCTGGTTCCTAACAGGACATATAAAATAGTACTGTACTCATTTATCTTTTTCCTCTACTCTACTTAGCAATCTGAAAGAAATAAGAGGGAAAAAAAGCACAAAAAACGTCCCAACACTTTCCAGTGAATAAATTGTAAAAGCCCTTCTATTAAAAACAAGAACAAACAGGGTCGCCTGTGTAGCTCAGTCAGTTAAGAGTCTGAGCCCAGGCTTTGATCTCAGGGTCGTGAGTTTAAGCTCTGCGTTGGGCTCCACGGTGGGCACTGAGCCACTTAAAAAACAACAACAAAAGCCAGGAGCCCCAGAAATGTCTTTAATATTGTATAAAAAGTAAACTACTGGTTCCAGCTCAGCTCATGATCTCAGGGTCATGAGACTGAGCCCTGCATGAAGCCCCACATCGAGACCCACGTTGGGTTCCATGCTCAGCACAGAGTCTGTTTAGGACTCTCTCTCCCCCTCCCACTCCTCGCTCCCTTGCTCACACTCTGTCGCTAATAGATAAATAATCTTTAAAAAAAAAAAAAAAGTAAACTATAGCTAATTTTTACATAAAGAAAATTACAACACACACAAACCCTTTACTACAAAAACCAAGGAAATGTCTACCCCCAGAATCAGCTAAATAAACACTAAATAGCCTGATAGGTGTAACAGCCAGAGGTACAGCTCATTTATTGCCTCCTATTAACCACAGCAATTTATGAATTTGAATTTACAAAATATTTTCTGGATTTCCACATGAAATAAAGAACTTTTATGTATACAAATCTGTCTGATGGGTGCTTATAAAAGAGAAACCTTCTTAACTTGAAAAATTATCATTAAACATATTTTGTAGCTTCCCTCTCTCCTCTGGGTGCCAGGCTTCTAACAACAAAGCCAAGTCAAGAGAGGCTCTGAGCTGGGACTGCAAAAGGCAAGCACCTAAGACTGTTAGTGCACACAGTGGAACTACGTCTGATGGTGTACTTCTGACTCTGTTCCAGAGTCAATTATAAATTAATTAGATATTCTGCACCTCCATTAACATAAATAACTGATGGTTGACTGTGCCTTGAATATTTATACTTATTTTAAAGGCTGGCCTCGAAACAAAATCCTAAAACTTTGAAATCTCTGCTTCCAAGGAGCCCCAACTTGTGCAAAGCAATGCATATGCTATTTCAAAATCTATGATGTCAGGTTCCTGTATTAGATAATTTACCATGGTCTGTTATAAAACGAAGAGAAAGATAATGAAAGTTGTTACATAAAAAGGTAGATAGTGATTAAATAAACATTCTGATTTACAAATATCGTTGCAAATGAAACACAAATGAGAGAAACAGAAGGAATACAGAGATCATTAGAAATTAGCAGGATATAGTGTATTCTGGGTCAACTTCAGAAAACAGTACTCATCATTTTCATTCCTTTCTAGTCTGGAAATAAATGAATCATTTATACAAAGCCCACACGGGTGTTCTGTTCATTTGTGGCATTCTTTTTTTTTTTTTTAAAGATTTATTTATTTATTTGAGAGAGCGAGAATGAGAGAGAGTACATGAGAGGGGGGAGGGTCAGAGGGAGAAGCAGGCTCCTCGCTGAGCAGGGAGCCCGATGCGGGACTCGATCCAGGGACTCCAGGATCATGACCTGAGCTGAAGGCAGTTGCTTAACCAACTGAGCCACCCAGGCGCCCCATTTGTGGCATTCTTTGATGTACAGAATTTTAGAGCTGGAAAAGCTTGGGCTCTAGGGTTCAAGTTCCAACTATGCCACCTACTAGCCACATGACCTTGGCAGATAATAACACTTTGAGTCTCAGTTTGCTTAACTGTAAAATGTGAAGAATAAAAGTAATGTACTTCTCTCACAGAGTTATTATGAGGATGCAACAAGCTAATACATGTAAAGTGAACAGCACAAGTTCGCAGTGCACTATTATATTTGAATCTCTCATTTTTACAGATGGGGACTCTAAAGCCTAGAAAGATGAAAACCATTTTGTCCCAAATTTACCCAACTACGTAGTGACAGAGTCAGAGCTAAAAGTCAAGCCCCTTGAGTCACAGTGTAGTCACTTCATCAACTACAGTTTGCTAAAGCATTATCTCTCTGGCTTTGGCCAAAACTTTAATTATAAAGATTTCTCTCCCTCCTCAAATAATTCATTTCAGGTCCTGACTACAAATAAAGCAAAAATGCAAAGATAGGAGAGCTACGTGTTGACTAATAGGTAAATTAAGGGGCAAGCAGAGACACTGCACAAGGGGGAATTTGTCCAAGAGGTGTTCGCTGTTAGTGGCAAAATGCTAAACCACCACAGTTGCCACTGTAGGTCTGAAGCCTCAGGACAATACAACCTAATCTTGATCATACTTTATCCTAGAGTCTAAGAAAATCCAGGACAACCCGCTAAGCAGGAAGAGTGTGACGGTCAAAGAATTGTTGACCTCTCTTGTGCAAAGCTACGATCCTCTCGCTCTTTTGCTTCAAGAAAAAAGATTGATTTTGAGTTGTCCTGCTGAATGACATTTATAAATAAGGAACAAGAATTGAAAAAGAAAATAGGACTGTAATCATTTACAGAAGTGGTAGCAGCAACATTACTAGAAATAACAGAAACAAACATTGACAAGAAGTAAATAAACCAGAAAACTGGACAGTTAGATAGTGCATAAGCTCTAGCACATTTTCCATCTACAATGGCATAAACCAGGAGAAAAAAATATATTCAAATGAAAAATAAAAACAGTAAGAAGTTATAATCACTATCATTTAGTCCTTTTTATCGGACACAGACAAGGAGTTAGGAGATATGGAAAGTTTCCTTGACATGGATTAATTGAACAAAATGTAAAGAAATGTCAAATTTTCTGAAACTCTCTGGGAATTCCAGAAACCACAACAAGGTTACTATTTTTTTTTTTTTTTAAATCACTGTTCTTGTACCTTTACATTTGCCAGTGCAGAGCATCGCCAATTTTACAAAGGCCTGACTACATCTTTGGAGACAAACTTAACAGGCAGCTAGAATAATTCATAGGCAAAAGGATACATAGAATTATCTAAAATTCCTCAAGACCAATAGAGAAGACTGCCTTCAGATCTGTGACACCAGGGTACAGCTATCTCTCAAGCAAGCTGAAATGCAGCAAAGCACAACTCTAAGGGATATAAACTTCAGTTACATGGAAGGCTTGGTTAACCACAGTTGAGTAAACCTGAGCTGCATTGTAATCTGATAAGGAACAAATAGCATGGATTCTAGAAGTGTAAACCATGTGTCCCTAACACATTAGAGTTCTTTGAAAGAATTAATCAAATAGTAGATAAAGAAGAACTGGTGCATATCATCCAAAAGGTTGTTTTCGTATTTTTAAAATAAAGTCTCTCATAAGAGGCTATTAAGACAATTTGGTAACTATTGTGGATTAAAAATTGATTAATAGGCAATAAACTAAGACCAATACTGACAGTCTCCAGCAATTAATATTAGGCTAGTGTACAAGTTTATTAATGACCTAAAAGAAGGTTATGTGTACACAAAAAGTGAAGAAAGACTAAAAATTGCCAATGAACGCAAACCTACCCTATAATAAAACATGAAAGGCCTTGCTAATAATAGATACAATGAAATTCCCTCATCACAAAGTAAAGAAACAACATTTTAAAAAGTCAATAGCTAAAAAAAAAAAAAAAAAAAAAAGATTAGCAGGATTTACCAGAGTAAGAAAAAGGGTAGAATAAGCAAAGATATGATCAAGATTGGTAAAATAATGAATGGCAAAGAGAATGCCAGCTAGTCCCTGTTACATACCTTTTCCTTTATGAATACACAGAGCTTTATGATAACAGAAGACAACACATTTAAAATAAAAGAGACACTATTTTATGCAGCATATAATTAACCCACTGATGCTGCCACAGGACATTAATAAGACACAAAGCTTAGTATGGCTCCCAAAGACCTCAGAGATATCAAAATATGGTTAAAAAGTAAAATCACTTATGGAAAAAAATGAAAATGGAGCATATACCTCACACTTCAGGGTATCAACTAGGCAAGGTCAGCAAGAAAGTTTCCTTTCCAGTTACAGTCCAAATTATTTGTGATTTCAACTTTTAAATATTCCTAATTCCATCCTAGAGCTCAGATTAAATGAATAGACTCTTATCCAAAAATTCTTTTGCCATTTTTTCCAGATACATTCTTTTTGTCTGTTTATTTTTCTGAATAGCCAAGTCCTTCATTTCATCTAATTCTCCTTCCACTTCATTTATCCCGGTTTCAAAATATTGCCTAAAAAGTGATCATGAAGAACCACAAAATCATGTACGTAAAAATGCATGTTTGGAAGAGTTCTATAATTTGTTAAATTTTCTCATCTTTAAGTAGACAAAAATTTGAATTCATATAATACTTTGGTTCTATTCATATCACACAATTAAAATCTGAGGCTGGATGCTGAAGTAAATCATACTTAATAACATTGTAACCTATGCCCAAGAGCTACAGCAAGAAGTGCCCTTTTATAAAATGAATTTTAATCTATAAAGAACATAATTCTATGGAGTAAGACACTAGAATGCCACAGTAAAAAAGTACAGCCCTTTGGGCTCTATCTTCACCATGGGGAATGAGCAATTCATCTATGAAAAGCTATGGCCCTAGTCAGTAATAAATTCAATACATAAAGAGTAGGCTATGAATTAATTATAGACAAAATTCACAACCTGAAAGCCTAAGAAACTGTTTCTGAAAAGCTTTGTGGGTCAATAAAAAAAATGTTAAATTAAAATTTTTTCAAAAATAAAATTATGTGTAGACAAGACCAAAGGAGGCAAGTTTCCACCTTGTGTCCATTTTGTAATGCAGTCCTCTCCATTTTGGGCTTAGCAATAGGGTGCTACACGTGGTATGAAGCCAGCCATAGCATTCAAGCTTGACCGAATTTTAAAAGTGACACAGTGATCAAATATGCTCCAAGGACATTCTAGAATTTCAGGGTGCTGCTGACCACTGTAACCTCCTCACAATTGTATGGCAACAGATGGTAACTAGACTTACTGTGGTGATCACTTTGTAATGCATACAATATCAAATTATTATGTTGTACACCTAAAACTAAATAATGTTGTAAACCAATTTTACCTCAATAAAAAAAAATCAACCTCTTCGGTGTTCACTTCAAATTTAAAAAGGATATAAAGTATGATCCTCATGTCACTTAAATACAAGTCCATACATATTTAATCTATCAAAAAATAGTGGCCAGAATACATCACTTGCAAAGAATGGCCTTATTAGGGGGATCTAAAAAGGCAGTGCAATAGCAGAGTTAAAAATAAGCAGATGATCTTCTAAAATGTGGAATTTCATGTTTCTTCTTTAGCAGAAATAAGGATTTGTTTTAGAATGCCAATAAGGCAATATCCTTAAAAGAGGAAACAAACAGAAAACTAAACAGCAGAAGCTCTTGTACGGTATTTGGTTTGAGAGACAAAAGAAGAAAGGCATAGTTCGAACAAATGGAAAGTGAAATATAATAAATTATCCTTACCTGCATTAATTTTCCTTCTGCTGGAGTTATTTCAGCAACACCAGCAAAAACACCTTCCAAAGTGAGATTCAGTTTTCCTGTGGGGTCCATTTTCAAGGGGATCACTCGGATAATAGCTTTCTGCTCTGCTGATCTTTCCGACTCCACCGCTGCTCCCAGTACCAGTCCTGTGCGTCCAAAGCCTGCCTGCAGGGTAGCCATCAGCAGCCAGGGCCAGAGGGCAGCCAGCTGCAGCTGGTGGCCACCACTCATGCTACCAGCTGCAGCAATGCACTTCGGCCATACATACTGCTTCCACGAGCCAATTCCAAATGCAGCTTCTCAGATCCAGACAAATGGAGGAAAAGAGAATTGATGCTTCAGTTTCCGAAAGCCAAGTCGTAATTTTGGCCCTTCCTTTCTCTAAAGTATATTCCCAAGAACAGGTGGCATTCCTGATCTGTCAGGGCAGAGGGTGTTTTCAGCCCACTTCTGCTGCAGGTCTGTCATTTTCTCCCATCTTCACTGTGATTAGTAAAGATATCACCACTTCTCTTTGGAATTTCCAACTTTGCTTGAGGTGGAATGTCACATCCCGAATCTTTAGTATGTCAGTTCACTCGGTGCTGGTCTTCCATATGCATCAAGTTGCTGAACCATTAAACCCAATGTTAATGAACAAAACAAGGCAAAGTAAGTAATGAAAGCCATGCATCGAAGGTGAGAGTGAAAAACACCAGCTCGGAAAATGAAGAGATGGTCCTTTTTAAGCCACAAAATTTGTCAATGGTAAAAGACTGAAGATCACAGGAAAAAAAGTGTTGTTGTTTTGTTTTGTTTTTTAACGGAGGAGAGGGTACGATACTTCAGGCCACACCTTGAGAGACGTCCAAAGATGCTACAACATGTATTCATAAAAGTTTCCACATTAAACTGTATTTTAGTGTAGCCAAAGTTCTAGGCCCACTGAATTTATAATACTTTTCATGAAGTTAAATATACTGTCATTTTTAATGTTCTACCTAAATTTGCCTATAAATTAGATGCTAATTTATGTCTTCACAGATTACAGGATAATCCTGAGTATCACCTCCTTTTCCAACTTTCAAAATTAGAAGAGTATTTGAGAAGGTTAGCTTTCCAATTATTTTTCCCAGTTAAACGATATTTCTATCTTTATTTTCCGTTCTCTCCTAGGGATTCCAGCTTTTATTCTCCTGCTTGAGAATGCCAAGCGCTTTGATTTCCCAGGAGATGCTTTTGGAAACTACTTTATTATCCAGATCTTATAATCTGTAATTTTCTACGTTCCTAAGTAAAACAAAGGACTATTCCTAACACATGTTCAAATTCCTTGAGGGGGTCGGGAATAAAAGGTAGGGGGAGTCGGGAGGTGATTAGTGTACAGGCTCTAAGTAGAACATCCTGAAAAAGTAAAAATAAGCCTGAGTAAGTAGATCTGTGCTATTTCTAGGCACACTTGAGAACTTGGGTCTTTGTACAAACAAAATCTTAGTTCTAAGAGATTAAAATGTGCACCCCTAAGTAAACATAAATGCACTTCAACCACAAAGCCCGCCGTGTTCAGAGGTCAAGTTAAAAAAAATCTTATAAAGTCTTTGGAATAAGTGCTGAAAAGCCAAGCAATTGAACATGAACCTGTTATATAGAGCCTTCTCTTTTGCTGAGGCAGAGGGAGAAAAATAAGAATTTCAAAAGAAATCTGCAAACCTGTTGCGCTGTCGGGCCCACCGGAATCCACGGGGGTGAAACAGATTCAATTATGCTTTTATAGGTCCTGCTCAAAAAAGGTTTCAACTGCTTAACCAAGTACAGCTCATTCTTCCACCTTCTTACTCTGCAACCAGACCAAGGGGCCCACACTGCAGGTAGGTGCCGAGAAATTCCGCAGCCTGAAAAAATAATCCATGCAGGTCAAAGGCAAACATTTACTCCAGGCTTAGAGCTACTGTTCCCAAGAACTCTAAAAAGCACTTATAGAGGATCCAAAATCATTTCTGAAATCTCCTAACAAAAGTTCTTTTTCTCCCCGAACAGCATATAAAATAATCAAATCTTGAGAGAGAAAAGGAGCAAAGTAGCAAATACACCAGCAACAATTCACTACCAGGAACACAGAAAATCCCAGAGGGAGAAAGCAGTATCTCTGAATCATGGATGGGCTTGGAAAGTTCGGAAAGATTCAAGTGCTTCCCTTCCAGAAAGACAATTCTGGATCAACTCCCTAGAGCAGGAAGCCTGTGGTTTGTAATTGGTGTTCTAGCTCTGACTCCCTCCCCTGGGACTGCAATCACGCTCTCTACCTGCTGACACAAAGTGAGGGTGGAGCAGCTAGAGGCAACCACCCCCCCGCCCCGCCCCGCCCCGCCCCGCCCCACCCCTCCTCCTGGCTGGCTGCTAGGGCCAGGGCTTCAGGGCGCGCACTTACTGAGCCAGACACGTTCTTTTGCTCTCTCTGCTCTCTCAGCTCCTCTACTCCCTCTACCGAGCCACAGCCAAACTGCATCCAGTTCAATGCTCAATAACTTTCTCTGGGTAAGCAAGCTACCACACGTAAATCAAGTCCACTCAAACAGATATCTAAGCAGGTTCTGCACCCAAGAGAACATAAATGGTGGTATGAGGAAATAAAGAGAATAAAATAATGAAAACCCAGAACGTGAAAGAGCGGACACAAGATTTTACAAATATAATTTCAAAGGGGTTTTTGCTCTTTCCAGGTTTTAGTGTCTATAAACGGCACAATGCTAGAATAAAGTGATCCAGTGCTGTAGTCCTTATTGCTGTCTCAGGTCTGCTACCCTGGCAAGAACCCTGTCCATTTTACACATAGTTTTTCTTCAGCTTTTACTTATTTAAATTCAGCAGCTCTTTTCTAAACTGTGCCTGTATGGAGCTTTTAGATCAGGTTGATATCAGAAGTCTGGAACCTATTATTTTCTTCTCACATCTTTGGAGAGTGAAATAATACTATGGATCACACCTATGCCCTCAATGTAAGATTGCAAGTAGTCTATGTCATAAATATAAGCAAAGGGGTAAAATATATATGCTTCATGAGAAGCATGTAAGGCAAAAAGAAAACCAATTCTTGGCTAACTACCACAATCATGAACTTTTTTAGTTACCTTGTCATTAGAATGCAAAAGTTTCTAATATATGTTTCTAAAATTTGAATTTTCAAATTTACCAGATTATATTTGACCGTGTCCAGACACTTTATTTACCTATTGCCAATAATCTCTCCAAACTGTATAAATGTACAACAATGTGAATGTGGTTAACACTATTGAAGTGTACACTTAAATTGTTTTTACACTTAAATTTTAGTTGTGGTAAGAAGCACAGAAGATTAAAAAATGTTTTAATTGTACAAATGAGAACATACAAATTGATCATCTGTAAAATGTGGATAACAATAATTGCATTGTAGGTTATAAAACAATGACACAATGCCTCCAGAGCAAAAAAGTATGAGTGCTTTCCTCACCTTGAGCATTTTTTCCCTAAAGAAGGTTTATGAGAGTAATTTTGACATTTTGGCCTAATAACTGACATAGAGCAGAGAAATAAGCTCTAAAATAAATTCTTAATTTAGCACGTTTTCTTTATTGGTTGGACCTTAAGAACACAATGCAACTATAACCTTTACAACTCTTTTCAAAAGAATTTTTTAAAATCTCTTATGGTTTTGTATTTTTAATTTTATATATATTGCATAATAGCATAGCATAAATAATGTAAAATATACATTACTACATATTTGATAGAGGCAAAAACATCTTTAAACAAAAAGTGACCTACCAATGGACTTTGCCTCACCTGTTCCTGCTTGAAACTTGCAAAGGAGTTAAGAGACCTAAACAAACCTAAGAGTTAATATACATACTTAGGTGAAAGAAGGAAAAAAATATAGATGTGGTTGCCCTCTCTTGAGGAAACTGCAAGATCTAGGAATGATGATAATATGTTTCATGAACCTGGGTATCCCCAGGTGAGATACTCAGTATCCACCCAAACAGCCCTATATAGTTTACTTCCCTGATATACTGTGTTTACTAGGTCACCAGAATTGACAAGCAAGAGATCTCCGGCTTATCCCGCAGGGGTTGATATATCACAACTCCCAAGGGATGTCATAAAGCTGTCATTTCTGTGGTAATGAAATGCCCATCTCACTGACGTCTACTCTACCTAATCCTACCCATGAGAGAGATCATCCTTCAGGGTCTATTTCCATATCTGGATTGACTAAAGCTACTGAAGACTATTCATCCTTTTCCTAAAAAAAAAAAAAAAAACCAGTTTCTATAAACATGTCCAAGAATTGTCCTTATCCCTAACGGCATTTTAAAGATTCAATCTCTGTTCAATCTCTCTTCAATTGCAAATGAAAAAAACAAAACAAAACAAAAAAACCTGACACTTTTTTTAAAGTTAGATTCTTTGAAAAACAGAACACATTCTCTTTAAAATTTTGCTATTATTAATAATAGTCATGACAACTGAGGTTTCTGTTGATCACCAATAAAACAGTAAAAACAAGCAAGACAAGTCCAGTTGAAACACTCACTTTATTGTTGACTGATTGAAATTTATCATGCTTAAGGTGCTGAAATACTGAGGTGCTAGTCAGAAACCTTGTTAGTATGTGTCAGGCCCTACTGGCTAATTCACACAAAGATTTTATTTTATCTTTTGCCATTTTTCCCAAGTCAGTGATGATAGCTTTAGTTGATAGGTAGCAGGCATGTGAGTGTAGCAGGAGATCCAGCTCCTTGGTCTGTTGTAGTCATATATAAAAAAGTTTGGAAAGCTGATAAAGGTATTTCATTAATTAAGCCTTAAAACCACTGAAACCAAATCTATGCCAAGGTTTCTGCTTGACACATTTCCTCAAAAGATATTATTTCTTTCAACATATACAAAGCTAAAAAGGCATATTAAGGGAAGGAATGTCACCTACACCGTTTATCAGCTTCTCAACGTGACAGAGAAAAGACAAAGTTCCTTCATTTGGAAATTGGGTCTCCTCTTCACATACTCTGCCAAAATACATAGTCTGGCCAAAAGATGGAGGGGTCTTGATAATTTGTTCATCTTTTAAACCTTGCTAATAAAGGTGAATAAATGCCCATCACATGGACATCAACCAGTCTAATCAGATGGACCAAACAAGTCACTTTTCAGAACCTACCTTCATACCTAAACTGAGTCACTGCACACACCAATACAGAAATCATCCTTTTCCAAATAACTACTACCTCTGTAACATTTCTATGGTTTGACATCATTGTAAAGGCACAATGCGATTTAAGAAATGAATTGTTACACTCACAAAGAGTAGCATAGTATTTATGTCATATCACTAAGTGTCTTTTCTTTTTAATTAGTTTCATATTCTTAGGCTTTCCTTTTGTTCCTGCAATTCTTATTAGGACAACTGAAACAAAATCCAATAAGAAAGTTCTAGCCAGTTTAAAAGACTTTAAAATCAGAAAGTTTCTTGCTGTCATTGGATGAGCAAGTGAGGGATCAACCACAGAAAGTGGACACCCAAGATACCTCTCCTAAGAACCGGTCCCACAATCTTCCTATTTGAATTTAGAATCCTACAGAGGGGATAAAATAAAAATGTTATGGTCTATCCCGTTATCCAAAATTCTCTCAGAAGCATAAAGCAGACATAAATTATTAAAAATGTCAGAGGTACAGCTTCCGTTAAATGACTACTAATCAAGTTTTTCCCAAAATTTGCACACAAGATCTCATATAGATGAGAATTTATACAGACTGAATATAAAAAGCTAAAGCAAGAAAACAGTGTTAAATCTCTTAATGTTTTTGTTCACACATTTTCCCCTTCAAAATAAATATCTTACACATGCATCCTTTATCCTTCTATCCTGAAATATTAATAAAAATATAAAGCTTTAAAACTTTTAAATCTACCAGCATTTATAAATATAATAAACAAAT
The DNA here is from genome assembly GCF_054177405.1 of Leptonychotes weddellii. NCBI lineage: Eukaryota > Metazoa > Chordata > Mammalia > Carnivora > Phocidae > Leptonychotes > Leptonychotes weddellii. The sequence goes on from NC_138383.1 coordinate 27,894,822, forward strand.
TACTTTTCTTTAGAAGACATTTAAATAAGTGATATGTAACAAAACCTTCTTACCATTTATGATAATGTATCATTAAAATTAAAGAAAGATATGAAAATAAAAGAATGCTCCCATTAATATAAAAGAATCAGGGGTTGTTAAATGTGATGGATGGTCCAAGTCCGGATGCCTTGCTTTTGAAACAGAATGCTGGGTTAGGAAGTAAGAGCATTTCCTGGTTAATCACTTAGAAAATTAGCTCTTTCTCAGAGTTTCTTCCCTGGAATTCCTGACCCCTTTAGACCTGTGATCTTGGTGACCTCACATGCCTTTGTTTCTCACACAATCTTCTCTAGAAGGATCACACTGTGACTTGAAACAGATAGACTGAACTCCCCCTGGAGTTGTGCTGACTACAGTTTGAGAGCGGCAAGACGGCAAATCAGCACACACACACAGATTATTCTCCAGTACATAGATGCAGCAGTTTTTAGATGCTTTTTGACTGTAACAGAAGGCCAGGACTTTTCATTTGAAAGGGGTCTGGGCAGCAAAGAGAAAAAAAGGGGGGGGGCTGCTTGATGTTTAGTAGTTCGTCAAGGTAAATAGTCTGAACTGAACAGCTGTAGTAAATACCAAAGTCCCAATTCTCAATTAACAAAATTCTCAATTAACAAAACAAAAATACTTTTTTTTTCCTTAACAGAACTGAAAAAATCCCAACAGTGTGTCATGTGCAAGGCTAGTCTGCCTCCAGCTACAGCTAG
>NC_138383.1:27896067-27971511 GCF_054177405.1 Leptonychotes weddellii
GATCGAGCGGTACCGGGGACTGTTCACCAACCGCCACAGCTTGGCGGGGAAGTTGTTGGGGTTGATGGGGGTGGAGAGCAGCGCCTCCTCCATCGCCCCCGCCCGGGCACTGGGACTCGCCCCGCCGAGCCTGGCTCTCCCACCCCGTTCTCGATCCCCCCCCCACCCTCGCCCGGCCTTCGCTGCGCCCTGCCCCCCCTGCTGCCTGCGCCTGGCCGCCGCGGACCCTGGGACCGTTGGCGCACGAGCCCCCAACGCGCCTTCCAGCGCGGCCAATGGGGCCTCGAGTTCCCGCTGCGCAGCCGAACGCGGCGTGAGCCGACCCGCCCCCTGGACGCTGCGCCGCCCAGTCCGCCCGACGACGCCGCGTGGAGCCCGGCCGCGTGCAACAGCGTGGGGCGCGGCCGCGGGGAGTCGCGTTCTCTCGGCGGCGTACGCGAACCGCCGAACTTCGGCGGAGTTGCTGCCCACCAGGTAAGGGTAAATCTGCAAAGAAATAAGCCCGATTATCCGGTGTCGAATGCGAAGATTCGTGTTTATCACCACAACCGGCGTGTAGGGATTTCGAATTCTTAAGAGTGTACACTTGGCAACTCAAAGTCAGCCATTCTGGAGAACAAAGGGCCTAACTCTACAATCTGTAGATTACACTGTAGTATAAACTCTATAATCTGTAGATTTTACCGTAAATATGAACTAACAGTTTAATTGCTTGTCTCTCCAAAATAAAAATGGCGATGGGGGTATGGTATCCTGAGTAAACGATTCACCTTTTACATAGTACCATTTTATATGTTTTTTTAATAGACCTTTTTACGGCAATATTTTGCTCAGGACAGGTTTACTGAGAACTGAGGTGCCTATGAGGAGGGAATCGGAAGAATATAAATACAATCCTGTGTGCCTGGTCAACCAGCCGGTGCAATTTTAGACATTACACAGAAATAAAGCTCACATGAGATGGGAGAGAATTCCACAGTATCCATAAGGATAAATCCCTATCCGATACATAAATAAGAATATAGCAGGTGCTGTGCTGATAAAAAGAAAGGTCCATTTAGAAATGGAAATGGTTGGGAGGAAGGAGTATGTTTCAGTCCTTTCTTGTGGTCAAAGAAAAAATGACTATCAAGCTTCTTAAAAATTAAAATGAATAAAAAGGCCCAACAAAGCAGCACTAATATAGAGATTTTATTTAAATTGTATTGAGTTTTTACAGCACATTGCATGTTTGTCACAACGCAACTGCACAGTTTGGATTTTTGGCCACATCATGTCACTTACACCCACAAGAGCTCTGAAAGGAGTATTTGATGAATACATCTGAGCTGAGAGCCCAGAGTCTCTCTCCAAGGCCATGCAGTATGTTCACTGATGGGACAGTCCCTCAAAACAGCCACACAAAAGTAGACAGATAGAGTCTCCTCAAATGTTACCAGTCTTACTCCCCCTGAAAATGGGCAGAGTGAAGTGCAATGAAAGTCAATTTAATTAAAAAGCCACTCGCAACTGGCAGTAAATTTTAATGATTGAGAAAATGCTTAGGAGAATTTTACATATCAGAGACAAGGAATAGTTTGTTACTTTTTCAGTGATCTCAGGAATTTCCCAGACACAAATCTCCATTATTCAACTCCATTTAAACAAAAAAAAAAAGTTCTGCTAGGCTGACCTAAATACGCCAAAACTTTTTAGGTTACATCCATGACAAGTATAAAAGCGCAGATGCTTCTCTGTAGGACTGAAGAAAAGGTCAGGACAAGTAACAATTCTTGTTCTAAATGCAGACCCTAGTTATTTTCAAATGAATTTTTTTTTTTCTAGGAAGCAACATGAAAGTAGCAGTTAGACAGACAGCTACCATAGTTTTAAAACAGGTAAGGTAAGCCTAAATGTAATTTACCTTTTATACACCAATGGATTAAGGAAAATGTATAAAGGAAATACTAGTGGTTTCATTACAGGTCAAGGAGACTATATCTGTCCCAACCAAAGTACATGGCTATGTCACTGTATCTTTTGGTTAAGTGCCACTGGTACATATTAAGATGAAACAAAACAAAACAACAAAAAAAACCAATGTTTGGTCCAAATGGACACATTTTCTCTCCCAATTTTGGTATCAAGGCTTTATTCTCTTCTGTTTGGGTTCCATTGTTAAGTGCACAGAAATAGACAGCAGCATTTGTACTGAAACCCTCACATACCAAACAGCATATTCTAGGAGGTAAAAACCAAATGCTAAATTCTACCCTCAAGGTGTCAAGTGTTCAGGATAAGAAGCAGTGTGACCCAGAGGAGGCAGCAGCCAAGGGAAAGACAACATGAGGGAAGTGGGCAATGGAACAACAACAAAAAGAAAACCATTGTTTTATTTTCATGCCAGGAGAGGATCAAGGTGTAACTCCTGTGTTAGCACCAGGACAACTAGGAAAAGTCAGGCGCAAAGGGCGGGCACAATCAGCAAATATTTGACAAGGATCATTTCTGCTTTTCCCTTCTCATTCTTCACAGTGCATACCTTAAGAGCTGCCACTGAGTAACAGAGACTACTGCCTTCACAGCTCAAAATAACTGACTTTTGCCAGAATCGAACATCAGCAGAGTTTTCCTCTGCTCCCAAAAATGTCTCACTCCTTAGAACTGTCCCTCTAAACTGAGTATTCACTGATGCTGGCTGATGAGCCAAGTGAAAAAATACAGCAAAACCTCCACTTGCTGAACCAGTCTTTAAACCAAACTCCACAGAAAGACAGAACTACTGCAACTAGAGGGAGTGCCTCTAAAACTGAGCCTTCATGCACAGACACAGAGCACAGAGGAACAGGTTATAGTTCATTTCAAATAGGATAGAATTCCTATCTTATATACTAGAATCTGCTTTTTTCCAGGTGGAGGAGAGATGGATCTGTTTATCACTTGGAGTTTGGTTATACATATGTCTCTCTATTGCTGTTTGGGGCACATCATCAGGCAGTATCTATGAAATCATCATCTTGTGACCCCCAGGAGAAAAGCGGGAGTCACCAACTCAACATTAAGCTTCCAGACTCTGGGTCTGGATCCAGGACCATTACCCCAAGGTGAGGGTCTCACCAGTAGAAGACCTCCTGCCAAATTGGAATTCCTCTGCTCCAGTCTCATGGTACCAAGGAGGATTTCTCAAGATGGTATCTTTGAGCTCTGTGATTTCATGACCCATACCAAGGAACCTTCAAAGGTACACCTGAAGCAGATCCTCCCTTCAAACCTGCTAAAATTGGACAGGTCATCTCCTCTGGCATTCAGCTGGAAGCTGTAGCAATGGGTTTCTTCAGATGTTGGCTCATGAGTTCCCTGGCACGAGATACTTGGATGTGTTCGTAACATGAGTTACAGACGAGAACTGGGTCATAGAGTTGTTGATCAGGAATGGGCAACTTCAGGTGGCAGCAGCCAGCACAAAACACATTCCCACAATTTCTGCCAAAGCACAAAGAGGGAAGAGTTCATCAGAAATGCCCATATACTGAGAACGAATGATACTCGAAAAGGCCTTACATGAGTAAATAAAGAGAAAAGTTGGGCGAAAACAAAAAATCGTCCCTATAAAGACATCTCCATTTTCAGATTAACTCAACTTAGCTCATATACATGTACGTCGCTGTGTTATAAGCCATAAAGAATCCTACAGAACATCTTACCTGCAATGGTGTCTTCGTTTGGCCAACCAGAATTCACAGTCACAGTTATAACAATGTGATGCCATATGGTCTGGAACCCAGCGAGTCACCTAACAGAAGGCACAAAGAAAAATTCCAGGTCCTTGTCAACCAAGTGGAAGAGCAACACTGCAACAAGGAGAGCATCTCAGGAGAAAACAACAAGGTCTGTCTTTATAGTTGGCCACTACTTGCCTAAGAAGACAGTCATCTAGGAGAGAGCTCCGTGTACAGCATGTCACTCATCTCTGATAAATATGAGAACTCAGTGCCTCACGTAAGTATGCATTTGCCTGCACATACCTCAGTCTCTTTCTTATCAACAGGTTCCCAGCTTGCTTCTGAAAGGCAGTCCTCACTGTGATCAGAGCCAAAATCTTCTGTATCACTGCCATCTGACTCCTTCAAACATGTCTGAAGAAAAGGCAAAGATATCAACACCATCTTCACCATCACTAACCTTTATTGTTTACTATGCATCAGGTACTATTCTAATTACATTACATGCATGTACTTCTTTAATTCCTCCCAAGAAGCTTATGATGTATACTATTATTATTATCATCCCTATTTTACAAATAAGGAAACTAAGCATTGAGAAAGTCAAGAGATAGTAAGTAGTAAACCTGGAATTTAAACCTACTACAGTTGACCCTTGAACCACACAGGTTTGAATTGCATGGGTCCACTTGTATGCAGATATTTTTCAAGAAATACAGTATAGGACTATGTATTTTTTCTTTCTTACGATCTCCTTAGTAACATTTTCTTTTCTCCAGCTTACTTTACTGTAAGAACACAGCATACAGTACATCTAACATACAAAATGTATGTTAGTTGACTGTTTATATTATCAGTAATGCTTCTGGTCAACAGTAGCTATTAGTAGTTAAGTTTTGAGGGCTCAAAAGTTGTAAGTGGATTTTTGACTGCACGAGGGGCCGGCACCCTTCACCCTGCATTGTTCAAGGGTCAACTGTACTTTGGCTTCAGACCCGTGCTCTTAACCAATATGCTTTATCACAGCGTGGAAATATTTCTCATTATATTCTAAACCAGGGACTCACAAACTATGGCCCAGAGGCCAAATCTAGCCCACTGCCTGTTTTCGTAAATCAAGTTTTATTGGAAGACAGCCACACTCATTTATTTATGTATTGTCTATGGCTGTTTTTGTATTGTAACAGCTGACCATCCCATCCCAGCAAGCAGACAACAGGCAAGTGGGGATGTCTTAACAGGAGGAAGGGAAGTGCCTGTGTTCATGACAGGATACTGTGGCCAAGAAGCTGACTCCTAGAAGCTCCCCAAGAACTGTGTCCCCAAACTGGAGGACTCCCAACACAGCGAAGCCTAGACAGTCCTCACCATCTCTCACTTGGGTTATTCCAAAACATATTAACCAGCCTCCCAACGTGGGTTTCAACTGCCTCGTCCACTTGACACACTACTGCTAGAATAATATTCTTAAAATACAAATCTGATTATGATAGTGGCCAAAAATGGCGCTGCCTTGAGGGCAGAATCCAAGCAAGAAGGGATCTCCAGCTGACCTTTCCAAACCCTGTCTACTTCTCTAATATTAGCTCCCACGTCACTACCCAACTCCCTCCCGCATGGCCCCAGCACACCTGTACATGCACGTGGACACACACACACACACACACAAACACACACCCTACCCCTTTGTTCAAGCCATCCCATTGGAGTACTTATTGCCTTCATGCTTTTGAGAATGGTATTTCCTTTTCACTGTCTACCTAGAATATGACAAATTCTTCAGCACTCAGCTCAAACATTATCTTCTCAGGAAAGCCTTCACTCCACCTCGGACCCCAACACCTGATGCTTCCTTCCACGGTAACACTTAAGACCATCATTCTGGTTGTCTGCTTATCTCTCCCAATACACCGTGAGCCCCTTGGAGAGTGGAGACTATGTCCTTCATCCTACAGCCCAACCACCTAACACGGTGGCACACAGTAAGTACCCAATGAATAAATGTTGACCGGATAGAAGGCTGGATGGATAGAATAAACGAATGGATGGATAGCAGTGGTGAATACTTACAAAATCATCCTCATAGTCCATGGGGGGCTCTGCTGGAGGGGCACAGCAGTGACGGATGTCCAGCCTCATCTGAAGCTCACGCACTTGTCGACGTAGCTGCTCCACCTCTTGCTTGTACCCTGCTTCGATTTGCCGTAATCTATGTTGGATCACATCCGTGGGAAAGGGGAGTCCATCATCATCCAGGTAGAGTGGAGGCACTGGAGAAGGGCAGCTCAGTGGAACAGGCTTTGTGCTGGAGACCTGCTTTGGATGACCGGACAACCACATCCGGTTATTTTTTCCTCCTGGACCAGTACAGTGTCCATTGGAATGACTAGAACAGACTGGTGACTTCACCCCTTCTCTCTGAGCCCACTGGCCCCCAAAGCAGGGCCCTGTTGCCCGCACCTGCTTGTTGCTTGACCTCTTGCTACAACAGCCATAGGAAAGCAGCCGCCGAGGGGTGGTCTCCCCACTTGGGAATGAAGTCACCATTCCTTGGAAGCTGTCCCAGTTGGATCCTAAAAAAGAGAATTCACTGATCTGGCTCTGAGAAATTGGCTTTCGGGCCAATTCCAGTGGCACTTTCCCAAAGCGAGGATTTTCCAGTAACGGCCCATTCCTATTATTCCCTCTTTTGCCAGCGTATTCCTCCTTATGAATCAGATCTGGCACAGAACTGGGCTGTTCCTGGTGGGAGATGCTTGCCACAGACCCCGGGGGATCTTGGCTGAGGAAGTCAGTGCTTGGCTCTGGAGGAGTCTGGCAGGTAGCACTCGGTGGGTTGCAAAGGGTGCCCAGACTGTGATCTGGAGCACATCTGGAGGGCACACCTAGCATGGAATCCAGCAGGGCCCGTTGGGGGGCACCTGTCAGGGAGTCCTGGGAAGACTCAGGAAAATCACAAACTCCATGACACTTGTTGGAACAAACTTCAGAGAGTGCATGGACAGCTGCTTTTTCAGGACAAGGTTCAGGTGGCTGCTCCGTGCCATCTAAAGTCCTGCTCAGCTCACTGTGGGCAGGAGGGTCTGGAGCTGGTGCCTTAGTCTCTTCCAGGACTTTGATCTCAGGATCAGAGATGTTGCTCTTCATCTCCTGAGGCACTGCAGTACTAAGCAGTTTGTAACTTGGAGAACAGCTTCTGTGACTCTTGAAGGGTTTATTGCTCAAGTAGTCTTTCTGGCTGCTGGGCAGAGGGGAAGGAAGACCCATTTCTCCTGCAGTCTGCTGAGGACCTCCTGCCCCAGATTCCACGAAGGTCTCGGATTCCTCAGGATTGCTATGCCAGGGCTCCAGGCCTACTCTGGCCTCCTGACAGTGGTTATTGAGGTTCGGGTCACTGGATGTGCGAGTCAGGGGGCTGCTTGTGTCGCAGGCAGAAAGCAGATCATCCATAGATCTGGTTTTAGGTAATCTGGAATGACAAACACAACACCTCCTGGTCAGTAAATGGGAGCCACCTCCAATATATAGAATCAGACCATCAAAGCCAGAGTTCATAAGAAATAACATTTAAGATTAGAAATAACCGATGTTCACTACAACAAGTCTAGTGTGCAAAAAGTGAAGGACATGAACTCTGTCCTCCAGAATCCAGGATCTGTCCCCAGCTTTTATCGGTCCTCACCCTACACAGTCTCCCTGGGCAATCTCAGCCACTCCCATGATTTCAATGCCTTCTATGCTGATGCCTTCTAAACCTACTATGCCAGCCAGCCAGCCAGGACCATACCTGAGTCTCAAACCTAATGTCCAACTGCTTCTATCATACACGGTAAGACAGAAGGAAAACAATTTTGGAGCTAGATGATATTGGTTCTGATACTGATTAGCCATATGACTACAAGTAAGTTATTTAGCCTTTCAGACATGTGCTTTCTTCCTCTATAAAATGATCATCGTAAATTATACCTTACAGAGATGCTATGAGGATTCAAACTATAGGCAGACAACAAACTTTTTTTTTTTTTTTAAAGATTTATTTATTTATTTGACAGAGAGAGACACAGCGAGAGAGGGAACACAAGCAGGGGGAGTGGGAGAGGGAGAAGTAGGCTTCCCACAGAACAGGGAGCCCGATGTGGGGCTCGATGCCACGACCCTGGGGTCATGACCTGAGCCAAAGGCAGATGCTTAACAACTGAGCCACCCAGGCGCCCCAGACAACAAGAAACTTACTAAGACTACACTCACAACTTGTCATTTTTACTACTTTCCTTATTATAAATGATCCCTTCATCACGGTAGAAACCAACTCAGTCTTTTACAACCACATAGCAGCAGCGCGTGCCTTGGAGTCCTAAGTCACCATGGAAACTTCCCCAAGTATAAAGCACTCAGGAGTTCTAGAGGCATTCGTGCACACCAAATGGGTAACAGACATTTTTCAAGAATGTCTGATTTTTAACACATTTCAAAAGTCCTTAGAGCAATGAAAACTTCAGGGAAACTTGCCAGGAAACTGGAGACTTCACCAGACTCCTATTTTCAGATGCCTCAGTCAGTCCAGCCCATGCAGAAAAATTCCTCAAAGGTTGAGTTAAAATACGGCTGATTTTTTTAAGTGTTTGGTTTTTGAAATGTACTGTGTTTTTTAAAGATTTTTATGTGTGATTTTACTTTTGTGATCAATTTTGATTTTTATTTTGTTCTGTTTTGTGGTATAAAATTCCAGGAAGGCATGCAGTGGTTGTGATCACAGTCTCTGGGGTCCCATAGCCTGGGCTCGAATCCCAGCTTGGTGATTTTTTAACTATGCGACTTAACTTCTCTAAGCCTCAGTTCCCTCATCTATCAGAGAAAGGTAATAGTACCTACCTCTTAAAGCCGTCATGAAGATTAAACAAAATCCATTTCAAAGCACATTGCTCAGTACTTCCCATATTGTTGCACTTACTGTTTACTTATTTATATCCTGCTTTGAAAGTGCTTTGAGGGCAGCACTGTGTCTTATTTGAATCCCCAGCACCAGCCAATCAAACAATTTGAGAAATAAATAAATGAGCTTAAAATCTAAGATCAAGTGTCCACTGCTAGGTACCAACTGAATGCAACAGACCAGTGGGGTTCAATATTTGGTGTACATTAGGAGTTCCTATAGATCTTCTAGATATACAGACAACCAGGCCCATCTAAGACCTATGAATGAGAATGGCCAAGAGTGAGAACCAGGCACCTATATTTTTAAAAAGTACCACAGCTAACTTTTGTCTTTTTTTTTCCTTTTTTTGTTTTACTTTTTTATTACGGAAACTTTCAAACATACAAAAGTGGAAGAGTATGAAGATCTCCCATGTACTCTTGACCCAAATTCAACAATATCAACAGTCTCCTATCTTCCACAGCTGATTCCTACCTGCACAAAAGATTTAATCAATAATGCTGGTTAAGGGGCACCTGGGTGACTCAGTTAAGCTTCCGACTCTTGGTTTCAGCTCAGGTCATGTCAGGGTCCTGGGATCAAGCCCTGGGTTGGGCTCTGCCCTCAGCGAGGAGTCAGCTTGAGATTCTCTCCCTCTCCCCCTGCCCCTCCCCCTGCTCACCTGTGTGCACTCTCTCTCTCTTTTTTTTTTTAAGATTTTATTTATTTGACAGAGACAGCGAGAGCAGGAACACAAGCAGGGGGAGTGGGAGAGGGAGAAGCAGGCTTCCCGCTGAGCAGGGAGCCCGATGTGGGACTCGATCCCAGGACTCTGGGATCATGACCTGAGCCGAAGGCAGCCGCTTAACGACTGAGCCACCCAGGCGCCCTCTCTCTCTCTTTCAAATAAATAAGTAAAATCTTTTATAATAGTAATAATAATGCTGGTAGAGACAATAATGACTGAGGAGTCTAGAACAAAGACAATTCATCCTGCTAGGGTGGTCAGGGAAGACTACACAGAAAGGGTAGGATTTGAGCTGGGTGTAGCAGAATGTGTTGGAATTCAGTGGAAAAAGAGAAAAGAGCTCAGGGCATTTTTGATCTAGGGAAAGGTAGAACCAAAGGCAAGTCAGGTCAGGTATTTAAAAAAGCATTTTTATTTGCATACTACTTGGTCCTCCAAATCCAACTCTCCATCTTGAATTGCCTATAGTGTACCTTCTCTTTGCTAATATTTCAATCCCAACCTGCCTGTATCTCCTCCTCCGGCCCAGACTGATTCTTCTCAACTTCCCAATGTCTTTGGGTTGGTACCAATATCCACCTAGTTTTTAAGCTCAAAGACTTGGGACCTGTCTTTGACAGGTCCTCTCTACTCTTCACTTCTACCTTCCCACAGTCACTCCATAGTCTGCTAATGACTTCTCTACAAAGTTTCTGATTTTAATCCTTTCTCTTTTCCAAACTCCCCTCTTCATATCTGAATTACAATAGTGTTGACTGATCTCTGTGCTTCCAACTACCCACCTCACTGACTCATTCTCCAAAAATCCTGTTGTCACCAGGTCACAATGACTTCCTACAATGACTTACTATTGACAACTGAATCTAAATAAACTCAGGATAATGTTTATTTTATTTTTTTAATATGGAGGGTTTTTTTGTTTTGTTTTTTTAAAGATTGTATTTATTTTTGAGAGAGAGAGAGCACAAGTGGGGGAGAAGGGCAGAGGGAGAGGCAGGCTCCCCACCGAGCAGGGAGCCCAATGCGGGACTCGATCCCAGGACTCCGGGATCATGACCTGAGCTGAAGGCAGACGCTCAACTGACTGTGCCACCCAGGCGCCCTCAGGATAATGTTTAAAGCCCTATTTCTTCCTTTCTAGTCCTCAAAATGACCCATTCCTAACCCCTGCCAGCTCTAGAGAGGTTCTTCTTTTGTTCTTTAAACTATCTTTCATGTATCCAATTCTTTTGGACCCCTCTCCACTACCTTGTTACCAAGCTCACAAGTCCCTTTATTCCATTCATTTGTTTGTTCATTTAAGCATTTACTAAAGCACCTATTATGTGCCAGGCCGAGCCAGATGCTAGAGACACAAAAAAGCCAAGGCTCCTGCCTGGTCTTTCATGAAAACTTCTCTAAGTAAACAGTCACCAAATGATCCCTTTTTAACTTCTCATTTCTCCCAATAGCTTTGAACTACACACATTCTTATTTGCTTAGATGCTAACTTAGAACTGATCTCTAGCTGTCCATGTCTGTCTTATTATAGCTTTTTTTTTTTTTTTAAGATTTTATTTATTTATTTGACAGAGAGAGACACAGCGAGAGAGGGAACACAAGCAGGGGGAGTGGGAGAGGGAGAAGCAGGCCTCCCGCGGAGCAGGGAGCCCGATGCGGGGCTCGATCCCAGGACCCTGGGATCATGACCTGAGCCGAAGGCAGACGCCTAACGACTGAGCCACCCAGGCGCCCTGTCTTATTATAGCTTTTAAAAAGTATCTTAAATGGGATCAATATCTTCTCTTTGGTATAGCCCACAAACCTGTACAGTACTAGGCAGCTAGTAGGTATTAAAGAAACATTAACTGAATTGAAAAATTAGATATTAGGGGCACCTTGATGGCTCAGTCAGTTAAGCATCCGACTTCAGCTCGGGTCATGATCTTGGGGTCCTGGGATTAAGCCCTGCATCAGACTCCCTGCTCAGTGGGGAGTCTGCTTCTCCCTCTCCTTCTGCCCTTCCCTTCACTCATGCTTGCTCTCTCCCTCTCAAATAAATAAAACCTTTTTTAATTTTTTAAAAGATTTTATTTATTTATTTGACAGAGAGAGAGCACAAGCAGGGGGAGAGGTAGAGAGAAAGGGAGAAGCAGGCTCCCTGCTGAGCAGGGAGTCTAACACGGGGCTTGATCCCAGGACCCGGGGATCGTGACCCGAGCCCAAGGCAGAGAAGCTTAACCAACTGAGCCACCCAAGCACCCCAATAAATAAAATCTTGAAAGAAAAGAAAAGAAAGATTAGATATTTAAGGCAGTGATTATTAAATGGGTGATAGAACTTAACTGAGAATTTGATAAGTTCTGGGCCCTCTCCCTGGAGAAGTAAACTTATGAACCTATACCCAAATTCTGAATAGTATGGGGAAGGAAGAAAATCACAGAATTCCTGAAACCTATCCATGGGCCCCTGACCATGGACTCAAGACCCTAAAACCGATAATTTAGGGTGGTAGGATTTTTTTTTTCCTTTATAATATTCAACCAATAATTTAAGTTATATTTTAACTTTAAGAATCCTCCACCAATAAACAAAGATCAAAATTTTGAAATGTACATATCCTTTGAACCCAACATTTTCATTTCTAGGAAATAATCTGGCAAAAATATTAGCACAAATGCAAAGATAACACATATAAGGTAATACTACTGAACGGTACACTTAAATGGTGTACAGATGGTAAATGTATTTTACCCACAATTGTTTTAAAAAACATATACATAGTTAAGAATGTTAATTAAAGCACTCCCAATAACAATTAAAAAAAAAACAAATCACCTAAATGACCAATAGGAAACTGGTTATATAAGTTATGATACACTCTAATTTTGGACTCTTATATGTGTCACTAATCAATAAAACAGCTTTAGGGGCGCCTGGGTGGCTCAGTCGTTGGGAGTCTGCCTTTGGCTCAGGTCATGGTCCCAGGGTCCTAGGATCGAGCCCCGCATCGGGCTCCCTGCTCGGCGGGAGGCCTGCTTCTCCCTCTCCCACTCCCCCGGCTTGTGTTCCCTCTCTCGCTGTGTCTCTCTCTGTCAGGTAAATAAATAAAATCTTTTAAAAAATAAATAAAACAGCTTTATATGTGCCTTAGAGGGGTGACAGCCTAATACAACATGGGAAAAACAACTTGCAAAAGAGTATGCAAAATATTCTGTTCTTGCATCTTAAAAAATGTTTTTTTAAGAAATCGAGTCGGAAGCTTAACCGACTGAGCCACCCAGGCGCCCCAAAAATGTTTCTATATGAGATTGTGACGTGTGGCTATATCTATGTAGAAATAAACATCTGGAAGGACAGGCACCAGAGTGTTAGCAGTGGATACCTGTGGGAGACAAGGGTCTGAGAGGTAGGACTTTCATTTTCTACTTTTACATTGTTTGACTTTTTTTTAACTAGGAACATGCAATACTCTTATAATGTAACTAACATCCATTCTACTTCCCCCAAGTACTTAGCCAGAAGATAACTTTAACTTCTTTGTCTGCCTTTAAATGCTGGCCTTTTTCTGAGGGAGAATGGGAAGGCCATCCATCTTCTGGGAACCCACTTCCCTGAGAATCAGATGCTTCCAGAAGCTATTGCTGCATATAGCAAAGGTCACTACTAAGATAGCAAGTGCCCCAAGGTCTTCTATCAGTGAACATACATCAAGACCATTCCCACAAACCTTCCTGAACTAGTCCTTTCTGTTCTTTTCCCCTCTCCCCTGCTTGACTATGTCACATGGGGTGACAGCAGCTCCAGGAAAGAAGGTAACCCATCTTATCTTAAGAGAGGACCTTGAAAACACACAGAGTGCACTCCAGGTTAGCTACAAGTCGTGAGCCAAGTTTCTCCTTCAACTGAGTCAAGAAGTTGCTTTTAAATATCTTATGAAAGCTGGAGAACATGAGGCGAGGCACAAGGCAATCGCTGCCTTCCCGGCAGAGAGGAGAGAGCAAGGAGGACTCTTCGTACCTGTCCAGAGAGCGGCCCGAAAACTCCTGGCTCTGAGCCACCGGGGAAAGGTAAAGGTCCATGGTCTCCTCCCCGAGCGGACATGGAGATGATGCTGGCAAATAAACAGCTGTCCAGAGGTGCAGGGCCCGGACGTGACACACAGGATGCAGGACCTAGGGAAGCGGCCCCGTACCAGGGTTTTGTGAGCTGTTCCAGGTCCCTCTTCCTTCTCTCAGCCCAACGTTCCCCCCACTTACTCAGCCCATTCTCCCTGTAGGTCTCCAAGTAGCACATACAGGACAAGGGTGGGGACTTACCATGTCGGAGCCAGGTGTGTAGAGGAAGTTATGGAAGTTCTTATTGCCAGCTCGCAGGAGAGCCCACACAGAGCAGGTCCGCTTGTAGATGTTGCGCTTCTCTCGCTCACAGGGGTTGTTGGCCAGGAACGTGCCATAGAGGCAGGAGTACGTGTGCTGCACCAGCTTGACCTGGAGGGCCGAGACAGTTGGCACCTGGGAGCCTCGGCCACCTGTCCCCCCGCCCCTGGCCACAGGCTTTAGGACTTACCAGGAATGCTTCATTAAACTCAAACAGGCAGGGAAACTGCTTGAGCAGCTGATGAACAGAATCAAGCCACTGGAGGAACACCGGGCATTGCTCATTTTGGTCCTCTGCATTCTCCTGGTGGCCGCAGCGATCTCCAAACTTGTGCCCAAAATCTAGCCAGTCAGACTCTACTAAAACTTGGAAGCCCTACAGAAAAGAGAGTCCAAGCATAGGGCCTTTCTGGAAAGGCTAGTGTGCTACTACTCCCCAGGGGATGCCCAAAGCAGGGAGCTGGCAACTTCAGAGAAGAGCAGAACTGATCCTAGAAGGGGACTCAAAGCCACCAATGTCCTCTACTCAAAGATCCCCAAGACAGATCCAGAGGGCCCAATACCTTCCCCACCCCCCTTTCTCTCTGGTCTTTCCCACCCAACCCCACTCAGTACCTCCAGCGTCCTGTAATACGGGTCCAGTAGTATCTTGGCCAGGGCTACGATCTGTGGCGTCCGGTCCCAGCCATCTGAGCAGTGCACCAACACGGGCCGGCCTTCCCGGTCCACGGTATTAGCCACGAGCACGGCTGCCTTGAGCATCACCGACAAGTGCTGCAGCCATTTGGTGCTCTCCAGGGCCGACAACCAGCTACACGAGAGCAGAAATCAAGTCCGTCACCAAGGGCGCTGAGGCTCCACCGGTCTCTCCGCCACCCACGGCCAGCCACACCGAATGAAGTCCCCAGTGAGGGCTGAAGCCAAGGGGTCCAGGCCGTGGCCTTTCTGCCAGGAGCTATCTGGCAGGAAGGTAAAGAAGACAAGACCCGAGGCACACAAGAGACTCAGGACCAAGGGAGGAACAGGAAGCATCGCGTGCACGTTTAGCCATCCTTCCCCCAGTTCTCTGTGTTCTTTACATAGGACATCGGATCCAAACCAAAGGAACCCGGTGTACTGTGGCCGTTCCAAAGTGCTGGCTGAGGAGCAGAAGATGTGCTCTTGGAACTGGCCCGCTGCACCAGGCCCTCGGGTCTCCCGTACCTCCACACTTCCCATCTCCCCAGCTCATCTTCTAAGAACTAGAAGAACGGGGTGAAGGACAAGACGAGGGAGGACAGAATGGGGGCAGGTCGGGACCACCTACTTGCTGGGATCCGGCATCTGGCTACACACAGCCCGGAGGTACTGGAAGCTGTTCCGGATGGCATGGATGTTGGCCATTCCCATGAACACAACCTCACAGTTGGGGTAGTATTCTGTAGACATAAAGATGAGGGTGGAGCCTAAGAGCGTGTCCTAGAAACAGGCATCCAGGACAAGAGTGGTCCCTGTGGACCAGGCTTCCCAGGCTGGGCGGACCACTCCGCTCTGGATGCTTGGGGGCCATATGTTAACAGTAGTAACGAGGATATTAATGACAAGTGATTGTCATAGTACTACTAGTAATGACAACATATAGTAAACTCTCAATATACAGTGGCTGCTCTAGGTCAATAATTTTTATTATCATCCCCATTTTACAGATAAGACAATAAAATTTGGACGGATGCAGCAAATGAGCCACCGCTAGCTAAGTGGAAGAGTCCTAATTCCAAGCCAAGTTTGTTTGGCTCTTTCCACTACACAAGCTGCCCCCAGGCCCCTCCCCACCGAAGCCACCCAGAGCACAGAGCAGCTACGGGGCGGGGGGCGGGTAACAGTCATACCTTCGCACTCACAGCCTCCACCCTTGGCCCGGTTGGCCACTGCCGCCGTGTAGGATCGAGCGTCCAGGATCAGCAGCTTCTGGGGGGCCGCTGTGCTCTCCACTCCAGAGCATGCAGTCAAGGAGGAATCTAAACACACAGCAGGGAGAAGACCCTGGGTCAGCCAGCCCAGCGTCAGCCTACCCTGGGACACTCTCTTTCAGCAGAGAAGAACATACAACTGGAGATTCCTGCCCGCCCACAGCCTCCCAAAGGGCAGGGACCCCGGCACCCTGTGTGTTGTCTTCTTCCTGTCCTCTCATGGGGGGGGTGGGGGCGTGCTCCCTGAAAGCCAAGGAGGCCAAGGTGGGGGCTCTCCAGCGAGTCAGCACCACCCGAAACACCTTACCGAAGTCAGTGTCACATGCCTCGCTGGCATCACTATTCCCAGTGCTGAGGGAGCCCCCAGTGGCCCTTGTCCCCGGGTCCAGGGCACAGGCTTTGGCGATGGACGTGACCAGGTACTCATCATCGGCATTGCGCCAGCCCCACCAGCTGATCTCCGGCTGGCTGCAGCGGGCGATTGCAGCCCCGTTGCGCAGGTGTCTGACGAGACGGAAGTAACCATCATGCCCTTGCCGTCTGCAGCCCCCAGCGGCCCCCCAGGCCTACCACCAGAGCCGACCGGGGCTACCCATTCACCCAGGCTGTGATACTAGCAACTAAAAGCCCTTGACATATCTAGAGGGCTCTACAGTTTACAAAGCGCTGTCACACACATTTCTCAAACGGTCTGTGTGTTCCCAAGGTGACCTTGACTTCTTGAATCTGCACAGCACCTGCTCCAGGTACAGATCCCAGCAAGAGAACAAGCCTAAGCCCATAGCAGAACAACTCCTAACCTCATAGCTGCTATCTCACTCTATTTTAGCTACAATGTTCTAGTGCAGGGGATCGGCAGGCTTTTTCAGTAAAGAAACAAACAATACATGTTCAGCTTTACATGTCACAGCCTGTCTCTGTCACATATTCTTCTTTCTTTTTGGGTTTAAAAAAAAAAAAAAAGCAACCGTTTAAGAATGTAAAAATCATTCATAGCACTGGGCTGTACATAAAACAGGCTGCAGGCTGGATTTGGTTCACCAGGCCATAGTTTGCTATCCCTGTTCTAATGCAACAATTTACACACACAACATTGTACACACATTGATGCAACATTTTACACACGCACGCACGCACACACACACACACATCCTCCGGAAAAGTAAAGTGAATGTATTCTCCAAAAGCCTCATCTTTAGAAGAAAAGAGCTAAGGCAGTTTTTGATTGGAAATTATTTCATTTCCTGCAGGTGTCAATTCCCAGCCAACCAGGCACAATCTCCACTTTTGACTCCGTCCTTCTTGCATAAGAAGTGTCCTCCCTGCTTCCTGTCCCCTACTGCTCACCTATACACAACCACGGGGATCCGCTTCCAGGAGCGGAAGGAAGCCACATTCTCCAGCTCTTTGTCTGTGATCCACACAGGAACCAGCAGCTTCTGGGGGTAACTGGGGCACAATCTGTGAAGAGACCAGATGGGGTCACCAAGAGTGATCTAAGGCCTGTGACAACAAGATCCCCAGGGGTGGCTTTGTGGGAAGAGAGACCAGGAGGCCTCCTCTGTCACAGAACCAGGGGCTCGGCCCAGCGAGGTCGGAGTCTGGATTGGTATTTGGGTTCTCCACCCCCTGCCCTCTCACTTGTAGTTGCTGTTGATGTGGGAGACTCTCCAGACATTCTGCAGATCAAAGCCCATCCTCGTGAGCTCGGCCTCCTGCCGACATCGTATGTGCTCTCCTGCAACACAGCCCCCGTGCCTGCCCGTCAGCCTCCAAGGGCGCCATGTCTGTGGGCGGAGGAGGGCTAAGAACCAAGAGATAGGAAGTCTCCCAAATAAAACAGCCTGGCCTTACCTGGCTGACACAGGTGGGTATGCTGGTCCTCCTCTGTCAGCCCCAGGCACCAGGCATGGTAGGCGAAGGCAAAGAGGTCTTCAGGCTTGGCAGGTCTCGCGGTGGCCCGGCTTAGCCGTGACAGCCACTCTTGGCACTGCTTGAAAGTGGAGAAGTGGCACCTGCCAGGCGAGAAGCCACAGACTGAGACAACAGACAGGTGTGCCTTGGGGCCATAAGGGTCAAAAACAAGGCCACAGGAAGGATGTGGGGAGGGGAGGCTTTAAAGCAGGAGGTAAAGCATGGGGACCCTGGGGAGGACCAGGGACACTGGCCAAGAGAACTTGTCTTTGTGACAATTGTCTTCCCAAGAACTCTAGTCCTTGGGACATACTTATCCCTTCAAATGGAGCCCTACCACTTCTTACATCAAATCTAAACTCTACCACATGTCCCTGAATGTCCTGGTACTCCATGTTCTCTCACGACTCCTGCTGAAGGCAGGAGTCCTATTCACACCATTCCTGTGTCTTTGTTTCTTCACTTCCTCTTGATAACGCCTCCTCTCGGCCAAGCCACATCCTAAGGACACTTGGAAGACAGTTCTGGTCCCCCATCTTCTTTGAAGCCTTCCCAGCCCACCCAATTTTACAGACCCCTTCCTCTCTCAGTCTTAATATGCTTAGAGTATTAAACAGTTTTCCCACAGCATATTGCCACTGTTAAGTCTTCCTTCAGCAACTAGACCTCAACCTCCTTGAAGGGAAGGCCAGTGTGGATTCTCCTTCTGAATCCCTACAGACCTGAGCACATGACAGATTCTAAACTGAACACTCTTTTAATGATCCTTGGAGTCATTCCAGATTCCTCTTTCTCTCATATCCAATCTGTCAGCAAATCCTGTCATCTCTCCCTTCAAAAATCTGAACGCTTCCCGCCATTTTGGCCACTGCCACCCCAGCCAGGCCACCATGCTCTCTCACTTGGCTCACTACGAGAGCTTCTTAACTAGTCCCTCCGCTTCTGCCCTTGCCTTTTCGCCTGACCCCCTCCCATCTATTCTCAATAGAGCAGCCAGAGCGATTCTATAAAACATTAGAGGGCGCCTGGGTGGCTCAGTTGGTTAAGCGACTGCCTTCGGCTCAGGTCATGATCCTGGAGTCCCGGGATCGAGGCCCACATCGGGCTCCCTGCTCAGCAGGGAGTCTGCTCCTCCCTCTGACCCTCCCCCCTCTCGTGCTCTCTCTCTATATCTCATTCTCTCTCAAATAAATAAATAAAAAATCTTTAAAAAAAAAAACAAACAAAAACAAAAAAACATTAGATCATATCTCTCCTTTGCTCAAAACCCTGCAGTGGTTTCTCATTTCCCTCAAAGTAAAAGCCAGTCATTATGACACTCTGACACCCCCCTTACCTCTCAGCTCTTATATCCCACTACCCTCACCCACGTGCACTCCACTCCAGCTACACTGGCCTCTTGGCTATTCTTCCAATATGCCAGGTACAATACCCACCTCAGGGCCTTTGCACTCACTGTTCTCTCTGTCTGGCACCCTCTTCACTCAAATATCCACATGGTCACTTTCTTCAGGTCTTGACTCAAATGTCACCTTTTCGATGCAACCTTCTCTGACCCTATTGTTTAGAGCTACAACTTTCACCCCCATAGCACTCCATATCCCCTTTCCCTGCTTTTTCATCTTTACATTTACTATCATTTAACACATTTTACTCATTATTTACTGCTGGTAATTACCCATTGGAATATAAGCTCCATGAGGGCAGGGAATTCTTTCTACTAGTTCCCTGCTGTATCCCCTGTGCTTATAACAGTCTGCCATAGAGTAGAGTGCTCAATAAATATATGTTAAGTGAGCTAATAAATGAACCCACCATCATGTGAGCTCTACATGCCAATCCTAGGTGCCTTCACTACCCTATTTAATCCCTATGACAATTGCATGAGCTATGCATTATCCCATTTTTTCAGGTCAAGATACTGTGGGTCAGGAAACTGACCTCCCAACCGACAGAGGGTTTCTACCTTTTCTTCCTCATGGGGAAAGTGAGACAATATTTTTCCTTCTTGCTCCAGAGAAACCCTGCATCAGAGACGTCTGGGCAAGACCAGGGCCAGAGGACCTGAGCGTAGCCCCACTGTTCTCACCTCACCACCTTGGAGTCCTTGCAGGCAATGTGCAACTGGAACATATCACGGCTCTCCACACTGTCAATCATCCGGAGGGGGACCTTTAAAGGAAGGGCAAACTAAAGCTCAGATCCCCACCCCAGCCTAGATGGGGATGTATCCAATACAAGGAAGGAAGCTGA
The DNA here is from genome assembly GCF_054177405.1 of Leptonychotes weddellii. NCBI lineage: Eukaryota > Metazoa > Chordata > Mammalia > Carnivora > Phocidae > Leptonychotes > Leptonychotes weddellii. Next base: position 27,915,906 of record NC_138383.1, read on the forward strand.
TATTCACTGAGGGCCAGTTAAGTGCCTGGTAACTGTGCGGGGTCCTCTACCTATGTGACCTTAAAGAATAATCACAAGAACCCTGCAAAGCAGATATTTTCACACCAAATTATTCCGAAGGAAACTGAACCTCAGTTGGGTGGCTTAACCAAGGCCACACGGTCGGTAAGCGGCACTCTTCCCAATAATGCCACTGTGCCCCTTAGAAGGGTCAGCAACAGAGTAAGGGAAGGAAGAATAAGAGAGAGGCAGGAGGACAGACCCACAGCCAGGAGAAGGAGGCAGGAAAACAAAAAGTTAGCGAGAAAAAGAAAGGAACCCCAACTCTTTGGAGACATGATCAAGTCCAGCGCTGGAGCAATCCCACCTCGAACCAGGCAGGGATTCTGCCTTGGGTGCGGGAGAACAAGACAGGAACTCACGTTGATGACAGAATCTTTGAACTTGATATGCAGCCGGTAGTTGGAGATGGCAATGAGGGCATCGGCTGCCCGGCCCAAGAACTCCACTCCCTCACCCTGCAGCACTGTAAAGGGCACCTGTCGAGGGACAGAGGAACCCTCAGTCCAGAAGTGAGTCATCCCTCCATTGCCCTCCCCAACCCCGACCTGTGGGATTCCCTCGGGAAAAGTTGGGCCAAGGCGAAACAGCAGAGTCCTCTCCACGGTAGCAGCACCAGGCAACGGCCACACGGGAAAGCTGCCCTTCCTTCCCTGGGGCCAAAGGCTCCGTAGCGCGCACACACACAGATTCCCCTCCCTCTGGAGACCCGGAAACAGGAAGCCAAAGCCCCAGGACGAGATCCCCTTGGAGATGCTGTTTGTGGGGGAGGGAAGGAAAGGTCTTTTTAACTGGGCAGAGAGCTCCCCCACCCTGGGCCCCCAACTCCTCCTTACCTGCAGGTTCTCCTCCTCTTTCACTAGTTCCTTGGGGGGGAACAGATCCTTGGCTTGGATGTACTCCAGGCTGGGGGGCCCCTCCTCACCCTGTGGGGAAAGCCTCAGCCCTAAGTCACCAGGCTCCGTTTGGCCCAGCAGACCTCATTCTGCTCCCCTCCCCTCAATAAACCTGCACAGACCCCCTACACACTTATAAAGGTTTGGTCACCAGAGGAAGGAAAAGGGGCCTGGCTTGGTGGGAGGGGAGAAGTGGAGGGGGTGCTCAAGCCTAGTCAGCCTAAGGGAAGAGTAAGGTCCGAAGAGGAACTGGGAGTCTGCACTCCTCGAAGAGCAGCAGAACCAAATAGAACCAATATTTCCCAAATGGAGGAAGAGAGAAAACTAAGAAAAAGAGAGAAAACAATGTGAGGGTAAGACAGAAGTGGGAACGGGAGGTGCTGCCCTGAGAAAGAGGAACCAGGTGTGGCAGCTGGATATGGGGACAGGAGGGAAAGCGGGCCCCTAAAGCCACAGACACTTCAGTCTGGTAGGTGAAGGAGACAAAGAGAAGTGGGTTGGGGGATTCAGTCCCATGCCTCTAGAGGGCCTTCAGGGATGCTTTCAAAAGGAGGATGTGTTTTGGAGCTGAGCTTATCTTCCAGTTAGGCCCACACTGCTCAAGAGCCTCCCCCCCCACCCCTCCACCTACCAAGCAACCTGCCCTGCCTACTGATAAGAGGGGAATTCCTAAGGAATACCCACAGCAAGCAGAAGTAACTCCTCTCCCAACTACCAGGGAGGGGTGAAGAGGGGATCCACGGGTCTGGGAGAAACCAGGAGACTCAAGGAAGGCCAGGGGAGAGAGAGAGGAGGCCTGGCAGCCACCCACGGGGGGTGGGGGTGGGGGTAAGGAGGGGAGGGGTGGGAACATCTGAGAGGACAGATGGGGGAAGCTGGGAAGGAGCATTAAGCCAGAGGGGGAGGAGGAGGGGAGGAGGGGAGGACTGGGAATGATGCAGAGGTACGGAGCCCTGCAGAGGCAGGGAAGATGGAGAAGAGAGGCTGTCTGGGGGACAGTCAAGGAGAAAAGACTGGCGTGTCAGGTGAGGTATGGAGTGGTGGAAGGGGGAGGGGAGTGGAGCCAGGGAAACAGCTCAGACATCCTGTGCTCCCCGACTGGCCCCGTAACATCCCAGACCAGCCACATCCCACATCCCCAAGCAGGGATGCTGCGGGTGGGACCAAGATGGAGAGGCGGAGGTAAAAGGATGTACCCCTGCAGGGCGGGGCCTGGAGATCTGCAGTCAAGGGCAGTGGCTGCGGGGCCAAGATGGGTCACAGAATTTCCAGCCCCCGCTTTCCATAATCCCCGGCCCCCGAAGATGAAAGCAAGTCCACGAAGGAAAAGGGAACCCCCCTTCCCCTGCCAGGGGCCACGAGAAGGGGGATGGGCTAAAATTCGGAATCGCCAAGGGCTGGCCCTGGGCGGGGCTGCGGGTGCAGTAAGCACTGGGACCCCCGGGCCCCCGCAGGCCAGGCTAACACTTACGAAGCAGCTGAGCATGGAGCAGGAGACGCGGGCGGTCAGGCTCATGGTCGCGGGCGGTCTGGGCCAGCGCACATGTCCCCGGAGCCGCTGCGCTGCCCGCCAGAGCCGGGCGCCCGCCGCATCCCGGCTGCGGGGCCCGCCAGGTGCAGCCGCGGCGACCAGGAGGCGAGCGCGCTGGCGGCGGGGCCTCGGCTCGGCTCCCGCGCGCCTCTTCCCTCCTGTCCACAATGGAGCGAGCCCGGCTCCGCCCTCCGGCACGAGCGCGGAAGGGAGGGGAGCCGGACGAGGGGAGCGCCCGGGGCCGCGCGAGGAGGGGCGTGGGGGGGGCGGATCCTCTCGGCCCCGCCCACGGCTCCAGGCTCCTCCCTCCTCGCGGCCCCTCGGCGGCGTGCGAGGGCGTCCTCAGGGGACGTGTGGGGGCTTTCTCAGTCTGGGCTGCGGGACTGCCCCCAGACCGCGTGAGAGGGTGAGGCAAGCCCTCCTACATCTTTTCATTTCCCATATTCTCAGGTGAGCCGGCCCACACCCCTCTTTTCACCCTCTGTCCCCATGCTCTCCCCACTGAGTTCCCCCAGTGCCTGTCCTGAATTCCCAAGATAAAGCCCACCTACGGTTTCAAGGCTTCCTCTTTTCCCTAAAACCACCACCTGCCATACCCCTGTCCACCAGTGTCCTCCAATCCCTGACGTCACTAAATCGCACTCCCTTTTTTTGCCCCTTAGAACAGACACTGGTCTATGCCAGGTTGGTCACACCACACTCCTGAAAGGGAAGTTCTCTAAGTGTTTTTATTCCATGGCCTCTGCCCAACCCTACTCCTTCAGCTCCATCTCCCTTTGTTTCACATCCTCTGAAGTCTGGATAAGAAAGTCCTTCTTGGAGAAGAATTTTTTAGGCTGGGAAAGAGAAGACTGGAACTACAGACCACAAAAGCTATGCAAAAACAAAGAGTAGGGTATGGATGGAGTTGGGTAGAGGGCCAAGGAATAAGGAACAGTGAGGCTCAACGTGTCCTCAAGAATCACAGAAGTTGCTGGTCAGAACCCCACACTTCCTGTGCCTGGTAACTTGCAGAAACCAGGGCTTTGGTTTTGCTTTGGTGGGGGTGGGGGGGGGGAATAGGAGAAAACCTGACATTGTATTAAGCATCTACTATGAGCCAGACAGGTTTCAAACATTATCTCAGTAAAACCTTTCTTTTTTTTTTTTTAAGATTTTATTTATTTATTTGACAGAGCGAGAGAGGGAACACAAGCAGGGGGAGTGGGAGAGGGAGAAGCAGGCTTCCTGCAGAGCAGGGAGCCTGATGCGGGGCTCGATCCCAGGACCCCGGGACATGACCTGAGCCAAAGCAGACGCCTAACGACTGAGCCACCCAGGCGCCCCTCACTAAAACCTTTCAACTCTCCAAGAATTAACCTGTTTTGCTGGTGAGAGGTCAGGCTTAGAAAGAAAATATGCGAGTTACCTAAGCTATTTAAATGGTGGTGCTAGGATTCAAAAATAGACTCGGCTAACTCTGAAGCCCATGGTCCTTTCGGAAAGTCACAGAAGAAAAAAGGAAGGGGGCTATTAGTGGGTGGGGACCAAGACCAGCAGGCTTTCTAGGAAGAGACCAGAACCACATACCCACATGCCTGCGGAGGGAAGGAGAGGTCCTCTCACCAACTGAATTCCTTAACCTGCACAGGGGACACTTGAAGAAACTGAAAAGATACAGCCAGAGCAAGGGCCTGCAACTCTCCGCTCTCTTTTCATCTCACTGCCTCCTCCTCCGAGTTCTCCGGGGTTAGGTAAGGGGTTCCCTGAACGTGAGATGAGAGAAGGGCATTTCCAGTTAATGGAAGGTATACAGGATCATTATCACCCCCACCCCTATTCCCTGCACAACCCAGTGATATTCGGGACCCCTTGAGGCTGCTCTCCTGCTATATATCCAGTCAGCTATGAGTGCAGGAGCTTAAAAGACAGCAGCATCTTAGAGCTGGAGAAGCCCCACCATTTTGGTGGAGTCACTCCTGATACAGCACCCACAATATTCGAGGGGCCCACTAGGAAATGCAAGGATCTTGAGATAAAGGAGGCCTGGTTTTTCAGACCAGAACAGAGAGCTTCCACCAGGGACCCAAGAAAAGCAAGAGAAGGGCCATTATGAAAGGCTAAGAGAGCCAGTGGTAGTATAGGGAAGGCATGGCATACATAGCATGTGCAGGAAAAGACTTCTAAGGCTTCCTGTATATTGGCTGATGTTTTGCAATCTAAAGAAACCCTAATTTATTTCCAGGAGAGATGAACCTGTTTAGAGGCTGAACAGAGTAGCATGGAGCTCAAGGTCCAGGAGAGGTAGGGCAGCTTCACAGAGAAAGACAGAAGGATTATAGAAAACACAATGGTCTGAGGAAAGAGAGAATACTCACCATTCTACTGTGGTGAGGGTCCTGGCTGTCTGCTTCTTACTGTAAAAAGACAGAAACAAGATTAAAGAGCACCATTAACATTACCTTAGAATCAGCAAATGCCACACATCTGCTCCTAACCTCTACAGCGAATTTCACAGAGAATCCGGCCTCTCCACAAGTCCCCGTGCTAGACAGAGGCAATGTGAGCTACGTGGGGAGAAAGCAACAAGTGATTCTGCAGGGCATGGAGTTGGCCACAAAGTTCTGGAGCAGGAATAAGTGTCATCCAAGATTATTCAGCAGAACTCAAGGGTCCCGATTCCCAGACCAGAAAGAGAAGAACACTCCAAACACTGTTCTTTTTGGGAAAGCAAAAGAACTGCCAACTCTGAAAAGAGAGGCTGCCCAACCAGGACTTAACTTCTGGCCCTGGAGGGACATGAATCCACAGGAACGCTCTGCCAGCCTCTAAGTCTGGGAGTAGCACCCACCTGACCTGTTTACTGGGGGCAGAGTCCAGAGCAGAGGACAAGAGGGAGGGGACCACAACCTGTGAGCAGAATGCCTTCTGGCAGCAGGACTGAATAGATCTGCTGAAAGTATTTGGCACTAAGTGGGATGCAGGTTTGTGGGAGGAGGCCACAGAACAGGGACAATTAGGCCACCCCAGGCCTCAGAGTCAGTACCTGTCAAATGGGCCCAAGCAACAGAAATTCAGGATGGGCCTCCTTGGCCCACTTAGGGATCCAGGCCCAGGTTTTACTGACACTTTCTTTCATGCCTGCTATCCGAGCTCAGGAGCAGTCCAGCAGTGCCCTGCGGAAGGCCGCGGGGATAAAAGCCTCCATCTGTGGTCCTGCCAGCCTCCCTGATCACAGCCCACCCGTCCTCACGGGGGAGCCAGCAAGAGGCAAGCCAGAGGTGCTGCCTCACCGCCCACTGGCACGCAGCCTCAGGGAAATGGAGGGAGGGAAGGAGGAACAAGGACCAGGGCTGGGATGCCCAGGGCTCCCGGACCAAGGGGATCTGGCCCCGGGCCGGGGAGGGGGGGGGGGAGGCGGGCCAGTCTGGCAGGAGAGCCCAGGTGTCCAGGTTCTAGAGGCGGAGCCTAAAGATTCGGAGGCGGGGCCCAGAATGACAGAGGGCGGGGCCCATGAAAGCCGGAGGGGCTGGGGCGGGGCGGGGCAAGACGTGGTCGTTGCGGTTCCCAGACTAGCAGTGCACGGGGCACGGTGACTCACCCAGGCGGCGTCCGCCCGACCCTCCGAGGCCGCGCTCTCACCACTTCCGTCTCCCCCAGCTGCCGAGGCCGCGCAGCTTCGACCCCACCACGGTGCCTCTTTCCCCAACCAATCGTATCTCCGGTCTGTGCCCGCCCTGGCCAATAGCCACACCAAGTCCCGCCCTGCCCCCACCACGCAGCCGCCGCCCTCACTCTTCACTCCGCTCATTGGTCAAGTGGGGCAGACGCCCTCCCAGCCTTCAGCCTATCGGGTGCCGGAAGACAAGACAGTACCTGGAGGGAGGAGGCACGGCCCCGGAGAGGAGGCTCGGCCAATGGGAAATCACAGCGCGTCCCTGCGGCAGCCAATGAGAGAGCAATAAGAGGGGGGCTGCTGGATGAGGCTCCAGGGGCCGGAAGTGGGGGTGGCTGTCGCCTACTGGTAGCGCAATTGGAGGCGGAGCCTTGTAGGGGCACAGGCCTTACAGCCACTTCCGGCGACGACCACGCCTTGGGTGTAGTTCTCAAATAGATCCCCGGTGGCACCTTAGTTTGTCCATTTCCAGTTTTTGGTTTCGCTGCGGTTATCTCGTCCCAAACCCGGAAAGGGAGAAAAGACCCCGCAGGCTAAGAGAGAAGGGAGGCCTGGGCGCGAGGTTCTGTCTTCCGTCTTCTCCGACTGGAGGCGGGAGTATCCTCTCTTCTGCGTCGTGACGGGTTCCTCCGACCCTTACTTTGCATCAGCGAACCGACCGTGCCGTCCTTCAGGACCTGCATGGTGCCGTCAGTCCCGAGTAAAGATCTCTCACTTGAGAGATATGAAATCTGGATCTCAGATTGCCACTAGCTAGCGGCGACCTCCTGGTCTGTAAAGAGAGTGGGAACAGGACTCACCCAGCTCTTTGCTCCTCCCTTCCTCTCTCCCCTCTGGGAAGCCAGAGTAGGCAGCATGGCGGAGGGTGGCCGCTGGAGGTCGCCATGGCCAAGCGATACCACCAACCCGGCAGAACTGGAGAACCGTTGATTCAGACTCTCAACCGATAGCTTCACTGTGGGGGGCTGGCCTGAAGGCTTTACATACCAGGCCCCGGCGCCAAATTGTCTTCACGTGTTTCTGTTTACAGAACATTGGAACTTTTACTACAGCTGGTAAATTCCGGCAAAACAGGAACCTTGCCCGTGTTCACTGCTTTAACTCCAGGGTCTAGAACAGTGTCTGCAACTTAGCAGATGCTTAATATTTGTTACATGAATATTGAACTCTTCCAGGACGATTGTACTTTACTCATTCCCAGCACTTACTATAGTGTTTGATGATCACAAGTGTTTCAGTATTTGTTCAGTGCTCTGTTACAGGCTTCCTAGAGGGCAGAGCTTAATTCTGTATATATCCCTTTCCCCAAATCAGGGGAAATAGGAAGTCAGGAGGCTGCATGCAGGTAATACCATGTTTTCCCAAGAGCAGATACCAGATCCAAAGCTTCCATAGAACTGAAAATACTGTATGTGGAAAAGATGGAGAGGATCAGGCCCCAGATCAGAGAGGCAGGATAGATGTGGTCAGTACAACAGGCCCCAGATAATAGAGGCAGGATAGATGTGGTCAGTACGAAGGAGAGGCCAGGTTGGATTCTAAGCAGAGACCGAACACTGTCATAGGAGAGGAAAGTTTCCCCTACTCCCTCTTTCCTACTAAAAGCCAGAAACCAGCACCCTTTCAAAAGTGGGTCCTAGGATCTTCTTGGTCTCCAGGAGGTGGTAAAGATACAGACAGCGACACCAGAAGGCAGCTATAGATTGGTTAAACTTTATTTCCTCTGAGTCTCTGGGGAGGCAGCAGGGATGTAAGGCGAAGTGGCAGTAGCTGCAGGGGCCTTAGCAGAGCTGGTGCTGGGAGGGGCCGGCATGGGCAGGACGAAGAGGAGATTTAAATATCCAGGATTGAAAGCCAGCTAATGCGTCTCCTTCATCTGTCTTTGGATTTTGTGCAACATCTCCTGCATCCGCCGCAGCTGGAACAGGCACACACAGCAAAATGGGGCCTTTTAGAGTCCTACAGTGCTAAGGAAGTGCCCCCAAGCTCTGATCCCTTAGCCAGGGCCATGGTAGCCCAGAGGTGTGATGGAGACCCTGGGTAGAACAATCAATCCACCAGTCCAGGACCCAGATAGGTACCGGGGCCAGGGATCTTCCTACTCCCAAACCAAGAAATACTGAGGTTTATAATTAAGCAGGGACCCTCCATGCTGTCAATCCCTACCACCCCATACTGCTCTCACCTCCTCATCTTTCTCTCGGATCAGCCTCTCTGTTTCTGGATCTGTCCCTGGTGGGACAGCAGGGATGGGGAAGTCGGTACCACTCTCTCGAGTCAGTTTGCTGAGGGGAAGGGGAAAAGGGGCTTGGTAAGGCTAGGGGGACCCCAGCACCTGCTTGGACTGAGCCCAGGGCCTGTAGAAGAACAAAGGAAGGGCTTGCTCTCACCCAAGGCTGCGCTTGGGATCCCCCCCGCTGCCAGCTCTGTCCTGGCTTGTGGCCATACTTGCGATTCCTTTCTTTCACCACCAGGCGGGTCATGCTCTGGATGCACTGTGCCCGGTAGTTCTCATAATGTGTCTCCCGCGTCACATCCTTCAGGTCCTGCATGTGAGTACGCACCAGCATTGTCCTCAGCTTCACAAAGTCGCAGTGTCCTGGGTTTTCCACTGCATAGCAAGGCTAGGGGTCAGCCAGGAGCATGGGGAGAGCCGCTGAGGGCAAGGAGATGCCCTGGTCACAAGCTCAGTGCTTTACCTTCCACGATGCCCCAGGGGTAGAGCCGGCCCCGAACTCGCCGCCCTCTGGCCTCTACCACAGTGTTGCTGCCAATTACAGCAAATGGGATGCTTTCCTGGAAGAAGTTGGGGGGGGCCTGTCAATACCCCCCATTCTCACCTGTTCTTTTCCACCTATATCTTTATTTTCTCTGCTTCACTCTAGGAAAACAGGGTCCTTTCCCACCCCTTAAAAAGAATTCTACTTCCCTCTTCTGCCCCGAAGAAACAAGATGGAAAAGGGATGCCCTGGAGTGGCCCCACCTTTAGGGCTTGGTCCTGTAATTTGAAGTCCTCATCCTCATCAGAGTCGCAGTCTGGGAACTGATAGACCTTGATTCCAAAGCGCTCAATCTCCTCTCGGATCTGGCAAACACATGAGGGGCCCACGGTTCTGGCGACCCCATCCTTTCCAGAAGCCCACCTGCTCCCCTCCCCCCACCAGCTTCCCTCACTTTGCGTTTCTTGCGCTCCACTTCAGGAGGTGTCAGCGTGTCCGCCTTGGCCAAGATAGGCACGATGTTGACCCGCTGATGCAGGGCCTTCATGAATTCAACATCCAGTGGCCGGAGCCTGGGGAACAGGAATGTGTCACCCCGGGCTAGCAGCAGCCCTGCCCCTGGCGCTCTCGGCCGGCTCCCTTAGCAGCACCTGGCGGGCTCAGGAGCCTCAGGCTCGGACCGTACCCGTGGCCGAAGGGTGAGATGAAGTACAGGCAGCAGTGCACCCTGTTGTCTTGGATGTTCTTGCGGTTCAGGCCACTCTCGTCTCGGAAATACTGCTCAAACTGCTGGTCGATGTATTCTGCCACAGGCTTCCAGCTGGGGCAGGGGACAGACAAGCAGAGAAACTGGGGAGCTCGGGACCACAGAGTAGCCCACGCCCTGGGCAGTGTCCTCAAGGCTCTGTTATTCCCTGGCTGCCTGCCCACATCTTCAGGGAGGTACCTGGGGGCAACAGGGGTGTATCTCGCCTGTCCCACTAGAAAACCGGACGAAGCACACAGGCGAAGTTCAATAAATACTAGTTTGAGGAGAGGAAAAGACCAAGGTGACCAAACAAACCAGTAAGAATAAGATGCCTGCAGGTTAACGCCACCTGGAAGCCCTCGGTCACGTTCACAGTCAGGTTCATAGTCCCAGCCTCCAAACCTTTGTTCATGTGCTTCTACCCTCGCCTCCACCTCTCTAAACCCACCCCATACTTCAAGGCCATAGCTAAGAACTCTCTCTTCCGTGAAGACTCCTTCCAGTGTACACAATGCTCTCCCCTTCTCTCCACCACACAGTGAAATCCTTTATGTATATATATATATATATATATATATATATATATATATATATATACACACACACACATTCAAGAACTCCAATTTTCAAGTCTTTTGCTCTTCTGTTATTTAGCTTCATCCTCACTGACAGGTGCCCTGATAGGTGGACATATAAGCACCGTCACTTTCATTTCATACAGGAAGGAACTAAATCTGCAGCGGCTAAGAGACAATCCAGATCATTTTGGCTAGCAAATTCTCTACCCACACAAGCCCTTGACCTTCTGACTCCTCAGCGTGCTTGCTGCTACACTGCTTGACCTATTTACTAACTTGAGTTGATTGACACACATGTGAGCGAACTGCTGTCCCTTACCCCCCACCCACCCCCACCCCCACCCCCACTAGGACCACAAGCCTCTCAGTGACCAGGATGATTCACACTTGTTCTGTATCCTTTAAAATGCCCAGCACTGGCTGGACACCTAGTATATGCTCAATAAATTCCTGCTGGTTGACTAAATAAGCGTATGTGCAGATGCATGGCCTGTGAAAGGCCAAGCAAATGAAATTATTATTATTAGGGAAGGGAAGAGGAGGCACGTAGACTGATTGAAGGAGGGGATGATACTTGCTACAGTAGGAACAAGGTGCTGGTTGGGGTAGAGTTTCATGGCGAGCCCCAGGTGCTGAGACATATACCTAGCGATGATGACACGGAGGCCACCTCGATCCATCAGGAATATTTCCATCAGGGGCGCCTGGGCGGCTCAGTTGGTTAAGCGACTGCCTTCGGCTCAGGTCATGATCCTGGAGTCCCTGGATCGAGTCCCGCATCGGGCTCCCTGCTTGGCAGGGAGTCTGCTTTGCCCTCTGACCCTATCCCCTCTCATGTGTTCTCTCTCATTCTCTCTCTCAAATAAATAAATAAAATCTTTAAAAAAAAAAAAAAAGGAATATTTCCATCAGGAGACGACGTACCATGTGCCAGCACAGTGCCAGGGCAAGACTATAAGAAGAAATGGCCCTCCCCTCAAGGCTGAGACTCTGCAGTTGAAGATGAATCTGTGTGCTAAGCCAAAACATCACATACAGTAATGATAAAGCATGTCATGGGGACCAGAGCACAGAAAGGTCTGTAAGGGTCTGATGAGTCTGTGGGGCAATTACCCAGGGTCAGCTTTCTGGAAGGGCCACCTGTGCAGTCAACACAGGGCCCTGATCTCAGAAGGGCCCACCCTTGGTTTGCTTCTCTGCTGTGGCCATCTTGAAATTCGTCAGCATTTTCAACAACGGGCCCCGCACTTCTGTTTAGCACTGGTGCTGCAATTATGATCTTAAAATCCATGAGTGTAATGTAAACAGCTCTTTAGTTTTTAATGCACATTCACATGCATCATTCAGGGTGATTTTCAGATCAACTAGGCAAGGTGGTAAGGGCAGGTATGTTTCAGCTAAAGAAACGGTAATGCAGTCATTTGCTCAAGCCCACACAGTTACTAAATGCTGAATCAAGGTCTGAACTCAGTCTAGTGGTCTTAGCACCCCTTGCCTGATTTCATCAAGGGCACCACCTCCTCTCCTGTCTTCATCATTCATTCTGCTTCTCATCTACTCACTTGGGTCTGGCCATTATCTAAGCATCCCTTCCAGTTCCTGAAAGAAGAAAGCCAAGGATGATGGCGTGTGTGGCAAAGCCACCTTTTCTTCTAGCCTAGAGGGTGCTTGGAGTTTAAACAAAGTTCAACCCATTTGTCTCCCCTTCGCCTCTTCTTTCTCCTCCTCACCCCTTCCTCAAGGAACTCTCATCCCTTTAATAAAAGTGGTTTGTGGCACCTAAAATGTGGCTGGTGAAAGAAAAGGAAGGAGGGAGGGGGATGTTTATTGAGCAACTACTAGATGTCAGGCCCTGTGCTACATGTTTTCACATGGGTTTGCTTTTCTGATACTTTCTTATCTTGCGTCTTCGCCCCCATTATAGAAGTATAGGTCGGAGTCAGAAAAGACGTTAAAGAGCATCTGTTCCAACCCTCTCCCTCTCATTTCACAGGAAGAGACAGCTGCCCAGTAAGGGGCGGTGGTGTGCTCGAGGCCACAAACTTTCCTCCTGAGAATTCTGGTTATGTCTGTGCCTGTGGGTGCGCCCGTGTGTGTGTGTGTGTGCGTGCGTGTGTGTGTGTGTGTGTAATGGGAAGCGGGCAGCTGGGGCTGTGCTTGGTCAGACATACCACTCTGTGTTGTTGACTGCATCCCCAAAACCCGGTGTGTCCACAATGGTGAGCCGCAGCCTCACACCCTTCTCTTCTATGTCCACTGCGTGTTTAGTGATCTCCACCGTTTGCATGATCCGCTCTGGAGAAAGGGGAAACTGAGGCCAGGGCAAGGGCAAGGACCTGCCTAGTCAGGACAAACCGCCCACCCCAACCAGCTCTGCTGCCCAGACTGCCTCATCCACACTGCCCCCCTTCCCACCCCAAGCTGCCTGGGGGCCTGTTCTCTGGGAACCAGCAAGGAGCACATTTCCCAACACAGGAAATGCCGGTGGCTGTTGGCTCTGGCCCCAGCCTCTTCTCTGCTCCCGGCTCTTTTCTTGGATTCCTGGAATCCTTTGGGGGTCAGAGACTCACTCAGAGAGCAGGATTCTGGTCCCTGCCCTGCTTCGGCACCCAAATCTTTAGGGAGCTGGCTGGTGGACTGCCAGGCTAGATAGGCCTATGGAGAGATGCCGTCAATCCCTCTAGGAAGCCATGGTTTCCTGCCTGCTGGGGAAGGCCCCAGGCCCCAGGCTCAGGCATGGGTTTGATTTCCCAAGTCAAGTCTGCATGCCTGTCTTCACACCCCTCTCCTTTCCTTACCTTCAGCACTGAGGAGTTTCCGGTCCCGGTACAGATCAGTGAGGAAGAGGCTATTGACAAGAGTGGATTTCCCCAAGCCAGACTCTCCTGACGGGGAGAGAGGACAGAAGATATGATCAGAAGATATGTAGAAGAGCTATGGCCAAGAGGCAACCCCACTAGAACAAGGTGTAGAGGGAGCTGCTTTCTTATCTAATTGGGAAGAGACATATTGGGAAGGGACATTGAGAAGGTCATAGCACATTAGAGCTTGAAGGAATCAGCGAGAACAGCTTGTCCAGCCTTCTTATTTGAATGAGGCCCAGCGAGGGTAAGAGGTTGCCCAAGGTCACACAGAAAAAGGCAAATATTAGAAAACTGTTGATCAAGTGTTCTTTGTACCACTTCAACACCCCCTCGCCCCCCACATACACACTTTTGGCCACCCACAGCTCCTGGTTATTTTGCCAAAAGGCACAGTCACTGGCTGCTTTTTCCTTCCTTACCCACACCCCCTCCCCACATATATACCATCCCTTTCTGCAACACCCCTACCCAGCCCAGCCCTTCCCCTGCTCTACCTGCCACCATGAGGGTAAAGTCAAAGCCCTTCTTCACGGACTTCCGGTGAACTTGATTGGGGAGGGTCGCAAAGCCCACATACTCCTTGTCGTCCTAATGGACAGGAAGGCAGAGTGCATCAGAGCGGGAGGCAGGAGGGGCCCCAGGACCCAACACCAGCCTTCTCCCTCCCTCCTAGGTCTCTGCCCCAGTCCTAGAGGAGTATTGTCAGACTCCTTCGAGGCCCCCTCTGGGGCCACCAGCTAGGCTCCTGGCCTGCTAACAGTCAGTTTCCAATGCACATGAGCGTCAACGCCACGGAGCCGGGGCTGACACAGGACAGAGAGGCCCCAGCTCATCATGCACGCATGCGTGTGTGCACACCTATGCACACACACGCGCACATACACGCACATACACTTGGGATCTCTCTGCTCCCTCCCTGGGTCTTCCTGCCCCAGCCCTCTGAAAAACCAAGGCAGGGCTGGAGGCTCTACCTCAGAGGAGTCATAGGGATCAAGCTTGCCCCAGGGGCTGCGGGGCCGGGCTGAGGGGCTGAGAGGGGCCGAGGAGCAGTACTGCTGGCTGTCAGAGGCCTGCGGCCGGGAGGGGGGTCTGAACTCCAGGTCATCCTGGTAGAGGTCCGGTGCCTGGGGCCTTGGCTCCAGGACTTGGGGCCCGGACCCCCAGGTCTTGGCCTCTGGTTGGTGGCAGTTCTCGCTTCCTGGGAAATCCTTCATGAACTTGTTCAGTTCTGCATCATCCGTGTCCTCCAGGAAGCGCTTGATCTGGGGGTTGGAGGTGGGGTGGGGTGGGCAGGTAGGTGGCACGAAGGGGAGAATGAAAGAGGAAGACCAGAGAAGGTGAGAGGGAGAGAGAGGAAAGTGCTTGTGGTTAGAAGGGAAAGAAACTGCACTAGCAGCCAAGCAGAGGAAGACCCCTCCCTCATCTGCTCCTGTGCCCCGCCCAGCTGAGACTCCAGGAGGGACCCCAAGATCCTGGAGCAGCCCCAGGCAGCCCCCGAAGTCCTCGCAACTGCTGTTGGGATCTGAGGAGCTCCAGTCCTGGTGCTCCCTCTCAACGGGGTGCTCACCGCTCTGCCCTTGCTGGGGGTCCGGCCAAGCCAGGGGCCAGGGACTGCCCTAACAGCCAGCAAGCCAGACTGAATAAGGGGGAGCAATAGAGGCGTGAGAGCTGAGAGGAGGACGTGGTTCCGGATTCAAGGAGAGTGCGGGCAGTCAGAATGGGGCAGGGCAGGAGGGAAGTAGGACACGGTGCAGGGAGCTGCCGGCCCAGGTAAATCAGGGGCCAGCAGGGGGCTCTGTGCCTGCCCTCAGTGCAGGTCAGTGAGCTCTAGGACGGAGGGGCAGACTCTGCTGGAGGTACTCACTGCAAAGAGCTCAGCACAGCTGATGTGACCCCCCCTTATCCAGACACCGTGCCACACCGGAACCTGTGTCGAGGCCCCGGAGAGAGGATTAAACCTGCCAGTGGATGCTGAGCGCGGGGTGGAAGGGAACCGGGAGGGACCCAGTGAGGGAAGATGGGAGGACTCTAGGCTGCTGACACCCCTAACTGGGAGGGACAAATGGGAGGAAGCGCCCATCGGTTGTCTCTCACCCCCTCTGCCTGGGGTAAGCTTCAGCCAGCAGTGCAGGAGGGGATCTGGCCTGAGCCCTGAACCACAGGGGTGGTAGGCAAAGAATGGCCAGCTCCTCTGTAGAGACCTGTTCCCCCCCATCTCCAACTTGGAAGAGAGGCCGCTCCCCCCAACTCCTGCACACTTAACTTAGAGTTAAGGTGAAAGAGATTGGAGTCCTTTGGGAGTGGAGTCTGCCTGGGAGTGTGCACATCCACTCTAGACCCAAAAACTTCCTCTCTCCTTTGGGAGCCAGCCCCCTTTGTGGGGTGCCTGGCAGTGCTGGGCTCAGCTCTGCCTCACAATACCCACATGCCACCTCCAGACAATGGACAACGGCTGGCTTCAGCGGCTGACTCACTCCCTGGGGACTGGCCAAGCCAGTGGGGGCTATCCCAGACCACTGTGGAGTCCCGGCCCGGGTGAGGGGAGACAAGATGGCCACAGTCTTCTGCAGGTCCCCAGTTAACAGAGGGAAGAACTGAGGGAGGCAGACAGGCACATTGCCAGGTTTATGCCAGAGGGTAGGGACTGAGACAGCAGAAGGCTGCAGGGAAAAGTCCCCTAAGAACTACCTCTAGGCTGTCTCCTCTCACGTCCCCACACCTGCTTGTAGCCACAGTCTCCAGGGCCCACCTGGACAGAGGGAAGGAGAGAGGCCCTTTAGCCTGGAACTGGAACCAGCATGTAGGGGCTTAGTGACCAAAAGAGGCTGTCCTGAAGCAAGCCTAACAGGCTTTCACACTGATAGTATTTGTGGGGTTCCAGTGGAGTAACTGTCCATCCTAGTTTGTTTGTTGTCCTAGCATAGTGATTAAGTGTGCCCCTTTTCACTCTCAAAGTGTCCCGGCTTGGAGAATTCATTATATGGCAACAGAGAAGGGATGGGGCTGGGGGTGGGAGGAGGGGTGTAGCAGGTCTTGTTTTCTGGCAGCTAGAGGCTGGGGAATTCCAGGAAATCCTGCCTCTCTGCATAACCCCACAGTGACCCAGCCCTTGGTCCCGGTGAAAGAGAGAAAACTGTGCTCCACCTGGTTTCCCCAAGGGCACTGAGCAGAGGGGTAGCAGTTAAGGAAGAAAGGAAGACACTGATGGGACCCCTACCATCCCCAGTCTTCCAATAGTCACCAGGAACCCAGCATTCCTGGGTTCCCTGCCAGTCTTGGCTGCTCATCAGGGAGGGGCCTACAGGGGCTCTAGACAAGAAGTCAGGACACTAGGGTCTTCACCTCCTATCTCTCCTCCCCCACCCCCAGCACTCACAGTGACCAAATCATTTTTTGACTTTGAGCCCCAATCCCCATCAAGGCAGTGGGGGAGACAGGTCAGGTCCCCCCCATCTCCCAGAATAGCACCTTACCCCAGCTTCAGTCCTGTCCTCAGGGACAGAACTGCCTTGCCATCCCAGTGAACGGTCCATGTCCCACGCTTCGGACACCCTGTCGGCAAGCTCTAGGTCTAATTTTATCTCCCAGGCAAAGTTCCTCGCACACTGAAACAGCCTGGTCTCGATGCTCTTGTAATCCAGCTTCCTGGCTTGCTCCTTTCCCTTTCTCTTTGACCCCCCCTGTCTTTGTCAGGGGCCAAAAAAGCCTGTGGAATGTCGTTCCCCACCCCCTCCTCCTCCCTTTCCCTTGGCTCCCACCCTCCAAGGACAGCTCAGCTGCAGCAGGATCACTCTGTTTCTCTGCAGTCCCCTCCTCCTCTGATTGGCTGTCCCATGACGCCTGCCCGCTGCCTACCCCGGTGGGCACAGCACCAGCCTCCCAAGTCTGTCTGCAGCACAGGCTCTTGATCAACCTGGCCTCTCCTATTAACCCCCAAGGACCCCGAGGCCTGCCAGAGGGTCGTGAGCTGTCCCCAAGGTGACCTGGCCCATCAGTACATGGGGACAGCCACCCAGGAGACTCCACTCCCAAAGGACTCCAATCTCTTTCACCTTAACTCTAAGCAATGCTAAAGGAGGGTGGGAGGTCTTAGAATCCCTTGGAAATATGTTCTTATGGGAAGAGCCCTGCTTTTCTTCCCAAGTGTCCCTTTTTGTTTTCCCAGCAGGGAACCCCACTGTCTTCAGAAATCTGCCCCTGGATTTCCTTGCAGAGTCCCAGCCACACCCTAGGATACCTGACCTGTGACTCATGGGGACCTATATCACTTCCATCACCCCACTGCTTCAAGAGAGTCCGTGGGGATGCTGCTAGCACTGGGTCTCTGAGGGGCATGGGTCTGGGCCAAAGGGAGGCTGGTATCCCAGAGGCTTCAGAGCCAGGAGTTCGGTGAATTAGGTGGGAGACAGACTGAGGGGCCTGGCTGGGAGTGTGCACGTGGAGTCAGAAGACCAGTGTTTCTGGGCTGGCCAAAAACACCCTCTGTGATTTTGAATATTATCTTAATTTCGGGGCCTTAATGTCCAATTATGAATGGCCCTGTCTTGCCTCCCAGGAAGGCTGGGGAGAGATACCTCAAGCTGTTTTGAACCTGAGGAGAGAAGGTACATTTCAAATCACAGGATTATTAATAATGTTGGCCGGTCATTCTTTTCCCTCGAAAACTAAAACCCCTTTGGTCTCCTAGGCTGGGGAGCTCTCCCCACTGTATCCACTGACCTCCGAAGTAGCTGGGACACTGATCTCCTTTCAGAGAGAGACCCCTTCCAGAGGAGTCTGGCTTGACATGAACCAGTCAGCCGAAGAACTGGTCCTCAAAGGCCTACAGCTGAGGACTCTGGTGGTGGTGGAGTGTCTTTAATTAGAGAGGAACAGGGTGGCTTCAGCCAAGCTGAAAGCACGGAGACCTCAGCTGAACTGGACTTAGTGTGTGGCAGAAAAAACCCCTCTTGGTCCCTGCTGGGCTTGGCACTGGGGACAGTCAGTGCTCCCCCAGGCTTCCATCACTGGAACAATCACTGTGTCCGTACCCATGTGGGGAGAAGCAGGGCAGGGATAAAGACAAGCACCACTTGGCCTCTCCCAGGAACCCCCCTCTGGGGAAGGTCACAAGGTCACCGAGACTTCCTAGCCAAGGCTTGGGCCTCAGCCTGGACACAGCTTGAAAGACAAAAGCCCAAAATGTTGGCCTTTCCAGATTTGGAAGCTTCTGATTCCAGTGGGCCCAGGAAGTTCCCTTCTGGAGGCTGTCCACAGCCAGCATCCTGCCCCACAGGCTGGTCACAGATCTCCTCCTTCTGTAACGGCCTGCACCTCCCAGTGCCGAGGGCAAAGGCTGGGGGGCTTCCAAACTGGGAGGAGAGGCTTGCATGGGGCCTGGAGGCCCTGACCCCCCCGCATACTGTGTCTGTTGCAGGCTCTGGCAGGGATGGCAGGGGAGCTGGCACCCTAACAGTCAGACATCAAAACTTCCCACCTGGGGGCCCCAGGAGGCTGGCGGGGGTGACTATTTCTCCTCCAGACAGGTGGCAGGAATGAGCTCCCCCACCCCCCACTGCTGCAGAGGGACCTGGTTTGGGAGTGGGGGAGTGTAGGATGCAGCAGGAGGAAGCTTCCCCATGGTTCCTGTCTCAGAGGCAGAGGGACAGAGCTGATCCCACGGGTAGGATGGTGGGCTGGGCTTCCCTCTCTCAGGGGTCCCTGGGCAGAGCGCGCAGTGGGAAGAGCCTGGGAGCTGCTCTGTGCCAGGCGGCAGGAAGGAGGGCCCAAGCGTCTCACCATCCCTCCTGGGGAGGCAGACGGTGTTTGTAGGCCTCCTCTGTGTGTTTTCCAAAGGAAGTTGGTACTGGCCCCTGAACCCAGGGTAGGTGGGTGAGGAGGGGTCAGCCGGGTAACAGCTGACCCAGGCAAGGGCGGGAGACCCTCACCTCCGCCTGTCGCTGACGCGCCCTCCCCAGCCCAACATGCGCGTCTCTGCTGGCGCCCTCCCCCCGCTCCGCTCAGCACCGACCCACCCCTCGGTCCAAAAACACCGGCAGCATCCCGGGGCTCGCGGCCCGCTCCGTCGCTGCTCGGATCAGAGGGAGAAACTTGGAAGCGGCGACACAGAGACGTCCACCAGCAGTGCCCGCCTGTGCCCGCAGCCGGAGACAGCGCCTCCCGCCCCGCACAGCCGGGACTGCTGCGCCGCGGGTCCCCGCGGAGCCGCCGGGAGCAGCGGGCCCTGCGCGCCCCGGCCCTGCCCCGCGCCCGCGCGCCTTACCATGGCTGCAGCCCGGGCCGGGCCAGCTCCGCCTGGACAGCGCCCGAGCGACCCGCGGCCGGAGCTGCGAGCCGACCTCGCCGGACAGCCGGCCCCCGCCCGCCGCCCTGAGTGCGGACCGGCCGGGGGCGGGGCCTGGCGGCGGGGGCGGGGCGAGCCGGCCCTGAGGCGGGGCCTGCCCTCCGAGATCGCGGGCTCCTGCAGGGGTGAGGGCGGCCCGCGGTGGGTGGTGAGCGGTGGGTGGGCCTTGCAGACCGAGACCCCGGGAAGCGCAGGGTGCCCAGAGGCGCTCAGGACAGCGCTGCACTGGTCACCTGGCTCTTCCTTACTCAGCCCCTAAGAGTGGCCTGTTCAGGCAGCACATGACGGTGGGGGCTTGAGCAAATGCCCAGAGAAAAAGGAAGGGTCCACCTGGCATCCCCAGGAGATGTTTTTGGAAGGAGAGGGGGTTGGGCCCACGAGTTGGAAGAGAAACCATTAGTTACCAAAGGTTTGCAGGAAATGAACCCGGTTTATGTCCAAGATAACAGATTGTCCCTACCCAGTCCACACCTCCTAAGGTAGAATGTCGGACGTTCTCTACCTTTACCCAAGCTATGAAGAGGAGACAAGAGGTTCCCTTCCTGCAGGACCCTAGATTAAAGATTAAAGAGGATTTGCTGCATAAATTATCCAGGGATCATCTGCTGGAAAGGTGGAAGGGAAGAGGCCTGGTGGCCTTTATGGGGCAGTTAAAGCCTTGTCTGGGGCTGAGGAAAGTGGGAGGGCCTGGGGAGAGGCCCAGCCCAGGCCTGAGCCAGTTCTCTGCTGGGCAAGCAGGTGCGATGCTGTGGGGACAGATGCCCCAGCAGCTTTAGAGGCATTAGAGGCTCAGAAGGGTCAGAGCAGCAAAGGAGAAGTAGATGCTTAGAAGGTGGGGAGTTGATAGGGATTTCCTGAGCTAATACAGGTCTGAGCTGGTCAGGCTTCTGTGGAAGTTTCCAGAAGCATGCCTCTCCCTGACTCCCAAGAGCCTTCCCCCAGGGCAGGCTGACTGGCCTGAATATAATTTAGACAAAACTGAGGCCCATGCACAACATGGCTCTCTCTCTTGGTAGAAGGGCCCGAGCCTGCCTACCCTATTTCAGTCTGATCTGTGACCAGTGGCCATGGTTCGGATCAAGTTAGAACTTAGCAGAAGGGCCTAGGAATGCAGATGAGAACCAGCTCAGAAAACATGGCGTGGCTATTGGAGATGTTATTGGATATTTGGCCCTGGTGGACTGAAGGATGGAAGGGGGGGTGCCATTGCTTAAAGAAATCAGGGGCATTCATAAGCTAGTGCGTTGAGGAGAAAACTTCCTAGCTGGGTGACCTTGGGCAACTCACTTTACCTCTCTGGACCTCATTTCCCACACCAGAAAATGAAGGGATTAAATTAGGATAGGGACCAGCAGCTTGGCTCGGATAAGAGGGAACCTCTGAAGGTATAGAAAGGTTCCTGGAAAAGGCCTGGGCTAGATCAAGAGATCTGAAGCTGTACTCAGGAAAACAAAGACATGAAAGAGTTTCTTTAGAGAAAAACCAATGGCTATTGGAAGGCTGCAGAAGTACAAGCAGCTGCTGCCGTCAGACCTGAACATCAGACTCCAGCTACACAAAGCCCCACTGTTGGGAACTAGCTGTAGGCCACTAGTACTCATGTTTGCACTCATAAGACTACCTCTTGGGTGCTTCCACTGGCATTCTGCACGGCCTGGGCTGGGGGTGCTGGGCCAAGGGGAGAAAGCCTATGTCAAGGAAGACAGGCCCCATCACAAAGCCTTGTTTTCCACAATTTTAAGTTCCCTCCTCCCCGCCACCCCCCCCGCCACCCCCCACCCCCCCGCCAGGCCTGGCTGTAGTCCAGGTGTGGACACAGACACATCTCAGAAAGCAGCTCAGCTAGCTCATCCTCAGCTGCGGCTGGAATCCCAGCTCTGCTCTGGCACCTGCTGCCCTGTGTGTCCTGAGGCACATTGGTGCCAGCTTGTTTGAGGGAAGTGAGCCCCTAGAAGAGGCCTGGGACTGTGGAACTCATCTCTAAGCCAAGACTCCTAAGGTCTTGATGCTCACAGTGCCTTTGTAATCACTCTGTCAGATGCCCAACAGGAAGCATGCTGGGCAAAATAAAAGCTAAAGGCAGACTTTGAGCCATTCCACCCACGAAAACCTCGAGTGCTGACCCTGCCGCACTCTGGGTTTCTGAGAGAACTTGGCCTAGGCTTAGGACCCCATGCCAGCTTTGGTGACCATCTCACTGCCTGAATGTCTCTTCCCCTCCCTAGGCCTCTGTTTCTCCATTGAAAGACAGGACTGGACTCCCCACAACTCCAGCGCTTGTGCTCTGGGTCGGGGCAGGTGGAGCCTCACACCTGGGTGGAAGCAGGGCCGAGATATGGCAGCCCAGGTAGGAGTCACTGACCACTGAGTGCTCCTCCCCACCTCCAGTTAGCACGCGGCCTGGCCAGCCTTGCCTCAGTGCCCCTCGGCTCCTGGAGCGCTGACTCTTCCTTAAAATTCAGTATCCCACCAGGAATTGATATCCTTGACGAGAGTAGAATTTCCCAGGCACTGCTGGAGTGGGGGTATTCAGGCCAAGGCTCTGGGGAGTGGACACTTTGTTTGGCACAAAGCCTGACTCTCCTGAGAAACTCAGATCAGCGCACACCTTCAGCCTGCTAGCCAGGGCTCCCTCTGCTTAGGTCAGGCCAATGGGGTCTGTGTGAAAAAACTCCTGGCCCCCTCCATTGGATCTTTCCTGCCTACCCACGGGTGAAGGTTGTGGGGCACCAAATTAAACAAGGATGCTGCACGTGGGCCAAGCTAAAGGCCCAGGTTCAAAAGCCAAGAATAAATAGTGATTACCACAGGATTTCAGATCTGTATGACTAGCAGAGGCCACTCTTGCCTCTGGGTAGTAGAGTTTCTCTTAAGTGGTACAAGAACTAATTGTACCTCCCTTCCCCCAGAGGTGATGAGTCACTGATGACATAGACAGAGGGCCCTAGTGGGGCCAAAGAGCTAGCACTGGGTTGTGTCTTTCAAGGAAACCTTAGCCAGTCTGTCCAGAAAGGTCTGTGGTGGAGAAATCAATACCCCAAGCCCCTCCCCTGCTCCTGCTGTTCCCCAGTGTCCCAGGATCCTGGGGCAGGCCAGAAATGTGAGTGGCAAGGCCAGGGAACACTGCATTTCCTGGCACCTGCTCTATGGCTATGGTGAGGGGCAGTTCTGGAGCCAGCAGAGGGCTAGAGGCCAGCCAGAGGGCCTTTCCAGCACCTTCTCTGCAGTAGGGCAGGGACAGGAGCTGAGAGATGGAAGGGACTTACATCTGCACAGGAATGTGACCCCCTTCAAGGGCCCCCACCTCACCTCCCAGCTTCTTCTTGAATATCTTCCATGGCTAAAAACTCACTGACTCTACCGCCCTTCAATCTTTGGGCAGTAATTTACCAAAGGTCTTCATCATATGGAGTCAAAATTTGTGTCTACCTGGACTTCACCCTCCAAGTGCCTCTACGCTAGAAGCTTTGCTAACTCATTTCACTGGACTTTGTTTTGTTCTTCAATGTCCACACCCTTTCAAGTGACACATCTGTATACTTATCTCTCCCAAACTAACCACAGCCCCTCAAGGACAGGGAATATGTCTTCTATTTTAACCTCTACTCATTTCAGTTCAGTGAACATGTGATGTAATGTCTTCCTGGATGACCAGGCCTCTACCCCCAGGAGGTGTCTGATCAATATGAATTGACTGAAAGGATTCATTGATCAGTTTTCCACTCTGATTTTTGGAGCACAGACAAGCCTTGAGGCTCTGGGCTTCACTGACCCAGAATTTGCCCTTCATTCTGGCCGCTTACCAGCTCATACTCACCTCCCAGCCTCATAGTTCACATGCAAAGACACAAATGTTACCCTCCCTAAAGCCTTTCCCTTCATAATCTGTGATATCTGAAGGTACTGCTGAAATATTGAGAAGTTACTTTCCAGGAAGATGTGGCTATGGAAGAAGGGTTTCCACACCGTGTGTGAATCCCTAGGGCAGGATGCTCCCTAAAGTGCTCTTGGTTTTGAGGAGCCAGCTCTGAGCCTCAGTTTCTCCATCCATGAAATCGGGAGAAAAAGTCCACCTCATGAGGTTGCTGTAAAGCTTCACTAAGGTAACACGCTTAGAATGGTGTAGCCACTAAAATGAGTGGTGGTTATTATCTCAGCTAACAAGAAAATTATCAACACCAAATCAGCAACTGTCAGCTGTCATAATGTCAAATGCTTTCTCTCCAAAAAATGATGAATGTGCATGTGTAATGGGTGTCGAGGGACGAGAGAAGGGCCTGAGACTAAAATGACATCGGAGTGCCCACACTGCCACCAACTGTAGAGTCAGCCCGTCCAGCTAAACAGCACTCCAGTCTCTAGAAAGCAGGTCTTGGTTTCAGACTTACTGAGCCGAATTCCCAAGCGCAGCCATTGTGGAGACTCCCGGAGCGAAATGACTTTGCTTGTGGTGGGCGTGCCGAGGAAGTGACTCTGGCCAGTGCTGCCCTCCCACCTTCAGGGCCAGAGCCTGAGCTTCTCTCAGGAACTGCCTCACATTCTGTGCCCCTCCTCCAGGCGATCCTTCAGCCCCCACAGGGCAGCTGTCACTCGCCTCTGCCCTCATGGCAGCTGAGCAGAGGAGGGGAGAGGGACATGGCCATCTCTGTCACTCAGGATAACCTTCCTGTGGCTGAGCAGCTGTCAGGGTGGCTTCTGTGGTAAGATTTTCTTCCTCACCCAAGGATGCTCCCTGCCTGCTGAAGCCAAGCTCCCTCATCTACCCAGGCCTGCTATTGCTCGTCTTACTTGAAAAACCCACCATCTCAAACACCACCAAGCTACTCTGACAGCAAGATACAATGTTGGAGATGGGTTCCAAGAGGGGACCAAGGGGCTTCAGGAAATACACGAGAAAGTCCAAAATAACATGTGGCAGATTCTTCCCCATGTGGGATCATTCTGAGAAGAACAAAAAACCAAGGGATTCTCGTCTCAGTTCCACCATCAAGCCCAAGGGAGAGGCATAGGATTTTCCTGCCCCCATTTCATAGGCAGAGGGACAACCTGCTCAGGTCTCACAGTGCAGGCAGGATGTCATCCCCCTGCCCTGTGTTTCCGGGGGCTCCTGCTGACATACACTGCACCTTGGCCTGTCCTAGGGTCACCATTTGTCCTAGTTTGCCCAGGACTGGAAGGGGTCCCAGAACACAGGATGCTAAACCAGGAACATCCCAGGCAAACCCTGATGAGTTGGTCAACCTAGGTTGTCCCCCAAAATAGCAAGTGTGGGTCAGAGGTTACCAGCCTCCCATCCAGCTCTGGACTCCACTGCCCATGGTAGCTGGAAATGAACAAGGCACCATCTGACAGGAAAAGCAGCTGGGTGGCAGGGGTCAGGCTGCTATGAAAAGCCCCCCGAGGTGCCCTGCCCCATTTTCAGCAGCTCTGCTCCATTCTTTCAATTCCCTCTCTTCTCAGCTACAAGCCTCTGTACAAAGCAAGGGAAAATGAGAGCAGTGGGAAAGATGGTTCAAGGGTTCCTTTCAGACAGCCCACCTCCTGGGATTCTGTTAACATCCCCATGAACACAGAGCATCCCTGCATTCCTCCAGGACTCTGGATTTTTCTGTCGAGGAGTCTACCTGAGCAAAACTTCCCCAAGCCTCAAGTGCCAACAGGACGCTGGCCATACCATCCTCAGGGGCCAAATGACATGTCACTTTAAAGACACCAGTCTGCTTTAGGTATCACTGAGATGGCCTCCTCTGGTTCCTGGCCTGCTTTCCAGAGTTGGTTTCTTGCATAATTGATAGAGATAGAAGGGAGTAAATCACCTTGTCTGCTGACAGCCTGAGAAGTCATTTTCAAGGGCAATTAGGTTAGGTGCCTTGAGGACAAGGATCTTGGGGCCAAGGCAGCCCCATCCATCAGGGGCGTTGCAGCCCTTCCCATCAAGAGCTGCTTTATTCCAAGGAATTCCCCAGGGCTGTGTGAGAAGACAGTCCCAGATGACCCCATAGGGGACCTTCCTGTTGAGCTTCTGCTAGTTCTGATACCAAAAACAAAGCCATTAGGAATGCTTCCCTCAGTCCAGCATAACCTTCTCTGGGGAGATTCCAGCCCCTAATGTACCAGTCCAAGGATGAGAAGCATCTGTAAGCCCTGCTCCTTAGACAAAAGGGCCTTGAGGAGCCACTTGGGAGGAGACTGACACTTAAGAGAGAAATGGTAGAATCAGGCTCTGTCCCCAGCTGTGGACCCAGAAGGGCTTGTGAAGCTCAACAACAAACATGCTGCCGTCCTCAAGCCAGGAGCTGTGGCTGGCCACCAGAGAATTCCTGCAAGGAAAGGAATCTGGAACAGACTCTACAGTCAACCATTCCCAGATCAGAAGAACCAGAGGCCTTGGACACAGGTACCACAGATTCTCTATTGTGGGATAGCCTGTGGGCCATGCAGCCTGGAAGTCAGGCTGGGGAAGGCCTAGCACTCTCACGCTTTGTGAGGAGTCCCTGGCCCTCCTCCATGCCACCCCACTTCCAAAGAGCCAGAGAAGACCAGCAGGCCCAGCTAGTCTCTCCCCAGCTTCTCTTCCCAGCTTCTGGGGAGCAGCCCTGCTATTGAACAGGGCTGGAGAGCTGCAATTATCGAGACAGCATAAGAGCTATTTTGGGAAAGAGCCGTCCTGCTGCCAAGGCTTTTGACTCCCTAAACTAAAACAAGATGCACCAAGAAAGGGGGTGAAGGTGGGGGAGAACAGGGAGGAACTTGATCAGTCAAAACTATCATATCCTGACTGAGGGAAAACACTAACCCCTTCCCAAAAGTATGTAAGTGCATCAAAGGAGTGAGTGAGAGGCTAGCTATTAAGATAGGAGGGTGTAACTTGACCCCCCCCACCACACACATATCCCCTGATGACTCCCCTTCCCCTAAGATCCTGCAAGAGCACATATTCAGTCTGCTGTGTTTATTTGGACATTTGAGCGCAAACTATTTCATATTGTTGTTTAAATGTTTCCTGCCCATGTCTTATCTCCCCAACCAGATGGTAAGTTTCTCATGGCCAAAGAATGTGTGTGCTCTGAGGTTTCAATGCTTCCCCCGCCAAGTAGTGCCTAGCAGAGTGCTAGGCATCTGAATAAAGTTGTTTGTGGAAGGAAAGGATAGAGGGAGGAAGGAAGGAAGAGAAGAGGGGAAGAGGGAGAAAAGGATTTAAGAGTCTTGCTTAGAGGTAATCTCTAGAAGTGGCTGTTTCCACCCGCAGTGGAGCTCAGAGCACGGGGCTGAATAGGAAGCCACGGCAGAGAGGGTGGCAGCCACATTTTTGGCACCCCCTGCCCCCCGCCTTCAGCTGTTTCCTTATCTGAGCTCAGGCTGTCCTGCCCCACCTTCCTTGTTTGTTTTCCATCTGTAATTAACTGTCCATCCTGGGCTAGCCCATGGATGGGGCCCATTAGAATCCATGCTAGGCTTTGGGTAAGGAAGAGATAGGGCAAGAGAAAGAATGGAGGCAGGAAAAGCTCAGACTATCTTATCAAACATGGGCCAAGAAGAACTAAAGTACTTAGAGGAACAATGCACTATGAAATCAGGACACTCTTTGCCAAATTCAGGACACAGGGCTGCTGAGAGCAGAGTTTACCTTGTGCCTTTCCAAGTTGAGGACTCAAATAGTGTGTAACCCAGAAAAGTGTTCCCTTTCTGGAGTGCCCTAGGCTGGAGAGAGGAGAGCCAAGTGGAGACTGATCCAATGTATGGCTTCCCAGACAGCCTTCCCACAGAGCACTTGGCAGGATTTCTCATCTCTCCAGGGCTGCAACCAGCTCATATAGGGCCTTCGTGCAAATCTCCCTCTGGGGAGACACAGCCCCACAGGTGCACAGCGTGGCAAGTGGAACGCAGGCTAGATTTCAGCCCCCACTTGCCCTGTTAGGTGCCCTTGTGCAGTGAACAACTTGCCCAACCATAGGGAGCAGTTCTGTCTGTCTCCCTCCATTCCTATTTCCATGAGAGGTTAAGAGAGAGACTTGGATAAGGGGGAGCACAGGAAGACTGGAAGTAACTTCCCAGGGGTATTCTTACCTCCTCATCTGTCATAATGGAGAAGTAGAAGTCAGGCATTCCCAGGGGGGCAGCAAATGGAATTCAAAGAGTAGCAACAGGAGGGGAAAAAGAGAATTTTACTAAAGATGTCCAGTGGACTTGGGCATAACCTGGCCCAGCATCCTTCCTAGTGCAAGTGGCCCAAATAGCAACAGCTAGCATTTACTGAGGGCTCACTGTTGCCAGGCCCATGCTAAGTGCTGTACATGTAGTAGCTTGGTCAGTCCTTATAAGGACCGTAAGAGGTTGCCATTGTTCTCATTAATAGGGAAACTAATGATTGGAAAGATAAAATAACTTATCCAAGGTCACCGTGAGAAAATAGACAGGGCTCAAACCCAATAGTGTAACTCCAGAGTCCATGCTCTACTAAACCTCAACTTTATAGAGCTTTGCTCCCTCTGAGGGGCAGGGATGCCCTTCTCTGCTCTTTGCTGCCCATCACTCGGAGGGCTTATGCTGGGTGGGACTGGATTGCGTTCCCAGGGCTCTCTCCTCCCCAGGAACTTCCTCATCCAGAGCCCTGGCCTCCCTCATGCTCACAGACTAAAGCATATTTTGGGCTACAACATTCAAAGCAGGAACTCCTTGCTACTAAGATTCACTAAATGAGGGTTGGTCCCCACCTTCCCTCCCACCAGAGAGGTCAAGGGAACAAAGTGGGAGGGGGGTATCTGAGGACACTTCTCTTAAGGATTCTAGAACTGGCTGGCTAAGTTGGTAGAGCATGTGACTCTTGGTCTCAGGGTTGTGAGTTTGAGCTCCATGTTGGGTGTAGAGATTACTTAAAAATAAAATCTTAAAAAAAAATTAAAAAGGATTCTAGAGTTGGCTATAGGACCCACTGATGGCCACAAGGTAGAGGCCTGACATCCCTGGAGATCCTGCTGGGTAGCAGCCAATGCCTCCCAGGTCTAGCTACGGGGACTTGAGGAGAGTTCTGAAGAACCAGAGAGACACAAGAGGAGACTCATCAACCTGAATTAGTGTGGGGTTAGCCCTGAGGAAGACTGTGAAACAGGTAGTTTGTCTTAGTGACTTGTTTTTTGGTTTTTTAAAAAATCACATGAAAGGTAAGTCCAGCTAAACTGAAAGGCATGGGCTTAAACTGTTTTCCATTCCAGAAGTGACTACTTCCCATTGAAAGGAGGCCCTTGAAAATGAAAAAGGTTCCAATTCCCAAAGGAATGACTCTTAACGGTGGAATTATAGACAAGATAAGAAGTTCCCCTTCTCCTTTAAGTCAAACCCCCAGTACGTACGGTCTTGATAGCCCTAGCTCTATAGATACATAGAGGTCACCCTCCCACCTGTCCTCCTGCCTCCCAGACCCCTACAATGGATCCATAGGAGGGAAAAGCACAGACCTTTTAGCCACCAGATGACACGATTGTACATTTCCTCAGAGACATCTGAAAGTAACAGAGATTGTTGTTTTTTTTACTCTGTGGGATGTACGTCCCTCCCCCCACTACTTAACATCTCCCTTTCTAGCTCCATATTTCTCCCCCCAAAGGTGCCCTCAGCCCTTGATTCTTTCCAAGAAGCCCCTGCAGACTAGGACTAAACTCCCCCCTCCCTTTTCTCCACCCTCTTTGTGCCACTATTAATGCCTTTCCCTTCTTTGAAGTCTGGGTCCTAGCATATCTATGCCCCACCTTCACCACTTTGTTGTCAGAATATTTGCCTGAGAACCTTATTTTCTTTACCAGTCCTTACCAGCCCTCACCCAGCTCAGTTCTTCATCTCCATTCTTGGGAAGCACTTCCCACCCTGCAAACCACTCTCTACTACCCTCCATTGAAAGGTTAAGCAGGGTTGCCTGGAAGAGTCAATGCCTGACGCTGGCCCAAGCACTGTCACCAAAGTCATTAGCTTGGAGCTCAGAGAAGCTGGCAGGGAAGGAATGGAGCAATGGGTTCAAGGATGGGACTAACTTTAGCACTGGCAGGAGGGCAGCTCTGAGGCCCAGATTGAAGAAGGGGGGCCTTTCCTGCCCACCCCAATGTCCCACCTCACTAAATCGGGACAGCACCTGGGCAGTCTGCTTCTTCACATACCCAAGAAGAAAGCACTAAACCTTTGAATGGGTTGTTTGGAGGAGCACTTGAGGGCCTGTGGCACTTCGCTCAATGATGCCTGGTTTGGAGACTCCTTTGGTAATGCTAGTGGTGGTGGTGGTGGTGAGGGACTTGCCTTCTCTCTCTGGAACATCATTTCCTCACAGGAAGGACTTGAGTCCATTTCAAAAAAGGACAATGAAGGATCTGGGGGAGGAGGGGACTTAGACGCAGAATCAGGTGTTGTCGGCCGGCTTTGGGGTGTTTCAACTTCAGGATTGAGTAAGGTCCACCATGAGGAATCAGGCCCATACCTAGGTAAGGACCGAGGGGGTAAAGGCCGAGGGGTCAGTTCCAGTTCTGCGTGGACAGAGTGCTTTCGGGTGGGTCCTGGGGACATGCAGAGGCTTTCTGAAGGCCTTTGGGTGTGCTGCTTATAGCTGTGCTCTGGAGTGACAAACACTGGTTTTGGGGGGCTCTCAGACACTACTTGAGATGTCACCCGGGATGCTGAATGTAGTAACTGTCCCTCTGGGGAGATGGTGACCCTACGGCCAACCTCGCTGTTTCCTCTGGTTGAGGACCTCAGATTGGACTCCACTTCTGATGATATTAAGACCTTTGGGGAGGGCTTGATGTCAGCGTAGACAGAATGTTTGCGGATAGACTCAGGATCTGGACGTATAGGAACTCGGTGTCCACCATCCAAATCCTTAAGGACAGAGAGTCTGAGGGATGACTCCATGTTCATATTCCTATGCAAAGCCTTGGGTTCTGTAAAGATTGAGCTGAGACGATTCATTTCAAACTCTTGGCCGGGGATCCTTCTCTGGGCTGTCCGAGAGTCTGCATTGACACGGCCACTGCTGTGTTCTGGGCTAGAGGGTCTCCTTGAAGATCTGATATCAGAAGCAGTCAAACCCTTTCGGATGGGCTCAGTTTGGACTGCTTCATCCTTTGGGCAAACTAAAGTCCTACGGGGAACTCTGACCCCTTGTGGGTACTGGACCTTGGAGGGTGGGTCTTCTTCTTGTAAGATCTGTACGTTATCCTTCTGGTCTACAAAACTCAACCGGTGAGAGGATTTGGCATCTGGGATTAGTGAGTAGCGATTACTCATGTCACGCCCTGGCTTGCTCTCACCACCTCTTCGTGTTGATTCCTCTCTGGATGGACTAACGTTCCGCTGCATCTGGACAGCCTGGGAAGCTGTCTGACTCTGCTGGCTCTTTCGATGGAGAGAGTGATGGCGGTATGTTTCTGATTTTGATCGAGTATCATTTCCTGGAGGGACGGGTGTTCCAGCAAGGCCAGGCCCTGACTGGGGGGAGCTAGATCGAGCATAGTCTGATGTTGAATAGAGAGTGGTGAGATGCCCAGCTTCTGATCTTCGATGTGGCAAAGGGCTTATGGGGGCTGCAGCACTTCGTGAGCTCGAGGCAAGAATGTACCCTGGTCCCCGCTGAGGAATTGTGTTAGTATCCTCAGACCCTTTTGGTGCTGAAACTGCTACCTTGGACCCAGTTTTATTAGTCTTGACCATCCGATACACTGAGCTCCTCTGGGTAGATCCCATATTTTACTGGCTGGCTTGTATCGAGGGTCTTAATGAAGTCTGGAAATTTACCCTCAGTTTTAAACACTGCTGTTCTTGCACTCCCACCAAAGTGGCTGTTATTCTGAGTGTCTCAAATAGTCCCCTTAGCTACCTGCCTGGTGATGTCATAAAGGAAGGAGCTTCCTACTAAACATCCTGGCATACAGCCACAATTTGTTTTTAAGTAGACTCCATGCCCGATGTGGGGTTAGAAGTCATGACCTTGAGATCAAGAGTCGCGTGGTCTACTGACTGAGCCAACCAGATGTCCCTTCAGCAACAATCCTTCAGAGAATCTCAAGCAGTAACTGCAAGGAAACTGAGGATTTGTCTTTGGAGTTGACACCACCAAGTCTTTGGCCAAGTTCTTAGCAAACCCAGATTTTCCTAGTACACATAGAAGTCTCCAGACTCTCCCTTACTCTCCCCAGATTCTAGGAATTCCCAGTCTCATCCAGAGAAGGAATCAGCCTGATTATCCTACTAAGGCAAGCCTACTCAACTCAATCACTCTGTGTTAGTCCCAGTTTTAGTAAGATGCAAGTACAAAGTTGTCCCAATTTAGTTCGGAACTGCACTGTATGGAAGTAAAAAAAAATAGAGCTCCAGGCTTTTCTAGGTTTCAGGGGTAGTTTGGTTGACCCAGGGGTAAAAATCCAGATTGCTCAAATCATAAATTCTCACATTCTCGGCCCAGGAGTGAGCATAGGATTGTAGGAAGGATTCGGAGTTAGTCATTGGTTTCAATCATAAATGACTAGTTGTGCACCTTAGACAAGTTACTTGACTTTCCTGAGCTTTGATTTCTTCATCTGGAAACCAATGTCTGGTAGGTGTTGTATAACAAATGTTAGTGTCCTTTCTCACAATCCTCTCCCCTCAGCTATCCTAATTAGATGGACGCTGGTTCTTTCTTGATTTGAAGAGTGCCTTTGCATCTTGGATGACCGTTTTGGATGAGAGACACGATCATCTTTCTTTCCCTTTCATAGGCTCCTCTCTACCATATCCACATCCCACTATTGACTCTGAAGGATTATTGTGGTTATATGATGGTCAGATTCATTGTTTCTGGATCTTTAAATTCACCTTTATTGAAGACAAAATTAAAACCAAAACCAACATGTTTTTAGGTAACAGGAATCTCAATAGACTGAGAAACCTTGAGCTACTGACAAGTCTTTATAAAACACTTGGCTAACCATTATACCTTGTTTTACAGAAAAGGATAAAAGTACAATATTTACAAGCCAGATATCTTGAAAATACTAAGGGTAAGCCAAGTTGAAGTGAAGATGGTTCCTATTTATATTTATTTGATATCTTATTGTTATAAAATTGAGACTGGCTGGGGCACCTGGGTGGCTCAGTTGGTTAAGTGACTGCCTTCGGCTCAGGTCATGATCCTGGAGTCCCTGGATCGAGTCCCACATCGGGCTCCCTGCTCGGCAGGGAGTCTGCTTCTCCCTCTGACCCTCCCAACCCTCCCCCTCTCATGTGCTCTCTCTCTCAGTCTCTCTCTCTCAAATAAATAAATAAAATCTTTAAAAAAAAATTGAGACTGGCTGACTTGAACAAAACTTTCCTATGAGATTCTACTTTCTTCTTCTTCTTTTTTTTTTTGGAGAGGGAGGGGCAGGGAGGGGCAGAGGGAGAGAGAATTTTAAGCAGGCTCCACTCACAGTGTGGCCGATGAGGGGGCTCAATTTCACAACCCTGAGATCCTGACATGATCCAAAATCAAGAGTCAAAATGCTTAACCCACTGAGTCACCCAGGCACCCCTGAGATTCTACTTTCAGTACAATGACTTATTGATATATAACCTTTAACCATGAGTCTATAATGCTTATTTGTTTGTCTGGGAAGATTATATTTCTCTTTATAAATTTATTGAGAGTGAATTTGAATTTCCCTATCGACATGTAACATTAAGTCTGCTATCACTTTTGTGATCTTATTAAAATCAGCTCAGTTGTTACATTCTCTTAATATTGGGGAAAAATATACATTTTTCCTTTCAGTGTTCAATTTCAGGATAAGTAAACACAAAAGGTTGAATTTTACAGAAATGTTGCAAAACACACACAGAATCTTGATATTTTCCTCCTCATAAATAGTCTAACTTTAATCAATCTGTGCCTGAGTCACAGGTGGGTTCTTTGAAGGTTATGCCCCCTTGCTTCTCTTGCTTTTCCTTTTTTTTTAAAAAAGATTTTATTTATTTATTTAACAGAGAGAGAGAGAGACAGCGAGAGAGGGAACACAAGCAGGGGGAGAGGGAGAGGGAGAAGCAGGCTTCCCAAGGAGCAGGGAGCCTGATGTGGGGCTCGATCCCAGGACCCCAGGATCATGACCTGAGCGAAAGGCAGACGCTTAACGACTGAGCCACCCAGGCGCCCCTCTTGCTTTTCCTACTGGCAGGGGTATGATGAAGATAAAATGTGATGACAGGTGTAAAAGCAGTATTTTTTTTTTTAGATTTTATTTATTTATTTGAAAGAGAGAGAATGAGAGAGAGAGCACGAGAGGAAAGAGGGTCAGAGGGAGAAGCAGACTCCCTGCTCAGCAGGGAGCCTGATGTGGGACTCGATCCCGGGACTCCAGGATCATGACCTGAGCCGAAGGCAGTTGCTTAACCAACTGAGCCACCCAGGTGCCCCGGTGTAAAAGCAATATTAAACTGTTTTATTTTTAATGGAAGCCATATAGCGAGAGACAGGATTGCCAGGGATGGCCACTTGGTTGATGGGCTCTGTGGTAGTAGCCTGTCTCCAGATGGCCCCCAATGATTCTCACCTTCTAGTAATCATGCCTTTATGTAGTCCCCTCTCATTCTGAATCAGGGCTTGCCCTCTGTGACCAATAGAATTTAGCAGAAATGATGGTATGTGACTTCTTTTTTTTTTTTTTTTAAGATTTATTTATTTAGGGGTGCCTGAGTGGCTCGATCAGTTGAGCGACCCACTCTTGGTTTCGGCTCAGGTCATGATCTCGAGGTCCTGGGATGGAGCCCCACAATGGCTCCGCATTCAGCAGGGAGTCTGCTTGAGGATTCTCTCTCTCCCTCTCCCCTCTCCACCCTGCCCCGCTGGCTCACACTCTTCTCTTTCTCTCTAATAAATAAATTTTATTTGAGAGAGAGAGAGCACAAGGAGGAGGGGCAGTGGGAGAGGGAGAGAGAATCCCAAGCAGACTCTGCACTGAGTACAGAGCCCAACACAGGGCTCGATCTCAAGACCCCAAGATCACAACCTGAGCCTAAACCAAGAGTCAGACACTTAACCAACGGCGCCACCCAGGTGCTCCAATGGTATGTGACTTCTGAAGCTGGATCATAATGGCATTGCACCTTTTGTCTTGGTCTCTTGGATTGCTCACTCTGGGGAAAACCAGCTGCCATATGGTGAGGACACTCAATGGGAGACCCAGGTAGAAAGGAACTGAGGTCCCTAGTCAACAGTCCAGACCAATTTGCTTGTCATGTGAGTAAGCCAAATTGGAAATGCATCAAACTATAACCTCAGGAGAGATCCTGAGCCACAACTGCCTAGCTGAGCCACTTCCGAATTCCTGACATATAAAAACTATTAGAGACAATAAATGGTTATTTCTGGGGCACCTGGGTGGCTCAGTCAGTTAAGCGTCTGCCTTCAGCTCAGGCCGTGATCCAGGGGTCCTGGAATCAAGCCCCGAGTCAGGCTCCCTGCTCAGCGGGAGTCTGCTTCCCCCTCTCCCCCTCCCCCTGCTCATGCTTGGGCCCTTCCCCACCCTCTCAAATAAATAAATAAAATAAAATGGTTATTGCTATTTTTTTTTAAAGATTTTATTTATTTATTTGACAGAGAGAGAATGAGAGACAGAGAGCACGAGAGGGAGGAGGGTCAGAGGGAGAAGCAGACTCCCTGCCGAGCAGGGAGCCCGATGCGGGACTCGATCCCGGGACTCCAGGACCATGACCTGAGCCGAAGGCAGTCGCTTAACCAACTGAGCCACCCAGGCGCCGCGGTTATTGCTATTTTAAGTCACTAAGTTTTGGAGGTGACTTCTTATGTAGCAATAATTATGTAGAATCAATTTCTCTAGTGTTGACTTTATTAACCAAGCACAGAGCCCAATATATAAACCAGAATAGCAACTTACTAATATACTTTGAGACACACAACTGTTGAGCGGATTGGAAAGCCAGGTCATTCTCTCCTTATAGACACACCAACTTCAAGAGGAAGAAAAGTTGCCTGGTGAACATGGAATTGGATCAAGAAGTTAGTATGATGATCCCCAAGAAGGCAACGCCTGTCACAGAGCCCTAGACATACATAGGGCACCCCTCATACACCCACCCACAACGCTTTAACTGAGCATCCATCCCCAGTGTCTGGCTCCTAAAATTTCATTTCTCTATGCTTTACACTAATCATTCCTTTCTGTTAAGCAGTTTTTCTTCAAGTGAATCCTAATAAAATTGACTACATTTATGGTCACTTAATTATAATGACATTATAGTCCTACCTCCAACTGATTTAAGTATTCCTAAACCCCTTTTATTCTCCAAACGGAAAATAGCTTAAAAAGAATTATAACAAATTGAAATCACCTGAAAAGACCATTTTACTACTTTAATAAGCATCTTTCTAGACATCTATGCATTTGTCACATGTAGACATTTATTCATACATTTTCATGGGGTCATAATGTACCTACTAGCATCCTATTACTAGCATTAGTCAATAATATGCCATGGACACCTTTCTGTGTCAACAAATCTATATGACACAATTTCTCATTAGCCCACTTATGGTTGTTCCATAATTTAAAAAAATTTATTGGGGTAAAACACACACAACGTTTACCATCTTAACTATTCTGACGTGTATAGTTTAGTGGTATTAAATACATTCACACTGTTATGCAAACATCATCACCGTCCATCCCCCTCTTTTCATCTTGTAAATTTACCATTTTAGCCATTTTTAAGTGTTACAATGCATTGTCATGAAGTACAATAACAATGTTGTGCGACCATCACCACTCACTATCCATTTCTAGAACTTTTTCATCATCCCAAACACTCTATACCTGTTAAACAGTAACTCCCTATTCTCCCCCTACCCCAGCCCTGACAACCAGCATTATACTTTCTGTCTTTAGCATTTGGACTACTGTAAGTAACTCAAAAAAAAAAAAAAAAAAGGAATCATATGGTGTTTTCTTTCTGATTGTGTTATTTCACTTAGCATAATGTCCTCAAGGTTCACCTACATTGTAGCTTACTGCAGAATTTCTTTCCTTTTTAAAGCTGAATAATATTCCATTGTATTTACCACATTTTGCTTGTCCCTTCATCCATTTATGGACACTGTTGGTTGCACATGTTAGCTATAATGCTACCATGAACATTGGTATAGAAATATCTCTTGGGAGACACTGCTTTCAATTCTTTTGGGTACATATTCAGAAGTGGAATATATTGTTGGGTCACATGGCAATCTTTTTTTTAAAGATTTTATTTGAGAGAGAGAGAGAGAGAGAGCACAAGTAGGCAGAGTGTCAGGCAGATGGAGAGGGAGAAGCAGGCTCTCCGCTGAGCAGGGAGCCAGATGTGGGGCTCGATCCCAAGACCCCAGGATCATGACCTGAGCCGAAGGCAGCCGCTTGAGCCACCCAGGCGCCCCTAGTCATATGGTAATTCTATTTTTAATTTTTTGAGGAACAACCATACTGCTTTCCAAAGTGACTATACCATCTTACATTCCCACCAATAGTGCACAGCGGTTCTAATTTGAAACATTTTTGCCAACAATTGTTTTCTGTTTCTTCCATAGTAGCCACCTTAAAGAATGTGAGGTGGTAACTCATTGTAGTTTTGATTTGCATTTCCTAATCGTGATGTTGAGCATCTTTTCATGATTGACTATTGATGTATCTTCTTTGGAGAAATGTGTATTCAAGTCCTTGCCCAATTTTGAATTGGATTTTGTTGTTGTTGTTGAATTTTAGGAGTTCTCTGTATATTCTGGATATAGATCCTTATCAGATACATGATTTGCAAATTATTTCTCATTCTAGGGGTTGCCTTTTCACTCTGTGGATAGTGAAATTTTAAATTTTCATTAAGTCTAACATGTCTATTTTTTATTTTGTTGGCTGTACCTTTGATGTCGTATCCAAGAAATCATTGCCAAATCCAATACTGCAAAATTTTGTCCTACGTTTTCTTCTAAGAGTTTTATTGTTTTCAGCCTTAGATTTAGGTAATCCATTTTGAGTTAATTTTTGTATATGGTGTTAGATAAATATTAGATAAGAATCTCATTCTTTTGCATGTGGAGATCCAGTTTTCCCAGCATCATTTGTTGAAGAGACTGTCCTTTCCCCATGGTCTTGGCATCCTTGTCAAAAATCATTTGACTCTAAGTGCAAAGTTTTTTTCTTAATTTTTTTATTAACATATAATGTATTATTTGTTTCAGAGGTACAGGTCTGTGATTGATCAGTCTTACACAATTCACAGCGCTCACCATAGTACATACCCTCCCCAATGTCTATCACCCAGCCACCCCATCCCTCCCACCCCCCTCCCCTCCAGAAACCCTCAGTTTGTTTCCTGAGATTAAGAGTCTCTTACGGTTTGTCTCCCTCTCTGGTTTCATCTTGTTTCATTTTTCCCTCCCTTCCCCTATGATCCTCTGTCTTCTCAAAATCCTCCTATCAGTGAGATCATACGCTACTTATCTTTCTCTGATTGACTTATTTCACTTAGCATAATACCCTCTAGTTCCATTCACATTGCAAATGGCAAGATTTCATTTTTTTTGATGGCTGTGTAATATCCCATTGTATATATATACCACATTTTCTTTATCCATTCATCTGTTGATGGACATCTAGGCTCTTTCCATAGTTTGGCTATTGTGGACATTGCTGCTATAAACATTGGGATACATGTGCCCCTTCGGATCCCTACATTTGTATATTTGGGGTAAATACCCAGTAGTGCAATTGCTGGGTCGTAGGGTAGCTCTATTTTCAACTTTTTGAGGAACCTCCATACTGTTTTCCAGAGTGGCTGCACCAGCTTGCATTCCCACCAACAGTATAGGAGGGTTCCCCTTTCTCTGCATCCTCGCCAACATCCATCGTTTCCTGACTTGTTAATTTTAGCCATTCTGACTGGTGTGAGGTGGTATCTCATTGAGGTTTTGATTTGTATTTCCCTAATGCCGAGAGATGTTGGACACTTTTTCATGTGTCTGTTGGCCATTTGGATGTCTTCTTTGCAGAAATGTCTGTTCATGACTTCTGCCCATTTCTTGATTGGATTATTTGTTTTTTGGGTGTTGAGTTTGATAAGTTCTTTATGGATTTTGGATACTAGCCCTTTATCTGATGTGTCATTTGCAAATATCGTCTCCCATCCTGTCAGTTGTCTTTTGGTTTTGTTGACTGTTTCCTTTGCTGTGCAAAAGCTTCTTATCTTGATGAAGTACCAATAGTTCATTTTTGCCCTTGCTTCCCTTGCCTTTGGCGAAGTGTCTAGGAAGAGGTTGCTGCTTGTGTTCTCAAGGATTTTGATGGGATTCCTGTCTCACATTTAGGTCTTTCATCCATTTGAGTCTATTTTTGTGTGTGGTGTAAGGAAATGGTCCAGTTGCATTCTTCTGCATGTAGCTATCCAATTTTCCCAACATCATTTGTTGAAGAGACTGTCCTTTTTTCACTGGACATTCTTTCCTGCTTTGTCTAAGATTAGTTGACCATAGAGTTGAGGGTCCATTTCTGGGCTCTCTATTCTGTTCCATTGATCTATGTGCCTGTTTTTGTGCCAGTACCATACTGTCTTGATGATGACAGCTTTGTAATAGAGCTGGAAGTCCGGAATTGTGATGCCGCCAGCTTTGCTTTTCTTTTTCAACATTCCTCTGGCTATGCGGGGTCTTTTCTGGTTCCATACAAATTTTAGGATTATTTGTTCCATTTCTTTGAAAAAAGTTGATGGTATTTTGGTAAGGATTGTATTAAATGTGTAGATTGCTCTAGGTAGCATAGACACTTTAACAATATTTGTTCTTCCAATCCATGAGCATGGAACGTTTTTCCATTTCTTTGTGTCTTCCTCAATTTCTTTCATGAGTATTTTATAGTTTTCTGAGTACAGATCCTTTGCCTCTTTGGTTAGATTTATTCCTAGGTATCTTATGGTTTTGGGTGCAATTGTAAATGGGATCGACTTCTTAATTTCTCTTTCTTCCGTCTTGTTGGTGGTGTATAGAAATGCAACTGATTTCTGTGCATTGATTTTATATCCTGCCACTTTACTGAATTCCTGTATGAGTTCTAGTGTATGTGTGAAGTTTTATCACAGCTCTCTCTTCTATTCCATTGATCTGTATGTCTGTCTTTACACTAGTACCATATTGTTTTGCTTACTGTAGCTAGATTTGCAAGTTTGGAAATCAGGAAGGGTGAGTCCTCCAATTTTGGTTCTTTTGCAAGATTGCTTTGGCTATTTGGGGTCCATTGAGATTTCATATGAATTTTAGGAAGGGTTTTCCTATTTATGCAAAAAAAGTCATTGGGGGGCAACCCTCCGGGTCCCCTCCCTCCTCGGGAGCTTTGTACTATCACTTTGCTAATGCTCAATAAACCTTGCTTTGCTGCCCACCACTCTGTCTGGTCTACCTCTTCATTCTTCAAAGCAGCGTGACCAAGAACCGCAGGTACCGACAGAGGAAAAAATCTTACAACAATCCCAGGGTCCTGGAATCAAGTCCTGCCTTGGGCTCCTCGCTCAGCTGGGATCCTGCTTCTCCCTCTGCCTGCTGCTCCCCCTGCTTGGGCTCTCTCACTCTGACAAATAAAATCTTTATTAAAAAAAAAAAAGTCATTGGTGTTTTTTTTTTTTTTTAAAGATTTTTATTTATTTATTTGAGAGAGAGAAGGAGATAGAGAGAGCATGAGAGGGGGGAGGGTCAGAGGGAGAAGCAGACTCCCTGCTGAGCAGGGAGCCCGATGCGGGACTCGATCCCGGGACTCCAGGATCATGACCTGAGCCGAAGGCAGTCGCTTAACCAACTGAGCCACCCAGGCGCCCCGGTGTTCTCTTTTTTAAAGATTTTATTTATTTATTCATGAGAGAGAGAGAGGCAGAGGGAGAAGCAGGCTCCCAAGGAGGAGGGAGCCCAATGCAGGACTCGATTCCAGGACCCTGGGATCATGACCTGAGCCGAAGGCAGACGCTTAACCATCTGAGCCACCTAGGCGTCCAAGTCATTGGGGTTCTGATAAGAGATTACATTGGATCTATAGATTGCTTTAGGTAGTATTGACATGTTAACAATATAAAGACTATCAGTCCTTATATTTTTTAGGTATATTAGTTTTGTTTCACCAATTAAAGGTTTATGAGAGGAAGGACTATATATTACAAGTCTCTGTATCTGCCAAGTTTCTTATACATATATTTGTAAAGTAATCTGCTTTGATTTTCTTCTGGTTACAGTGACAAGCAACTGTCTCTTGCTTCAAAATGTTCAAATAGATTTGTACCTTCCTATTTTATTTGTGCAGGGTAAAATTCTGTGGTGCTAATAAGAACTGTATGAATACAACCATCCTTAACAGGAAAAATTCAGTTTTCACAAATAAAAGATCTACTATTTATTTGCTAAGAATAAAATGTTAGCTGGCTAGTACTGCATGACAG
Source organism: Leptonychotes weddellii (assembly GCF_054177405.1). Lineage (NCBI taxonomy): Eukaryota > Metazoa > Chordata > Mammalia > Carnivora > Phocidae > Leptonychotes > Leptonychotes weddellii. The sequence goes on from NC_138383.1 coordinate 27,956,751, forward strand.
CACACACCTTCTAAGAAAAGGTTTTTATTCATATGTGAAGGCTCCAAACTTGAGGTAGATGAAGGTATATTGATCCTCTAAAAACCAGGCTAGGGGCGCCTGGGTGGCTCAGTCGTTAAGCATCTGCCTTCGGCTCAGGTCATGATCCCAGGGTCCTGGGATCGAGCCCCACATTGGGCTCCCTGCTCAGCGGGAAGCCTGCTTCTCCCTCTCCCACTCCCTCTGCTTGTGTTCCCTCTCTCGCTGTGTCTCTGTCAAATAAATAAAATCTTAAAAAAAAATTAATTAATTAAAATAAAATAAGAACCAGGCTAGACACGTGTATGCATCTGGCCAGTAGTCATTAGAGGCTAAATTACCACAAGTTCATATTCCTCTAAGGCACTAGTGATGCGAGGTATAAAATCTGAAATATACAGAAATGATGTTTGTTCACTTTAAAGAGCTCAAAATATCTTGGTCTTGGGCTTTTATTCCTAACTGTACTTTCATCATGTAAGTCAATTCTAGCTGGAATGGACTATGGCAATCCTAGCCAAGAGGAGGGCAGTATTTCTATTCTAAAATATGGATGACTGGTGCCGGTTTATGTGAGAGGTGGTAGCAGTAGCTGCTTATTAAACGTCAAACTTTATAACAGAAATTGAAGCCTCTTTGGGTGGCAGTTCCTCTCCCAGTAAGTAAAACAAAGAAATAGCTCTTACACGGCTAAAACCTAAATTGGTATTAGAAGTAAGTATTTTATTATATAACAGGAGTTAAAGTGTTCAAAAATCTTAAACAACAAAACCAAAAGCCATTCTGGAAACAATGAGAAAATTTTACAATAAAAGCTTTCACTTTTCAGAAATGTGAACCAGAAACAAATTGTTACATGTGCTGCAAACAGATGGGGCCAGTGTTCTGTCTATTGTGGCAACTGAACAGAGTGTGAGCTACGGAATCACTGCCCTGATGGTGACTGAAGCAGGTGAGGAGAGGCGGGGGCTCTCGAGCAGGATGCTCCAACTCAGGCCAGGAGTCCACCTATGATCCAATTCCCGTCAGTCAGACAAGTCACTCTGATCCAGCACGATTATCCTGTGTGTGTATTTTTTAAAGAACAACAACAACAACAAGGAGTTTTGAGTTGGTGTACACATTTTTGAAAGACACAAACAGCAGTTTCTTTCTATTCAACTGAATTCAAGGGAAAGGGATTTTGATCTTTATATTCAAAGGAGATAATCAACTAGTATATCATGGGAATGCACAATAACTGCAAAGCAACTGAAACCAGCATTCTGTCCTCCATCTGTCTAAAACTGCTCTTGTGCTGAATCTACTGACTACTTCACCAAAGTTGGCATGAATTTCACCTTATATTTTAATTAACTATAAACATTAACAGATAAAAAATTGAGCAACTCTGAATTCATTATCATTTAAAGAAATTTATTAGTAACTTTATAATTCATGTTTATTTAGATGCTGGCGAATGTTTAAAGCCTGTTCCTGTTGTCTAGAGACAGTAAACTTTGACCTATAAGCATATGCCAACTCATTACCTGGATGGTTCAGACCAACCCAGTCGCTTCCAAAAACAGGGTTTTAGTTCCTCTTGATGAAATATAGAAAGAAGAAAACACAACCCGATTACTGTCTGGGTCAAAGGGTGCCAGTATTCAGAAGTCACATTAGTGTTCTCTCTCTAGTTTAGGGTGAACTGTCTTACCAACAAATGGTTGTTTTCTTCTACAGAGAGAATCTTTCTAAAAACACGGTTAATGGGCTTCCCCTCCTAACATTCTGCAGCTCTCTGTCACAGCAATGGACACTAATGATGCTAATTCACGAAGTCCCTGCATTATGTTCTCAGTGAATTCAACACTAGCTAAATGCTCACACACTCTGGACCCTGTGCCGGTCAGAGTCCCAGAGGAATTCAAATGCATGCCCAAGCCCTTTCACGAAGTGACCACTCACACAGGGATAGTCAGAGTTAAGGGAGCAAACAAGGGCTGGCAAGGTGTCCAGTGAGCAGCAGCAGTGGGAAGCCATTATCACTGCTAAGTCTAGAGGGATTGGGGTGGAGGTGGGGCAGAACAGTTACTGGGACCCAGTAATAGCTGGAACTAAGAAGGACAGGCTGCCTCACAGAAGCTGTGCTTCTGGAGGGACAGCACTTCTACGCAGAGACTAGGTGTTGCAGTCGGCAGGCAGGGGAAGTAATACCCCACCTACTCTTCTACCCTCTTCCCACTGACCAACGGGAAGCCTGCTGGCCAGGAAGTCCAGGAGATACAGTCCACAAAGCACAAAACAGGGCAGAGAAAGGAGGAGAATGAGAATGAACCAGGGAAGGTATACAAGGGATACCAGATATTCTGAAAGAGTTAACATTTCTAACTTCCTAAGTAGAAGGAACTTTAAATATAGAGGGGTGTCATTTCTGAATGACGCCTAAAGCTCTGTTGAAATAGTTTTGAAATAAGATTAATTTATCCTTTCACATTACTTGTAGACTCCACTTAAATTCCAGTTTATGATTTCTTATCAGATTCTGCAGCCTCTGTGTGAGCTAAATTTAGAACTCTTTTGAAGACACTAGATAATTAGAAGCAAAACATCTTCCCAGACAGTGTGTAAGATAAGATGATGAAACTGGCCAAAGGCTTGCTTTAGAAATAGAATTGGATGCACAAACAATGAATCATGGAACACTTCATCTAAAACTAATGATATAATGTATGGGGATTAACATAAGAATAAAAAAATATATAAAAATAAAAAAATAAAAAAAAAACAGAAATAGAATTGGATGTTGTTACTGTTTTGTGATGAAGATACAACTGGCAATTAAGAGAAAACATGGGCTGAACTAGAGGAGGAAAGCATAGAAGGATTATGTATAGCATCTGGGAAGTATTTCTAAATAACTTGGATGCTTATCACAGCCCAAGGACTCCAGGCTACATCATAAATAATCATTCATTCATACCTTCTTCAGAAGTTCCTAAAAAACTGTCTGATTTCCTTCTCTCTGATTTGATCCTTTCTTCCTCTTTTGTCTTCTTTTCACCAGCTTCTTGGTCCTTGATATTTGCCTCCCTTCAATGACAATGATTTTGAGCATCAAACCATAAGCACAATGGCCAGGAGAACAGGACTGCTCCAAAGGAATCATAATAGGTGGCCCTAGTGGCCAGGCATTAGCTTGTGCGCTATAATGTATATTAACTCATTTAATTCTTATTACAACTCTATGAGGTAGTCACCACTACCATGAAGCACAGAGAAGTTTAGTTACAGGCCTTGTAAGTCCTGGAACTGGGATCTGACCCAAGCAGTCTGTCTCAGACTCTGCTCTCAACCTCGAGGCTATATAATCCACCTCTACCCAAACCCCACAAAGCATTTCACTTATGTTCTAATTGGTGTCCTTTTTATAACTACCATTTATTTTATTACCTTACTTCATTTCCTGAAACTCTCTCTGAAGTATCTCTGATTGAAGTGTCTAATGATTTAAGGCCATGTTTGCCAAACTAGTAAGCAGAAAGCATCTCCCCCACTCAATGGTAAGCTCCTGAAGGGCAGAGACATCCTATCCCTCTGCTTCTCCAGCACAGCGCTTGGCTCACTGTCAGTGCTCAACAGATGCTGGTTCAACCAATCTGACACTGTTTAGGGATTTTCTTCTGTTTTCATTTGCTAAATATTCAAAACAAAATATGTAAAATGAGAGAGAAAATAAAGCCAGCTAGAGCAAAAAGGATTTTTTCCCTCCTAACCTCTCATCACTGATAGAATCATAGGCTCTAGAATGGGAGGAAGCCTTGAGGGTCTCTCCCACCTCCATCCAGATGACCGGGCCCAGCGTTGTCTAGCCTGTGCTTGAGTGGGAGGAGCTGGTGGTCAAGGGAGTGTAAAGGCAGTTGTTCTCTCTATCAGATGGCTATGGCTCTTAGAAAGAGTGTGCTTTGCTGCATAAAAATACCTAACTCTGCAGTTTCTAGTCACTAGTTCTGTCCTTTGGGGGAGAAGAGAATAAGCAGACTCTCTTCACTTCACAGTATCTCAGGTATTTGAGGGCAGCTATCAAATCCTCAACCCCATCCGTGCTTCTCAGGCTGAGCCTCCCCAGATCCTTCAGCTGTTCTCACAGGACATGGTTTCCAGACGTCTGACTGTTCTAGGGCCACCCTCTTCTGTTTGTCAACATCGCTTTTAAACTATGGCACCCAGGAAGACGCTCCACACTGTGTCCCAGGAGTCTCCTCTCTAGCGTGAGACATTGCCTTGCCCTGGACAGTACATCTCTGTCTGTTCAGCATTAATGCTGCATTGACCTTTTTAGCAACTGCATCAAACGGAGATCTCATGGAGTCACTATTTATGCCCTCTTCAAGAAAAATTTCTTGGGGCGCCTGGGTGGCTCAGTTGGTTAAGCGACTGCCTTCGGCTCAGGTCATGATCCTGGAGTTCCGGGATCGAGTCCCACATCGGGCTCCCTGCTCGGCGGGGAGTCTGCTTCTCCCTCTGACCCTCCTCCCTCTCATGCTCTCTGTCTCTCATTCTCTCTCTCGCAAATAAATAAAATCTTTAAAAAAAAAGAAAAAGAAAAATTTCTTGAATTCTTACCATGTCTCAAAATGCATGCTAAATGCTGAGCATATAAAAATAAGACACACTTCCTCCCTTCAATGAAACTGCAGTGAGGAGGAGCTTCCAGTCAAAAATTCTCCATTAGGTCAGATACCTCACATTCTGTACATCTCAATGCTCACTTTCATCTTTTAGAGGAATCTAAGATTTCCACCTGTCAAGACTATTTTGAATCCACAGTCTATCACCTATCACATTAGCATTCATTCTTATATTTGTGTTATCTAAAAATTTGATAAGCATGCCTTTTCTGATTTAATTCAAATGGCTGATGAAAATGTTGAAGGTGACAGGGCCAAGGTACAGCAATCTTAGAGGCCTCTCTGTATACTGATATCAATCTGGTAATCAGTATCTTGAGCGCTGTGGGTGGTTGGAGGAAGAGGGGCAGACAGGAGTCAAGGCTGGCTTAACAAGAGCAATGTAATGACATCACCAGACACTCATTCTTCAAGGAGTCAAGGTATTAAAAAAAAAAAAAAAAAAAAAACCTAAAATCTAGACCTCCTTCCTGAAAAAGAAGAAAATGATCCCCTGATGGGAGAACAATAACCTTGTAGAACCTTCAGGGAGATCTTGTAGCTCCATGCTGTCCTCAGGGGGCTGTAGCCATCTTTCTAGGTCCTCATCGAGAGTAGAGTGAGCTCTGTCCAAGGGTAAGTGAAGAGAATTGAGACAATTCTTGTCCCATGACAAGGAGGCACAGTGTTTTAGGGTGGGGAAGGCCCTTTAAACCCATGCTTTCACTGTACACATGAGAAAATGAGAGCTCGGTGAGACTACCTACAGCAGCAGAGGTCACTGAGATCCGATTTAAATGCAGACCAAAACCCTTCTTTAGCCCCTTGACCAAAAGCCTCAGCACCCATAGTTACCTCCCAAAGTCCAATGTTAGACTCAGTCTCAATTCTACGTCATTAAGTCAATTTCTACCTGAGGCTAGAACTGTACACTCATTACTACTTTTTTTGGATGAAGAACTGCCTCTGAGGCTAAAGGATGCAGAGATTGTTTCTGGAAGGCCTGAGAAGTCCCACCGTGGGCACCTATCTGTGTCCAGCACAGCCAGCCCTTCTGGAAAACAGTTATAGTAGCCAACTTCTGATCACAAACAAAGCACTTTATACAACCAAATTTAACTTGGCTTTTTGAGCTAATCTTCTTTTGCTTGAATAATGATGTACATTTTTACTGAAGGTGTTTTGGGGAGTTGGAAGGGCTGGATTTATACATTACAGAAAAAAGATTTCTTTTTTTAATTATTTACTATTTTTTAAAGATTTTATTTATTTGTCAGAGAAAGAGGGAGTGAGTGCACACAAGCAGGGGGAGCAGCAGACAAAAGAAGCAGGCTCCCCGCTCAGTAAGGAGCTCCGTGGGATTCAATCCCAGGACCCTGGGATCATGACCTGAGCTGAAGGCAGATGTTTAATTGTCTGAGCCACCCAGGCATCCCTAGAAAAAAAAGATGTCTAAAACTTTTAAAAAATATTTATTTTCTTCCCCCTTTGCCTCTTTGTCTTTTCTGTCTCCCCAGGACCTTCCTTGCTGGTCCCAGGGCTCCAGTCTCCTCCTCCACTTCCCAGACCTTCCCTTCCAGGTCTTTCTTCTCCTTCCTCATACAGAATAATTTAGCCCTTGAAGAGTGTGACAGAAACTGGATTCACTACCTAAAAGTTATTCATAGCACTCTTCTTCCTTGCCTTCTTCTATAGCAGCTAAAAAACTAAAAACTCAATTTATAGTCTCCCTTGCAACTGAGGGTGGTCATGCATCACATTTGGCCAGTGAGATATAAGTAGGGCCTTATATCTCCTGCTGGGGAGGGCTTCTGGGAAAGTGCTTTCCAGATAAAAAGGGGCAGAGTCAGAATATTCCTTTGCCCCACCCTTTTATCTCTGCCTGGTGTGTGGACAGCAGCCATCTTGCAACCAGGAGGTGACAAGTCTGAAAATAAAGGTCAACATGCTAAGGTGGCAAAGCAGGAATATCCAAAGAGCCTAAGTCCCTGATCACATCACCAAGCTGCTACACCAGGCCTGCCCTGCCAGCCAGTGGGACTGCCTCTTGTGTGAGACAAACTCATCTAAGCACAATGGTGGGGTTCTCTATCATTTGCAGTTGAAAGAATTCTGCAGGCTACCCTAAGGATCCACAGGACCAGGATTAAAATAACACGAATGGGGCGCCTGCGTGGCTCAGATGGTTAAGCGTCTGCCTTCGGCTCAGGTCATGATCCCGGGGTCCTGGGATCAGGTCCCGCATCGGGCTCTCTGCTCCTTGGGAGCCTGCTTCTCCCTCTGCCTCTCTCTCTCTCTCTCTCTCTGTCTCTCATGAATAAATAAATAAAATCTTTAAAAAAAATAAAAAATAAAAAAAAATAACACGAATGGTACAAGGATAGATTCAGATCCTCTTTTTCTTCAAAATTTAGACACTTTGCTCATCGTGGATTTTTTGGCATCAATTTTCATTTTTAAAAATGCCGCATTAAAATAATTTATCTTGACTCCTGCGTTTTTTGGTGTCTCCTTCAATTTTGTGCCTAAGGAGTGTGTCTCACTCACCTCATGCCAGTCCTGGCCCCAAATGACAGTTAGGACAAGGCAAAACAAGTCAGAAGGCACAAGAGGTGAGCTGAAGTGGTTTACCTTACAGCACGGGTCAAAGGAGAGCTCTGAATCAGGAATGGAATGGGGTTTCTTGAGGCAAACTTGTATCTTTATTTTTTATTTATTTATTTTTAAAAAAATCTTTTATTTATTTATTTGACAGAGAGAGAGATAGAGAGAGCAGGAACACAAGCAGGGGGAGTGGGAGAGGGAGAAGCAGGCTTCCCGCTGAGCAGGGAGCCCAATGTGGGGCTCGATCCCAGGACCCCGGGATCATGACCCAAGCTGAAGGCAGACGCTTAATGACTGAGCCACCCAGGTGCCCCACAACCTTGTGTTTTTAGACTCAACTGTCTGGATGATTGTCCCCATTTTCTCTTATTTGGCTACAAATACCTAAAAATTCTCTTCTAAGGCCTTTAATTGAAACATTTTTTTTTTTTAAAAAGCTGAAACCTATGTTTGCCTCACAAAATGAAGTAAAAACAAAAACAAAAAAAACAACCTGACAAGAAAAAAATCCTATTAAAAAATGGGCAAAGAACTTGAATATTTATTTCTGCAGAGAAAATATACAAATGGCCATGGACCATATGAAAAGGTATTCAACATCACTCATCACTGGGGAAATGCAAATCAAAACCACAATGAGATATCACCTCATACTCATTCCATTAGAGTGGCTACTATCAAAAAATCCAGAAAATAACAAGTATTGGCAAGGAGGTGAAGAAATTGGAGCCCTTGTGCACTGTTGGTAGGAATGTAAAATGGTGCAGCTGCTGTGGAAAACAGTATGGTATTTCCTCAAAAAATTAAAAATAGATTTACCATGTGATCCAGCAATACCACTTCAGGGTACATATCCAAAATAATTGAAAGCAGGATGTTTAGAAGAGATATTTGTACACCGTGTTCATAGCAGCATTATTCACAGTAGGCAAAAGATGGAAGTCACCCAGTGTCTACCAGTACATGAATGGATAAACAAAATATAACACATAGACACACAAACACACACACACATACACAGGAATTCAGCCATAAAAAAGAAGGAAATTCTGGGGCGCCTGGGTGGCTCAGTTGGTTAAGCGTCTGCCTTCAGCTCAGGTCATGATCCTGACTCACAGGATCAAGCCCTCTGCTCAGCGGAGAGCCTGTTCTCCCTCTCCCTCTGCCGCTCCCACTGCTCATGCTCTCTCTCTCTCAAATAAATAAAATCTTTAAAAAAAAAAGGAAATTCTGACTATGTTGCATGGATGAACCTTGAGGATATTATGCTAAGTGAAATAAACCAGTTACAAAATGACAAATACTGTATGACTTCACTTATATGAGGTATCAAGAGGAGTCAAATTCATAGAAACAGAAAGTAGAATGGCAGTTGCTAGGAACTGAGAAAGGGCGAATGGGCAGTTGGTTTTTGAGTATAAGAGTTTCAGTTTTGAAAGAAGAAGATAGCAGGAGGGGAAGAATGAAGGGGGGGAATCGGAGGGGGAGACGAACCATGAGAGACTATGGACTCTGAAAAACAAACTGAGGGTTCTAGAGGGGCGGGGGGGGGGGGAGGATGGGTTAGCCTGGTGGTGGGTATTAAAGAGGGCACGTTCTGCATGGAGCACTGGGTGTTATATGCAAACAATGAATCATGGAACACTACATCAAAAACTAATGATGTAATGTATGGTGATTAACATAACATAAAAGAGTCTCAGTTTTGTAAGATGAGTAAGTTTAAGAGACTGGCTGCACAACAATGTGAATATACTTAACACTACTGAACTGTACCCTAGAAAATTTTATGTTGTTTATCTTATCACAACTACAATAAAAAACAAAAAACTTTTAGGAATAGGGGCTATTTAGGATAGTATGAAGAAAGACCCTTTTCTTCCCATCTTATTTGTCAAATATCAGAAGAAAAACTAATACAAACTAATACCATATATTAAATCCTTTCAGAAGTCCAGCTTTTTCTGTTACCTCTCTGTGTCCTCTTCTAGATCCTGAGTTTCTTTGGTCCAAAGCACACTGCTATGTTCTTTTTCACAGTTAGTTGCTTGTTCTTCTAAATGCCTTTGATCTAAAAACAGTTGAAAGACTTAACTTTATTAGAACATCAAAAAACAATTGAGAAAGGCTGCCTTAAAATGGAGTGCAAAAAATTAAGGTTTATCAGTGGTCCCTGAAGCATGCACTGCACGACTTCTTCCCAGGAGAGCCAGGGACCAGGTGGCAGTCTGCAGGGTGCCTGCATCCACAGCAGCTGCTTCTGGGGTCTTGGGAGCTCTCTGGTGCCAGGTGAAGCGACAAGAAACCTTACCTGTGCCAAGACTCAAGAGAGACAGAGGAAACAGAGGAAAGAAAGGACACATAAAAGAGGAGGCAGGAGACCCTGGAAACAAATTGCTCAGATTTACTTTGGGGGACTACGCTGTTCTCACTTGTTAGATGTTTCTAGGTTGAAGCCTCAAAGGAAGGAATTTGGGTGGGGAAGGGTAGTACCCTTTAATGTATGCCAGGCATTTCATAATGCTATCTCATTTCATCCTGCCAGCAGTCCTATGAAGGGAAGGTTTGTTCAGTATCTTACAATGTAGCAGGCACTGTGCTTAGAGCTATTGCATACATCAGGAGGTAGGAATTATCATCCCCATTTTACAGATGAGGATGACTGAGGCTCAGAGACATTAAATAGTTTGCAGTACAAAAGTGGCAACTGAGGTGGAATTGTGCCTGATTTAAAGGTCCACAGTCCCCCAAATGTACCAATGTGCTGCCAAGGACAGTGTTACAGCAAGGACCTGATGAAAAAAATCTGGGTAGTTGGCTTACCATTTGCAGTGATGCCCAGATGACTTGCTGTGTTCTCCCCCAACACTGTGGATGAGGCCTGCTCCTGCTTCAAGTGCTCTGTCACAATCATACAGAAGCAGAAGGCAAGTTATTTCTTCCTTTACACGTCATACCATTCTCTAGGGCAGTGGTTCTCAAAGGGTTGCCCTATACTCTGACTTAGATATGCAAATTCTCAGGCCTCATCTCAGACCTACTGAGTCAGAAACTCTGGGGGTGGGGCCAAGCAATCATATTTTACAAGGCCTCCAGGTGACTCTGACAGCTGATAAAGTTTGAGAACCACTGGTCTAGGGCATTCAATCCCCTCCAACACTAAAAATAAAAACAAAAATGGTAACGATGATAGGTCACATTTGCAGAGCTCTATGTGGCAGGTACTGTTTTTAACTTACACACATTCATTCAAGATTAATGTTTGCAGTCTTCACAACAATCCTACAAGACTGATCATGTGATTTCCATTCCTGTTTAGCAGATGAGGAAATGAAGGTAAAGAAAGGTTGAGGACCTTGCCTGGAATCACACAGAGTAAGATGCAGAGCTGGGATTTGAACCTAGATGGTCCAGCTCTAAGATCTACGCTCTTAACCTCTATTTTATCCTCTCTCAAAAAGTTTGGAACAACATCAAAGCAACCTCCAGTTTTCCTCATCCCTGTGGCCTATGTTTCATATTTTTTACCTAGTTTATGAAAAGACAGAAGGCAAAGAATATCTATAATTTCCAGTTCCTAAAGAATTGACCACAAGACCAAGACAAGCATCTGCTAAACCCCGCATCCTGCTTTGCATTTGTTAGCTGCACAGTATGCTTCAAGTGCTCCCCGCAGAGCAGGGAGATAGCTGGGAGGCAGAACACAGAGGGACCATGGGTTCCCTGATGCAGCCCTGTTGTGTGCAGGCACAGGGCTCTCTCTTCCTGCAGGTCAGGAAGCTTCCTGGCAGCTCCTGGGCATCAGGCCCCATTTGATCATTTCAAATAATTTGAAATAAAAAATCCATTTTTATCCTTGTTAAAAGTAGTCCCTTGTTGATCTTAAAGGATCATCTATATCCTAGGGTTCTAGAGGATCCTCCCCTTTAGGCCTTTGTCAGAAGCCTAGAGCTTTGGATGTGGGTCCTCCAAAAGAACAGATGTCAACACCAGGTCACTCCCCAAAGCTCTCCTGAGGTGGAACAAGAGAATGATAATATACAATAATTGCGTGGGAGTGCCCATTATTAGGAGAAACTACCCAAGTGCCCTCTCGCTTTGTCTTTCTGGGAAATTACTGACCCATGTCAAAGTACAGACATCACCTAGAAACCTGGTCCAGATAATTCCCATAAGTAAAATGAGGGTTTCTTCAGAGTGTACTGGGGTACAGCTGTGCCACGAGGCTGGAGCCCAGGAGGAAGCCTGCTAACAGTTGCTGAAATGGGGGAGTCCATATGGTGACTGAAAGAGAAGACAGCAGGATCCAGAGGGAAAGTATTGCTAAGGTCAAACTACAAAGGAACCTACAAATACTACCTTAAGTCATGACCAAGGAACAAATGACACTGAGAATTTACCTGAGCTGGACATGTGTAGGTGACCTTTACTCTTATAAGCAGCAGTTCTATTGCTATACTATGAAGAGCAACTAGAGAGGAGGATTTGCAAAGACTCCCTGGGGATTTCTAGAGAAGGAGAGCCAGTGTGGGGATGGGAGCCCTAAGAGCTTAACCTAACATCCCTATGACCCTGTGGCAATGCGGGAGAGGTGTGATGAGGTAAGAAGGGCCCGTGAGTACGGAAAAAGAAACTAAGGAAGGTTCTGGCAGCTCTGACTGGTTCCACCCTAGTTCTTCAGACCCACAGTCAGGGGCTTGGGGTTGCGATAGCTGTCATTGAGTCAGACCACATAGGTCCTCATTTACCTCTCTCTTTCTGATGAAACACAAAACCTCAGAGACCCTGAAAACCAGCTGGTGCATCTCAGGAAATTCTCTACAGGCCCCATACCAAGAACTGGGCCATCAGAGGTCTGACAAGATGTGTCCTCTCAGGGTAAGGGGCTGGTCAGCCAGGCTGTCAAGAAGAGAACAGTCGGGTCTTTCCTGGGTAAGGAAACCACCTGTCCCAATGTTTCCATTTATTCAGCATCGGCTCAGCTGGGCAGGGCCAGCTGATCCAGCTACAACTAAATTGAGCTGGTATAACTGGGTCTCTGCCTGAAATGGAAAATTCTGGTTTCATTAGGTCTTATGCCACTGACATCTCTGCCCCTGGGAAAGTGATTCATCCATGCTGCCAATACCTTTAATACCTCCTGCTAATGGCAAAACTGAAAGTACAGGATGTCTTGGCCTCAGTAGCCAGACATCAGGCCCCCAAGTTATGGCTGGTTTCGTTCAAAAAGGAAGTAAAAAAATCCCTTTAGTAAAAGAATTTCATCATAATAAACCACTCAAATGTTATTTCTCTTAGAATCATGACCATAGGCCCTTTAAGTAACAAAGCGACAAAAGACACAGGCTAATTATCCTGGCCAGGTTTCAAGAGTAGTGTGAGGCCCATTTTATTGGAAAACTGCTCCTTCCTGAATTGTGTACATTCGATCGGACCTTCTGAGGGTCTTTTGTACTAGTGCTTACACTTGAGACAAAGAACCACACTGTGGTCACGGAGCACATTCGGTATTAAACATCCCTTACCAATTTCGTCAAGCAGCTCCTGAGATGGTGGTGGTAGCTCATCAATGTGACGCTGTGAAATGGCTTCTACTAGTGCTTAAAAAAGATAAAGGGGGAAATGACTTAACACCTTCCTGGCCCTGAACTGGATTTTCACGGCTTCCACGTGGACTTGACCTAGGACTTCTCAACAGTAAAACAAACTAAGGCAGGGAGACAGCATTTCACATCAGCAGTCCTAGCTGAGACCTCCTAACATGTGAATGGGTTTACTCCCCCTTTTATTACAAACCCTTTCCTACTTTGCCCCTTACCCAGTACTGATTGATCTGTGTCCTTTCCTCCCCAAGGATATTAAGGGTAGGTGAGGTACAAATTCTTACTAAGCGGCTGCAGGCTCCTGGAGGGATACAGAGGCTCTGGACCACTCAAAATGAACAAAACATATAAAGTGGGAGGTCTTTCTCTATAGATTATCAGGCCAGGGGATGCAGAAGCAACCATTCTTTGGGCCTTTCCTTAACTGCTCAGTTATAACACTAACCCAAACCCCTCAGCATAATTCACAAAATTGTACCAAAACATAAGACACTGAAATTAATATACCAAAGGCAATACACCTCAAGAGCTTTTAACATTCTCATACCTTTTTATTTGAAAACCATCTCCTAAGAATCTATCCTAAGAAAGGGATCAGAGGTACAGACAAAGATTTTTGTACAAAGAGCAAAAATTAGAAAACAATATAAATCTTCAACATTAGGGCATGATTAAGCAACATATGTAGAATGGACTATTATGAAGCCATTACATATATTTACAAATAACTTCCACTGACTAAGGGGAAATCCTCAAAATACAGCATCAGAGAAAAAAAAGGCCAGAGCTGACACACAATTATGATCTCAACTATGCTAAAAATATATACATTTTTGCATACTGAAATATGAAAGAGAGGGGTGCCTGGCTGGCTCAGTCAGTACAGCATGCAACCCTTCATCTCAGGGACATGAGTTTGAGCCCCACGTTGGGCAGAGAGTTTACTTAAAAAAAAAAAAAAAGATACATGCCAAAATAGTACAAGAAGTTAAAAAATGGTGGTAGAATTAAGTGGTAGTGTTTTTTAAAAGCTCTTTTTAATTCTCTAAGTTTAATAAGTATACTTTACTTTTATAATCAGAGGGAAAATAGCATTTCTTTTGGTTTTTTTTTTAAGATTTTATTTATTTATTTGACAGAGAGAGAGACAGCGAGAAAGGGAACACAAGCATGGGGAGTGGGAGAGGGAGAAGCAGGCTTCCTGCAGAGCAGGGAGCCCGATGTGGGGCTCGATCCCAGGACCCTGGGATCATGACCTGAGCCAAAGGCAGACGCTTAACGACTGAGCCACCCAGGTGCCCGAAAATAGCATTTCTGTTGGAATCTAATGTAGCATCAAAGATGAGAAGAAGGCTCCCTTAAACTGGCTTACTATTGTTTTGTATTTTGGTTCTATTTTGATATTAAAAACACAGGATACCTTTTGGCAGGCTCCTTCTCTGGGTGGCATGGGATGATGATGTGTCAGGTGACTTAGCAATGCTGGAGGAACCGGCCCCAGTAAATGCAGACAATCTTTTCTATAAGTAAGACATAAACATGGTAACTGATTGAGCTCAAAAGACCCATATGCAGTTCAACCATTTCCAAGAGTAAGCCTGTGTTTCACTGATGGAAGAAGCCACTTGTTTTGTTGATTGAGTCAAACTCATTCCTCCTCTGCAAACCCTTCTCACTCCTCTTTGCCTCCGCAGTGCCCAGTACCTACCTCTGTGTTGGATCCCACCAGCCTTTCTCACTAGATGGGGAACTCCTCCGGGGCAGGGACTAGGTCTATCTTATTTATATTTGGATGCCTAGAAGAGGGCCTGGCAGGCTACCTGGCACTTAGAACACACCCAATTAACAGACGGTTGAATGAAGCATAAAGTTCTTTATCTCCCTACT
>NC_138383.1:27971611-27977599 GCF_054177405.1 Leptonychotes weddellii
CTCCCCGCCGAGCAGGGAGCCCGATGCGGGACTCGATCCCGGGACTCCAGGATCATGACCTGAGCCGAAGGCAGTCGCTTAACCAACTGAGCCACCCAGGCGCCCTGGTCAACAGATTTTTAATGAGCAGTGCCAAGTAAGGAATTTGTAGTTTTCTTGAAGATACTATACATATGAAATATGAGGGAGAGAGAAGAGAAAAAAAAGGACAGCAGGGGCAGAAGGAGGAGGAGTGGAGAAGGTAGTACACAAATATGTGTTTTTATTACAGACTATTAGTTCAGGAGTTCAGAGAAGGTAGGGATCAATCAAAACTCTCGGGAAACCAAGCAGAGGAGGCAACAAAGAGGAAGGAGAACTCAAGCCTCCTCAAGTGAGTAGGATATGTGTAGACAGAAAGTACACTGCAGGTGAAGGTAGTAGCATTATAAGCTGTTGCAGTTTGGCTCTTTAAAGAAATTGCTAGCCATTATCTCTGGTGGGGGGGAGGCACAAAAACCCAAGATCTATCCTATAATACAGACTCAGAGAGACACCCCAAGAAGGCCTAGAGAAGATCCAGCTTATTTCTTGCTTTCTTTGTAAAATGGATTTGGAGAAATCTTAGTACTTTGGATCCCTAAGGCCTTTGGGCTGATTCCATGAGTATGGAAAGCAGAGTCGGTATACTTACAAGATCAGTCAGTCTTGAAGGAACAGTTTCAGAGGAAGTAAGAAAGGAATCTAGGCTCTTTGCTTCCTCTCGAACGGTTGAAAATCTATCAGATGAAGTTTGAATAGATTCCTGACTGTTCCAGTATGAGGTAGACCCTGTTTTAATCTGAAATGTGATACTTTCAAGGCAGTCTTTATACCGACTGGCAGCTGAAGAACTTGACCCTGTTGTAGAAAAGAGGGCAATTAGTGTCCAAATCCTTTACATTATTTAAAAACAAAAACACAAAACTATCTATACCAGGGATTCTCCAAATTGTTAATAACTAAAATAATCACTGATTATGACACATAGCTCCTCAAAGTATAAAAAAAAAAAAAAAAAAAAAGACAGTCTCTAAACTTGGCCATCAAAATAAAGGGAGATTATTGGAACCACAAATATAATGGAACTAAGGACACCAGAGGGAGGCTATTTGATGCTGGCTGTTGAGGTTGGAGGACTCAAAATTATGTATGTTTAAGCAACAGGTTTTGAGTTACAAACTCTAGAGAAGCCAATGTATTTGCACTAAATTCAGTAGTGTTAGAGTAAAAAGTACAGTTTGCATTTACGTGTCTCTACCACCAAAGTCAAAAAACTCCCTATAGCTGCTTAATAACCACCAACAACAACCCCTACCTGGCCCCCCATGGGGTTATCCCCATCAGTTCTGGCGCTAGACAGACACCTCTGCACTATGAGGAAACACCTGCCGGTCTGTTCTCATGGTCGGCTTCCCAGAGCCAGTGGGGCAGCAACTGTTCTCCTCAAACACTTCTCCCTGCAGTGATTACCTGGGCTGAGCGGAGTGCTGACACTTGTAGGTGCGTGGTTTATTTTGGGGGTTTTGCATGAGACTTCTTTAAAAGAACCATCTTGTTCGTAGGAGATACTAGAAAGGTCTTGAATGTCTGTCAGTGATCTAAGAAATTAAAAGCACAAAGTAATTAGGAGATGTTTAGAAAAATCAAACAATATATTCCCAAGGGGTACTTTTTAAGGATGCTCTTGACAACAATCTTTATTTGGCAGTAGACCAGAATTAGACTATCTTAGACTATCATATGTATCTGAATGAGAGTATTAGAGAATATCCTAAAAAGAGATACTAACTTTAAACATATCTCAGCAGCTAAAAATAAACTATTTCCACAAACAAAAGTATATTTATATGGAAAACAGATTTCATCTACCTCAAATGTAAATTTATTAATATCATCATCATCATTATCACTGTATTTCCTTGATTATAAGATGCTATTAATTTAGATCACATCATCATAACAGGTTTTTGGTGAAAAAAGAAACACGCTCACATTAAACGTATACATAAAATTGGGAAGAAAGTATTCTCTTACAAATAAGGAAATACTATTCCCCTAAAACCAAGACTTTACACAGCATCCTTAGGCAACCCTTTGGTGGCCCTACATGTCTTTCTCCTTCAGCTCCCCTGGTGATTCCTTTAATGTCTCCTCTTGTTCACCTTCAGTACTGTAAGAGAGAAAGTAAGAAAAGTATATGAATCCCCTGTTAGCAGAGTGCACTAACCTGGTACGAGGGATCAGTTTATCAGCCCTGTGAAAAGCAGTAGGAAGGGCACTAAGCTCAGGAATGGAAAGTGGGTTCCGGTCCTGGGTCTGCTACTGAATAGCTATATGTTCTCAGGCACGTCTGAGCCTTTCTCTGGGCCTCAGTTTCCTCTCCAGAGATTGAATAAATACCCTCTAGGCATCAGCCCATCTGAAATCAGCCGATGATGCTATATGACAGTGAGCAAGTTCCTCAGGAAATCAAGAGAGTACAGGAAATCTGCTGGGAATGGAGGCTGGGGCAAAGGGCACAGCCGTGGGACATTACCAACATTACCAACTGTGAGACAGCTTCCTGCACGGGTCATCAGGTGAGGCCAAGAGAGACTTATGCCAAAAAATGACCAGAAAAGAATATGAACACAAACTTGACCTGTTTCTATGTTAACCACTATCTAGAATTCCATTTCAATATCTGTTGAATACAAACTACAAGCCAGATCCCAAACTAAATTCTTCCATATGTTTTCATATATTTTTTTAAAGATTTTATTTACTTACTTGACAGAGATAGACATAGCAAGAGAGGGAACACAAGCAGGGGGAGTGAGAGAGGGAGAAGAAGGCCTCCCACGGAGCAGGGAGCCTGATACGGGGCTCGATCCCAGGACCCCGAGCCAAAGGCACTCAACGACTGAGCCACCCAGGTGCCCCTGTTTTCATATTTTTAATCTTTGCAACAATCCTATGAAATCAATGGTACAAAGGAAAAAGTACGGATTTTGGACTGAGTTGTGACTTTATTAATTCTGTTCACTAGAGTATTTGTTTCTCTTCCAAGCATACAGTAGGACAGCACTTCTTGGCCCTCCTAATTTATGTAAATGGCCGCATGACTTGTTTTAACCAGTGAAATATAAGTGAAAGTGATGTGAATCACTTTTGGGCAGAAACCTTAAGGACAGTGCACAATTCATGTTCCCTTTTTCTTGCCTCAGCAATCAAGGAAATACAAGGATGGAGTCTTCCTCAGCCTGGCTCTTGGGTAAAAGGTAATATAGCACAGAACACTCCTAGCCAATCCACGATGGACATGGAGTGAGCAAAAAATAAATTTTTGCTGTTTTAAGCCACTAAAATCTGGGGGTTGTTTGTTATATAAGCATAATCTAGCCTATCCTGACTGATACATCCACTTACTAACTGCAGCCTTGAAAAAAATGAATTTTGCTTTCCTTATTCGCAAAATGGAGATAACAGTATATATCTCAAAAGGCTGTTACATAAATTATATTTGAGAAAACCGAGTACCTGGTATATGGTAGCTGCTTAGGAAATACTAGGTATAATTATTATAGATAAAAAAGTTGAGGCCTTGGGGTGCCTGGGTGGCTCAGTCGTTAAGCGTCTGCCTTCGGCTCAGGTCACGGTCCCAGGGTCCTGGGATTGAGCCCCACATCGGGCTCCCTGCTCAGCGGGAAGCCTGCTTCTCCCTCTCCCACTCCCCCTGCCTGTGTTCCCTCTCTCGCTGTGCCTCTCTAATAAATAAATAAAATCTTTAAAAAAAAAAAAGTTGAGGCCTAGAGATAGGGAAAGTAATTGAATGTTATTGTATCAGGCACTTTACATCTATTATTAGTTTTTTTAATTGGACTTTTTAATTTGAAGTCACTGCATATTTACATGAAGTTTAAAGAAACACTTTACCCATGTTTCCCTGAATGATAACATCTTGCAAATCTATAGCACAATATCACAATCAAGATACCAACATTGATACAGTCAAGATACAAAACATTTCCATCACCACAGGGATCCCTCATGCTTCCCTTCTATTTTTTTAAAGATTTTATTTATTAGAGAGAGAGAGAGAAAGCACAAGCAGAGGGAGGGGCAGAGGGAGAAGCAGACTCCCCACTGAGCAAGGAGCCCTACGCGGGGCTTGATCCCAGGACCCTGGGATCATGACCCAAGCCCAAGGCAGAAGCTTAACTGACTGAGCCACCCAGGGGCCCCTCATGCTGTCCTTTTATAGGCATGTCTACTTCCCTCCTACTGCCTACCTCTACCTTATCCCCTGGACACTACTCAAATAATTTTATAATTTCAAGAATGTTATATAAGGGGCGCCTGGGTGGCTCAGTTGGTTAAGCGACTGCCTTCGGCTCAGGTCATGATCCCAGGGTCCTGGGATCGAGTCCCACATCGGGCTCCCGGCTCAGCGGGAAGCCTGCTTCTCCCTCTCCCACTCCCCCTGCTTGTGTTCCTGCTCTCGCTGTCTCTGTCTCTGTCTCTGTCAAATAAATAAATAAAATCTTTAAAAAAAAAAAAAAGAATGTTATATAAGTGGAATCATATAGTAAATAACTTTGGGGGATTGCTCTTTCCACCCAGCACAATTCTCTGGAGATATATCCAGGTTGTTGCACGTATCAATAGTTCATTTGGGGCGCTTGGGTGGCTCAGTCGTTAAGCGACTGCCTTTGGCTCAGGTCATGATCCCAGGGTCCTGGGATCAAGCCCCACATCAGGCTCCCTGCTCGGCGGGAGGCCAGCTTCTCACTCTCCCACTCCCCCTGCTTGTGTTCCCTCTCTCGCTATGTCTCTCTCTGTCAAATAAGTAAATAAAAAATCTTTAAAAAAAAAAATAGTTCACTCTTTTTATTGCTGAGGAATATTCCATAGAATGGATGTACCGGTCTGTTAAAAAATCATTTACTTGTTGGACAACATTTAGGTTTCCAGTTTTTGGTTATTACAAATAAAGTCGCAAAAATAAGTAAATAAATAAAGTTGCTATAAACATTCATCTATGTATTTCTTTTTTTAAGATTTATTTATTTCTTTGAGAGAGAGTGAAAGCACGAGCACGAGAGGAGGGGCAAAGGAAGAGGGAGAGGGAGAATCTCAAGCAGACTCCACGCTCACGACCCTGAGAGATCAAGACCCGAGGGGAAACCAAGAATCGGATGCTCAACCGACTGTACCACCTAGGCGCCCCTACATATATGTTTTTATATGAACATTAAGTCTTCATTTCTTTGTAATTAATGCCAAGAGTTATATTATTACTTTTAATCTCTATGTCAACATTCTTCGTAAGGATTCTTATTCCTACTTTACAAATGCAGAAATAGAAGAGAGGGGTTGAGAAACTTGACCAAAGTCACAGGGATGGAAAGGCAGAGTCACGATCTGAATAGTGATAATGATCCCTCTTCACAATCCCTCACAATCCTACTGAACAAGTCCTAAGAAAGCTAAGTGCCCAACACTCATTTTTATGACATGGTGGCTAAAACATTTGAGGACAAGCAATACATAAATATGGGGTATTATCATCTTTTAACATTACTTCTGTGAGTCTGAAACTGTGAATAAAATACTAGTACATACCTTCGTATAGGTTGGAATTGAGATCTGGTCAAAATCTCAGCATTCCTTCCAAGGCTTTTTCTCATTTGGAACTTTTCTTCACCTGAAAGAATAAAGTAAATGCATTTTTTACTGAATTTTTGCCAACTCAGATTATTATTTTCATTCCTTAGAATTTCCCTTGGTCTGGTCCAGAATAAGAAATAATCTGAATAAACAAAGTGCTTCCTAATTGGGTTTGGATTGAGTGTTGTAGGAGAGGTTTTTGCTCTGAAAGTTTATTTTCCTTGCTCAGAGGGGGTAACTACATTCTGACACTCAGAATACAATCAAGCCATTTACTGGCCTTTCAGTTATAACCACTCAGTTATTTCTGGAGACAAA
>NC_138383.1:27977699-27996958 GCF_054177405.1 Leptonychotes weddellii
GTCACAACTAAGTCAACTCTCTTCTGTTCTCCCTGACATCAAGTGTCTGAAGTTACTCCCCCACAAGTTCTCAATAAGATACTTTGCAGACCTCAGGGCAGACAGGGCCACTATCTATTTTCCTTCCCACCACTATACTGCTCTGGTTTATAGAGAAGGAGACAGACAGAGCAGCCTGCCCTCTTGGCAAATGTTCATGATCCCCTTGCCATTCCTTAGGAACACGTGGTCTAGTGGGCAATGGGGAGGCCCACCAACGCAGTGTCACCTTTAGCAGGTACCAAGGAGGTCTGAAACCCCATCAGTAGAGAAGCATTGGGGTTCTTCTTCCCGTGACCCTCTTTCAAATACCTAGAAAGCATAAACACCTAGAAAGCATAAAGGAATTCCTAATAAGTACAATTAGAACTGGAGGAACACTTAAGAGATTTTAGAGTCTCTCTCCTTTATTTTATACAAAGGGAGAGTGGGGCCTGGGGTGAAATGACTTTCCCAAGGTCATGCATGGGGGAAAAAAAAATCAGTGGCAGAACTGGGCTCGGAACCCAACATGTGTCCAATTGTTACCTGTGATATCACCTGATATGGAAGGGGTATATGTCAGAGCCCTAGTGGAAAAGGGGGGAGAGAAAGGCCGAAAGCAGGAAATGAGTGGAAATCAGAGGTTTCTTCGTGTACTTCAGATGTTTGTATCAAACTAGCCCTGGGTTTCTAACCTACCTGCCCCACAATTTCTCTATCCCACTCAACCCTCTTCGAAACAGAAGTGAAATGTCTATGTGCAGGCCAGGCTCACACAGAACATGATCATGGGCAGAGGCTCCACAGAAAGAAATGGATGACCCAAGACCCAGGTCTGGGGACTTTTAATACATGTTGTCCTGAGGATTTAAATGTTCATTTAAAAGCTCATTGCTTCTTAAAATGCTCTTGGCTGGGCGCCTGGGTGGCTCAGTCAGTTAAGCGTCTGCCTTCGGCTCGGGTCATGATCCCAGGGTCCTGGGATCGAGCCCTGCATCAGGCTCCCTGCTCCACAGAAGGCCTGCTTCTCCCTCTCCCACTCCCCCTGCTTGTGTTCCCTCTCTCGCTGTGTCTCTCTCTGTCAAATAAATAAATAAAATCTTAAAAAAGAAAAAATGCTCTTGGCTGTGACAGGGGCATGAATCAGGTTAGAGACAGAAGACAGAGTGTGCAGCAGGAGGAAGGGAGTAAGTTCCGAACCCAAGCCCACCATGCCTGGGTTCAGAATGTTGAGACATGACCACAAACAGCTACATGGCTCAGTAGGTGGGTAACTCTGGCTTTAAAATAGATGGTTGTATACCTTAAAAGAGTAAAAGTGCACAATTTTTACAATGTCTGTATCAGAACCAGTGGTTCACTTATATCTTATCTTGTGCCACACCCGGGCTGCTGATCCAAGGTTAACCTCCCATGTTTTTTGTTTTTTTGGTTTTTTTTTTTTAAAGATTTTATTTATTTATTTGAGAGAGAGATTTATTTGAGAGAGAGATAGCGAGAGCAGGAACACAAGCAGGGGGAGTGGGAGAGGGAGAAGCAGGCTTCCTGCCGAGCAGAGAGCCCGATGCGGGACTCGATCCCAGGACCCTGGGATCATGACCTGAGCCGAAGGCAGACGCTTAACGACTGAGCCACCCAGGCGCCCTTAACCTCCCATGTTAACGGAAAGCAGTTGCTGAGTTATATAGAACCCAAGGCCTCCCAAGGCAAGAATGTTATGTTGACTGTGTACTATTGGCTGTTATTAACTCTTTGCCAAGAAGCTAAGCAAGCAAAGGAAAATGCCTTTTGGGGTGGAGAAGGACATGAAGAGCAAGTTCTAGTTTTTGTTGTGTCAAAAACCAGTTGTATGGCCTGGGCAAATCCCTCAAGTCAGCTCAGTGAAGATGAACAAGATGAACAAAAACCTGCAATGTGCCACGAAGGGGTCAGAAATCTAATGAAAGACTAGAGGGGGAAAAAAGAAGAAGAAGAAAGGAGAGAAGGAGGAGGAGGAGGGGGAAAGTGGGGGAAGAGGGGGAGCAGCAGAGCAACCACTAAACATATACTCTAAGAATGCAAGGGGAGGACAGATAATATGATATGTGGCTGTCAGGAGGCTGGTAAGGGGCAGGAGATTCATTCTAATGAAGGGAAATCCTTGAGCCTAGGTTCCCTCATCTGCAAAATCAAAGGCCTGGAGGAGATTATCTCTAAGGACTGTTCCAGCTCTAAAGATCTGTCATCCAACAGAAAGTGAAGGCAAGTGAAAAGGAATCTGCCTTAAGAGCTTATTACCAGAGCCTGGAGGTTGGGCAAATGCATCTTGTATTCCTTCAAAGTCCTCTTCTATGGGGCTTGAGGTCTACAAAAGAATAAAAGAGCAAAGGAAGAAGGGTCACTGGAGGCCAACATATAATCCAAAGGTAGAGGGAGAATTTCTTGATGTTCTTAAACCTTGAAAATCTTTCTATCTTTAATAGAAAAAGAACAAACCTGTTTCGAAGACATTAAGGATCATTTGTACTTTATGTCCCTCCTCAACAAGCCCTCCCCTGCCTCCCGCTGTGAGGAGGAATTGTGTGACTTTTCCCTTCTTTATGTTATTATCCCCTCCTCTCCCCAGCCTTCCAACAAAGATGTTTTGATTCTTAGGACCTTCACCAGAAAAGCCAAAGAAGGTTGGGGGGTGCCTGGGTGGCTCAGTCAGTATCTGCCTTCAGCTTAGGTCATGATCCCAGGGTCCTGAGATCGAGCCCCGCAATCAGGCTCCCTGCTCAGCCGGGAGTCTGCTTCTCCCTCTCCCTCTGCTCCTCCCCCCCACTTGTGTGTGCGCTCTCTCTCTCTCAAATGAATAAGATCTTTAAATAAATAAATAAATAACATAAGGGAAAAAGAAAAAAAAGAAAAGTCAAAGAAGGTTGGAAAAATAGCCCAGAATACTGGTTCCTTTGAGAGGGTGCAGTGACTGGGAGGAGGCCTGGGGGCGGTTTTCTGGAGGACTACTTCCTGATCTGGGTACTGGTTATATGAATGTGTTTAGTTTGTGCAAGTCCATGAGCTGCACACATAAGAGCTGTGTACTTTTCTCTATGTTACACTTTATGTATGTATACACACACACACATATATATGTATGTATGTATACATATGTACGTGTGTATATATATATTTTGTATCTTTTTATTAAAGATTTTCTTAACATCACAGTCTGCTCACAGTAAAGTCAAGAACAGGTGAAGGATTAATAATGAAAAACTGCTCTGAGTTATCAGAAGTACAGAACAGTGGAAATGATGCTTTTGTTGCATCACTGAATTCTTATCAGTCAAAGGTCGTGTTTGAGACATACAATCAATTCCTCCTTTTCCTCCACCCCACCTTCCATATTGGTAAAAGGTCCAAAAAAGGTGGTAGGTTAGTAGGAAGACGAGGCAGAAATTATATAAATAAATAAGAAAATCCAAACAGCTTCATTTTACAAATGAAAATACTCTGTACAAATAGATGCTTGCCAAAGCCGGGCAGGTTCCCGAGAAAGCCCCATGCACTGCCCAGCATCACATTCATGCTGAGCCCTGGCCTCTGATCCTGGCTCTCCCACCACTGAAGCTTGGCAGGCCAGGGCTAATTCCCTACATGTGTGGATCACCACTTCTTCACACAGAGGAAAAACAGCAGGCCTTCTTCTCTTCTCCACAGGAAGAGTATGTGAATTAGGTAACATGAAGAAAAGTGTTTTGAAAAAAAGTACTAAGTACTGTACAAATGCAGGAATCACAGTTTTGGGAGAAACTGCATATGACTTTCCATTCTCAAATATCTTATTTTTCAGAAGTCTTTTCAAAACATGAAAGCACTGCTAAGTCAACATTATACACTTTTATATGTAAGCTATTTTTTCTCAATAAAAATAATTTAAAAGAATGAAGGCAATAGAGAAAGCTGAAAAGTACTTTACCCTAAACAGTGGCTTTTACCTCTAGAGCTAAGTTTTCTTGAGCAGTTGAGGAATAAAAATATTCATGGTCTGGAGTTAAAAATTCATCTGTTATGTCCTCAGAAGATTCTGGTGAACAAGTTGATCGCACAGACTGATCCTATTAATAATGTAGGAAATCACTTTTAGGTTGGTGTTCATTATAAACAAATCCCTTTATATTTGGATGCAGTGTTAATAATGGGGTTATCTAACATTACCCAGCAGTCAGGGTGACACTCCCTGAGTCAGCCCTCCCTGCCTGCTTGCACACCTGCCTCTGCCCTCCTTCCCCACCGTGAGCTATGTACCCCCTGCAGCAAGTGAGGCAAATGACAGTCCTGAGACTCACATCCTCATCTGTACAATGGAGGGGGAGGGAGTTGGGCGACTTTTCTGCTCTGAAATTCTAAGAAGAAAGGCCCTAGACAACTCAAGCTGGGACTGAGCTTGAACAGCCACAGATGCTTCGTCCTCCAGACTGAGGAGTCCCGTGGGTGCTACAGTTTAAAAGCAAGTGAAGGAACATGACGTTAAAAATGGCAATGCAGGGGCACCTGGTGACTCAGTCAGATAAGCATCTGACTCTAGATTTTGGCTCAGGTCTCGATCTCAGGGGGTAGTCTGCTTGAGGATTCTCTCTTTCCCTCTCCCTCTGCCCCTGCTCACGCCAGCTTGTGCACGTGCTCTCTCTCAAATAAATAAATCTTTTGAAAAAAATAGCAATGCAATCTCAATAATAAAAATAAAACTTGAAAATTCAAAAGTACCAGTGATTTCTTTAGCATCTCTGTTTCCCCCCTTCCTTTTCTGCTCATTTCTCCATGTTCAGGCCCTGGTCCCCACATGGCAGGCAACTAACTCCTCTCCACACCTTCAGTCATCTCTTGGCAGAGGTTTTGTGATTTATTTCCTTGGATGCCGCTTCCACCACACACTTCCCTTCCCGCACACGTAGCAGCTGCTCCCCTTTACCTCTCATATCAGATTGAAACTTCTTAGATAAGCCTGGCCTCACATACCCTCCCCACTTCCCTGACAGACCTGCTTCTCCAGCCAAGCCAGTATGCTTAACAGGGCCTATCCTTCCAGCCCCCATGTAAGAAAAAGAATAAATTGTCTTAAATTGTCCTTGTGAGTGGTTTCTGTGCTATGATTAAATACAACAGCATGTTCGTTGAAAGACCTTAAATGTTATCACAATTGTATTTTTATATTATTTCATTTTCAGTTCCTGTTTATATTCTTTAAGTGATTGTGTCCTCATATCATAATGATAAAAAATTCTGGTTCCTGGGCGCCTGGGTGGCTCAGTTGGTTAAGTGACTGCCTTCAGCTCAGGTCATGATCCCAGGGTCCTGGGATCGAGTCCCACATCGGGCTCCCAGCTCAGCGGGGAGCCTGCTTCTCCCTCTGACCCTCTCCCCTCTCATGCTGTTTCTCTCTCGCTCACTCTCTAATAAATAAATAAATAAATAAATAAAATCTTTAAAAAAAAAAAAATTCTGGTTCCTTAGCCTGACTGGACTGTGGCCCAACTGCATGCTTCAAGGATGTGTTAAACCCCTGAAGCAGGGCTATAGCCTAAATGCATTGATCCTGCTGAGGTGCAGTTGTCAGACGTGAACACGTGCCTTCCGCTGAGAGGTGAATTTGGGTCTTAGAGGACATTCTAGATGAAGGCACTCTCATCACAACCCTGGCCTTGCTCTTCCTACTCTAATCAGTCAGCTGCTGGGCCACGAGCTTTGATAACTGACCTCACATTGAGCTTCCAGAGTTGGTCTTATCTATCCAACTAGATAAGAAGCTTAAGGGTTTCCTGAATCTGACACTTGTCTGTGTTCTGCACAAGCTCCAAGATACACAGGCTTTGAGTTGAACTGACTCAAAAAGTATTTAGGCAGGGAAGAAAGACTTCTTCATTCATGTCAGAGACTTGAGAGCACATACTCCAACAAAAATGAACTACTACAGATATTAATTCACTGGCGTAATACATAACAACTCAGTTCTACTTTACTAGATCCTTGGGTTCCACCTGGCTCTGCAGGGCCATATTACTTACGCTATGAGATTTCTCAACGACCACAGATGCATCAGAACTTGCTTGAAAGACTTCACTATGTTCTGGCTGCTCATTTTTTCTGGGAGACAGGTGCCTGATACCTAATGATTTTAACACAACCAGGGCCATAGTCATTCAGTGGTATTTAGATGGCATGGAAGGGGAGAAGAGTGGAGTGAGAGGAGAGATGCGTGACTACTCTGCCGAGGGTGGCCATGTCCCATTAGTGGGGTTCAGTCCAGAGAATGGAGACTGTTAGTTTGGCCTGGCCCCAACACCCGGTCCTGTATCATCATCCTTTTGCCCACCCATTCAAGATCAATGCTTGAAAAGGAACAGTTTCTAAAAACTAAAAGAGCCCAAGCCAGTAGATTTTCTACCTAAGATAAGTGATAATTTTAGATGCATCTTTCTTTGATTTGTAAACAACTGTGAAATAATATTCCATGCCCCACTTGCAAGCAAATTACCAAATGGAACTACATGGCCTTCAGTTTTAACCTAAAAATCTATAAAGTGATGACAGTCAATGCCATTTGTCTCCAGGTTCTTCTGGCACAGAATCTCTGGGAGCCAGTGGAGTTTTTCTGGCTTAAAATGCAATGCAAGGAAATGGGCAGTAGGGAATGGCCATCTACCACTGCACTCAGGTAAGAAAGGTTCATTTCCCCGCCAGGTTAGAGCCAGGAACAGGGTCACTGTATAGAGATTATTTTACTTCCTTTGAGCAAATGGGTCTGCTCCAGTAACAGAAAAACTCATGAATCTTTGGATTTCTTTACCTTCAGGAAGGACAGTGGAATCAAAAGGGTATGCTGCTTTTCCCTGCAACTCAGGGTTCCCAGAGGGAAGGGAAAGGAGAGATGACCAAGCAAAGGAAATATGCCAGGAGGCTTACTTATTTTTGAGAGCTAATAACTTGATAGAGCTCACCTATCCCAATTCCTCCAACTGAACTTACTGGTGCAGCTTCGAGGCCCAGGCTGTCTGCCATGCTGGTCACTGTCACAGTCACTGTTGTCCATTTTGTCACACTTGCCATTTCCTCCTGGCTCATCATTTTTCCTGGGATACTCTACAATGCACTGCCAGCCCACTTTCTCAGGGTCCCTCAGCAGGGGCTGCAGCAGGGGATCAGGCACATTCTTCGCCTCACCCTCTGAAGTCACACTACTCTGAGGATGCCAAGGTGGTACCACCAGCTGCCCAGTAGCTGCTCTCTCTGCCATATCTTTCACCTCCACTGGACAGAAGGGAAAGCAGCATTTACAACAGAACTCTGAACATTAGAAACAAAAGCTTTTGCTTCTTAAAGAGCTATATAATATTTTAGAGCTCATATTGTCACAATAGTTGCCTTTTTAGAACTGCGTCATCCTTAGCTTGCCCTGTTTGGCTTGAAGGGGAAGGGAGAAGAGAACTGATAACAGAGGGGAGGACAGGATTTCAGTTCATTTCTGAATTTTGGAATGGAAGGTAGCAGAGAATTTGTAGATAGACCTTCTTGCTGTGAAGATTTTATAAGAAAATAACATCTGCAGCCCCCAGTCTGTAGAGACTAATGGAAAGGATTCTATCTGAGTTTGTCTAGCCTCTCTAGACTAGGCAGAGCTCATATGGGTGTGTGTGTGTGTGTGTGTGTGTGTGTGTGTGTGCGTATTTTTATATGTGTATCTGCATGGGCATGTCTTCATTCCAAATGTTCTATACTTTTGCTAATGTCATTTAACATAAGTATTAAAAAACACACTGTATCCTTTTAAGCTTATAAAACTGATACAAAAGGAAATGCCCACAGGATATGCAAAAGTGACACTGCATGCTCTCTACTTTCATAATGAATGTTACACATTAAATTTCTACTGTGTATTGTTTTGCTACACTTGTTATAAATATGCATATATATATATAATGGAAATATTTCTTATAAAGTCTAGAAATGAATAAAGTTTTTCCCAGAAAAATAAATCACTGAACAGTACGGTATACACAGTGGCAAGCTTGACAGTCTCTTTTCTTTGGACTAGTAACACAAAACATGTTCATTTAAACAATGTTAAAAGACCCATCTTAATAAAAGCTTATCTTTCCTGACTAAGAGGTAAACAAAAAAAAAAAAAAGAAGAAGAAGAAGAAAGAGAAAGAGAAAAGCATTTCCTTTCTGCAGTTTGTAATCAGAAAGGTCTTGCTTTTAAACTGGAATGAGCTGGGGCGCCTGGGTGGCTCAGTTGGTTGAGCGACTGCCTTCGGCTCAGGTCATGATCCTGGAGTCCCTGAATCGAGTCCTGCATCGAGTCCCGCATCGAGTCCCGCATCGAGTCCCGCATCGAGTCCCGCATCGGGCTCCCTGCTCGGCAGGGAGTCTGCTTCTCCCTCTGGCCCTCCCCCCTCTCATGTGCTCTCTCTCGTTCTCTCTGTCTCAAATAAATAAAATCTTTATAAACTGGAACGAGCCAACAGAAGAAAAGAATGTGGGAGGCTGGTGCAATGCAGGCTGTGTACTTAGAGATAACAACCAGGTTAGAAATAGACTTTAAATTTCATCTGGCCCAACAGAACCTATGACTCTTTACTCACTTTTCCATTTCAAGTATACCTCTCCATCATCTTCATTATTTCTTGACTTTGCGTTACAGATTTCAGAAGAGACGGACTCCATACTGATCCTAAATTGTATAGGTTTGGGGGAAGGGGAGCAGGGTGGACACAAATACACCAGTTTGCTCAAGTGCCTGACGCAAACCAGAGCCCTCCAGCCCATCCAGAGGACCAACCCCTACTCAGAGCCATTCCTGGGACTGCACTGACTCCTGCTTACCACCAGAGGGCGCCAGACTCCCCAACGTTCAGACCACTCGAGCCTACCTAGTAGAGCCCTGGCCAGGGCCAGATGACACAGGAGGTCCCTTGGGGTGGCTTGACACAGTAACAAGTGCACTAGTAAGCTGAGTCAGCTTGGTTCGGGCACTGGACTCTTTAGACCGTCCCTGGCTAAGAAATGAAAAGACTGGGTTAGAAGACCTCTAAGGTATTTTTTTCAGTTTCCAAGTTCAGATTTCATGATTCTAAAAGTACTCTTGAGAAATTTTCACAGGAAGAAGAAACCCACAATTGAAACCCAGTTTCACCAGACTTCTGAGCCTTAGCAGAGCCCCCCGCCCTAACAATGCCACAGAACACAGGTGATGGTTCAGTAACTGTTCCTACCCTTTGAACAGAATTCTCCGGTAAAAGGCGCACCTGCGTATCAGTGAGAGCACAATAACTAATATTTGCAAACATGGCCTTAAGGCACCAGCAAGCCTGAAGAACATTCAGAGTTCTTCAGCCTAGTCTTAAGTTCTAACCCTACCTGCCACTAACCGGCTGCCTGCCTCTGGCATACTTCAATCTCTCTGGACCAAGTTCCCTCATCTGAAAAACAAGGGAGTCCTTCTTCCTCCACATATCCATGATCATATATACATCTCATTGTCTATTAAAGTAACTCCTCAAAAACATGTGACCTGTGGCGTATGTACGAATTCCTCCTTATCCTGAACGCCCTACTTCCCCACTGGACCAGAACACAGAGAGACTGCTGACCTGGAAAGGTCAGATCTGACTGGCTTCTTTAAAGAGCAATTTGGCAGCAGCTATCAAGTATCTTTAAAATGTTTAAACCCTTTGACCTACTAACTCTGCTTCCGGCAATCCATCAAGGACATAATCCAAAGAGCAGAAAAAGCTGCACTGCCAAGTCACTGCAGCCCTATTCAAAATGGATAAAAGCATGAAACAACCTAAAATTCAACAATGGGGGACATCCAACAAGTTCAAATTTACAGGATGTTTTCTTTTTTTAAATCTTTATTTATTTAAGTAATCTTTACACCCAACATGGGGCTCAAACTCACAACCCTGAGATCAAGAGTGGCATACTCTTCCAACTGAGCCAGTCAGGCGCCACTGGATGTTTTTTAATAATGTGGGATATAATGCTCTTGTTTTAATGTAAGATGAATAATCAGGATATAAAAGTACCTATATGGGGGCGCCTAGGTGACTCAGTTGGTTAAGCGTCTGACTCTCGATCTCAGCTCAGGTCTTGATTTCAGGGTTGTGAGCTCAAGCCCTGCGTTGGGCTCCACAATGGGTGTGGAGCCTACTTCTAAATAAATAAATGTAGCTATATGCATATAATTATATCTTTTAAAAGCATACAAAAAGATTAGGTGGATTGGTAGCAAAATGTCAAACTTTTCTTTGGTCTGTCTTTTGTTCTTTTGGGGGAACAGGGTGAATGGGTGTAGCGGAGGCCACAACTATGGCTTTGCTTTGTCATCTAATGGCCATACTATCACCCCATTTGCCTCTCTCAATGATGTGAGTCCTAACCCCTTTGATGCCAGTTAGTTGGTTCTCCAATAATTCCCTTTGTAAAGGTAAAATACACTGAACTAAAATGTGTGGGCATTTTCTTTGATTCTCCCTAGTGAACACGTTTACTAACGTGAAAGGAACAGCAAACTCTTGTCATTAGTCTCAGTCACCACTAGGAGAAAAACAAAAAGTTACTTTTTGCCAGGAGAACTGACTTCAAAGCCATGGATTAAAAGCTACCATTTAAACACAAAAAAGGAAAGCTGAAATTGATAGACTAGTCTATCTTGAAACACCTTTAATAATTGCCCCTATGCAAAATAAAATCTGTTTTACCTAAATTCTTAAAAAGTCAGTGTACACATATGCTCTCCTTCCTATGATCTGTGCTGAAGCCAATTCATTTCATTCATCTGGATGGAAATCATAGGCTGCATGGTAACAGTTAAACTGTTCAACCCCTGCTCTGGAGTCAGGGATGCTTATTTTGAACAACCCTAGTTTCCAAATAGTTTGGTTTCTGGAGCACTGACAAATGGAATACCTGGCATTTCTTTTTATAAGAAAAACAATCTGGCCAGCTTTGGAAAGGCAAGGTGCTTTGCTTTTGACAAATGATATGTTCTGTGTGATTAACCTGCCAGCTACTTTACCTTTGATGTCTTCTCCTACAGGTTTCTGTTACGTGGCTCTTTCTGCTCACCTGAAGGAGAAAACCTGCCAAGATCTGTTTCTGTGTTAGTATTCTTCATCACTCACAGTCTCTTTGTCACAAGACACGTGAAGATCATTAAGTGACTTTGGGGTCACGTGGGAGTCTAAAGGCATGGTGACACAAAGAACAAAATATTAACCCACCTACTGGTATTTGGGGTCCTGTTTCTTTCCAAACTACATTTGGCTCCTTGAATGGGCTGTGACTGGCCACTTGTGCTCTGTTTTCCAGGTCCACAAAAAGTTGGCAGCTTAAAAAGCAGTAAACATGTTTCAGTGCTTTGATGAAGGAATTCCTCTTCACTCTCACGTTCTATTTTTCAAGCCATTCTCACTAAATGTGCAGAAATAACCAGACCTACTAAGACGATTTCCTTTTGCATATTTCATATCTAGTAACTCATCTCTTGGCTGGAGGTCTTTACACAGAAATGCTGGTCCCCAGAAACCCAGTCCAGACTGGGAGCAAGTGAAGAATGAGCAGACAAAGCAGACTTCAAAAATCCAATAACTTTCAGGTGCCTGGGTGGCTCAGTGGTTAAGTGTCTGCCTGTGGCTCAGGTAATGATCCTCTAGTCCTAGGATGGAGCCCTGTTTCAGGCTCCCTGCTCAGCGGGGAGCCTGCATCTCCCTCTCCCACTCCCCCTGCTTGTGCTCTGTCAAATAAATAAATAAAATCTTTTTTAAAAAAGTCCAGTAACTTTCCCCTATATTATTATTAAGGCAGCAAGCTTTGTGGCAAGAACCTTGGGCCCTGGGCTCTAGTCTAATCCTTACTCAGAATAACCTAAGAGAGTATTTTGCTTCAGCTTCCTCATCTATAAAACAGGGAAAATAGTATCTACCTGAATCCACCAGTGGGGATGCTATGAAAATAAGACACAATAAAATAAAAGCTACAACACTTTGGAAATAGAAGCAAATTAAATTAAAGCCTGTGTATTTTATTCCAAAGAGAAAATTCTGATTTTAACAAACTTAGTTCATTATATTTCCTAACCTGCAGCAAGTTAAGGCAACAAATGTGGTGCACTGGGATGGCAGCAAGATGCCCAAAGGTGAGAGGATGCATAAGAATGGTCATAAGCTCCCTCAAGTATGAGCTCCAGAGGCCTTTGCATGGAGGCAAAGATTCCTTAGCAGGGGCTGAAGGCAACAACTTTATCATGGAGCATAAATAACACATGTTCTGAAAAATGTCATGGTCACCAAAGAAAGATTAGAATATACTGAGAAATATATTCAAAATAGGTATTTAGAATAACGGGAAGTTTGTAATATTTTCATTTGGCACGATTAAAAATTTAGGAACTGAGAAATTAAAGGAATGACCCTGGGCACCAGGCATATAAATGAGGCCTTGGACCTTCTTGCCCAGCTCAGCCTCCAGCTGAATACGGTCAAGGGAGTGATCCCAGCCCATGCCACATGTAGTGAAAGAATCATCCTGATTAGCCCTAATATATTCCTGACCCACAGAATTGTGAAAAATAAATCACTGTTATCACTAAGTTTGGGGTTTTGTTGTTGTTGTTACTACACAGCAATAGGTAGCCAAAACATAATATACAAGAAAAGTTATTTCTAATGGTTTTCTAGCAAATCTGAATTTCCAACAGAAACAGAAATATTAGAGTCTAAGTAAATTCATTTTGCCTTCTCTTTATACAAAAATACCAACGCTTTTCCAAACGTTTCAAGTGAGGACTGCAGTCTCACTGAAACTCAGCAGGGTACAGTGAAAGAACAGCAGACTAGGAGTGAAGAAACCTGCCCCTAACCAGCTGTGGGCCTTGGCAGTGTGGCTTAGTAAGGGGTGCGGGTGGTGAGAGTTGTCTGCCCTGTGCAGGCAATAAAGGGATGCACTAGAGGTGGAGAATTTTAAAACTATAATAAAACCCACTAAAAGCTGACCAGCTTTTTATCACCATAGGCCAACAATTCTAAATAACTTCAGTAATAAAATCCTTCTTCCAATGGGGCTGACTTCTCCTATCCCAACGTCATCTCGGTAACACCTGGACTTTAGAAAGTTTAAGTCTTTGACCTTGAGCTTCACACTCTGTAAAATGATGGGGCTGATCCATCTCTAAAATTCTGATTCAAGAGACAGCCAGCTCTCTAAATGTGAACTTGTTCAAATTCATTCATTTATTCATTCCCTCAATGACCATCTACCGAGTACCTTCTATGTGCCAGGTACCCTTGTTAGGGCACAGAATGTGTAAGACCCAGGCCCTGCCCTTAAGGAGCTCATGCAGGAGCCACTCTGCAGCTACACCTCCTAGACCAGCTCCCATGGTGTCTTCTCACCTCCTTTGAGGTATCTTCTTTGATGACCAGGCTTGGTCCCAAAGGAACTATTCATAAGCAGAACCCACACTGGAGCTATTCATAATTAGAGCCTGTGACTCAGTCATCATCATGTCCCAGGGCCTAATTGTATAGCCTCTGGCTCTATAAATGTTTATTGAATGAGTAAATGAATAAACAATTGAAAATGGGGATTAATACCTGCCCAAGATACCATATTTAGTAAAGTGAATCATGTAAAATTAATACCTGAGCATTTTGACCTATAAAACAGCCATTTCATACGGTCCAGCCTGATGCACAGGATTTATAAAGAAGAAGATGGGCTGTGTGTTGGGTTTGGAATGAGAGATGAAGAGTATCTACCTTAGAATCCCATCCTAGAGGCCTTATTTCCCAAAGCCAAGAGGACCCCACTATGAGTTGGTTGTATTTATGTGAGTCCTTGCACAGGGGTTAGGGGCAATGCTGAACCATGTTCCAGATCCTGCTCATGCAGCCCTGCCCCCCACTTCTTAGCTGTACCTGATGGCTCTTCTCTGACTCATCTCCAGTGCTTTCTTCAGAGACTTGGGTGACAGGTTTCCAGCCACAGCCACTTCTTTTCCTGGACCTTTTGCCAAAATGTCCCCCTTCGAAGTCTCTCACTATGGAAGACCTTGTCAGGGTTAGGCAATTGCCACTGGTGTTCAGCTGCTGGCCCGGCAGCTGCCTGACAGGAGGTACATAGCTGGAAGCTGGGGGGCCCAGGGCTGAAGGGGAGTCATAGATGTTTGCGAACTCTCTTGAAGAAGCCCACAAAGACCTGCACTCCTCCTGCTCCCTCTGTATCATCTCAAGCTTATCGATTTTCTGTTGGATATTCCTGAGCAAATCGGCATTCTGGTGCATTAATGTCTGTGAAATCTTTAGATTCAGCACACACTTACTGATGTACTCCTCGGTCATGCACCTATTGCTCACATTGCCCTTGGCTTCTCTGGCTGGCTCGGGCAAGCTGGGTGAACTAAGAGAACCATTTTGCCAATCCCAGTCCTCAAAGGAGAGCTCTGTGCTAGCTTCTGAAGAGCTCTCGTCCTCATCACAAAAACAGCACGCCTCTCTCTCCATCTTGTCCAGCTCTTCTTCCATGGACGTCAGTTCATCTGCCTGGCTTGGTCCAGCCCCCTCAAAAGATGAACCGGCTCCCGGAGGCTCCTTCTCTTTGTCATCTCCCCTGTCCAGGCAGCCCGAGTAGATTTCGTTGATTTCGAAGCTACAGAGGCTTGCTTGACCTGGGCTGGGGCTCCTGGCCTCTTCTGCCACAGAGCCAGCAGGTGAAGCAGCGTCTTGGTTCTGAGTCTCCTTGGCCATCATACTTGGATCTAGGACTTGAGGATCTGGTGTCGCTTTCTCAGTGGGAGAAGAGGGACCCCTGGATGAATGAAGCCGACTCCCTGTTGGGAAGAATGGCAACATGCAACGGATTAAAGTGATCACATGCAGCAGCTAAGCAGCCTTGCCATGTTGTTCAAGTGGTGTGAGAATAGAGAAAGCAGCTTTTTATTTTCCCATTCCCTTCACAGGTGTGGAAGACTACCAGATACACTCACAGAGGGTGCGAGGGTATTTCTAACAGATGAAAATTTCCATTTTGACATGAGTTGAGGTAGAAAATTGAGGAGAGATCAAATCCTGGGGAAAATGTTCTAAGCTTAAGTTATAGTGTGTTCAAAACACACATAACTCTCAAGACATGGAAATTACAGACCCCTAAATCTCAAGGACTAAATTCATAGCTTCTTTTTACATACAAAGGAGTTTGAATACTCATGTCAGTTAAAGTTATGCTCTAGGTGAGTATCTGATAAAAGTAGCCACTGTATCACGGGAAGAATCATAATTCAAAAAATAACCCCAGAACTGACCACCCATCACCCCTGCTTGCAGAGAACAGGATGGAAGAGCCAAAGTAATGAGATGCCATTCTGGAGGCTTCCAGCCCTGTCCAAAGAGACAGAGAGAATGGTCACTTGGCCTGGATTCCAGCTCTGTAATAAGTCCTAAGTAAGCCCTTAGTTTTCTCATCTGGAATATGAGGATATTAAGCTGGATGATTGCTAGGTCCTCTTTAGCTCTGAATTCTAAGATTTCTAAATGTACTAAAAAGCTGTACGGCTATAGGAAAAGGAAAACACCAAAATATTGATAAATTATTTCTAAGTGGCAGAATTAAAATGATAAGTAATTTTCTTCTCTGCATGATTTCAAGTTTTCTATAATGAACAGATAATAGTTTTGAATTTTAAAATCACCATTTTTATTTGGGAAGCAATTAAATCAATTCCTAAGAATAATCATGCTAGAAATACACTAGTTGTTACTGCTTAGCTCTGGATCCAACCAAGGTGCATATGGAGCCAAAAAAATTTAACTTAGTAATTTCAAGAATCTTGATTTTTTTCCTAAGGCATCCACCATTTCCAAGTGTAAGTGACGTGTACAGTTTGGAGGAGTTGATTAGTTGTAGCTTGCAACTCTCCTAAAACATTCATGTCAAATAATGCTTAACCTGTGGGTTAAGGCCATACCCATTTCCTTTAGCTCTTTTATTTCCAAGTTAGGGGTCTCTTTCAGATGTTCTGAGGTCAGTCCTAGATAGACATTGACATCAGGATGGAGTTCATATCTCTGCACCTTGGGGCTCTCAGTTGGCTGAGTTCTCTGGGTTCCAAGAAAATCCTTCAACAAGGGAAATATCATTAAGGACATATTTATAATCATTTGAATGTCGCTGGTTTTTTTATTAAGTTTATTTAAGTAATCTCTATACCCAATGTGGGTCTCAAACCCACAACTCTGAGATCAAGAATCTCATGCTCTTCCAACTGAGCCAGCCAGGTGCCCTGTCACTGATGTTTTTGAAACAGATCTAGGTATCAAATAAATCCTTCTTCCTCCTGTTGGGCAGACTGACTATAACCCAAATTAGCTAATTCATTGTTATTACCAATATTTTTAAAATAATAACAATAGGGATGTCTGGATGGCTCAGTCAGTTAAGCATTTGCCTTTGGCTCAGGTCATGATCCTGGAGTCCCGGGACCAAGCCCCATGTTGGGCTCCCTGCTCAGAGGGAATCTGCTTGTCTCCCTCTGCCCCTCTCTGCTTGTGTTCTCTCTCTCTCAAATAAATAAAATCCTTAAAAATTAAATTAAATCAAGTTAAATTAAATAATAACAATAGCTCCCAGTCACTGAATCGCATTATGTGCCTATGCCCCTCTATGTGCTGACCTTCCCCAGCCTCCTTCATCAATTCCCTGCTGCTCCCACCAAGTGAAGCAGCTCGGAGTTCCTTTTCTTGGGAGCCCAGAAAGAGAGTGATGAAATGAGGATTTCCAAAACTTCTTACAACTTGATCTCTAGCTTCTTCCTGGTCTCTATGCCCCCTACACCACTGTGATGAGTAAGCTGAAATAAACTAACAGCTTCAGAGCTTACCTTTAAGTCATTCTTCAGAATGTACCGGATATCTTGAAGGTTCATATTTCGGTCTTTCTGCTTGACCTGGATGCCTGACTTAACAATATCATAGTAAGGCTTTGGAAGCCTGACATCAGCTTCTAAATAATTTCCCAAGACTATGGCTTCTTTGATAACTGAGCCATCTAAACCATTCCAGGGTATGTTATCTGTTAAGGAAAAATTCATAGGAAAGAGTAGCATTAAGAAATCATGTTTAAAAAAAAAAAGAAATCAGGTAAAACTGGGTAACCTTAGTCAAGTCACTCAACCCCTTTATTTCTTTTCTTTTTTTTTTTTATTTATTTGAGACAGAGAGAATGAGAGAGACAGAGAGCACATGAGAGGGGGAAGGGTCAGAGGGAGAAGCAGGCTCCCCGCCGAGCAGGGAGCCCGATGCAGGACTTGATCCCGGGACTCCAGGATCATGACCTGAGCCGAAGGCAGTCGCTTAACCAACTGAGCCACCCAGGCGCCCCGTCACTCAACCGCTTTAAATATTAATTTCTCTTTATAGAAAAAACTACCTGGAAGTCCAATCATATAAACAAGAAGCCACTTTACCTATTTACGAGGGAAATCCCTGCTGCAGAGACAGGGTCGGAATCATGTGCGCGTGGGCCCCCTGTTGGCGGACCTGAGCACCACAGCGAATGTTTTATGGCTTTAGGATCCGTAGCCCAGTGCATTCCTCTCATGGAAGGTGTGGTTTTGCCTCTCAGACCATAAACTATGCTAAATGGGAAGGGACTCTCACTTACCCCCTCAGTGAATGTGGTTTTACTGTATGTGTGTATGTGTGTTTCCCCTCTCCTCAAAGATTGTGTCTTCAGATATGTGATCACTTCCTTCACACTAGGGTCTTGCAGGTTTGGAAAGGCTTCCACATCTTTCAAGTGACACTGCCTATATACACACTAAACCCTAGGTTTGTTTGATTTCATAGTTTACCTCTCCAAGGCCAGTCTTTCCCCCTCATTTACAAGTTCTTTTTTTTTTTAAATTTTTAAAAAGATTTTATTTATTTGAGGGATAGAGAATGAGAGCGAGAGACAGTATGAGCAGGGGGAGGGGCAGAGGGAGAAGCAGACTCCCCGCTGAGCAGGGATATTGCCAAATGCAGGGCTTGATCTCAGGACCCCTGATCATGACCTAAGCTGAACCAACGGAGCCACCCAGGCACCCCTCATTTACAAGTTCTTAAGGGGCATCTCACAGAGACCCCTAAGCATTGACAGCAATATTCAGTTCAAAAACTTTGCTTGGGTTAAATGCATTACCTCTGACAGGATGGTAAGTGGACTTGGCTAAGCCTCAAAGAACAGGTTAAAAGAAAAAGACTTGGTGGCGCCTGGGTGGCTCAGTCGTTGGGTGTCTACCTTCGGCTCAGGTCATGATCCCAGGGTCCTGGGATGGAGCCCCGCATCAGGCTCCCTGCTCGGTGGGAGGCCTGCTTCTCCCTCTCCCTCTCCCCCTTCTTGTGTTCCCTCTCCCGCTGTGTATCTCTCTCTGTCAAATAAATAAAATATTTAAAAAAAATAAATCAAAGAAAAGAAAAGAAAAATAAAAAATAAAAGAAAAAGACTTCTGGGAGATCATCTCATATCTTCCATAAGCACAAAGAAGTTTCCTTGAAGAGATTTTTCTATGTCTGCATTTTCATAAAACTAAGTAACTCTTTTTTCTTTTTTTTCAGATTTTATTTATTTATTTGACAGAGTGATAGAGAGA
Organism: Leptonychotes weddellii; assembly: GCF_054177405.1. NCBI lineage: Eukaryota > Metazoa > Chordata > Mammalia > Carnivora > Phocidae > Leptonychotes > Leptonychotes weddellii. The sequence goes on from NC_138383.1 coordinate 27,996,370, forward strand.
GAGAACAAGTAGGCAGAGGGAGAGGGAGAAGCAGGCTCCCTGCCAAGCAGGGAGCCTGATGCGGGGCTCGATCCCAGGACCCTGGGATCATGACCTGAGCCGAAGGCAGCCGCTTAACCAACTGAGCCACCCAGGCTCCCCACTAAGTAACTCTTAAGGGAAAAAAAAAATCCAACCTAAGAGTAGAGACTCTGGTCACAGTCAATGTGCTCTTGGATCTACCTGTTAAAATCTCCTGTATGATCATAGAAAAGCTGTAAACATCTGACTTCACTGTTGCTGCCTTCTGTAAGATCACCTCTGGGGCAGCCCAGTTGTACAGCTGGGTCGGGAGGGGCACTCGAGTCAGGTCCCTGTGTATACGTCCATCCTGGCTACAGAAGGAAACACAAGGTCAGGTTCATGTCTTAAAGGAGCATTGTGAACATCATACAGTACATTTGTGAAACATCTGCCTCTGAAGACTGGCAACCTCCTTGAGCTTCTAGAAATCCAGCTAGACACTGAGCTAACCCTCAACGCCTGCTGTTCCAATCTACCAGAGTGGGCCCTGCCCACCCTCCACCGCATCTGACTGTTCTCTCTTGCT
>NC_138383.1:27997058-28079482 GCF_054177405.1 Leptonychotes weddellii
GGTGGTGGGTGTTGAGGAGGGCACGTTCTACATGGAGCACTGGGTGTTGTGCACGAACAATGAATCATGGAACACTTCATCTAGAACTAATGATTAATGTATGGGGATTAACATAAGAATAAAAAAAAAAAAGAATAAAAAAAATTACCTCCTCAGAGAGGCTCTCCCTGATCACCTATAGTCCTATTTTATTGGCTTCAGAGCACTTATTTTCTGAAGGTTTGTTCATTTATTTACTGCTTATTTTCTTCTCCCCTCTGCTAGAGTCAACTCCATGAGAAGAAGCACCTTATCTCTTTCATATCATGTATATCTAAACTCACATGAGGGCCTCAATGCCTACTTTTGAATAAATGAGTATAAGACTCTTTCAAGACCCCATCAAGCCCCATCTGCTTTATCAAAGTCTTGTGGGACTCCTCCAATTCCTTGTGATTGCTTCTTTTCTGAACTCTGCCCTCTTGGGACCAAGCCTTCTCAGTTCAGTACTCAAAAGTACACTGACTGGCTTGAAAAACTCAACTTCCCAACTAGATTCCTTGAGAACTAAGTCAGAGCATCCTAAATGTCTCTTGGGCCAACAAGAGTCCTCAAGGGGGTGTGCCTGGGCGGCTCAGTTGGTTAAGCGTCCGCCTTCGGCTCAGGTCATGATCCCAGGGTCTTGGATCGAGTCCCACATCGGGCTCTCTGTTCAGTGGGGAGTCTGCTTCTCCCTCTCCCTTTGCGTGCTGCTTCCCCTGCTTATGTGCTCTCTCTCTCTCTCTCTGTCAAATAAATAAATAAAATCTTTAAGAAAAAAAAAAGAGTCCTCAGGGTGAGGTCAGCACTGATTTCTGTCTATAGCTGCCATGAGCATCTAATGAGATCCTGTGTGTGGCAACACTCTGAGCCATAAAGCACATACAAGTAAGTTATTATTATGAATGTTATGGTAGGCATTTGGTAAAGACTGTAAACGCTAGCAGATCATTTTTTTTTAAAGATTTATTTATTTTGAGAGCGAGAATCTTGATCAGACTTCCTGCTAAGCATGGAGCCTGACGTGGGGCTCGATCTGATGACCCTCAGATCATGACCTGAGCCAAAATCAAGAGTCAGACATTTAATCAACTGAGCCACCCTGGTGCTCCAATGATTAAATTTTTAAAAAAGCAAGTGACCAGAAGTTCTTTGCTGGTCTGGCAAAAAGATTTGAGGATGGGATGGGTGTCTCAGACTTTGAGAAAAGTTCCTTAAATAGTATTTCTTCCAGCAGACCTTTTGGTAAATGGTAGTGAGTTCAGGAAGCCATCAAGTTAGAAAAGTTGGTATTGACTTTTTGGTTGTATTGCTGAATAGTTAAGCATGGCCCGGTATAGCATGAACAGCCTAGAGGCATGCCAATACCACATTAATATCACAGAAAAAGCAATGGACTGTTTTACTATCAGAGATATACTCTGAGGACCTAGCATGCTTGGCTCTTCACCTTGTGGGGTGGTTCTTCAAGGGAAACACTCACCTACCTTCTCAGGCCTCTCAGGCTTGTCTAAGGCTCTGGTAAGGGACAAGTCACTTACAACGAGCATTTATATTCTTTCTCTTTTACATCCACTCACCTTCTTCTTTTACAATCCGCCTTCCTTCTCAGTTAAAGCTAGTTGGGGGGCAGAGGAGCTTCTTTTCTGGCTGTCATTCTGGGGCAGATATTTTTCTAGGCTTCATCTCTGACATCATTAAAATTACATTTGGCTATGGCTATGTGATACCACTTGCAAGGTCAATTCCAGTTCTAAAGATTCCATTAAGAAGGAGGTGAAGAATAAGATAAACTGCTGTTATCATTTTTATGCCACGAGATGGAGTGTTACCCTTGACAATGACATTCAACAAACCAACCAGCCCAAATAGAGTGTTACCAAAAATAAATGTGGAATTGAAAGTTACTCTGGATTCTTGGATCTCAGCTCATGTTATCAGTTGTCAAAGAAGGGTATGCTGTTGTGGCTGGAACTGCTTGCTGACTGATGTTTCTGCCTGAAGTTCCATTCTGAGGTCAACAAATCCAAAAGAAACCACACACCTTCCTACTCAGTTACCTCCAAGCCCCTTACCTGACCCATCTGTGGACCCCAGCTTCTCAGTGCATCTCACATTTTTCACTTCTATTCTGATTCCTTAGTCACCACCAGGCCCGGAAGTACGGCCTCCTAGTTGGGCTTCCTACCCTTAACCTCCAATCCATTCTGCCCTGATAGGCACGAAACATCCTCTACCACCTCGTTCTAGCCACAGCTGGGTAACTTGAGACCATCTCTTCCCCTCTCTGGGCCTCAGTTTCCTCATCTGTAAAAGACAAGGCTGGGCTGAGCCATCTCCAAAGATGTATTTCACTCTAGGATTCACATTTCTATTGGAGAACTCTGGCAGAACAAGCAGTCATGCCTCCATATCAACAACAGATGGCGCTCCATCACCAGCAAATAGCTTGGACTCTGCCGCAGCCTTCCGGAAAAGCCTCTTCTGTTATGGAAGGCAAAAATGTCCAAATCCCTTAGCTTCTACTGCTCCTGCACACATAGCCAAAGTGGTAAATCCCGTTCTGAACCATTTAAAGTTTTCCCATCATCTAGACTCTTCTGTTCATTTAACCGACGTTCAAATGAGCACTTACTATGTGGCAGGCCCTGAGCTGACAAGAACATGCACAGTCCCTGCCCTCCCAGAGGTCACCCTCTGGTGGTGCAGACACATTTGGCCTCGGAGGAACGGAATACGCAAAGTGCTGTGGGGACCAGGGCTTCAGGATAGGCTTCATGGTTGTGGTGGGAGATTGTGCCTGAGGTGAGTTTAAGAGGATAAACAGGTGAGTGTCGACTATTCCAGATGCGGGGAGCAGCACCCAGAAATGGCCTAGCCCAAAAGCAGCTTCAGATGCCAGGCAGGGTGGGGGAAGCGACGTGGCTGGCACTGTGGGCAGAGCCCCACCTTGGAAGGCTTCCACACCCTGCAAAGTGCCTGGACTTCATCTTGTAGGCAATGTGGAGACACGGGAAGGTTTAAACTGGAACTGAGAATGGACCAGATCTGAGGCTGAGCAGCTCGACTGGAGACAGTACTCACGTGGAGAACTGCTGCAGTCACACCCCAACTGTTCCCCTGCCTCTCTCTGGTCCCCTTTCAGCCCCTTCTTCACATGCAGGAGCCAAAGGGACCTTCTTAGCCTGTCAATCATCCATGACACCATCCTGCTCAAAAAAAAAAAAAAAGCCCTTCATGTCACCCAGTATTCTTAGGATAAAGAATTCAAACTCTTCACCAAGGCCCACATGGGCCAAATACAACCAAGCCCCCTGACTCTGCTCTGCAGGCAGAAGGACCAGGGGAACGCGCAGTCTGGGAAGTCTTTGTTTCATTCATTCAAAAAACATATGCTGAGCGCTTACTGTGTGAAGGCCTGTTTTAGGCATTTGAGATACAGCAGTGGATAAAACAGAAATCCCTGCCCTCACAGAGCTTTTCACATAGTGAGAAAAATACATTACAGAATATGCGAGGAGCAATGACCAGCAAGAAACTCTGAAACAAAGCCTCAGTGATTGGGGTGGGGTGGGGAGGGGGCATAGGTGGGGGCAAAGGTAAACTGAGGTAGGCAGGGCTGAGCAAGAGGTCTGCCCAGTGGCTGAAGCTTCACAGCAGAGCAGAACCAACAATGGGCTGAAGGCTCAGAGCTGTGGAAGGCAGCAAGGAAGCACAGGAGAGGTCCTCTGCCTTCCAGAGCCCAGGGACAGGAGACGGCAGGTACCCCCAACTCTCAGGAGGACTTTGACTCCTGCCAAATGGAAAATGAAGCCCACCCAACAACCCTTGAATGAGGGTGTTCTTTTTGTCTCTGCCCCCTCACTGTGCTGAGCCCCTCGAGGGCAGGGAATGCCCTTGGTGCCCACGCAGCCAAGTACCTGGCCCAGGAGTAGGAGGCGTGACCAACTGTAAGGCTCATCAGCACCCATCACCTCCCTGTCCTTCCAGGATGCACAGCTACGACACATTTCCCAGCCTCCCTGCAGTGAGGAGGAGACTACAAAGCGGGAAGCAATGATATAGCCACTTCAGGCTGGCCCCTAAATACCACGTGCCCCTCCATGCTCTCCCTTCACTGACCAGCAATGCAAAGACCACAGTGGGGGACTGAGGCTTGGGGACAGCAGAACTATGGATGGGAGGAACTTGGAACACAGTGGGTGCCTCCCTCCAACACACACACTACACTGCAATGTGAGTGAGAAACACACCTTGGTTGTGTTAAGCCACTGAAAATTTTGAAGTAGACAGAGCATTTACACATACTGGCTAATAGGGGCCCTTGCTTGTTAAATGTTTATTAAAATGATGATGTCTTGAGCAGAAGCAACTTCCCCAAAGTCCTAACCTTGGCAGGCAGGGCAAGGCATTTGGGAAACCTCTTTCCCCAGTGATGAACAATTCAGCCCACCAATGAGGAAGAGGCCCGCCCAGATCAGATTCTTTCTCTACAGCACCTACCTTTCCATCATATACTCCAGGTTGGTTAGCCTTGCTTCGCCTGTGGAGACGATGTGGATGGCATAGGAGCTGAGGGAGCGGTGGATAAACCCCCGGGAATGCAAGTATCTCAGGGCATCGGACATCTGGAGCAGCAGGTGCACGATCACCTCCATGTGCAGCACAGGGAACTGGGAGCGCTGGAATCAAGGGATAAAATGGCCAGGAGCAATAGGGCTGGGCCCTGGATGCGGGAGAATGCTTTGCAATTTCCAAAGTCTTTTCAGTTGATCCTCACAGCTACCCAGAATTCCCATTTTACAAATGGGGAACCTCACGCTCAGGGAGGTTAAGTGACTGGCCTAAAGTCCCACTGACCCAGGGCCCCCCGGCTCCAAAGCTGGACTCCTTTCCCTGAACTGAGCTACTTTACACCACAAAAAACAAGGAGAAAATTCTCAAAGCCTGGTATGTGTCTCCAGGGTGGGCTCACCACCACCATCCCACCACCAATGAACCTGCCCTGCACCCCCCCCCATTCAAGCCTGTGCTGCCGGGAGAACCTGGAAGCCTAAAGGACCAGTCCAGCCCCTGCCCCAGAAAGATGACTGAGCCTAAGAGGAAAGAAATTCGCTCACACCAACGTATCTGGCTGATTAAAGTCATACTGGTCTCTCCCCAGAGAAATGGCATTCTTTTGAAAAAACAAAAAAACCCAAAACTTATTATTGAAGTATGACTGACATACAATATTGTATTAGTTTCAGCTGTACAACACAGTAATTCAAGAATTCTATATGTTACATAATGCTCACCACGGTAAGTAGAGTCACCATCTGTCACCATACACTATTACAATATTGCCTACGCTATACTTTCATCTTCATGACTTATAATTTTATAACGTTAAGCTTGTACCTCTTAATTCCCTTCACCTATTTTGCCCATCCCCCACCCTCTGCCCCTCTGGCAACCACTAGTTTGGTCTCTGTATTTATGAGTCTGTTATTGTTTGTTTGGTTGTTTGTTTTTTTAGTTTCCACATACAAGTGAAATGATATATTTGTCTTTCTCTGTCTGACTTTTTTTTTTTTTTAAGATTTTATTTACTTAGTTGACAGAGAGACAGAAAGAGAGGGAGAGCACAAGTAGGCAGAGTGAGAGGGAAAAGCAGGCTTCCCGCTGAGCAGAGAACCCGATGCAGGGCTCTATCCCAGGACCCTGGAATCATGACCTCAGCCGAAGGCAGCTGCTTAACAACCTAGGCACCCCTGTCTGACTTATTTCACTTAGCATAATATTCTCTTTAGGTCCATCCACATTACTGAAAATGGCAAGATTTCATTCTTTTTTATGGCTGAGTAATATTCCATATGTGGTGAGCCCACCCTGGAGACACATACCATCTCACATTATAATAATTTCACATTATATATATGTATATACATATATCCTATATATTATACATACATATCATATTATACACATACATACATACACACTCACATATATATATCTCACATCTTCTTTACCCATTCACCTGTTCATGGACACAGGTTGCTTCCATATCTTGGCTATTATAAATAATGCTACAATAAATATAGGGCTGCATATATCTTTTTGAATTGGTATTTTCATTTTCTTTTTTTTTTAAAGATTTTATTTATTGGGGCGCCTGGGTGGTTCAGTCGTTAAGCATCTGCCTTCAGCTCAGGTCATGATCCTGGGGTCCTGGGATCGAGCCCCGCATCGGGCTCCTTGCTCGGCAGGGAGCCTGCTTCTTCCTCTCCCACTTCCCCTGCTTGTGTTCCCTCTCTTGCTTGCTGTGTCTCTGTCAAATAAATAATAAATAAAATCTTAAAAAAAAAAAAAAGATTTTATTTATTTATTTGAGAAAGAGAGAGAATGAGCAGGGGGAGTGGCAGGCAGAGGGAGAGAGAGAAGCAGACTTCCCGCCGAGCAGGGAGACTGATGCGGGGCTCCATCCCAGGACCCTGGGATCATGACCTGAGGCAAAGGCAGACACTTAACGACTGAGCCACCCAGGCGCCCCAGTATTTTCATTTTCTTTGCATAAATACCTGGTAGTGGAATTGCTAGATTATATAGTAATTCTATTTTAATTTTTTGAGAAACCTCCATACTATTTTCCAGTGGTTGCACCAATTTACATGCCCACCAACAGTGCACATGGATTCCCTTTTCTCCACATCCTCGCTAAACTTGTTATTTCTTGTCTTTCTGATTCTAGCCATTCTGACTTGTGTGAGGTGATATCTCACTGTAGTTTTGATTTGCATTCCCCTGATGATAAGTGATGCTGAACATCTTCTCATGTGTCTGTTTGCCATCTCTACGTCTTCTTTCGAAAAATGTCTATCCAGGTCCTCTGTCCATTTTAATGGGATTATTTGGCATTTTTTATAGTCAGTTATATAAGTTCTTTATGTATTTTGGATATTAACTCCTTATCAGATATTTCATTTGCAAATATCTTATTCCATTTAGTCGGTTGCCTTTTTGTTTTGTTGGTGATTTCCTTTGCTGTGCATAAGCTTTTTATTTTGGTGTATTTCCAGTAATTTATTTTTGCTTTTGTTTCCCTTGCCTGAGGAGACATATCCTTAAATATGTTGCTAAGGCCCATATCCAAGAGATTACTGTCTGTGATTTCTTTTAGGAGTTTGATGGTTTCAAGGCTCACATTTAGGTCTGTAATCCATTTTGAGTTTATTTTTGTGTATGGTGTAACAAAGTGGTCCAGTTCCATTCTTCTGCATGTGGCTGTCCAATTTTCCCAACAACATTTGATAAAAAGACTGTCTTTTCCCCATTGTATGTTTCTGCCTCCTTTGTTGCACATTAACTGACCACATAAGCGTAGGTTTATTTCTGAGCTCTCTATCCTGTTCCCCAGAGTAATGGCTTTTTTTTTTTTTAAATATTTTATTTATTTATTTGACAGAGAGAGACACAGAGAGAGAGGGAACACAAGCAGGGGGAGTGGGAGAGGGAGAAGCAGGCTTCCCGCCAAGCAGGAGCCCGATGCGGGGCTCGATCCCCAGGACCCCGGGATCATGACCTGAGCCGAAGGCAGATGCTTAATGACTGAGCCACCCAGGTGCCCCAGAGAAATGGCATTTCAAGGTAATGGCTTCATCAAATGACAAGAGAAGAAAGGGGAGGGATGGGGAGGGAAGGAGAAATAACACTAATAGGAAGTCCTCAGGCAGGAGGAATGGCTGGCCATTTTGGGGAAGGACCCTTCCTGGAGGGTCTCTTCTCATTCTTGCCCAGGGTCTTTAGAACAAAGTCATGGAGAAAGAAAAGCAAATGCTTCAGAACCTCTCTGAAGCCACATCTCAGCCCAAAGCACACTTCTTTAGGGAGTCTGTGGGCCCTGGAAGATGTTCCCATAAGGAAATTTGAAAAGTGAGAGGGAGTGATACAGGTCTGTATATAAACAAACCTCTATCTACAGCAAAAGTCCTGAAAGACACAAGTGAAAATACAGGGAATTAAAGCCAGGGGTTGGCGCATCTGGGTGGCTCAGTTGGTTAAGCATCTGCCTTCAGCTCAGATCAATGCGGTGGAGCCTGCTTCTCCCTCTCCTTCTGCCTGCCACTCCCCCTGCTTGTGCATACATACTCTCTGTCAAATAAATAAAATCTGTAAAAAATAAACAAATAAATAAATAAATAAAGCAAGCAAGTAAACAAGCAAGCCAGCCAAGGGTTGCCTGATTACAGTTAGATAGAAACGCATCTGTTTGTTTTCTAGGTCTGTTGAGCTCTTAGAGTTCTGATGAAAAAACAGGACAGACAGCAATAAAATTACACTAGTTCCAGCCAGGTGCTTATCAGCCTTAAATGGTGCATATATAGCCCTAGAAAGTAAAGAATTAGGAGGTTTATCTTCCCTGCACACATTAATGGAAATTTCACTGCTGGGGTAGGGGAAGAGGGCAGTGGGGAGAAGTGGGGAGGGCAGCAAGACAAAATCCCTGGAAACAGCCATTTACCCGTTCGTGGAGGACACCGAACAGTGTGCCGACAGTGATGCGCTCATACACAAGGCGGGTCTTCTCTAGGTCCTGGGACAGGCACACAGCCATCAGCTGCAGCAGGTGGGGGTGCCGGAGCTTGCTACAAAACAAAAGCAGCTTCAGATGTGGCAGAGGGAAAAGAAGATAGGAGGAAAAAATGAGTGCCTTCCTTCCTTCTAGGCCCCTTGAACACATTCTAAACAAACAGCATTTGTACATTATGTCTTTCTAAGAAAACAGGATGGGTGGGGGGAGAAGGGGGTAGGGAAATCTATGGCCTCTCACTGATCAAACCCTGAGGACTCAGAGTCACCAGTAACAACGACATTGTCGCCAAGAGCTACTGATCAAGGCACTTTACACATATCATCCACATCCTAACAACCACCTGTAAGAAATATATATATCCTTATACTCATTTTTGAGATAAGGAAACCAAGGTCAGGGAGATGTCAGTAACTTGCCCAAGTCACACACCCCTCAGTCTCATGTCAAAGTCCACATTGTGTACATGCGTCCTTCCAGCTTCCTTGGGTCCCTTTACACGGACTTCCCCAAAAGGAAGAGGCTGGCCTCTGACACACTTCTTGCAGGGGTTGGGTGGCCTACTCAAGGAACCAGGTCCACTCACTCGGCAGTCCCAGAGTGAAACCATGAATCAAGATTCTGCCTCAGCAAGAGCCGAAGGGCTGACCCCGGAGCCACAGGAAACCCAGGTTACTAAGGTACACCCTTGGGCATGTCCTCAATGGCAGAGCCTCAGTTCCTCAGTTGTGTGGATCTCATGCACAGCCATGGTCTGTGAAGACAGGACTATGCATGCTATCCTGATGGGTACAAGGCCGTAACGGGGAAGGGCCTCAGGGGGCTGCTGAACGGGAGGCTGGACCATCAGAGACACGGGTTATGGGAAGTCAATCAACTAACAGAATTAAGCCATCCCCACCATCCCCACCACTCCGGCTATTCATTAACCCCCCTTCTCTCTCTTGGTAGCCCTTGGAAGTCAAATGAACCCATTCTAACAGTCAGGAAATACTGAGGCTGAGGGGGGCTGGTCTCCACACCCCAGGGACAGTACTGTATAGCCTTGAACCTGGGTCTGTAAAGAGACCTGGACTGTAATGCACCAGGCCCCTGGACTTCCTTCTCACCTGCTGTGCTCCTGCTCTGCAATTAACAAGTCAGCCAGCCTAAGCCTGCTGCAGTGAGGGTGGGTGGGGAGATTCAGCTCCTTCACTGTGACCCTGCTCCCGTTCCACACCAGGCTACAAGGACAGGAGAAAATGTGAGCAGCAGGGAGTGAGCAGCTCTCCCAGCTGAAGACCGGAGAAGTGGTATTACAAGGAATCTATAAAGCGCCCCCAACCCTGCACCCTTGAGTCCTCCCTCCGCCTCCCCTCCTCCCCCTATCCTAAAGCACCCTGGGGAACTTAGTATAGGTGGCAAGAAGTCACTGAAGGATTCAAGGGAGGGAGTGACTCGATCAGGTCTGCATTTTAGAAAGACAACAGCACCAGCAGTGTGGGGAATGGTAGGAAGGGGTGTGAGAGAATGGGGGGCTGGCTAGGCCAGTCTGGGTGAGGGACACTGATGACTTGGACAAAGACCACAGCAGTAGGACAAAGAGAAGGGGGGACCTGGCTACAAATCTGTGGCACAGGCAGGAAACAAGGGTGTATCTGTAAGGGACAGAGGGCCTCAGGAGGCTGGCAGAGGCCGTTTTGGAAGGGTGCTTCTTTGAGGCAGGGAAGAAGCATCCAGGTTCAAGGAGAGCCAGAGACCTTGGGCAGGACAACTGTGCCCAAGGCAGGACTGAGAACATCCCCAGGACTTTTGTCATAGCCAAATCCCCTTATTGCCGCTCCTGCTGCAGTTGGCTGCCGAGAGCTGCAGCTGATGCCTGTTCCGGCTTCCACGGAAGTCTTGATCAATACCCTCTGGCCTAAATCAGAGGCCAGACAGTCACCACTAGGCTTCCTCAAACTCTCTAGAAAACCGAGAGGTTAGAACAGCATCATGAGTCGTTCTCAATGGGGTGGCGGAAGAGGGGGTGGAATCTGGCAAGGTCTGTAGACACTGGTTGTCACAGTCACAACTGTGGGGGAAGGGGGTCAGTAGAGGCTGCTACTGGCATCTAGTGAGTAGGACCAGAGATGCTCTTAAACCTCCTACCATGCACAGGACAGCCCCCAGCGACAAACAATACCAGCCACAAACATCAGTGGTGTCCAGGTTGAGAAACCCTGATTTAGACATCTGTTCTTCATGTTTCCTTGTGTTGGAGGAGAAAGCCTCCACACATAAGGAAGTCACATGAAGCCCACCCTTTCTGTGGGACTACGTCAGACCTCCCACGGGCCAGCTTCTGCTTACTTGGTCATGACCATGTAGGGGCCACTAAAGAAAGAGAAGGTAGGCTCATCATCAGCTTGAATCACTTCCTTTTCTCCAATTACTGGGAGAGATCCTAGGTAGGCCAGCTGTGCTCCCCCTGTGAGATAAAACTGAAAGCAGAGCACAGTGTCAAATCAAGGGGAGAAAAGAGGAAAAGTAAAATGCCCCAAGAATCTTGTCAGTCAGCTAAAATAAAAATAGGGGCAACTGACCAACTTGCTGAACTCCCCTATGCCCCGGACACTATTCTTTAATTTGTGTTCTCTTTAATCTGCCCAGAAACCCTGCAAAGTTGTAATATTCTTTCTCTTTCACTATTGAGGAAACCAAGGCTCATGAAAAGAGGTCAGACGCCTGTCCGAAGTACCAGGCTGAGGCTCAGGCCCCCACAGAACCCCAGCCCACATGCGACCAAAGCCGACACTCCTTCTCCCCCGCTCCCCACCAAGTCTGCCTTGGCACAACCAGCAGACGTAGGCCTAGAGACTAAACTGTCGGCAAGCAGCACCCAGACACCCAGCTACATGCCCAAATGTCTCTCTCTGATGGGCAGAACCAAGAACCTAAAAGATACTATTTTCCCTCAAAACATTTCTCAGTTCAGGGGTGCCTGGGTGGCTCAGTCGTTAAATGTCTGTCTTTGGCTCAGGTCATGATCCCAGTGTCCTGGAATCGAGCCCCACATCAGGCTCCCTGCTCCGCAGGAGGCTTGCTTCTCCCTCTCCCACTCCCCCTGCTTGTGTTCCCTCTCTCGCTGTGTCTCTCTCTGTCAAATAAATAAATAAAATCTTAAAAAAAAAAAAATTTCTCAGTTCAAAATCTCAATTCCTTAAAGGCATTCCAATAAAAACTTATGGAGGGCAAGTCAATCATAAATAAGACCCAAGGGGAGAGAGGTGGGCGCCTGGCTGGCTCAGTCAGAAGAGCCTGCGACTCCTGATCTCTGGGACTCTTGATCTCTTGATCTGCGGCTCCTGAGTTCAAGCCCCACAATGGGTACAGAGATTACTTAAATAAATACATAAATAAACTTAAAACACACACACAAATAAGACCCAAGGGGTCAGTGTAGCTCTCTGCTTCTCGTCAAGGAGACAAGTCTGGGGCCCTCACTGGAATTAATTAAAGGATCATTTTCTAAACTCCCCAAATGTAGCATAAGGTCATTCAAGGGAACTTTCCAGGGCCTTCTCCATTTTTCAGTAAGGACAGAGCACTGAGGGGTCTCTGTTCTGCAGAAGTGGTAAAAGAAGGGGCGTCTGGTGGCTCAGTTGGTTAAAAGTCTGCCTTTGGCTCAGGTCATGATCCCAGGGTCCTGGGATGGAGCCCCGCATCAGGTTCCCTGCTCAGCAGGGAGTCTGCTTCTCCCTCTGCCTGCCACTCCACCTGCTTGTGCTCACTCTGTGTCGAATAAATAAAATCTTTAAAAAAAAAACAAAACAAAAGAAGAAGTGGTAAAAGAAGAGAACTACCTCTCTGGAGAGGATAAGGAAGGAAGAGCTGCACAAAGTTGGGGGTAGGGGGTCAGAGCCAGGGCCAGGTGGCTCTCCAGTTGGCCCTGCAAATGCTAGGTGTCCCTGGCAGCCTCTTACCTTCCCAAAGCCAAAGCTGTAGATATTTTGCGCAGAAATGACTCCAGCTTTAAGCAGACGATTAGGAGAGCCATTGGGGTTTCTAGAAATAGTTTTAAATGGAAGAAAAGTTAAGAATTAGCCACCCATATCCAGAGGAACAATGCTGAACCAAGCTAGGAGAATGTGTAGTTCATTTTGTCTTGACTACTTGACTTTTTATCACGGAACTACAGATGATATAATAGCCAGCCTATGAGAGGGCCCTGCGATTTCTACCTCCTGGTAATCCTGCCTTTGTGAAACCCCTTCCAGGTCAGATAGGGCAGACCTGTTAGCCCCACTGGACACTGAAGAAATGACAGAGTGGTTGGATTCCAAGCCTGGATCCATCAGGGCTTCAGTTCTGATGATGCTCCGATTACCTGCTCTGAAGGAGGCCAGCTGCCATGTTGTGAGGACACTCGAGCAGCCCTATGGAGAGGCTCAACATCCTGGCCCAATCTGTCAGCCATGGGAGTATGCCATCTTGGAACTGGATCCTCCAATCCCAAACCTTCAGATGATAAAGCCCCACCTGACATCTTGACTACAGCTTTGTAAGAAACCCCGAGCCAGATCCATACAGCTAAGCCATTCCCTGAGTCCTGACCTACAGAAATTGTATGAGATACAAACATTTATTGCTATTTGAAACTCCCAAGTTTGGGGAGGTTGGAGGGGATTAATTCAGATGGTCAAAGCTGGAAAGAATCAAAACATACTTTATTCAACTTTTGTTTTTATAGATGGGACAAACGAAGCCCAGAGAGAGGGAACCTGTTAGTCGGGGGTCACAGAGCAGCAGGAGAGACCAGACCCTGATGCTGCTCATTCAGCCACTGCTCTTCCCATATACCACACCCAAACCAGCACCTGCACACTGGGACTCCCATTAACTGAAGGTATCTTGAAAGGAGTGGCTTATTTCTTTCGCTCCCAGAGGCTGACACAGTGCCATGCATGCAGCAGGTTCTCAGTTAATGCTTTCTGATTTAGTAGTTTGGGCTCAGACTGAAGAACAAAACATTCTGCTACTGCCAGAGCCATGTTCCCTTCCTCGGCAAATGGCAAAGGAGCTGCGGGTGACAGCGTGCACTCATCCTCACCCCATGCGAGCTCTGTGAGGCTCCATGTGCCCACTTTTCATGAACAGAAGTAAATTCTTTGACTTCTGCTTTCGGAAGTACTTCCGGGCTTTATCTCCTTGGCAACTCAGGCCAGGCTGTCCCTTCCGCACATTAAGCTGCTAGGAGGTTAAGTAAAGATCTAGGGGACAGCAACTGTTTCCTGAGCAGGGCAACAGATTTTGAGATGGCAGCAAGGGCAGGCCTCCACACTGGGGCCGCCCGGCCGTGTGAGTGGCTCTTCGGAGGGCAGAAGCTCTGTTTAAGCAGGGACCCGGGCAACAACTGCACTCAGATCAACCACATTTCTTGCTCTTTTCCCTAAATTCCTCAGGCCATGTCTATGTAAGCTCAGCTGGGTGGAGGGGAGAAAACGGACTCCCCTTATCTACAACCATACAACCATCCGTTCTTCTCAATTGTCTTTCCCCCAACCAGGCTCTGAGATGTAAACACGTACCTGTGAGGAATCTTATCTGACATGGCCCCACTCAGATATGAGAGGCCAATTCTTATCCCACGGACTCACATGGTTTCTTTACATTAAAAAAGGGAGATGTGTGTACTTCCACTCTACTTTCCATTAGGCACTCTGTGGTCCAACCCCATAAAAAGAATAATGTTCCATCTAACTATAAAATATGAGAGACGCAATTTTGAAGCTCCATCTTTCTTTCTGACTAATGAACTCCTGAACTGGGACAGAAGCAGCAATGGTTTTACAAGAAGTTGCCCATAAAATTCAACAGAACAAATGGTATTCACACCATAAAACTGTTGGTATGAACTTTAAGACAGAATAGTTAACAAATACCTACCAAGAACAGTTCCATTTGATAGCACCAATAAAATAGGGAGCAATTAAAAACAGCTCAAGCAGTTAGCACCAGTTAACAGATTTATTTTTCTCTTCTCTTCTTTATTTGTTATATAATAACCCCCCCCTTCTTTCTCATAAAAAAGGCTCAATTTCCCTACTTTTCTGCTGGCTACTTGAACCTGTGCTCCCTGGACTGCAATTCTGAGACCCCCAAATAAAAGGCCTTTGTCTCTTGTTCAGTTTTACCTCCTTTTCTCAGGTGGCAGTGTTCAGTCTTATTAGAAACAGGCAAGAACATATATAAATAAAATCATTACACACTGGGACAAGTCTCTCCAAACTCTGAATGAGGGAGCTCCACACAAGGGGGAGTGGCAGGGGCAGGCAAGGAGGTGGCAGGAGTTGAACCCAGTAGGGCCTCCAAGGTCAGATAAGGGATTTGGGAGTTTATCCTGATAGCTATGGAGAATGCCCTAAAGGGTTTTTAGCAAAGAGTGGCACAACTCGATTTCCATTTTTAAAAGGTTGTTCTAGGGGTGCCTGGGTGGCTCAGTCGTTAGGCTAGGCGTCTGCCTTTGGCTCAGGTCATGATCCCAGGGTCCTGAGATCGAGCCCCACATCGGGCTCCCTGCTCAGCGGGGAGTCTGCTTCTCCCTCTCCCACTCCGTTTGTGTTCCCTCTCTCGCTGTCTCTCTGTCAAATAAATAAATAAATAATCTTTAAAAAATAAAAAAAATAAAAGGTTGTTCTAGATGCTGACCCACAAGAGTGGCAGCAAGAGGAGCAGTTAGGAGTAACTAGTCCTCAAGGGAATTAACTCATCTTTCCTGAGAAGCCAGTGATATCCAGCTCATCGGAAGAAAACCAGGACTTGCTCAGGGCAGGACAGAAAGAGAGAGACCATGAGGGTGTGACAAGTCTAGAGACCCTGATTACAGAAAGTCATGCCATCAGAGAAAATTAAAATGGAAAGGATTCTGTGCATACAAACCCTAAGTCAATAAAGCCCTAAGAATTTAAAAGAGCTAGGTAGTTGAGCATGGAAAGAAGCCTGAGGCCCACCTCCAGTGATGGGGGCAGGGAGGCTGCCCACCCAGCTAGCAGCAGATCTCTCACACCAGCTTAAAACAGCCTGAGGAAGGTAAATTAAACATTCGTGTTTTGCAACCTTGGGAATAAAGGAGCCTTCTTTCCATGCTTTGGGAGATGACACAAAGGTCAGTTGGCTGCTCTACTGAGCAGGAGTTTTCTGCTGAGCTCCTCAGACCTGAAAAGTTCTTTGTTAACCACTAACCTCAGGGTGGTTCCCACTAGAGCCCATAACTCATTTCCCCGCCCAAGCCCCCACATTCCTGCATGGGGGCAGGGCCGCCGAAGGTGCTCCTCTGGCCACTTCTGCAGCGGCCACGTCTTCTCTGTCAGAGTTCACCGCTTAGAGTGGGCCAGATGCCAGATGGGACCAACGTGGAGGAACCTGGGTGGCCCACGTTGCAGGGCTCCTACAAGGAAGGCTGGGGTGATGCCAAATATCCCACTCTGCTCAAGGCAGCACTCACCCCTGTATGAGACCGCCAAACCGGGGTGGGCCACAGATGAGCCGCTGAGGGGAGTCGATCTTCTTCAGGAGGTCATAAGAGAAACCCTGTATGATGGCCTGCATGTGTGAGGCACAGCGCTGCATGAACTCCACCATCTGCAACACACCGCGGAGATATTCAATGCTGCAGTGAACTAAGAGCTACCCTGGCTTTCAGTGGACCAGGAACACTCTGACCTGAAAGATCTGAGGAGCCAGGAGCCCCTGACAGGGAAATCTGTGGAAAGGATAGGGCCCAGGTGATTTTTTACAAGTGTGGAAATGTTTCCAGGGAGGTGATTTGGCAATAATTTCCTCCAACTCCCTGTTCCTCAAAAAGTTGAAAATAGAGCTACC
Organism: Leptonychotes weddellii; assembly: GCF_054177405.1. Lineage (NCBI taxonomy): Eukaryota > Metazoa > Chordata > Mammalia > Carnivora > Phocidae > Leptonychotes > Leptonychotes weddellii. The sequence continues at coordinate 28,013,491 of NC_138383.1, forward strand.
CTACAACCTAGCAATTTCACTACTAGGGATCTACCCCAAAGATACAAATATAGTGATCTGAAGGGGCCCAAGTACCCCAGTGTTTATAGAGCAATGTCCACAATAGCCAAACTATGGAAAGAGCCCAGATGTCCATCAACATGTGAATGGACAGGGGTGCCTGGGTGGCTCAGTCGTTAAGCGTCTGCCTTCGGCTCAGGTCATGATCCCAGGGTCCTGGAATCGAGCCCCACACGTCGGGCTCCCTGCTCAGCGGAAAGCCTGCTTCTCCCTCTCCCACTCCCCCTGCTTGTGTTCCCTCTGTCGCTGTGTCTCTCTCTGTCAAATAAATAAATAAAATCTTTAAAAACAAAACAAAACATGTGAATGGATAAAGATGTGGTATGTATATACGATGGAATACTACTCAGCCATCAAAAAAATGAAATCTTGCCATTTGCAACAACATGGATGGAACTAGAGGGTATTATGCTAAGCGAAATAAGTCAATCAGAGAAAGACAATTATCATATGATCTCACTCATATGTGGAATTTAAGAAACAAAACAGAGGAGCGGAGGGGAGGGAAAAATAAAACAAGATGAAATCAGAACGGTAGATAAACCATAAGAAACTCTTAATCATAGGAAACAAACTGAGGGTTGCTGAAGGGGAGGGGGTGGGGGGATGGGGTAACTGGGTGATGGGACATTAAGGATAGCACGTGATGTAATGGACACTGGGTATTATATAAGTGAGGAATCATTGAACTCTACCTCTGAAACCAATAACACATTGTAGAATCCAATCTACAATCTATGTTAATTAACTGAATTTAAATAAATTATTTTAAAAAGGAAAGAAAATTTCGTCCAACTCCCTCCTTCAACAGATGAGGAAACTGAGGCAGAAGGAGCAAAATTACTTGTCCAAGGCCAACAGCTAAGGAGTTGGAGAACCAGAGGGAGGGAATGGAGGACTCTGCCCACCTCCCTTTTCCCTCTATGTGCCCAGTATTGTGCCTGCACTTTATGCTTTACATTTGTTATGTTATTTAGAGCTCATTAGAACACATCACACCTGCCAGTGTGTGGCCTCAGCAAGTTACAAAATGTCAATGGGCCTCAGATTCCCCATCTGTAAAATGGGGACAATAACAGTATCTCCATGACAAAGTTGTGAGGATTAAATGACTTAATATTTAATTAATTTAATTCAGAACATTTGATGTGTAGTAAGTGCTAGTTAAGGGTCAAAATTACAATTATTCTCCCTCCTCACTGAATGGATGACCAAAAAGGTTCACTAGATTTGCCTGAGGTTTTATAGCTGTTTAACTTGCTTCAGCCCAGGCCTGTGTATCCAGTGCCAATGGCAAGGCCACTGCCAGCCCTGTGCTGTCCCCACGATCAGCCCCTCCCTGCCCCCTGGGCTCCTGACTCCCAGCTCAGTGCTCTGCCTCAGCTGTGGCTACAGAGCAGGCCCATCCTTACCGCGGTGCTGCGCTCCTTCCCTGCCATCAGGGCCCAGGTCTGCGGGTTTCGACCCTTCTCGTCATGGAGTCGAAGATCACCCCCTGCATCCAGCAGTTTGCTGAGGATCCACTGATTGCCTGAAAATGCTGCTGCGTGAACAGGAGTGCTTCCATCGAAGCAGCGGCTGGAGGGGGAGGTGTTAGTATCAGTGTCCATAACACTCCTGCCTTCCGCAGAGTGGGGTGGGGGGCAGTCAATGGGTGACACAAGGCTCCCTTTCTACAAAGGCAACCTTTGGGAGGAGGATTATAATATCATTTGTGAGGCTGTGCCAACAGGAGCTTTATACACATCCCTTTTCCACCCTTACCTCTACCCTTCAAAGTGGTATCATGTTCCAGTTAATAGATGAGGAAACAAAAGGGCAAAGCTGAGATTCATACTCAGGTCTGGGTCTGGTTCTAAATCTGGTGTTCCTTTTCCCATTGCCCCTTGATACTGGCTGCTCTGAAACAATTTCTTCATGACTATAGTGTCCTGGGGTCGGGGTGGTGAAACACAGCCCAACCAGAGACCATCCCTCTCTATCTCCCAAGTCCTACAGTGGAGGCCCGCAAAGCCCTAGCATCAGCAGTCTGATTAAGAATCCACAACTCTGGGGCGCCTGGTTGGCTCAGTTGGTTAAGCGTCTGCCTTTGGCTCAGGTCATGATCCCAGGGTCCTGGGATCGAGCCCCACATCGGGCTCCCTGCTCTGCGGGAAGCCTGCTTCTCCCTCTCCCATTCCCCCTGCTTGTGTTCCCTCTCTCGCTGTGTCTCTCTCTGTCAAATGAAAAAATAAAATCTTAAAAAATAAACAAAATCTTTAAATAAATAAATACATAAAATCTTTTTTTTTTTTAAAGATTTTATGTATTTATTTATTTGAGAGAGAGAGAGAGAAACAGCACGACAGGGGATAGGGTCAGAGGGAGAAGCAGGCTCCCCGCCGAGCCGGGAGCCTGATGCGGGACTCGATCCCAGGACTCCAGGACCATGACCCGAGCCAAAGGCAGTCGCTTAACCAACTGAGCCACCCAGGCACCCCATAAAATCTCTTTAAAAAGTCTCCCAGTTCCAGACCCCTAATCCTCTTGCTCAAAGGCAACTACTGTTACATGTTTTTGTATGCTTTCAGAAATGTTCTCTGCATATACAGGGAGAAATAAGAATATGCTATGTAAACTGTTCTGCATTTAAGTTTTTTCACTTACTGTGTCTTGGAGAAATTTCCGTATGACAACATGCAAGCCACCTCCATTGTTTTTAACAGCTGCATAGTATTCTAATGTATGTACCATAATTTAGTTAATGAGCCACTGGAATATTTGTCAAAAATACAGTGTCAGAGTATACACCAGACTAAATCAGAATCTGCAAGCATGAGGCCCAGGAATGTGCACTTTTTACAAGTTCCCCAGGTGATGCCAATAAGGCTGGCCTGCACCCACTTGATATCATTGTGAGCTCTCTCCTACTGGTAGTTCAGTCTCCTATTGCACACTGCACTGTAAGAACCATAATATCCTCCTAGAGGTTGAAACTAGAGGCCTGCAAGAGTGATTTGGCAACTCAGAGGCATGTTTTATTAGGCTGACATAGTGTTTTAAAAAGGAATCTAAAATAATGGACAAGGGATACATGGGTGGCTCAGTAGGTTAAGCATCCAACTCTTGATCTCAAGGTTGTGAGTTCAAGCCCTGTGCTGGGCTCCATGCTGGGTGTAGCGCCTACTTAAAAATTTTTAATTAATTAATAAAATAAAATAAAATAATGGACAATATTTAACATTTGGAAAATTTCACATTAAAAATTGGGATTTTCTAAGGGCACCTGGGTAGCTCAGTCAGTTAAGCCTCTGCCTTCGGCTCAGGTCATGATCTCAGGGTCCTGGGATAAAGCCCCACATTGGGCTCCCTGCTCAATGGGCAGCCTGCTTCTCCCTCTCCCTCTCCCCCCTACCCCAGCTCATGCTCCCTCTCTCTCTCTCAAATAAACATATAAAATCTTGGGGCACCTGGGTGGCTCAGTCATTAAGCATCTGCCTTCGGGTTAGGTCATGATCCCAGGGTCCTGGGGTCGAGCCCCACATCGGGCTCCCTGCTTGGCAGGAAGCCTGCTTCTCCCTCTCCCATTCCCCCTGCTTGTGTTCCCTCTCTCGCTGTGTCTCTCTCTGTCAAATAAATAAATAAAATCTTAAAAAAAATAAGTAAATATATATATATAAAATCTTAAAAAAAAAATATTGGGATTTTCAGCCTCTTGGGAATTTAGAAGATCTGGCTTTCCTGGCTCTCTTTCCTACCCAGGACCAACAAATGCCTAACCCTTCTTAGAGAGAGCCTGTGCCCATTAACTCCACTTGGTCCCACAGGCATCTGACTTTTTGAGTTCAATAGGTCTGTGCCATCACAGCATTTCCTTTGAGCACTTAGTAATCCAACCTCCCCCCAGAAATTTCCCTTCACTTTGATCAAAAGATATTTTTTAAGTCACATGAAAATGGTCCTATCACAAAATACAAAGCCAAGGGGTTTGCCTTCCCCCCTTTGACAATGTGCTTTCCTACCTCCCCCTGGCATTATGGGGACTTCTAAAAAAGGAAAGTCAAACTGAGTTCTTAATGCCTGGGCTCCCGGTCTCAGCTCTAATCATTAACACACCATTATAGGCCAGTCACTTAAATTTTCTGGGCCTTAGCTCTCCTAACCTGGAATATTAAATGTTTGAATGATTCGATCTTTAAAGAATCCAGCTCTAAGCCTCCACAAAACAGACATAATTACAGATGACTGGAAAATGCTGCATTTTTGCTAAGAACTCCAGGGATTCCCAGTGTGGCCTCCTACCACACTGTTACCTGCAAACAGATGAGCCAGCCCTTTCTTTCTGAGCTTTGAAATTAAACATTAACACAGGACAGGAGAGTATATGTGAGTCTAGAAGGAAACAGCAAAATGTCCACTGTATTAATTTATATCTGGGTTACAGAATTCTAATGTCAATTGGTGTTCTTTCTTTATACTTCTGGAAGCTTGCAAGTTTTCTCCCACTAAGCAAGCAACCCTATAAAAAACAAAAAACAAAAACCCCCAAATCTTCTGATATCAATACTTTTTCTTTTTAAAGTACATTAAACAGGGCCTCCTCGTGTAAGATGGGAATGTTACTTTATGATGTTTATGATTATATTCTGGAATTCCTGTGGAAATCAGCTAGAATCATGTAAGTGTTCAAAACCTGTTTCTGGTTCTGTCCAATAGGAACTGTAAAAGTACCTGCTGTCCCCTTCCTCTCGAGGAGGTGGTTGTGAAGATCAAGTGAGCTGGTGCCTGGGAAAGCCCTCGGAAAACCACATGTGCTACACTGTTCCACATTAAAAGTTGGGCGAACTGTTAAACTCATAGTCTTTTGGACCACAATTACAAGAGCAAGGCAAGTGATCCTGAGAAAATGATGCCAAGTATATTATTGGTTGGTGGGTATGTTAAACTGCTTAAGTGAATCATACAAATTATAACCTGGGGTGGAAAAATGCAAATGGTACTATTTAATAAATAACAATTAAGTTCCCCTTATTTTACTGGACTTAGTAAAACTGCTCAGAAAACTTCATTAGCAGTTAAAACTATGTTTCAACATAGCTATGCAACTGTATTTCAGTGATATAAGTTAATAATTTTAGTATCTTCTCAAATTGTTTTCCAAATGCCCCAACTCATTTTAAAAACATACTACTAGCCATATCATTATACTTACTGATTTGGATCTGATCCATAATCCAGCAGAACATCAACTAATTTTGTAAGGCCTAATAATGCTGCAACGAAAAGTGCAGTCTGGCCCAAGGAGTTAACTGCATCAACATAAATTCCTGCAAAGTAAATGCAAAACTGAATATATGTATCAGGAAACTTCCTAAGATAAAACTACAGAAATTCATGTTAGGACACAAAGTAAAATTCCTTTACACAGCACTTTCTTATCTTAGTAATATAAACTTCTTTCCAAAAAGAAACACAACCACATTTACTCATCAAAAATATTAACAAAAATTCTAAGAAAAACCTAAATAGAACCCAGAGAATTTGGTCTAATCAGTTAAAAAGCAGCTTTCTCCTCAGAATTCTCAACCCAGTCCCACCTCAGATCTCTGGTTCGTTCAACTTAGGCCTTTCTACTCTCCCAGAAACTAGTACATTAATAAAAAAACACACCCAATTCTCTTAACAAACACTACAAAACAACCCACCACCCCTCTCCTACAAACAAAACCATAAAAAACACCAACTACCACCCACTCCAAACACAACCGTGGAACAAAAAACACCATACATAAGTTACTTCTAATAAAATCCACCACGATACCTCAAAAATGACACATACTACCTTATACAAGCATAAGCAACGAAACCACTCAGACTGCATTCTCTCCCTCTAGCTCCCCAAAAAGGGAAGAAGAACGATCATCAACGGCAAATAGCAGTTGCAAACAACAACACCAAATGCCTCTTTCACGCTCAGGAGAGAACACTACAGCTCCTCCTCGTGGTTTCGGGTACTCTACACATTCAGAGAAACTTCTCTAGTAACAAACTATAGAAATGATCCCTGAAAGTATAGTCTTAACAGTACCAGTCCTAACTTTCCGAAGTGGAAGAAACCCACGTACATTTTACCCATGGTGACTTTACTTAATGTCACCATTCTTTCCAAATGTATATTAGCATGTATTTCCCAAAGAACTGTTCCATTACTAAAGTTCGACAAAGCGTTTTTGAACATAATGCGTTTCAGAAGACAGTTCAAGTTCTCACTTTAATTAACATACGGCTGATAAACAGCCAATCGCACGGCATTTTTCCCACTTACCCCTCCCACCTACTGCCCGGCAATTCCGCCTCGTCAGTTTTACGTAGACCGCTGACGACTACACAGCGCGCCGGAACTCCAGGACGTGTCTCAGTTTAGACCGACAGTAGAAGCGAGGAATCCTTTCTCCACCCCGCCCCCTCGAGAAAAACGGAAGTGGATGATGAAACCGATGACCTAAGCCAAAGAGTTTTTGCAAAGCACTCCCGGTTATTTAAACTTAATCCCGTGATCTAAATACCAGCCATATAAATGTTGTGTGTGTGTTTTTTTTAACAAATCAAGGAATTTTTATTTACATAAAAGGTGTTTAAAGAAAACAAAATACGTAACTCTGCTTAAAGTTTCAGGAGCTCTCCGCTCTTGGGCTAAGGACAAAACTCAACATAGCTTATCAGGCCGTCCATGGTCTGGCCCACACACCAACTCTCCAGCCTTATTTTGCACCAAGTTCCCTCTCACTTCAGCCCTACTGAACTTCAGCTCTTTTGCTCACCATATTCCCTTCTGCCACAGAGCCTTTGCAAAAGCTGTTCCCTCAGACAGGAATTCTCTCCCAATCCCTTTCCCAACTTAACTGCTGTTCATCATTACGACACATCTGTCCAAGTGTCATTGTCTCAGGGAACTCTTCCCTCACCTCCCTAACCAGAGCCAACATCTCTTGAGTGATTATTTGATTAATGCCGCTCTTTGCATGAGACTATGTCTGGGAAGGGCAGAGACTATGAAATGACCTTGTATACCCACAATATCCCAAACACCTGGTACTAAAAGAATGAATCCAAGCAAAGGTGTCCAGTGCAGAGAACTGGGTAAAACAGGAGTCCTTAACATTATAATATGTCATTTTAAAGCCATGGGGGTTAGTGAGTCACAAAACATTCTACCTAAATAGACAGTTGAGGATGGAGCCCTGAGGCCCACTGGCAAGCTGAAAGGACAAAGCCAAAAAGTAGGAAGAGAAGGAAACCAAAAGAGGTAAGAGAAAAACCTGGAACAAATGGGTCTCAGTGACAAGGGATAAGAGCTTCATGAAGGATCAGTCAACAGCATCAGACTGGAGAAATCTAGTAAGAAGGATCAGTGTTCTTGATGAGAGCAGTGCTAGTGGGGTTCACATTTCTTTTTTTTTTTTCAAAGATTTTATTTATTTATTTGAGAGAGAGAGAATGAGAGACAGAGAGCATGAGAAGGAGGAAGGTCAGAGGGAGAAGCAGACTCCCTGCTGAGCAGGGAGCCCAATGTGGGACTCGATTCCGGGACTCCAGGATCATGACCTGAGCCGAAGGCAGTCGCTTAACCAACTGAGCCACTCAGGCACCCGGGGTTCACATTTCTTATTGCTCAGGTCTCTCTATGTTACAAGTATTTGTGGCATGTCTTCTTCCCCACCAGACTATCTCCCCTAACCTTCAGGGCAGAAACTGCCACTTTCTCTCTCTTCAGTGCCAGGTAAACTTACTTGACCTAAGCAAGCCTAAGCGTAGAGAAGAGCAGCAAGAACAATGTGGGAAAACAATTCTCCATGGATAGCTCCTGTGTCTCCCAAGTCAGGAAAGTACGGCACTAATGGCCCTGTGTTCTAGACTATCTTTTTGAAGATGTGTGTATACTAAACTTTGGAAGATAAAATATCTTCCTTTAGAGCAAAGGGCAGGCATGCTCACTGTCCAGTATAATAAAGATAACAGCTTCTTCTGGAGCAAAGGTTATACTGTCCATTATAGAAGATAAGCTCAGGGTGCTTCTGCTGTAAAGCAACCCACCACATGTGCAATGTTATATAGCTCTTTGCATGGCTCTGTGGGAATTAGGGCTTGAGGAACCAGCACCAAAAAAGCTAAAAGTCTAACTACTGCTGTTGCTATGAGTAATAAACTATCACTCAATTCTGGGACCCAGGAATCTCCTGTCTTCTGCCTGCTTCCATACACCTGAAGCAGCCTAATTTATAAAATCGCAGATTATTCATAATTCTGGTTAGGAAGGAACTACAGTTTAGGGTAGCAGACTGGTTAATCCCTGGAGTTCATGAACTAAAAAATTAAATCAACCAGGGCCTCCAAAGGCTTAGGGAAGCACTTAGGGAGGCACTGACCAACAATTCTTGAGAAGATACAGATGGCTGCAGAGAAAAATAGTTTGAAAACCACTGTCCCCACAATTTACATAACAGCCTTTTAGTGATTTCCTAGTAGAAAACATTTATTCATTAATTCACTCATTCAACAAGTATTTATTTTAGGCCAGCCCACTGTAGCCATGTTGTGACTGATAAAAAGATGACCAAAATAAGTCCCCCGAGAAGTGACAAAAGGCAGCTTTGACATGGTACAAAGATTGAGTAAAAAGGTCAAAAGACCCGGGTTCAAGTGTTGGAGTCCCAATGACAACCCTTTTTAGCCTGGAGCCTCCAGATGGGTAAGTCACCTAATCTCTGGGCCTCCTAGGAAGCAAGACCTGATATTAATAACGACGTGTGCCAGGCACCATTCTAACGCAATCCTCAGAACAGTACTGTATAACAGGAGGAAGGTACTAATATCACTGTTTTGTGGACGGAAAAACCGAGGTTTAGAGGGGGTGAGTAATTTTCCAGAGATCACACAACAATCTGGCTCCGAAGTCCCTGCACTACAACATATTGTCTCCCTCTCATCCTAATTCCTCAGGCTTGCTGCTCAGAATCGCCGAAGGCTTTAGTCACTAAACAATGCTGTCCACAGCATTAAACACAAAGTGGAGATAAAGTACTAATTTATTTTATTTTATTTATTTATTTATTTTTTCTAAAGAAAGGCAGACTGCCACTTGCAGCGCCTCACTTGGATGTGTCTGGAGTCTTGGAAGCTTTACTACCCTACGTTCTCCTACAAATGGACCTTGAGAGCTTGTTTGGAGGTTCTAGCAGGGGAGCGCAGCTAGTCGTATACCCTTCACCGAAGAACGGTCCTCCTCCATTAGGGAAGGTCGTCCTCTTCGACGGAGCGCGCAGCTTCGGGAGGGACGCACATGGAGCACTGAGGGAGGAAGGCGACACCCGCCTAGCCAGCCAGATGAGCCGAATCAACCCTAGCGATCAGTGGGGTGACAGATGTCACAGCCAGATCGCCCTCACATTCTAAAGTATTAATTTCTGAGAGCAGGAAACCTAGATAGCTTTGGGAGAAAGTGGAATGATGGGGTGTAAAGGGAATGAGAGGATAAATAATATGTGTATCGGAAGGATGGATATTTCACCCTACTCTGCAATATTCAATAAACCAACATAAAATGGTGCCTGAGTTGAAATAATGGGGGGAAAAAGATAAACTTGAAGCTTGAAAAAAAAAAAACAAACGAGAAAACATTCAGAACTGGAGAAGAGGTGGGAAAACAGACACCTTCCTAAGTGCAGTTAGGAATGTGAAGTGTTACAGTGCTTTTGGAAAGCAATGTGGCAGTATCTATGAAAAGCTGGACCCAGAAATCCCACTTTGAATATTAAAAATCCATTATGTAGGGGTGCCTGGGTGGCTCAGTCGGTTAAGCGTCTGCCTTCGGCTCAGGTCATGATCCCAGGGTCCTGGGATCGAGTCCTGCATCAGGCTCCTTGCTCAGTAGGGAGCCTGCTTCTCCCTCTGCCTGCCTCTATCCCTGTTTATGCATGCATGCTCTCTCTCGCTCTCCTCTCACAAATAAATAGAAACTTAAAAAAAAATAAAGATTTTATTTTTAAGTAATCTCTGCATCCAACGTGGGGTTTAAACTCACAACCCCGAGATCAGGAGTCTCATGCTTTACTGACTCAGCCAGCCAGCCAGCCACCCCTGTTGGGAGTTTTTTGGATTAGTGATTCAATTTCTTTGCTGGTTATCAGTCAGTTCAAATTTTCTGTTTCTTCCTGTTTCAGTTTGGTAGTTTATATGTTTCTAGGAATTTATCCTTTCTTCGACGTTGTCCAATTTGTTGGCATATAGTTTTTCATAATAATGTTCTCTTACAATTGTTTGTATTTCTCTGGTGGTGTTATTTCTTCTCTCTCATTTATGATGTTACTTGTTTGAGTCCTTTCTCTTTTTTCTTGTAAAGTCTGGCAAGTGGTGTATCCATTTTATTGATTTTTTTCTTTTTTTCTCAAAAGACCAGCTCCTGGGGCACCTGGGTGGCTCAGTTGTTATGGTCCCAGGGTCCTGGGATCGAGCCCCACATCGGGCTCCCTGCTCCACGGGAAGCCTGCTTCTCCCGCTCCCACTCCCCCTGCTTGTGTTCCCTCTCTCGCTGTGTCACTCTCAAATGAATAAATGAAATCTTAAAAAAAAAAAAAAAAACAGCTCCTGGGGATGCCTGGGTGGCTCAGTCGGTTGGGCATCTGCCTTCGGTTCAGGTCATGATCCCTGGGTCCTGGGATCGAGCCCCACATCAGGCTCTCTGCTCAGCTGGGAGCCTGCTTCTTCCTCTGCCTGCTGCTTCCCCTGCTTGTGTTCTCTCGCTCTCTCTGACAAATAAATAAAATCTTAAAAAAAAAAAAAAAGCTCTTGGTTTCATTGATCTATTGTTTTTTTGATTTCTTTTTTTTTTTAAGATTTTATTTATTTATGTGACAGAGACACAGCGAGAGAGGGAACACAAGCAGTGGGAGTGGGAGAGGGAGAAGCAGGCTTCCCGCAGAGCAGGGAGCTGGATATGGGGCTCAATCCCAGGACCCCGGGATCATGACCTGAGCCGAAGGCAGACACTTAACGACTGAGCCACCCAGGCACCCCTGTTTTTTTTATTTCTATATTATTTATCTCTACTCTAATCTTTATTATTTCCTCCCATCTGCTGGTTCTAGATTTTGTTTCTTCTTCTTCTAGCTCCTTTAGGTGTCAGGTTAGGTTGTTTATTTGAGATTTTTCTTCCTTCTTGAGATAGGCCTGTATTGCTATCAGCTTCACTCTTACAACCACTTTTGCTGCATCCTAAAGGTTTTGGACTTCTGTGGTTTCATTTTCATTTGTTTCCATGTACTTTTTTATTTCTTCTTTTATTTCCTGGTTGACGCATTCATTGTTTACTAGCTAATCAAAACAGCATGGTACTGGCACAAAAATAGTCACATAGATCAATAGAACAGAATTGAAAACCCAGAAATAAACCCACAACTATATAGTACAGTAATCTTAACAAAGCAGGAAAGGATATCCAAAGGGAAAAGGACAATCTCTTCAACAAATGGTATTGGGGAAACTGGATAGCAACATGCAAAAGAAAAAAACTGGACCACTTTTTTTTTTTTTTTTAAGAGAGAGAGTACACAAGCTAGAGCAGTGAGGGGGTGGGGGACAGAGGAAGAGGGAGAGAGAATCTTAAGTAGGCTCCATACCCAACACAGAGCCCAATACAGGGCTCGATCTCATGACCCTGAGATCATGACCTGAGCCAAAATCAAGAGTCAGATGCTTAACTGACTGAGCCACCCAGGCACCCATGGATTACTTTCTTAAACCATAACAAAAATAAATTCGAATTGGGCGCCTGGGTGGCTCAGTTGGTTAAGCGACTGCCTTCGGCTCAGGTCATGATCCCAGGGTCCTGGGATCGAGGGAGCCTGCTTCTCCCTCTCCCACTCCCCCTGCTTGTGTTCCCTCTCTCGCTGTGTCTCTCTCTGTCAAATAAATAAATAAAATCTTTAAAAAAAAAAATTCAAATGGATTACAGATCTAAATGTGAGACCTGAAACCCTAAAAATCCTAGAAGAGAGCACAGGCAGCTCTTTGACATCAGCTGTAGCAGCTTTTTTCTAGATATGTCTCCTGAGGCAAGGGAAACAAAAGCAAAAATAAACTATTGGGATTTCATTCAAATAATAGAACTTCTGCATATTGAAGGACACAATCAACAAAACTAAAAGGCAACCTACAGAATGGGGAGAAGATATTTGCAAATGACATATCTGATAAAGGGTTAGTATCCAAAATATATCAAGAACGTATACAACTCAACACCCAAACAACAAATAATCCAATTAAAAAATGGGCAGAAGACATGAACAGACATTTCTCCAAAGAAGACATCCAGATGGCCAACAGACACATGAAAAAAATGTTCATCATCATCACTTACCATCACGGGAATGCAAATCAAAACTACAATGAGATATCACCTCATACCTGTCAGAATGCCAAAATCAACAGAAGAAACAGGTGTTCATGAGGATGTGAAGGAAGAGGAACCCTCCTGCACTGTTGGTGTTAATGCAAACTGGTATAGTCACTCTGGAAAACAATATGGAGGTTCTTCAAAAAGTTAAAAATGGAACTACCCTATGATCCAGCTATCACACTACTGGTTATCTACCCAAAGAATACAAAAACACTGATTTAAAGGGATACATGCACCCTGATGTTTTTTAGCAGCATTATCTACATTAGCCAAGACATGGAAGCAGTCCAAGTACCCACTGATTGATGAATGGATAAAGAATATGTAGTATACATATACAAAAGAATATTATTCACCTATAAAAAAGAATGAAATCTTGCCATTTGCAACAACATAGATGGTGCTAGGGAGAATAATGTTAAGCTAAATAAGTCAGAAAAAGACGAATACCATATGATTTCACTCACATGTACAATTTAAGAAACAAAACAAGCAAAGGGAAAAAAGAGAGAGATACAAACAAAAAAAATACTCTTTTTTTAAAAAAAAATATTTTATTGGGCGCCTGGGTGGCTCAGTTGTTTAGGCGACTGCCTTCGGCTCAGGTCATGATCCTGGAGTCCCTGGATCGAGTTCCGCATCGGGCTCCCTGCTTGGCAGGGAGCCTGCTTCTGCCTCTGACCCTCCCCCCTCTCATGTGCTCTCTCTCTGTCATTCTCTTTGTCTCAAATAAATAAATAAAAAAAATCTTTAAAAAAAATATATTTTATTTATTTATTTGACAGAGAGAGACACAGCGAGAGAGGGAACACAAGCAGGGGGAGTGGGGGAAGGGAAGCAGGCTTCCCACGGAGCAGGGAGCCCAATGTGGGGCTCTATCCCAGGACCCTGGGACCACGACCTGAGCCAAAGGCAGACACTTAACGACTGAGCCACCCAGGTGCCCCAAAAAACATACTCTTAACTATAGAGAACACACTGGTGGTTAACAGAGGGGGGGTGGGGGGGGGATGGGTGAAACAGGTGATGGGGATTAAGGAGTGCACCTGTTGTGATGAGCACAGGGAGATGTACGGAGTTGCTGAATCACTATATTGTACACCTGAAGCTAATATAACACTGTATGTTAACTATACTGGAATTATAATAACTTTAAAAAAGATATTCTAATACAGCGCTTAGAGTGAAGAAGCTTACAACACAAGAAACAATTTTTTTCACATGAAACAGAGTGGCACAAAGCAATAAGCAATAAAATGATTAAACTGTAGAATCTACTGCCTAAAGTTTTGGCAATAAAAAAAGAAAGAATTTTATGAAATTTTAAGGACTTAAAAACATGAGTATCCAGGTTCAAAGACCCCACTAAGTACACATCACAATGGAGGTACACAGGTCTATGCTGAAGCATTATCATGACATATAAGAAGACCAGGGATAAAGAGAACATTAAATTCTCCAGAGTAAGTAAACGACCACTTCACATAAAAAAATCAGGAATCTGAATGGCATCAGGGTTCTCAATAATAAGACTGAAAGCTAAGAGACAAAAGAATAGCTTCAAATCCTGGGGGAAATTTATTTCAACCTAGAATTTTGTTCCTTCCAAACTATCAATCAGGTATGAGGACAGGGTGAAAAACTTCAGATTTTCGTATTTTTTTTTTCAGATTTCAAAGTAATTACCTCCAATGCACCTTTTCTTTGTTTCAGTAAAATGTAAGAATGGACTAAGATAGAGGAATGGAATCCAGAAAAGATGAGCTGTAACCCAGGCTAAGGGAATTCCCAAAATGTGGCTGAGAGAAAACCATGGGTTCAAGTTGTTCTAGAGAGATGGTGGTCCAGCTTGGACCAGAAGAGTAGAGAAATGTCTTCAAGAAAATATCTCAACCAAGAGATTATAAATTTGACATTGGAAAAAAATGTACTGAAAGTGTTCTGAAGAGTTATTAAAATGGGTGGCAAGAGTTCATTGATTTACATAGAACTGAGCAATAAAAAGGAGTCCATTTTAACTCCAGGTAGTCTGAAATTAGATTTGCCAACTTTGCAGGTCCTGTTAGATGTCTGCTTTTTATTTTTTTAGAGGATTTATTTATTTGAGAGAGAGTATGTGAGAGAGAGAGCACGAGCCAGAGGGAGAGGCAGAGGGAGAAGCAAGCTCCCTGCTGAGCAGGGAGCCCGATGCGGGGCTCGATCCCAGGACCCTGGGATCATGACCTGAGCCGAAGGCAGAAGCTTAACGACTGAGCCACTCAGGCGCCCTTGACATAATTTTTTTAAAAAAGATTTATTTGAGAGAGAGAGCAAGCGCGTGCAAGAGCACGTGAGCAGGGGGTAGGGGCAGATTCAGAGGGAGAAGCAGGCTTCCCGCTGAGCAGGGAGCCCTATGCAGGGCTCTATCCCAGGATCCTGGGATCATGACCTGAGCCGAAGGCAGATGCCTAACTGACTGAGCCACCCTGGTGCTCCAGATGTCTGCTTTTTGGAAGGAGAGTTTTCAGACTTTGAACCCGCCAGAGGCTTTGAGCTCCCAGGGCTGTGGCTGCCTTTTCCATCCCTCTAGGCAGCAGGAACTGCTGGGTTTTCTTTCACAGCTGTTAACAATGGAGGTGCTGTGCCAAAGCCTCCAGCTCCCCCACAGGCTCCGTCAGCACGAGAACCCTGGAGCTGTGGACAAAGTCTAGTACAATGGCGCTGAGTCTGGATGTGAATGGTTTTACCTGGAAATGATCAAGTTACTCATATGTGATATACCAATCACATATGGGTATGTGATTATACTGAGATTCATCTGGGCATCTGGTGGAGAGTGTAAAAAGAAAGATGGAAAAGGAATGGGAATACTGTCAGTAGGAATACATCTTTAATTCTCATCCCTCCCTTTCTTCTTTCATTCATTCAACAATAAAAAACAACAACTCGGGGGTGCCTGGGGCTCAATTAAGCAAACAACTCTTTTTTTTTTTAAAGACTTTATTTATTTGACAGAGAGAGTACAACAGGGGGATCCTATAGTCCCAGGATCAAGTCCAGCATCCGGCTCCCTGCTCAGCAGGGAGTCTGCTTCTCCCTCTGCCCCTCTCCCCTACTTGGGCACTCACCCATGCACGCGCTCTCTCTCTCAAATAAATAAATAAATAAATAAATAAATAAATAAATAAATAAAATTTCTTTTAGGTTTAAGTAATCTCTACATCCAATGTGGGGCTCAAACTCACATGAAACACAACCCCAAGATCAAGAGTTGCATGCTTTTCCTACTGAGCCAGGCAGGCGCCCCTTTTAAATTCTATTTTTAAGTAATCTCTATACCCAACGTAGGGCTCTAACTCACAACCCCCCCCCGCCCCCCCGCCAAGATCAAGAGTCACATGCCACACCAACTGAGCCAGCCATGCGCCCCTCAGGGGATACCTTTTCCACACCTGCACCCTGGGATGATTATTTCATTCCCTCTTTTTTTTTTTTTTTAAAGATTTTATTTATTTATTTTACAGAGAGAGACACAGTGAGAGAGGGAACATAAGCAGGGGGAGTGGGAGAGGGAGAAGCAGGCTTCCTGCTGAGCAGCGAGCCTGATGTAGGGCTCAGTCCCAGGACCCTGGGATCATGACCTGAGCTGAAGGCAGATGCTTAAACAACTGAGCCACCCAGGCGCCCCTTTTAGATTTTATTCTTAAGTAATCTCTACACCCAAAGTGGGCTCGAACTCACAGCCCTGAGATCAAGGGTTGCATGCTCTACTGACTCAGCCAGCCCAGTACCCCTCATTCCTTCTTTATTCTCATCTCTCCTACCCTTCCTCACCAGTCTCCCTCAGCAATGTTTTTGCCTCACACTTGGCACAGAACTAGAAGCTATCATTTGAAAAACCCTCACTATGGTCTCATTACATGGACGAACTGCCTAAATCTGCACTCCCCATGAACTCTGGCCAACTCAAAGGCCTGCCCCTGGGAGCTGCTCTCTCCTAAATCTGTTTCTCCTGCTGTACCCAGTCCTTCCATCTGCACTCAGACTTGTTCTCCCATCTTTAATTCTCCCATCTCCCTGGGCGCCTGGGTGGCTCAGTCGTTAAGCATCTGCCTTCAGATCAGGTCATGATCCCTGCTCTGCAGGAAGCCTGCTTCTCCCTCTCCCACTTCCCCTGCTTGTGTTCCCTCTCTCGCTGTGTCTCTCTGTCAAATAAATAAATAAAATCTTAAAAAAAAAAAAATTCTCCCATCTCCCTGTCTACATCCCACATCCCCCACCCGCCCGCAATGCATATCTACCTCTATACTCTCCATCACAGCTTGATCTTCTGGGAGCCCATTCATCAGGCTTCATTGATCAGCCCATCCCAAACCAGCTTCTATCTATCTCTGCCGCAAGACCAATAAAGTCACCACTAAATGCCATGGCTTTCTATCTGTATCTTGATCTCATATGTTTTCTACACATTTTTCTGTTCTACTTTCCTTCCTTGACTTTGATCAAGCACATTCATCTGGTTTTCATCCTACCTGTTTGGCCACCCCTTCTCAGTCAGCTTTGGGAGTTCTGTCTGTTAAAAGTCAGAAATTTCTCCTAAATGTGTCCTACACTGAGCTCTACCATCACTTCCCACCTCATTACCCTACCTAATTCAGTTACTTCTCCTTCTCCCCATTTTAACATAGGGAATCATTTGCTCAAGCCATAAAACCTGACCATTATTCCTCACTCATACCTATACTGAATCAATCCCCCAAGTCCTACCAATATTAAATATTTTTCAGATCTAGTCAGTTTCTCTTTCTCTCTCCGTCACCACCACCACCTTCCCTACTACCTACATGAATGTAGTAGGTGCCCAACCAGGCTTCACACTTCTCATTTGACTTAATCCCTACCCCAACCTAACTTCCACACAGCCGTTAGTAACTTTAATCCATAGAGCAGATCAAAACCATTCTCCTTTCAATAGCAGCCCACCACCCTTAGAATAATAGAAAAAACTGTATCTCCAGCTCTTCATCAAAGTGCTATGACTAAACCATCCTCTCATTCTCTAGCACTAAACACAGCAGTATGTTTCCCTCCAGTAAACTATACACAGAAAAAAAAATAACTTTATACCCATAAAACACTGTACCCAGATAACATAACCACTAAGCATTTCCTAACCTGAATGAACCCTACTCCTCTGCTTTTCTCTTTTTTGCCCCATTACTTGCACTAGTGCCCTCATTATTTTTCTCTACCAAAAAAAAAAAAAAAAAAAACCCAACCCCATAGCAGCTCTATTTTTAGAAACCAAAAAAAAACCCCACCAAAACCACTCAGACTGCATCCCTTCCCTCTAACTTCTCCAAAAGAGAAGAAGAACGATCATCAAAGACAAAGGGCTGAAACATGAGTAACACCCAAAGCCAATTTCACGCTCAGGAAAAGATACTGTGCCTCCTCCTCGTGGTTTACGGGTACTCTACACGTTCAGAGAAACTTCTCTAGTAATAAACTATAGAAATGATCCCTGAAAGTATAGCTTTAACTTTGACCTCGCGGCCTCGGCTTGGTCTATGGCAGCCGCACACTTTGCGCTGATGACGACATTTTTCGCACTTCTCTCATTTTCAGAAATATCACATAAACAAAGTATTGTTTTATACACCATCTTTTAAAACACTCTGCAGACTCTTAAGAGTCCTTTTCCTTTAAGAAAACTAAGTCTTCTGGTTCTTAATTAGCCTATCACGGACCGACAGCCAATCAGAAGCTCTTGTCTTTCTGACGCTAAAACTTCCGGACTAGTTTAAGGTAAGGGTGCGCTGGGGGGCGCCAATCAGTACCGGCATCTCATGTATTACACACCCCGTCTTCGGGTGGGAATTTTTTTTTTTTTTTTTGGAACCTCTAAGACCCTGAATTTGAAAAGTTAGTATGTAAATTAATTTGACATTTTTACTTTCAGACCGGCTGCTGGTTACTCACTTGTGTGTGGATTTGAGGGGCACATATTGATTGGACTCACCTCTGGGTAGGTTTTCTTTTTTTTTTTTTCAAGATTTTATTTATTTGACACAGAGAGAGAGCGAGAGAGAGAACACAAGCAGAGGGAGTGGGAGAGGGAGAAGGAGGCTTCCTGCAGAGCAGGGAGCCCGATGCCGCACTGGATCCCAGGACCCCAGGACCACCACCTAAACGGAAAGCAGACACTTAACCAACTGAGCCACCCAGGCACTCCTTGTTTCTTTCTTTTTTTAAAAGATTTTAGGTTGCTTTTCAAAACAATGTATCCAGGTGTAGAGAGCAAAATGGAGTCTCTCATGTCAAGCAGGAGCCTGTGACAAGCAATGACCGCAAGCAGTTAAGGTACTGCAGCTAGAAGATACCACCCAGACCAACCTCAGCTGACACCCCAGAACTGATAACGAGTAGAACCAGAGGAGGTCTGCAGAGACCCAAAACTGATTAAATCCCTTTAAAAAGGGAAGGATTTTGGCAGGAAACTGTCAGACTTTTCAGACCTGATCCCTCTATGTCTGACCATTTTAAAAAGGCAACTGCCCCTGAAGGCTCTGACGGACTGATTCCTGAACAGAACGGAGATCCTTCACTGCCTGAACATCAGAAGCAGTAAGTGTCAAGAGCTGACCCGGACGAGACATATCTCAAGCCTTATCTCAACTGTTCAGCCACGGACTGACTTTGCGTTTGGTTGGTTAACTTCCTGCACCCTTCCGTTATCTTGTGTGTTGTGTGTGGCTTTAATTCTGTCCTGCTCTGTGTGCTGTGTAAGAAGCCAAGCTTAATCCCATGGTGAATTGTCATTAAGTTTGGAATCCTGAACCTGCTTTATAATTGTGATTTAACTTCTGCTTTATGATTGAATACAGCTGACATTGGGGAAAGACACAGAATATGTTCCAGGCCTTGTACTAAACCCTTTGCATATATCATCCCATTTAATCTTGGAACCAACCCTAAGAGTTTGAAGAAATGGAAACTTAATAGTGGCTCACCCAGGCCACAAGGCTGTCTGTCTCCTGCTTCCTTGAGCAGTGACATTCCACCTTTCTGTATCTTGTAAGTCCTTATCTCCTTCCATGTAACCCAAAGAAGAGGCTCTTTGTGTTTTGCCAAAGACTAGAACCAGGTAAAACTGACCTGACTAAAGTAAACCCATAAGGAAAGAAGTAGGCAGTAGAAGTACTGGGGGGTAAGGGGGGGTGCAGAAGTTACAAAGGGAGGGGCGCCTGGGTGGCTCAGTTGTTAAGCGTCTGTCTTCGGCTCAGGTCATGATCCCAGGGTCCTGGGATCGAGCCCCACGTCAGGCTCCCTGCTCAGCGGGAAGCCTGCTTCTCCCTCTCCCACTCCCCCTGCTTGTGTTCCTGCTCTAGCTGTGTCTCTCTCTGTCAAATAAATAAATAAATAAAATCTATTAAAAAAAAAAAAAGAACAGAGGAATATCCCCAAACACCCAAATTGTATGCCAGGCTCTAAAAGGCCTCAGTACACTAACCAGTTCTTAGCATTTCTATCAGGTCAGAAAACTTTAAAAAAAAAAAAAAATTCTTTTTAAAGGCACTTTAAAAATAAAAGATAATTCCTGATCAGGCCTCTATTGAGGAAAGGAAACTCACACACACTTTGCTTACTGGGGAGATGGTTTCTCATGTGGCCTCCTCAAAAAATCAGCAAACTTTGCAAGCCAGCCCCTTCAAATAATGACTGATTTCCGGGAAGCTACATTAGGTGTCATCTCTTTAAGAGCTCTGGATCCCAGAGAAACAGGGAAGTTAGTGTCAGGTTTGTGTTCTTTGGAACCAGTTCAGTCCTCACTTACCGATTGTGGCATCTTGGGCAAATTCCTTAACCCTGTCAAAGAAAAATGGGTTCTGAACCCAAACTAAGCACTGGGCAAACTGTATTCTGCGCCTTTGCTTGTAGCTTGAGAAAATCACTGTTGAGAGCAGCCCGGTTAAGATCAGAACCTTTCCTTGGGGCTTTGCTTCACCACTGTTTAACAGGTTCGTACTTCCATGTTATGGGGAAACTACTGTTGGGGAATGAAAACTTGCTGTTCCAAATAACTACAGATGTAACCTCATCGTTTGCTTCTTAGGTGTATTGTGTGTGTACGCCCCACTAACAAAAATCCAAAACATCAAGTCTGGTAAAGATGTGGATCAACAGGAAGTCTCATTCATTGCTGGTGGGAATGCAAAATACTACAGCCACTTCGGAATACAGTTTGGCAGTTTCTTACAAAACTAAAAATACTCTTATCATAAAATCCAGCAATTGCACTCCTTGGTATTTACTCAAAATGAGTTGAAAACTAATGTCACACAAAAACCTGCATATGAGGGATGCCTGCATGACTCAGTCAGTTAAGCATCTGCCTTTGGCTAAGGTCACGATCCCAGCGTCCTGGGACCAAGTCCCTTATTAGGCTCCTTGCTCAGTGGGCAGCCTGCTTCTCCCCCTGCTTGTGCTCTCTCTCTCTCTGACAAATAAATAACATCTTAAAAAAAACCAAAAACCTGCCCATGATATTTACAGCAGCTTTATTCATAATTGCCAAAACTTGGAAACAACCAAGATGTCCTTCAATAGATGAGTGGATAAACAAACTGTGGTATATCCAGACAATAAATATTATTCAGCAATAAAAATGAATGAGCTATGAAGCCAACAAATGATACAAAAGAATTTTAAATGCATATTGCTAAGAGAAGCCACTCTGGAAAGGCTACATCATTTGGTTTCAACTATATGATATTCTGGAAAAGACAAATATGGAGACAGTAAAAAAAAATCAGTGGCTGCCAGGGTTCACATAGAGAGATAAACAGGAGGAGCATAAAGGATTTTTAGGGCAGTGAAATTATTGTGTATGATACTTAATGGTGGAAATAACATACATTTGTCCAAATCCATAGAAATATATAGCACAAAGAGTGAATCCTAGTGTAAACTATTAACTTTAGTTAGTAATGAAAAAAACTATGAACTAGTGTAAACTATGTAAACTATGTGTACTATGAACTCAATATTCACTAAAAACAAACAAACCACACATTAAAACTATACATTAAATCTGTGGTTTCAGGGATATCTTGTTCAAACACAGATGAAGTAAATAGTGGGTAGATTACCCACTACAAGCAGACCCAGAACTAAAGGGTGAGATTCCTCGTGTGTCAGTGAATGATTTATGAATCACAGTACTGGAAAATACTGATAACAGGCCTTAAATGACTAAGCATGTATTCCCCCAGGCAGAGCATTAGAGTTTTCTCTGGAAAAAAAACAAAACAAAAGAGAAGCGCCAGGGGGGTATAAAAAGATCTCCGCCTGCCCCCCCCAGGGGGCGCACTGAGTCTACTTTCAAGCACACTCCCCACAGAGCAGGGAGCCTGATGTGGGGCTTGATCCCAGACAGGACCTGAGCGGAATGTGTGATCTGGGCTCATCACAAGAAAAAAATTCTGTTAACTATGTATGGTGACATGTAAAGTAGACATTGTGGTTATCATTTTGCAATCATGCAAACATGGAATCATGTACAGAAACTAATATAATGTTTATGTCAATTGCAGCAAACCCTTAAAAAAAACTCTTAAAAACTAAAATATTCACAACCAAAAGTTAAAATTTAATATAAAACTTGGCAGTAAAGGTCAAAAGTCCAGAAAGTAATACAAACCGTAGAGAGATTAAAAGAAAATAGCGAGCGCAGGGGTGGCTCAGTTGTTTAAGCGACTGCCTTCGGCTTAGGTCATAATCCCGGGGTCCTGGGGCAGAATTCCACATCGGACTCCCCGTCTCTGCGGGGAGCCTGCTTCTCCCTCTGCCTGCCACTCCCCCTGCTTGTGCTCTGTCAAAAATAAAGTCTTAGAAAGGGGCGCCTGGGTGGCTCAGTCGTTAAGCGTCTGCCTTCGGCTCAGGTCGTGATCCCGGAGTCCTGGGATCGAGCCCCACATCAGGCTCCCTGCTCGGTGGGAAGCCTGCTTCTCCCCCTCCCCCCTCCCCCCGCTCCCCCCGCTCCCCCCGCTCCCCCCTACTTGTGTTCCCTCTCTCGCTGTCAAGCAAATAAATAAAATCTTTTTAAAAATAAATAAATAAAGTCTTAGAAAAAGAGAACTCCAAGCATTAATTTAGAAGGTTCAATATCTGACTAAAGAAAGTTCTGGTATATAAGGTGGAGTGCACTAAAGATGGAGAAAAACAATTTACATATAAAATACAATCAAGAGACACGGAAGTGGGTCAACAAGTTGGGCGTAAAATTGTTACTTGTGGGTGAGCCTTCTTACCTCTACCCCTACCCACTACGCTTGCGCCAGCTTTCGCGCGCACTCTTAAAATGAAACAAATAACAAAACGAAGAAAAAGAGACAAAAATCAACCTCCGAAAAACCAGCGTTCCTAAAACTTCCCACCACATAATCAAAAACAAAAATTGTAAAACCTCCAAAACACTAAAACAAACATACATTAGCCTAGTACACCACCCAAAAATACTAACAATTACAAACCCAATTTTAAACTGAATAAAGAAGTTGTAGAGAAACCACTCAGACAGCATCCCTTTCCTCTAACTTCTCCAAAAGAGAAGAAGAACGATCATCAAAGACAAAGGGCAGCTACAAAAGCAATACCCAAAGCCCACTTCACGCTCAGAAAGGGATACTCTGCCTCCTCCTCGTGGTTTCGGGTACTCTACAAGTTCAGAGAAACTTCTCCAGTAACAAACTATAGAAATGATCCCTGAAAGTATAGTCTTAACCTTGAACTTGCGGCCTCGGCTAGGTCTATGGCAGCCGCACACTTTTTAGTCATGGCGACATTTTTGTCAACTCATCTGCCTAATCACGTACATTTTGTTTTATATTTCATAACAATTTGGTCAAATGGCAAAGTTCAAAACACTATTTTTTCGCCTGTTAATCTTCCAGCAACACTTAAATCAGTAACAAGCCTCATTAGCATGCGGCTTCCTAGCAGCCAATCACACGCTGTATACCTGACTCCACCCCGGAGGGACCTGTATTGCCCCGCCCACCGCACCCTGCATGGCCTGGGTCCTGGTCGGGTCACGCCACCCCACTATAGGCTAAGAAAACGCTGTTGACGCCCCTGGTCAGCGTTGGACTGCCTCTCGCTTGCTACCAAAGTCCGCTGACTTGAAGAGACTAGGTTTTCCTTACCTTGAAAGAGAGGCGGGAGGAGGAGGCAAAGAGAGAGACAGGTAAGACCTGGTGTACACTTCTTATACCACATAATAATCATCATAACCATGATGATTTACTGAATACCTACTTGATGACAGGCATTTTAATCCGTTGTTTCATTTCATCCTCTAAACAACTGAAGACGGGTGTCTTTACTTCCTCATTCTTACAGATGCATCTCTTCACACAGCTGGGGAAACCTAGGTATGTCTGGTACTAAATCAAGTCCGGCTTCTTTCTGGTAAGCCACAGTGGTCGTCCTCAGGAGGTCTAGTCTCCAATCAAATTAATTTCTCTAATAAAGCACTCAATACATCATCACTTAAAGTTCAGTCCTTAATGTTTCACCTTCCTGGCTTGTAAATCTCAGAAGGAGCCTACCCCTTTACCTGTGGCAAAAGTTAATCCTAGTTTCTCCTCAAAGAACACACCTTATGAAGTGTGTAACTGTTTTCATCACTTAACTCTTGTAAAAATACTTCTGCCCCACATCTTCCAGGATGCCAGGAAGCACAGTGCCACGTGGACATGCACATGGTTTTCTGAATCAACCACATTTTTCAGTGCTTCGTAGTAACATGACTAAAACACATCAGGTTCATCTCATCTAAACACTTCTAATTGACTCTTCTCAGAGACAGACAGTCAAATGCTCTGTACTTAAATTCCACCAGAAAGGGACAGTGTTTGGGCAATCTGCCAAAGTCTGAGACATATCCTCAGTTTCTTATATCTGAAGTTATAAAGTGCCTTCCAATCACTTTTACCCAAGAGCCTATCTCTGGTCTGGTCCCTTCCATATCTAACACTTTTCCATTCCCCATTCCTCTAACGTTTCTAGGAACCCCTCAACATCCATGCCATGCCTCTTGAGAGCAGACTCTCCAACTGCATGTGGGTCTATCACTCCACCACATTCAATTTTTAAAAAGATTTTATTAAAAGATTTTATGTATTTGACAGAGAGAGACACAGCGAGAGAGGGACACAAGCAGGGGGAGTGGGAGAGGGAGAAGCAGGCTTCCCACCAAGCGGGGAGCCCAATGTGGGGCTCGATCCCAGGACCCTGGGATCATGACCTGAGCCGAAGGCAGACGCTTAACGACTGAGCCATCCAGGCGCCCCCAAAGATTTTATTTTTTTAAGTAATCTCTACACCCAGTGTGGGGCTTGAACTCAAAACCCTGAAATCAAGAGTCAAGTGCTCCACTAACAGCCTGCCAGGCACCCCCAACTCAACTCTTTTTCTTTGTTAACTTCCTGGCCTAAATATAGCTTCCTCTAATAGGTTTCCCTTGATTACTACCCAGACAAGGAGGCTGAGAAATAGGTACTTCTTTGCCTCCTGCCCTTCTTAGTACTTTAATTATTTATGTCTGCTTCTTCTGCTGGATTATACTCCTGGAATGCAAGGCCACATATCTGTCTTTGGTATTTTTTTTTTAAGATTTTATTTATTTATTTGACAGAGAGAGAGCACAAGCAGGGGGAGCAGCAGGCAGAGAGAGAGGGAGAAGCAGGCCTCCCGCCGGGCAGGGAACCTGACGCAGGGCTCAATCCCAGGACCCTGAGATCATGACCTGAGCTGAAGGCAGACACTTAACTACTGAGCCACCCAGGCGCCCCTGTCCTTGGTGTTCTAACCCCAGGTTAGATTAATTAATATTAATCTACATGTGATAAAAAATGAATAAACTCTGGGTTGAGGTTCTGGAACTCAGGCACTCATCTTTTCGGTTTTAGAACTCATAATCTATATAACTAAAATAAGTAGGATACAATCAGGAAACATTTTTTCCCCTTTTACAATGCCCTCAGGTACACTCTTTTGCTTGGCTCTCCCTTTCCCTCTCCAGAGAGGCATCTCAGGCAGATTCCATAGTCTTTAAGTCACTTTGAGGCCTTCAAGTGCAGTCTCATTTCAGGTAATTGTCCAGTCCTGTTGAAATCAAAACCTCTTCCTTGCTCTTCCACTCCTCTGATTTCAAGGCTGTTTCTGGCAACTTCAGAGCTGGAGGGGGAGGACCAACGAGATGACAAGTGGCAAGGCCTTCAAATGTAGCTGATCCTCTTTGTAGCTTTTGGCCTCTTCCTAATGCCTGCTCTTCTGTGGGAGGGGTTAGTGGCCCTTCAGGTAACTCCACTCCACCTCACAGTACCCTAATGCGGGCCAGTGCCCTCTCCTGCTGACTTCTTGCTGTTTCTCCAGCCTCTGTTGGGATTCTTCCTGCCTCCATAGATGAGTCCTTTAGATGGCTCAGCTACCCTCTATAGAGTCTACTTATCCCACTAAGTGGTAGAAATGTGTAGCTAATCCAACTGCTGGTCTCTCATGTTTATCAAGCTGGTCTCTCATGTTTATTAATTCATCAAGGGCTGCTTTAGGAAGGAGGTAGATGGCAGTCTTCCTGACCCCTAAATTCCAGGTAACATGCCAGGTTCTCTTCATACCACCTTGGTGGCAGCTGGAGTGCGCTGACATTTCTACTGTTCAGCAGGCTGAGACACAGGCTCCCAACTATCCTGCTTGCAAGTGCTATAATTCTTTCCATGAGGTTCACCTGAAGGACCTCTTATTTGGCTTGAAGCTGGGAAGGAGGGGAAAAGCCACAGCTTTTTCTTCCCCTTTTTTTTTTTTTTAAGATTTATTTATTTATTTATTTGACAGAGAGAGAGAGAGCACAAGTAGGGGGAGCGGGAGAGGGAGAAGCAGACTCCCCACTGAGCAGGGAGCCCGACGTGGGGCTTGATCCTGGGACTCCGGGATCATGACCTGAGCCAAAGGCAGGCGTCTAACTGACTGAGCCACCCAGGTACTCCACAGCTTTCTATTCCTAGAATGCCTTTTAGAGAATCTTTTCCACTGACACCCCCACCACTACCCCATTGCCTTCTCCTAGATAGGCCGAATGTAGATGATGGAATTAAAGGTCCAAGGACCATTTTGGCCATCTCCTAAGAAGGCCTGCTTTAGACTGTCGGGGGACTTCTCACCTTGTCACCCCTTGTTCTCCACTCTGAGGCTTTAGATGAAATTCCCAGACACAGATGAAATCCTGCTTCATATCCAGTTAAACCTGTCAACCCCATCCCCTGCTAATGGTAAGAATTTGAAGATGCAGAATGTTCAGATGTCTAAGATACAATAAATGTTCTAATACTCTGCTTTTCACACTGGGAGAGTGTGGATAGAAGACACTAGAAGTCACAGCATACCTATGCTGAACATCCATTTTCATGTTAATACACACATGAATGTGTTATGGAATAAAATGCAAAATTTTGAGGGGGAAAAAACCAGTAGGACCTTTCAAATAAGTTATTGAACTCACTATCAGCTACTTCATCTATAGACTCTAGAGGCGGTACATGGAAACATTTGAGAACTTTCTGAGTGAATTATTTTGTGGGATAGTTGGATCCTGCAAAAATTGGAGTTACCCTTCCGGAAGTCCTCAGGAATGCTGCTGAAGTAAATGGAGAAATACTGCAGAGAAATTAGGTCACCCTGACTGTTTCACAAACAGCTGAGAGAAGCTTCATAAACCTCTCTTTATACTAAGAAGGGAGAGGGGGAATTCAGCAGGACTTCTGGTTACTCTAAAAAAAAACAGGCAGGTCTAGATCTGTAGATCAAGGGCCAAATACCAGCAGAAGTCTTGTCCACGTATGGTTTAGTGTTTGTTCTTTTGAAGACTGCTTGAGCTACATTTGCTATTTCCATCTGCCTTGTAGGCTGAGCTGCCTGTAACACCCAGCAAAAACAAAACAAAACAAAAAAAACAACTGGAAACAAAAGCACCAAGTCCTGGGAGGAGCAAAGAAGGGGAGAGCTGTGAAAGCTGGTCTCTTCACTCCACCACAGGCTTTGGAAGACTCAGTAGATGGTGTAGATTAAAGGAGAAAAGGGAATCAGGCAGAATTAAAGGTGGGTGGCTGAGGCCTGAAGAGAAATCTTAGGAGTCTAACAGTTGGAAAACCTTACGGTTCCCTAGCACAAAACAAAACAGTCTCCAAACAACAATTTAAGACCTCTATTGAGCAATTTGACTGCACTGGTAGGGAACATCTCATTTCAGATTTAACTTTCAATTTCCCCAAGAACTCATAGCTTTATGATGTACCTGATTTTCCTTCTAACACTATTCAGAAATATGAATCAAGCTGCACCTGTAATTTTAACACAGTGCTTACCTTTCTTAAGAATCTTCTTCACTTTCACATAGTTCCCTTGTTTGACATACTCATGCAGCTGAGCTTCCAAGGAGTCATTTCTTAAGGAACCAAGCTGAACGGGACAGGGAACTGGAAGATGAACAGCCCGAGACATCCTGTTTCAAAAGAAACCAACATGCTTATTTTAACTCAATCAGAAATGCACTGACGTAACCTAGATTCTTTCACATTTCTTTTACTTCTTGTCCACTTTCATTTATAATGAACATGATTAGGGGAACAATTACTGAAACTCTACAAGATTTTTTTTTAAAAGATTTTATTTATTCATTTGAGAGAGAGAGAGAGCATGAGTGGGGCGGAGAGGCAGAGGGAGAGGGAGAAGCAGACTCCCTGCTGAGCAGGGAGCCCAATGTGGGACTTGATCCCAGGACCCTGAGACCATGACCTAAGCCAAAGGCAGATACTTAACCGAGTGAGCCACCCAGGCACCCAAAACTCTACAAGACTGTTTATTCTCAATATTACTGGTGAAATTGAGGGCGCCTGGGTGGCTCAGTTGGTTGGGCAACTGCCTTCGGCTCAGGTCATGATCCTGGAGTCCCGCATCGGGCTCCCTGCTCGGCAGGGAGTCTGCTTCTCCCTCTGACCCTCCCCTCTCTCATGCTCTCTCTCAAATAAATAAATAAAATCTTTAAAAAAAAAAAATTACTGGTGAAATTGAAAAACTGAATATATTTAGCACTAATTCCTAGGACTAAAAAGTGATGGCTACTGGGAAGTAAAATTAGAAATATACATGTTTGGGGCGCCTGGGTGGCTCAGTCGTTAAGTGTCTGCCTTCGGCTCAGGTCATGGTCCCAGGGTCCTGGGATCGAGCACCACATTGGGCTCTCTGCTCAGCGGGGAGCCTGCTTCTCCCTCTCCCACTCCCCCTGCTTGTGTTTCCTCTCTCACTGTGTCTCTCTCTGTCAAATAAATAAAATCTTAAAATATATATATATACATGTTTGTTTTATCATTAAGAAAACTAGGAGCCTATTAACTCTGAAAGGTTAGTACATAAATGCAGTCACTATGTGGGGATGTAGAGAGTATAATGTAGTGGGTTAGGTTCACAGTTCAGACTCTGGTCCTGGCCCTGCCACCTCCTTAACTGTGACCTTGGGGAAATTATTTAACCTTGATAGGCCTCAATTTCTTCATCAGTAAATGGAGATAATAACCAGAGGGTTGCTGAGGGGCTTAAATGAACTAGTATGTGTAAAGTGCCTGGAACTGTGCCTGGCACCAAGCCCTGTATAGTTGTTAGCTGTTAGTATGCACAATAAAATCCATGCAGAGAAATTTTAACTTTCCACATGTGGCATCCACACCTGACCATTACATACAATCAAGTGTTTGTGGTATACCCACCATGTGTCCTCAAACATGACAGGTACTATGTAAGACACCTAAAATTGGATCCCTGTGATCACAGTGCTTGGTATAGCAAGGCAGACACGAGGTACTACGTTGGTGCTCCACAGACAGGGGAGAAGAGAGGGAAGCCCCATCCACATGAATCAACAAACATGCATATCAGGGGCATAACTAAGTGTTACGTGGAGAGAGGGTGTGAAAAGAGGTGAAGAGAAAGAAAAAGCCAAGAAGGTTAACACATTTGGTGGGTCTTCACCAGCCAGGAAGCTTATGTCTGAATTTCTTTCCTTTTTAAGGATGAATAATATTCCTTTGTATGTATATATCACATTTTGCTTGTCTATTTATCCACCAATGGACACTTGAGTTGATTCTACCATTGCTATTGTAAATAACACTGCTATAGACATTTTAGTGTACAGTATCTCTTCAAATCCCTGTTTTCAATTCTTTTGGGTATATACCCAAGAAGTAAGATTACGGGATCACATGGTAATTCTTTTTGCACACTTCATGCCAAGTGCAGAACCCGACGTGGGGCTTGATCTCACAACCTTGAGATCATGACCTGAGCCGAAACCAAGATTTGGATGCTTAACTGACTGAGCCACCCAGGCGCCCCTCACATGGTAATTCTATGTTTAATTTTTTGAGGAACTGCCATACTGTTTTCTATACTGGCTACACCATTTTACATTCCCACCACAAGTGCACAAGAGTTCCAGTTTTTCCAGATCCTCACCAACACTCGTTATTTCCTGTCCCCCCTCCCCTTTCTTCTTAAGACTTATTTATTTGGGGGAGAGAGAGAGAGAACCGGCAGGAGGGGCAGAGGGAGAAGGAGAGAGAATCTCAAGGCTAGATCCCAGGACCCGAGATCATGACCCGAGCTAAAACCAAGAGTGGACACTCAACCCACTGCACCACCCAGGTGTCCCTGTTTTTTCCCTTAATAATAGCCATCTTAATGGTTCCTGATCTCTTTAAAGTTATTTTTATTTAATTGCATTTGCACAAATATATAACTATATTCTTTTTTAAAGATTTTATTTATTTATTTGACAGAGACAGAGATAGCGAGAGCAGGAACACAAGCAGTGGGAGTGGGAGAGGGAGAAGCAGGCTTCCCCCTGAGGAGGGAGCCTGATGTGGGACTCGATCCCAGGACCCAGGGATCATGACCTGAGCCGAAGGCAGACGCTTAACGACTGAGCCACCCAGGCGCCCATAACTATATTCTTGATATGGAAAGTTCAAATAATGGTGTGCCTGGGTGGCTCAGCTGGTTAAGCATCTGCCTTCGGCTCAGGTCGTGATCTTAGGGTCCTGGGTTAGAGCCCTGCTCAGTGCAGAGTCTGCTTCTCCCTCTCCCTTTGCCCCTCCCCCTGGCTTGTGCACTCTCTCAAAGAAATAAAATCTTTTTAAAAAGTTCAAATAAAAACACAGAAAACCCTGAGACCCACTTCAGTGTCATAGAATTATTTTTTCCTATGGCTCCAGAATACACACATCCCTTGAGGACTCATGTGCTCATTATTTACACACTAACATTCACTCCCTTAGTATTTCTAGTCCTACTTCCTTCTTTTTTTTCCAGTAACCATCAGAACTTATTCTAAGAAACTAGTCTCTAGGGAGTAGTGGGCCTTAAAATGTTACCCAAAGTTTACCACCAACAGGGGAGGAGCATGGTCAGTTTCTTGTTTTATTTTTATATATTTTTAAAGATTTTATTTATTTGAAAGAGCACAAGCAGGGGGAGAGAAAGGAAGGACAAGCCCACTCCCCACTGAGCAGGGGGGCAGGGTGGGTGGGACGCTAGATCTCGGGACCCCTAGATCATCATCGCAGCTGTCTACTAAGTCACCCAGGCGCTCTTAAGTAAAAGTTTTATAACGATCCTGGCTCCCTCCATGACTTGACCTTGTTGCAGCTTCCCCAGGGAATTCAACCTTTGCTCCTTTGTGTAAGTACAACATCCCAGGTTCACCTAGGTGGCTCAGTCATTAAACGTCTACAATGGGCAATGGACTACAATGGGCAATGGGCTCGGTGCTTCTTCCCCTTCTCACTCCCCCTGCTGCTATCCTCCGTCAAATAAAGTCTTTTTAAAAGAAAAAAAAAAACCAATACCCCTATAAAACGGTAAAATTTCTCTAATTAAAAGTGGCTAACAATAATGAAACCCATAGGGACAAAAACTCCAATTCTATCTTTAAGAACATTTGTCAGGGGAAAGCGCGAACGCAGTCCCCCACTACCACAAATTATGCAGTCGAGTTTCCCACATTTGGGGAAATCGCAGGGGTCAGCACATCCGGAGTGCAATGGATGAGCCTCGCCCTGGGAAAACCACCTTCGTGATCATGGTATCTCCCCTGCCAGGTAAGTATGAGTTGCAAATCCTGTCTGGCACTCTACCCTCGTCCTCAACACACTATACAGTCATGGTCAGTTACATTCCGAGTTCTTTAAGCCTTCGGTTCCAAACTGCAAGGTTATTCACATGACACTGACCCGAGCACACCAGTGAATATGTAGTGGAAACTCTGCCTCGTGAAGAATGAACTCGAACACGGAGTCACCGCGCCCTTCATCTCCATATGCCCGCCTCTTGTCACTTGTCGTCACTCTTGACGTCACTTTGCTTGTTGGAGAAACGGATAAATTCGTTCTAGCTATGCTTCGCAACGATTTAAAAGACAGTCACGACAGGTGTAGCTGGGGGCAGGGAGGTTTAAAATTCTTTGCCTTCTCCGGTGGTACGCAAAAGTTCCGGCGTGCATTTGTTACGAGTCTGAATTCTGCGCTGCAGGACAGGGCAATTTGGAAGGCAGTGGCCTGCAGCTGGCGGAGGCCAGTGTGACAGCACAGTCCGTTACGCTGGTCTGAATCACTGTTCCTCTCTGGGACTAGGCATACCCTCAGTCTCTCTCAGCCTCCATTTCCCTAAATTGTAAAGAAAAAATACTGCCTGCCTACCTCACAAGGTTTCTGTGAGGACGGAATAAGGCTGCAGGTGAAATGCAGCCTCGAGCCCCTCCACCCCCACCCAGCCACGCTCCAGGACAGGCGCCTTGTGTAATTGGGAAATCAAAGCTGGCTTCGCCGAGATTCGAGTCTGCAGTTTTTGGCACAAAGGGAAGGGGCATCCGGCCTGGATTTGGTAACAAACCGAGTGCCCCTCCCTTCTTTTTAGACAAAAACAGAGAACACTTTAGGGTTGTTTTGTTTGTCTGTTTTTGTTTGTTTTTCCCCCCCTTTCTGCCCTTGCTGGCTAGGTGCTCTAGGCAAAACAACGATGTTTGCAGGAACTGTGTATCAAAGGCTTTGATCGTGTAGAGGCAAAATTTTACCTCTGCCCTGATAGCATCTCTGGCTGGGCATGAGAATTAAATTGGCGTCCACAGTTTAACAGGATAAAAGCATAAAAAATTTAACATAAATTTACCTAACACAGAAGCTCTTAAAAGAAAATGAAGACCCAAAGAAATGGCAAAACTAAATGCTTTCATATTAGGTTGAACAAAGAGAGACAATTGTTTTGTTTTGTTTTTTATTTTGAGGCAGTTGTGGAAAAGTAACATATATGGGGACTTTACATAGACATGAATTCTTTTTAACAAGGTGTGTACAGGGGCGCCTGAGTGGCTCAGTTGGTTAAGCAGCTGCCTTCAGCTCAGGTCATGATCCCAGGGTTCTGGGATCGAGCCCCGCATTGGGCTCGCTGCTCGGCGGAGAGCCTGCTTCACCCTCTCCCTCTGTCTGCCGCTCTGCCTACTTGTGTTTCTCTATCTCTGTTAAATAAATAAATAAAAGTCTTTATAAAAAAAAAAAAAGAATTTTGACTCCCTTTCTCTGGGAACATTTCTTTTCCCCTGGTATAGGGAGAACTTTTTTTTTTTTTTAAGATTTTATTTATTTTATTTGACAGAGACAGCGAGAGCAGGAACACAAGCAGGGGGAGTGGGAGAGGGAATAGTGGGCTTCCTGCCGAGCAGGGAGCCCGATGTGGGACTCAATCCCAGGACCCTGGGATCATGACCTGAGCCGAAGGCAGACGCTTAACGACTGAGCCACCCAGGCGCCCCGGGAGAACATTTTTTACATGGCAGTTTTATCTCCTGATTTCAGGAAGAAAAGGGTAGATCAGGACCTACCCTTCTATCTGCTGTTTTTCAAGTGCTTTTAGCTCAAAGGAATCCTTGTGCCAAAGTGGCATATTTGGGGGTGGCATATTCTGCTACCCTTCAATGGTATTTCCCTCTTAGAACGTATGATTTTTTAAGTCATCTCTGAGCACAACGTGCGGCTTGAACTCACAACCCCCAAATCACAGTCTCATGCTCTACCAACTGAGCCAGCCAGGCACCCCAGAACATGTGATTTTTAAAAAAGCTTTGCTTTAGGGTGCCTGGTGGCTCAGTCGGTAAGTGTCTGCCCTGGGCTCTGGTTGTGATCCCAGGGTCCTGGGATTGAGTCCCGTGTCTGGCTCCCTGCTCAGCGGGGAATCTGCTTCTCCCTCTCCCTTTTCCCCTCTGCCCTGCTTGTTCTCTCTCTCGCTTCTCTCTCAAATAAATAAATAAATACAATCTTTTTTTTTAAAAAAAAAGCTTTGCTTTATTTACATTTTTGAGGGCATTTATGTCCCTTACAGATAATTTGGAAAAGGCAGAAAAGTATTTTTAAAACATTAAACCACATCCTGCTATACAATTACGACTGTTAACACTCTGATATTAAACATGGTAATTTCAATATGAATATATATTTTAATAGGATTATACTTCACATGCTGCTTTATGTTTTCCACTCCTTTTGCTATATACATTGGGTCACAGATAACTATATAATCAATATTCTATTGCTTCTAGTTTACTGCCACTGTTCATATACATGAACAGCCTTGTCGATATATCTTTGTAAGTAAGTGATGATTTCTTGGGGTTATTTTTATTTATTTACTTATTTAATTAAAAAAATGTTTTTAAGTAAACTGTACACCAACGTGGAGCTCAAACTCACGACCCCGAGATCAAGAGTCGCATGCCCTACCAACTGAGCC
Organism: Leptonychotes weddellii; assembly: GCF_054177405.1. Lineage (NCBI taxonomy): Eukaryota > Metazoa > Chordata > Mammalia > Carnivora > Phocidae > Leptonychotes > Leptonychotes weddellii. The sequence continues at coordinate 28,047,857 of NC_138383.1, forward strand.
TGCCAGGCATCCCTCTTGGGGTAATTTTTAGTTGTTTTCCCCTGTTATTTTACAGTCATCTTAAGAAGTGCCTTAAGTTATTGTGGGAGGGGAGGGTAGAGGTGACATATGATACATATTTTTAAGTTCTTTAAAAACTTTTCCCTGATTTCTTTTATCTTTCAAAGTCTAGATCTCTAATTTTAGGGCTCATAGTTAATTATAAAAATAACTTCAAGTTTGTTAAGAATAAGAGGAAAGTCTAAATTGTATAATGTAGCATGCCATAAAAGCAGCATACAAAATTGAATATATACTATAATTAAAACTATTTCTAAACAATATTTAAGGGACTTAAGGGAAATACACCAAAATGCAAACTAACATAATTATGTCAGTGTCAACAAAGAACTCTGAACTGTGGACTAATGTTTGTCCTCTAAATATTATGTAACACAACTACAATATTACTTGTATTAAAAAAAAAGTTAACCCTAATTATATACATCTAGTACCAAAAAACGTTCATGCTTTTGACCTAGAAATTTCTTTTAATTTACCTAAAGGAAGTAATTCTAGAGAATGACAATGTCCTATGTACAAAGGTGTTCATCACAGATTTACTTACAATTGCAAAAACCAAAATCACCCAAAAACCTTAGCTATCAAAACAATAGGGAAATGAAGTATTAAGCAAACATAATAGTAAATAATAAGAATATATATAATATATAACAAGAATAATAACATGGAAAAAATTTATAAAGTTCAGAGAAAAAGAGGATATGAAATGGTATGTATACCATGACTACAATTTTGTAAAATTTTGTATCTTAAAGAAAATTACTGGAAGGAAATGCACTTAGAGGACCTAAATTTTACTGGTTGTGAGATACAGGTTACAGAATTTTAATAGTATTGTTAGACTGTTTTTTCTTCATAATAAGGAGACCAAATCCTGGTTGAACCATCATGGGGTATTTTGCATAGTATTTAAAGTTTTGAACACTGGGTTTAGCATTGAATGGTTTTAGGTTCAAATTGTAATTTCACCATATTTTAGCTATTAGTGCTTTAATATACCGTCTAGGAATGATAATTATCAGTGTTAATTTATACATACATAGAGAATAAAACAACCAATTGTAACAACCAACTAAATCAAAAGCCCCAAATAAGCCAAGATGGAGAAACACAACCTCTCCCTCAGTACAGTGAATATCGGGAGAGTTCCCAAATACCTGGGGAAGGGCATTACTGGCACACCTACCAGTCTCTCTCAGATCATGGCTGCCCCACCAACTCAGATGTTCTGTTCCAACAGACATGCCCCTCAGTGAGTCTCACCCCCATCTCTGAATTTTCCACCCATTTCCTAGCCCATGGGTATTAGGGAAGGACTGATATGTAGAAATATAATGAGGGCGGCATGTATATTCAATTTTTATTTATTTGTATATTCAATTTTTAAAAAGCTGAGTTTTTAAGTTCATAAGGCAGATGTGACTGACAAGAAGTTGTCCATAGTGCCAAAAAACTGAATCTAATCCACTACCAGGAAAGCATGAGTAACTCTCTACAACCACTCTACAAGCACCCTGGGTTGCAGGTAGCTGAACCCATTCACTCCTGACACACATTGGCCCTGTCTCTGCAATATAAACCACAGTCATGCTATTTAGACATTTGCTAGATAACCTCATCCACACAGTGTGTCTCAGCCCACTTCAGTCATATAATATCATTTCATTATTGAACTACCTTCCTAATTTCATTCCAGGAGTTTTGACTTCACAGAAGGAAGGTAAAATTTTGGCTGTTTTCATGGTATCCATGAATGCCAGGCTGGCCACAGCCCTGAGACCTCTAGAACTATTTGTGTCCCCCACAGATTTGATTTCACAGGTACTCAGACTTTTTGCTATTCTGAGGGCCATATTGTCTACTCTAGTCTCTTCGGCATTCACCAAGTATTTTTTAATTTCTTTGAGTGCTGCTAATGATTAAAAAAAACAACTTATTCTCAAGTCATTACTTATATGTATGTAGTGCACACTTCTCACAGCCACCTAAACTTCTAAGATGGCAGCCACTAGCTTAAGCACTAAGAGAAATAATGTAGAGATAGATTCTGCCTACAATAATAATACATTATATGTTAAAAAAGAAGAAGAAGAAGAAGAAGATAGCAGGAGGGGAAGAATGAAGGGGGGGAAATCGGAGGGGGAGACGAACCATGAGAGACGATGGACTCTGAAAAACAAACTGAGGGTTCTAGAGGGGATGGGGTGGGAGGATGGGTTAGCCTGGTGATGGGTATTAAAGAGGGCACGTTCTGCACCGAGCACTGGGTGTTATACGCAAATAATGAATCATGGAACACTACATCAAAAACTAATGATGTAATGTATGGTGATCATAAAAAAAAGAATTAAAAAAATAAACATTAAAAATAAAGAAAAAAAAAGATCACAACCTGTGGGGAAAACAGACCTGCCTGCCAGAACTATACAAAAAGTGGTGAGAACTAATAAAAAAGTCAGGTTCAGTCAGGACCACCTAATGATTTTGAAGGGCCTACACACTTTTTCCTTCATGGGCCCCTTCCTCCATTAAAAAAATAAAAAAAGAAAATAATAATAAATAAAATTACATGACTGCACTGATAACATAAATATATTATTATATATGACATTTCCTTTTTTTTTTTTTTTAGTAAACTCTACTCCCAACGTGGGGCTCTGAACTCATGAATCCAAGATCAAGAGTTGCATACTCTGCTGCTGAGCCAGCCAAGCACCCCCTATATGACATTCTCTTTTTTCTTTTCTTTTTTAAAGATTTTATTTATTTGAGAGAGAGAGCACGAGCAGGGAGAGGAAGCAGCAGACTCCCTGGACTCCTGGCTTGATCCAAGGACCTTGATATCATGACCTGAGCCAAAGGCAGACCCTTAACCGACTGAGCCACCCACCCAGGCACCCCTATGACATTTTCTTCCACCGAAAAATTTTTTCTTTGATTTTAAAAGTGCATTAAGCGCCCTGCCTACAGTACCTAAATGTTTAAATCAATCCTGAATTCAATGGTGGTTTGCGTGGACACCAGATAGCTTTACAAGAGAAAGTTGAATGTTGAAGTAATGCACTCTTCGACATAGTGAAGAAAAACCAGTCATCCCAAAGATGGAGCAAAGCCTTCCTAGAACTTCAAAATAAGAGAGAAATGCCAACCACTAAAACATAAAACGAGTATACTTATACTCTAATAATAACAACGCTTACGAACAGAAAACAGTTTAAATAACAAAATTCCTAATCCCACATAACCAAAATATTCTTAACCAACAACAACAAAAAAAACCTGGAAATTAACACAAAATCAACCTGCCTGTTTTTTGAAATACATTTGTACAAGGGAAAGCACAAACGCAGTCCCCCACTACCACAAATTATGCAGTCGAGTTTCCCACATTTGGGGAAATCGCAGAGATCAGCACATCCGGAGTGCAATAAATAAACCTCGCCATGAGAAAACCACCTTCATGATCATGGTATCTCCCCTGCCAGATAAGTATGAGATAAAAGTGAACACAGCAATGCCCGCTGCTGTGCACACCATTCTAAGGTTGGGGTCACTCCTGAAATAACTCTAAATGGCCTTTATCTACAAATAGCGACACTCAACACCAGATTTTCGTACTATGTATCTTAGTATTGGGAACAGCAGATAATCATACACATCCTTCCAGGGAAACACGGTTCCAAAAGGCCCTGAGTCTTAAATCTACATACCCCACCTCCCGGCATAACGTCACACGCGCTCCGCCCGGCAGAGCCCGCAGCTGCGCCCCCTTGAGGCTGGCTTCGCAGACCTGTTCCTCCTCCGATTTGCCCCAACCTGTTTCCTGACAGAAATCCATCCCTCTCCCAAATTTTGGCATAGCTGAAGGTCTTCAGATCTCCCTATGTAAAGTACTCTTCAGCAAACAAACACGAACTTTTAACCGCAAGCCAGCTTGGCTTCAGGCTTTCCGGGGATACTAATGCATCACACCAGTCCGGCACCATTTCCTCCTATTCCAGGAACTGGAGAAACAAGGGTGTCCAGGAGAAACTCCTGGCTGGCTACGTGTTAGCAGGGTGTATTGCAGAGTAAGGGTTTTGGAATCCAAGATCTTGACTGCAATTCAGTGTACACACTGCCCACGACTCTAGATAAGCTTCTAGCCTCTGAATCTCTTCCTCAGTTTGTGCAGAATGGGGAAGAACTATGCAGTCAGACCTCCACCCAGCTCAGGCCCCAGGCTTTGTCTCCTACCCCTCCCTGTCCATGGTCTGTTAATAACACCTAGCCCCTAAGGATGGACTGCTTTCCTTGAGAGCAATCTAGCCTGTGCCTATATTGCTGCCTTACTTTCTCTCTGCCTGGAATTCAGTTACCTCATCCATTAGACTGTGGGCCTCTAGAGCAGGGTTTTTCTTGTTTCTTTTAAAATAGTCAAGACAACACAACGTATAATTATTACATATATTATTTTACCAACTAATTTTATTCTCTCATTAAAAATATGTAGGAAGCAGGATTTTAAATTTCTGCATCTCTGGAGCTCTCTGGAAAAGCTCAGATGAAAACTTAAAACATTTACTGAAAAGAGAATGTACATATACATTCCAAAGGCTGAATGCTGAGACCTCCCTCTCATATTCCATTTGGTTTCCAGGACCCTAGCAACCAAGCCTTTACCTTCCAGGATACTGGAAGTTTCCTCTGAAGAATGTGATCACCATAAAACAAAGTCCCAAAAATGTCAGCCATGGGCTTTCAGAAAGACTACTATGCAGATTATTCTGCAGGGTGCCAAACACCTCACCTTGGCCCTCAGAGCTTCCAATCAACTTGTTAATATAATTTTAAATTTCTGCATGACCGTCCATCTTATGAATGGCTCATTATTTATAAAATTGTTCCCCTGTTGCTGGACACTTAGGTTGCTTCAGTTTTTCACTACACTAAATTCTGGGTGATGGGCAGAGATGGTATACTGAACATCTATAAATAATCAAGGAACACTGAACCACCAAGGATGACCAGACGTCGACAAACGCCTCCAACATGAAAGCTAGTAGCTAAACCAACCAAAAGACAATTTGGAGGAAACAGGTTATGCAAAGGGAAGAAAACTAAAAACAAAAATAAAAACTATCATTAAAATACTCAGATAGGGGCGCCTGGGTGGCTCAGATGGTTAGGCATCTGCCTTCAGCTCAGGTCATGGTCCCAGGGTCCTAGGATCAAGCCCCGCATCGGGCTCCCTGGTCAGTGGGAAGCCTGCTTCTCCCTCTCCCACTCCCCATGCTTGTGTTCCCTCTCTCACTGTGTCTCTGTCAAAAAATAAATAAAATCTTTAAAACAAAACAAATAAAATCCTCAGAGAGCTAAAAGACCTTGCATCTGAAAAATAAGTGTAAGAAGCTATACAAATAGAAAATTTAAAAAGAGGTCTTAAATATATGACTGTAGAAGTAAAAAACTGAATATATGCATTGAGCAAAAAATATGGATAGAAAACAAAATTTTTTTTTAATTAGAAGACCACTGTAGGGGTTCTAAATTAAAAACCAAGGAGGGGAGGGACGCCTGGGTGGCTCAGTCGGTTAAGCGGCTGCCTTCGGCCCAGGTCATGATCCCAGAGTCCTGGGATCGAGTCCCACATCGGGCTCCTTGCTCAGCAGGGAACCTGCTTCTCCCTCTCTCTCCCTCTGCTAGTGCTCTCTCTATCAAATAAAATCTTTAAAAAAATAAAAAAATAAAAACCAAGGAGGGGAAATCACCAATGAAATAATACAAGAGAATTTCCCAACATGAAAGTTTCCTGGTTGAAATGGCCCCTGTCAGGCACCCCATAAAATGAATGACTTTAAGACACACTATGACACATCATTAGGAAATTACAGAATAATAGAAACAAAGATTCTTCAGCTTTTCCAAGAGAGAATGAAAGGTTAGTCACATATGTCACATTAAAAAGATCAGGAATCAGAAAGCCTTCTCAATAACTTTTGGAGGGTAGAAATCAATAAAGTGATGTCTTTGTCATGAAGGAAAATTTAACTCCAATACAGAATTTGATTCCCATTTAAACTATTACCTATGCAACCTACCCATGTAGTAGGCTGAAAGAGTGATGGGTTTAGGGGCGCCTGGCTGGCTCAATCAGTACAGCATACGACTCTTGATCTCAGGGTCATGAGTTCAAGCTTCACATTGGGTGTAAAGATTACTTATATTAAACTTAAAAAAAAGTGATGGGTTTACATAGGAGAAAAATAGAAGTAGACAGATCTCCAGAAAGAATATCTGGTGTGACTTTCTCTGTAGAGAACAATAGGCTATTGGAAGGTGTGGGAAGAATTAGGCCATTCCTAATTGAGGGAAAAGAAACCAAGTGAAAAAAGGTAAAATTAAACAGAGAAAAAAAAAACTAAAAAGAGAAAAAACAAAATTAAAGGAAACTTAGTGACTTTCAATGACCACGCTCTGCTGCGCATGTTTGCATAAGAGAAATATAAATACTGAATATTGATTTAACCAAGTGATTTAATCAACTGGTTTTATTTATTTATTTATTTGTCAGAGAGACAGAGCACAAGCAGGGGAAGTGGCAGGCAGAGGGAGAAGCAGACTTCCCGCTGAGCAGGGAGCCCAATGAGGGACTCGATCCCAGGACCCTGGGATCATGACCCGAGCCGAAGGCAGACGTTTAACGACTGAGCCACCCAGGTGTCCCTAATCAACTGGTTTTAAACTATATTAGGAAAAATAGAAAAGAGATGGTGGTGCAAGAGAGCTAAATCCTCCTTTACTTTTTTTAAAGTAAGCTCTACACCCAATGGGGGGCTTGAACTCATGACCCTGCAATCAAGAATCGCATGCTCTACTGACTGAGCCACTCAGGCACCCCACTATTTGAGTTTTTAAATCAAGTAGTTGTGTTACTTTGAAAGAAAATTTAAAAGTGTGTTGTGAAATATCTGTACTTTGGGTCTCTCATCATTTAGTTTTAAATAAAGTGCCAAAAATAGTACTCACGTGACTACATTTAATTATTTACACTTAGAAGCCTACTGAGAGATCGTATTTTTATATACCAGGCCCCTGGAGATACTTTAACCTGGTCAGACTGTGAGGGTCAGGAAGGACTGGAAATACAGGTGCACAAGGATTTGTTCTAGGAAGAAGCAGTGAAAACTGCATCTATAAGACAGGTGAACATGAGCTTGGAGGTCAAGTTAGATCTGGGAACTAGGAAGAACCAGAACATACCATACCCTGAAACTGAAACACAATCAGCAGAATAAAAAGGTTAACAGTTGTCTGCAGACACATCCAGTTGCCAGCAATACCTTCTCAAAGACATAACTAAGAGGCTTTTAAAAATACCCAGATCTGGGTCGCCTGGGTGGCTCAGTCGGTTAAGCAGCTGCCTTCGGCTCAGGTCACGACCCCAGGGTCCTGGGATCGAGTCCCGCATCGGGCTCCTTGCTCAGCAGGGAGCCTGCTTCTCCCTCTGCCTGCAGCTCCCCCTGCTTGTACTCTCGCTCACTCTCTCTCGCCCACGCTCTAATAAATAAATAAAATCTTAAAAAAAAAAAAACCCAGATCTGGGGTGGCTGACTGGCTCAGTTGGTGGAGCATGTGACACTTGATCTTGGGGTTGTGAGGTTGAGCCCCATGCTGGGTGTAAAGATTATGTAAAAAAAATAAAATCTTTAAAAAAACCCCAAAAAACCCAGGGGCATCCGGCTTTCTGCTCAGCGAGGAGCCTGCTTCTCCCTCTCCCTGACACGCCCCCTGCTTGTGCTCTCTGTCAGATAAATAAATAAAATCTTAAAAAAATACCCAGATCCAATCCAGGTGTTGTGTCCTATAATAAAAGACAGCTGAAATTATTCTACTTAACTGTTAACTGTCTCAGGTAGAAAGGATTAACAGAAGAGGGTGGTCTCCTAAACAGGGCTCAGAAGTCCCAAATGGCTGCCTAGCAGATGAAAATAGCTATTTAAGGGGCGCCTGGGTGGCTCAGTCGTTAGGCAGCTGCCTTAGGATCAGGTCATGATCCCAGGGTCCTGGGATCGAGCTCCCTGCTCAGCGGGAGGCCTGCTTCTCCCTCTCCCACTCCCCCTGCTTGTGTTTGCTCTCTCGCTCCATCAAAATAAATAAATAAAATGTTAAAAAAAATAGCTATGTAAGAGAGTAATATATCCTGGTTATTTTAACAGCCTCAAGAGTCCAGAATTCAAACTGACCTAGAGAAGAACAAACCAGTCAGAAATAAACCTTAATCCTCTTTTCTCACAAGAGATAAAATCGGGGGGTGCCTGGGTGGCTCAGCCGTTAAGCGTTTGCCTTCGGCTCGGGTCATGATCCCAGCGTCCTGGGATCGAGCCCCACATCGAGCCCCACATCGGGCTCCCTGCTCTGCGGGAAGCCTGCTTCTCCCTCTCCCACTCCCCCTGCTTGTGTTCCCTCTCTCGCTGTGTCTCTGTCAAATAAATAAATAAAATCTTTAAAAAAAAAAAGATAAAATCGGGAGAAACAATAAAGTTAGCATTCCGATGCCACCAATTAGGTGGTACAGGTTTACTTGCTTGACAAAAATACAGAATAACAGAAAAAATGCAGAATAACAGTATATTATTTAGTAATAAAAAGGAACAAAATAATAATAAATGTATCAGTATGAATGAAGCTCAAAAACATGACATGAAAGAAGTCAGACACAACACTCTTTATGGTTCCATTTTATTTATTTATTTATTTTTAAAGATTTTATTTATTTGAGAGAGAGAATGAGAGAGAGAGCGAGCATGAGAGGGGTTAGGGTCAGAGGGAGAAGCAAACTCCCCGCTGAGCAGGAAGCCCCATGCAGGACTCGATCCTGGGACTCCAGAATCATGACCTGAGCCGAAGGCAGTTGCTTAACCAACTAAGCCACCCAGGCATCCTACGGTTCCATTTTATATGAAATTTCTAGACAAGGCAAATCAATAAGAGAAAGATCCATTGTTGCCTATGGCTAGGGTTGGGGCATGGCAATTGGGCACAGGAGAATTTGGGGGGGGGTCATAAAAATGTGCTAAAACTGGATTGTGGTAATGGTTGGACAATTGTATAAAATATTAATCATTAAGCCAAATAATGACTGAATTATGTGTATATTATACTTCAATAAAGCGGTTAAAAATGTCAAGAAAAAGCTGTTATCTTTAGAGATACATACTGAAATCATCATGGCTGAAATACTATATATGGGATTTACTTCAAAACAGGTTTGGGGGGACGCCTGGGTGGCTCAGTTGGTTAAGCGGCTGCCTTTGGCCGGGGTCATGATCCCAGGGTCCTGGGATCGAGTCCTACATCGGACTCCTTGCTCAGCAGGGAGCCTGCTTCTCCCTCTCTCTCCCTCTGCTTGTGCTCTGTCAAATAAATAAAATCTTAAAAAAAAAAACAGGTTTGGGGGTTTAGGATGTGGAGGTATAGATGAAACAAGATTGGTCTTGAGTTGATCACTGCTGAAGCTTGGTGTGGCTAAATGGGAGAATACTATATTAATCTATTTTAGTTTACATTATAAGTTTTTCATAATAAAAAAACAAGGTTTTCATAATATAAAGGAGACCATCCCTTCCCTCATGATTTTGAGTACCTGAGATGTTGATACCCTGGCCTCCCCATCTGTGAATAAGAATGGATGGAGAGGAGGAACAGGAGGTACAGTGTCCTGGATTCTATATTTAATAGGTGAAAAAAGAACTGAAGGTACAGATCAGATTTAGGGGTCCTATTTTTCTCCTTTCTTCTCATATCACACATTCAATCCACAGTCTTTATCGTTTTTCTTAAAAAATAAGAATCTGACCACTTCTCACCATCTCCAGTGCTACCACTTTGGTACAAGCCATTCTCATCTTATGCCTAGAAGAGTGCAGTAACCTAAGTGATCTCCCTTCTTCCAGTCTATTAACACAGTAGCCAAGTATCCTACTAAAGCCTAAATCCAATCATGTCACTCTTCTGCTCAAAAAACTAATTTAACATAACTCTGAGAAAACAGAAGAGAAGAAAACATTTTCCACGTCCCAATTGACACCAAGGATCTTCAGTGGTGCACCCAAGGGAAAGAGCCAACTTATTTTATGAACCAGCATTACTCTGATACCTAAACCAGATGAAGACCATATAAGAAAAGTACAGACTATTATCCATCATGGACATAGATAGAAAATTACTTTAGTTCCTCTAAAATTGCAAACCAAATCCAGCAATAAAGGAAAAGGGTAAAATATCATGTGGGGCTTATCCTGGGAATACAAAGTTGGTTTAACATTAGAAAATCAAGCCATTTAATTCATCATATCCACAGATTAAAAAGTAGATGCAGAAAAAGTTAACAAAATTCAGCACCCATTTATGATTTTTAAAAAACGTATCAAGGTATCAGTTTGATAAACGGTATCTATGAAAATCTACAGCTAATATACTTCATGGTAAAAGTATCTTTCTTCCAGATAAAGAACAAAACAAGAATGACTACTTTAGCTACTTTTATTCAACACTATACTGGAGGTTCTTAGCTAGAGCTTACGGCAAGGAAAACAAAAACTCTTGGTTTGGAAAGAAAGAAGGAAAAATGTTTTTATTCACATATGACAGCAGTTTATGTAGAAAATCCTAAAGCATTTACCCCCCCCAATACTAAAACTCATAATGGAATTTAGCAAAGTCACAGGATACAAGATTAATACATAAAAATCAATTGTATTTCGGGGCGCCTGGGTGGTTCAGTTGTTAAGCGTCTGCCTTTGGCTCAGGTCATGATCCCAGGGTCCTGGGATCGAGCCCCACATCGGGCTCCCTGCTCCGCGGGAAGCCAGGTTCTCCCTCTCCTACTCCCCCTGCTTGTGTTCCCTCTCTCACTGTGTCTCTCTGTGTCAAATAAATAAAATCTTAAAAATAGGGGCGCCTGGGTGGCTCAGTCGTTAAGCGTCTGCCTTCAGTTCAGGTCATGATCCCAGGGTCCTGGGATCGAGCCCCGCATCGGGCTCCCTGCTCTGCGGGAAGCCTGCTTCTCTCTCTCCCACTCCCCCTGCTTGTGTTCCCTCTCTCGCTGTGTCTCTCTCTGTCAAATAAATAAAAAAAATCTTAAAAAAAAAAAAATCTTAAAAATAAATAAATAAGTAAACTTAACAATATAGTTTATATTTTAAAAAATCAATTGTATTTTTTTTTTTTAAGATTTTATTTATTTCAGAGAGAGAGAATGAGAGCACATGAGAGGGGGGAGGGGCAGAGGGAGAAGCAGACTCCCTGCTGAGCAGGGAGCCCGATGCGGGACTCGATCCTGGGACTCCAGGATCATGACCTGAGCCGAAGGCAGTCGCTTAACCAACTGAGCCACCCAGGCGCCCTGTATTTCTTTTTTATTAAAGATTTTATTTATTTATTTGAGACAGAGAGCACAAGCGGGGGAGAGGGAGAAGCAGGCTCCCTGCCGAGCAAGAAGTCCAATACAGGGCTTGATCCCAGGACCCTGGAATCATGACCCGGGCCAAAGGCAGACGCTTAACTGACTGGGCCACCCAGGCACCCCAAAACTCAATTGTATTTCTGTGTACCAGCAACAAAACATTTAGAAAATGAAAATTTTAAGTCAAAGAAAGACAAATCCCACATGATTTCACTTATATGTAGAATCTATGACAAAACAAAATTTAGATTCACCAATATAGAGAACAAATTGATGGTTGGTTGTCAGAGGGGAGGGGGGCAAGGGGTGTAATGGAAGAAGGGGATTAAGAAGTACAAACTTCCAGCTATAAAATAAATAAGTCATGGGGATGTAATGTACAGTATGGGGAATTTGGTCAATAATCTATTAATTTTGTAAGGTGATAGATGGTAAATGTATACAAATGTCCAATCACTATGTTGTACACCTGAAACTAATCTAAATATTTTATGTCAATTATACTTGAACAAGTAAAAGAAAATGAAATTTCAAAATACTATTTACAAGTGGCAAATACTTCACATTTTCCTACCACTCAAATTTCTTCCTGTATTTTCTTCTATCACTCTAGTCTACAATATATATTTTTTTCAAATATTTTATTTATTTATTTGACAGAGAGAGCATGAGCAGCAGGGAGGAAGAAGGCGAGAGGGAGAAACAGGCTCCCCGCCGAGCAGGGAGCCCGACATGGGGCTCGATCCCAGGACCCTGAGATGATGATCTGAGCCAAAGGCAGATGCTTAACCGACTGAGCCACTCAGGCGCCCCATAGTCTACAATATTATTAACAAATTATTTCTTTTTATGACTGGAAGGGGCAAAATCCTAACAGTTTCTTTTAAAACCCCAAAACCTTGCTAATATCCTTATCCTTCCAAGTGAGGAGCTAACAAGTAATAAAGAGATGTGATTTAAAATTATCAAGGTGGGGCGCCTGGGTGGCTCAGTCGGTTAAGCCTCTGACTCTTGGTTTTGGCTCAGGTCATAACCTTGGTTTAGGGTCATGGGATGGAACCCTGCGCTCAGCAGGGAGTCTGCCTGAGTTTTGCTCCCCCTGCCCCTCCCCCCACTGGTGCGCATATGCACGCGCTCGCGCTTTCTCTCAAATAAATAAATCTTTAAATAAAATAAAATAACCGGGGCACCTGGGTGGCTCAGTCGTTAAGCGTCTGCCTTCGGCTCAGGTCATGATCCCAGGTTCCTGGGATCGAGTCCCACATCCGGCTCCCTGCTCAGCGGGAAGCCTGCTTCTCCCTCTCCCACTCCCCCTGCTTGTGTTCCTGCTCTCGCTATCTCTCTGTCAAATAAATAAAAAATAAATAAAATAAAATAAAATAACCAAGGGAACCGACTGAAGAACAGAAAATTGTTCCATAAATAAAAGGACAGAGGGCGCCTGGGTGGCTCGGTTAGGCGACTGCCTTTGGCTCAGGTCATGATCCTGGAGTTGCGGAACGGAGTCCCATATCCGGCTCCCTGCTCAGCGGGGAGTCTGCTTCTCCCTCTGACCCTCCCCCCTCTCATGTGCTTTCTCTCATTCTCGATCTCTCAAATAAATAAAATCTTTAAAAAAAATAAAAAAATAAAAGGACAGAGGAAGGAAGGTACTGGGGTAGGGAATATCAGCCAAACGCTCAGTGTAAACACCAGCACAAACATTATTTATTGAGGCAACTATTATGAAACAGCTAAACAAGTTTTACAAGTAGTACTTTGGGCGTCGCCTTGCTGGCTCAGTAGGTAGAGCATGCCAGTCTTGATCTGGGGTTGTTGAGTTCAAGCCCCATGTTAGGCCTAGAGTTTATTTTAAAAAAAGAAAGAAAAAAAAAAGTAGTGCTCTGGGGAAAGGAATGGGGCAGGGTGAGAAAGAGTGGATGTTACTTTAATAAAATTATTTGGGGGTAAAAAATCAAGGTCTAGGAGAAAACATAAAATACTTTCACTAGGAGAGATTGTACTGTAGTCCGGTTCCTCATTTTCGGGAAAATCTAACGATACAGCTCATGAGACATACCTGAAAAGAAACCCCTCTGAAATTTTAACTACTCAGTTAAATATAAGTGGTAAATAATAAACAGATGCAGAGAGCCTAAGGTGGTGCGAAGTGAGCCCTCTAGTGGTCGACAGAAGAGTACACTCCATTGGGCTAAACAACTGGTACCAAGCGAACAGCCACGCAAGCAATAATGGCTGCACACATCGTTATACTATCATAGATAACAGAATGATTACATAAAGCCATATTGATGAATTTTTAAAACCCAGGCAGTAATAAAAAAACCCCTATCTTCTCAAAATGCAAAGTACCAATGGAAAGTGCAAAGTGCCCCTCTACCAAAAATCACAGTCCAGTTTTCCGAACTTGAAATCACTAAGATCAGCACACCCATAATTCAAGACATAACGTAAACAAACCAACAAACTCATTTATATACCCAACCACCCTTCCACCAATACTGTTTTATAGCTACTACCTTAAGTAGACTGTCTACTGACACACAACCCCAAAACCCTTACCGACGTTAAAAAAGCCTAGAATAGAGTTATCTGTTCTTTTAAACACAAATCAGGGGAAAGCGCGAACGCAGTCCCCCACTACCACAAATTATGCAGTCGAGTTTCCCACATTTGGGGAAATCGCAGGGGTCAGCACATCCGGAGTGCAATGGATAAGCCTCGCCCTGGGAAAACCACCTTCGTGATCATGGTATCTCCCCTGCCAGGTAAGTATGAGCCAAAAGAATTGTCTGGCACCTCACCCTCAGATTCAACTCATTCTAAAGATAGGATCACTTTTCTCATGCATCCTATCAACCCCGTTTCTTCTGAAATAGAGAGTCTCCAAGTTATAGTTACTATGCAGCAATATTTTGTATATCTGGATATTAAACAAAATCTAGGAAATATATGCCCGGTGTAAGCACGACCAGCAGTCACTGCGCTTATCTACATATTCCACACCCCTTTTGCGCATCCTATTCCCTAGCTACTCGTGCTGTTCGAATGAAATTTAAAGGGAAAGACACTCTACAGATTTAAAGATAAACGACATTAATTAGTTCCTTCTTTCAAGGTGTGGGAGCTAATGATGTCACTGATGTCTGGCGCAGTTCAGCAAGCCAGGTAATTGAAAGATCAAGTCTAAAAATGGCAAAACTACATAGGAAAATCCAGTCCGTGTTTTGCTAAAAATAGGTTGTTCAAGGCTTCAAGCACAAGTTCAAAATATGCTCTCTTTCAAATATACAGCAAGTCGGAGCACCTGGGTGGCTCAGTCGTTAAGCGTCTGCCTTCGGCTCAGGTCATGATCCCAGAGCCCTGGGATCGAGCCCCGCATCGGGCTCCCTGCTCAGCGGGAAGCCTGTTTCTCCCTCTCCCGCTCCCCCTGCTTGTGTTCCCTCTCTCGCTGTGTGTCTCTCTCTGTCAAATAAATAAATAAAATCTTTAAAATATATATATATATACACAGCAAATCATCACCCTTACTTGAAAAAGCTGTTGTATAAACACTAGTTCTAATTCGGAGGCAACCTACCTAGGGAAAAGCTCACGCAGCGCCCCCTTCCTACACAGACGTTTGGGGAAGTCCCAGGGGTTTGCAGAGCTGGAATGGCAACTGGAAACTGCCACGCTGACCAGAATGTCTCCCTTCCCAGGCATCAATAAATTGTGTTTCTAAGTATCCTGAACCCCGCCCCTCCCCCCGCGCCAACTCCCCTGTGTTCTATACTACAAGCCGTCATCCATTTCTTTTTCATGGGTGTCTCTGAAATCCAGAACAAGACTACTGGAGACTCCATCCTACAAGAAACTGCCCAGCCCTCCTTGACTCATATTAGACTCTTCAGAAAGAGCAAATCCGGTATCAGGCAATGGTTATTAATTCCAATATTCCATACCCACATATAATTATTACTAGTCTTAACCCTATCCTTTCTTCACTGTAAATTAAAGTTGGAGTTTCCAAGTTCCAACTGCTCTTCAGTTGTGTCTCCAAGATCACACCAGAATCACCTTATTTCTCAAATCTTTTTATTTTACAGGACTCCTCTGGCATTCTCTGCCAAAACAATTAGCCAGAGGTTCATATCTTTTTTTTCCAGAGTTTTATATCTTTAAAATAATGCTGTTTTTAAAAATCTTATTAAAGAACAGATGAAGAGAGATGGAGAGAAAAAATACTGGGGCAGAGTGGAGAGGAGATTCTTGTGATGTGAGCTGCAACTACTCCTCAAATCTGACCTTTTGACAGCAACCAGTTTGATTTTTATAGATTTTTCTCCCCAAAGAACTACTATATAATATATATGTATATATATTCATACACACACATAAACATATATATGTATATATGGTCTAATCTATACACAAAATATCTATTTTATTTGTGAAATTAAAGTTAAGATACCTTGAAATCTGGCAGGAACCACTCATATAAGGGGAAAAGGTGCTGTCTATGAACTAGACTACTGTTACCACCAAACAACTTTTTTTTTTTTAAATACGGAACTTTTTTTTTTAAGATTTTTATTTATTTATTTGACAGAGAGAGAGACAGTGAGAGAGGGAACACAAGCAGGGAGAGTAGGAGAGGGAGAAGCAGGCTTCCCCCCGGAGCAGGGAGCCGGATGTGGGGCTTGATCCCAGGACGCTGGGATCATGACCTGAAGGCAGAAGCTTAACGACTGAGCCACGCAGGCGCCCCAGTTTTGTTTTGTTTTGAGATTTTATTTCTTTATTTGACAGAGACACAGCAAGAGAGGGAACACAAGCAGAGGGAGTGGGAGAGGAAGAAGGCTTCCCGATGAGCATGCGGGGCTCAATTCCAGGACCTTGGGATCATGACCTGAGCCAAAGGCAGATGCTTAAAGACTGAGCCACCCAGGTGCCCCCTCATTCTTTAATAATTAAAAAAAAAATACTTTTCATAAGGTGCTTCTATTCCCTTTCAATGAGTGTAATAGCTGAATATTTTAATTTTCACATGAGTACTAGTGGTTTTTATTTTTTCAAAGATTTTTATTTTTTTTTTTGAGAGAGAGCACAAGTGGTGGGAAGGGGTGGAGGGAGAGGGAGAAGCAGACTCCCCGCTGAGCAGGGAGCCCTATGCAGGACTCTATCCCAAGATCCTGGGATCATGACCCAAGCGGAAGGCAGACGCTTAACCAACTGAGCCACCAAGGCACCCCTAGGTGTCTTTTTTTTTTTTTAATATTTATTTATTTGTATTTCTTTATTTGACAGAGAAAGACACAGCGAGTGAGGGAACACAAGCAGGGGGAGTGGGAGAGGGAGAAGCAGGCTTTCCGCAGAGCAGTGAGCCCGATGCGGGGCTCCATCCCAGGACCCTGGGATCATGACCTGAGCTGAAGGCAGATGCTTAACAACTGAGCCACCCAGGCGCCCCACCACCAAACAACTCTTAAATTCAAACTGCCATTCTCAGATTTGTGACTAGTAGTACTTTCTTTCTTTCTTTTTAAATTTATTTATTAGAGAAAGAGCATGAGAGAGATCACAAGCAGTGGGTAGGGGTAGAGGGAGAAGCAGGCTCCCCACTGAGCAAGGGGCCGGATGTGATGTGGGACTCGATCCCAGGATCCTAGGATCATGACCTGAGCCGAACGCAGACGCTTAACCATTTGAGCCACCCAGGTGCCCCTAGCGGTGCTTTCTTAAGCCAGAAACACATAGCTCTTAAACCACCCATACTCTTCACAAAGCTAGTTCCAATATTTCACAAGAACTTCATTGTTATTGGTCTACTTATCAAAACATCCATCTGAGATAGTCTGCCTTAAGGCAAAAAGGTGACTTTCCCTCACTTTCTTGTAGCCCGAGAAGGTTAAGAAAGGCATTAGTGCTATAATCCTCACAGGAGCCCTGCAAACCGTAGTATCCTCTGAGGAGAGCCACATTTCTGATTGGAAAAATATAAGGAAATACATGTGTTTGTTAAATAATAACATATGTTAACACAGAAAAAGTGAAGAAGCTTTTTAGTACATCTTACTATTGCCAAAACCAGACAACGTAACCTCACAGATTAATCCCATGAACAAAAATGCAAATTATAACATCTTTATGAACTGGATCTAGTAGGATATTAAAATAACATACACAATAACTAAATAGGTTTTATGTACCTAAGTACATAAAAGTATATGATAGAAGTAGCATGATATATCATATAGGTGGGGACAAAGACTGATTAACTCATAAAGAGTGCATAGAAAATTGGCTCACCATTGAAAGAAGGAAAATATTACTTCCTCCTACTTTACCTTAAAAAAAAACAGGTTAAAATATCCAAATTAAATCATAAACCATATGTAGAAAAAAACCCAGGTAATTATGTTTATAATTTTGACAAAAAGTCTTTTTTTTTTTCTTATTTATTTATGTAAGTAATCTCTACACCCAATATGGGGCTCAAACTCATGACCTTGGGATTGAGAGTTACATGCTCTTCCAACTGAGCCAGCCAGGCACTCCAAAGAAAAGACTTTCTAAGCATGTTACCAAAGTCAGAACTAAATACAAACTTTGACTACATTTGCATACAACAACATCAGCAAAGTAGAAAACCTCAAAGTTTAAATACAAATGACAGAGTGGGAAGACATTTGCAATATACAGACTAGGCACATAGCCTGTATAATACAATATGCATATCAGAGAGGATAGGCAGCATATGGAATAAAAGTATGGGTTTTGATGTCAAAGCTGAGCAGAATACTTGGCCTATACTAAGCACAACTAAATATTAGTTGTTGTTTCTGATAATTAAAAAAACACAGACCTGTTTCAAATACATATTTTATTTTTTCAAGATTTCACGTATTTGACAGAGAGAGAACACAAGCAGGGGGAGCAGCAGAGGGAGAGGGAGAAGCAGGCTTTCCGCAGAGCAGGGAGCCTGACATGGGACTCGATCCCAGGACTCTGGGATCATGACCTCAGCCAAAGGCAGATGCTTAACCAACTGAGCCACCCAGGTGCCCCTAAAGTACCTCAGTTATAAAGTGGGAAAGAATGTACAGATGTTCATAGCACCATTATTCACAATAGCCAAGAGGTGGAAGCAACCCAAGTGTCTATCCACAGATGAATGGATAAACAAAATGTGGTACATACATACAATTGATTATTATTCAGACTTAAAAAGGGAGGAAACTGACACATGCCACAACATGGATAAACCTTCAGGACATTATGTTAAGTGAAATAAACCAGTCACAAAAAGACAAATACTACATGATTCCACTTCTGTAAGGTATCAAGAGTAGTCAAACAGAAAAACAGGAAGTAGAAAGGTGGTTGCCAGTGGCTGAGGGAAGGGGAAATCTTAGGAGTTGCTGTTTAATGGGTACAGTTTCAGGTTTGCAAGATAAAAGAGTTCTGGAGATCAGTTGCACAACACTGTGAAGATAATTAACACTACTGAACTGTACACTTAAAAAAATTTCATGTTTTGTGTATTTTACCATTTTTACAAATTAAAAGTGAGCAAAGGATATGAGATAGTTACAATAAGGTACATTTGCCCAATGAAACTATATGAAAAAAATTTTAACCTCTCTAGTAATAAAAGATAATAACCAGTTAAAATCAATTATACCTCAATAACAAAGGGGAAAAAAAAAACATTTAAAGACTCCGAAGGCCAGTGTTGGAGTGGAGGTGGGAAAACCAGCCCTCACATGCTGTTAGTAGGAGTATAAGTGGTACAAACATTTGGCAGTATGATTCAAAATGAAAATGTGTATACTCTCTGACCCAGGAATTCTACTTCCAGAAATGTATTGAGAGAGAGAGAAAATGCTATTTCATCAGAGCAAAAAAAAAAGTGGAAATAATTAAACTATACAGTTATAAGCCAGATTAGAAAGATGGGCTTCAGGACAGAACGTATGCAACCACTAAGTTTAATTTTCAAATAATTTGTAATTACATGGAAGAAAACTTCTGACAAAATATTAAGTGAAAAACAAAAGATATACAAATTTCTTCACAATTTGACCACAACAGGTAAGATAAATATATTATATGAACTTATAGAAAGATTAAAATAAACCAAAATGTTAACATTATTATCTGTGAATTAAATAGAAAATTTATGAACCAGTTTTATTTCCTTCTTTATATTTTCTATATTTTGTTTTCTACAACTATATACTTCCTACAAGTTTATATTTTTCACCATATTTAAAGTACAAAATAGAAAAATATAGGGAGAGAGGTGCAGGTCAATCATCTATTCTTTTAACAAATATTTACTGAGCACCTACTAAACCCATACACTGGGCTAGGGGCTCTAAAAAAACAACAGGGAGTAAAATCCACATGGTCCTGCTATACTGAAGTTTTCCATCTAGTCAGGGAGACATATGTTATGTAAATGATCACACAGAGGCATTTGGTGCTGTGAGAGCCTTAAAAGGGAGACTTGAGTCTTACTAAGAAATTTGGTCTGTAAAGAGCAAAATAGGAAGTGACATGAGCTGAAATATAAAACTGTACTGTAGAAAGAACATTCTGGCTGTAGCATGAGAGAACAGACTAGAGGGGAGAAGACAAGATACAGAGAGACCAGCTAAAAGGATAGAGTACCTACAAGCAAAATGGTAGGAGCTTGGCCTAGAGGAGGAGGCATGAACAGAATCAAGATATGTTAAAGAGAAAATTGATAGGATTTGTGTATGCATTGAACATGGGGAGTGAAAAGGGAAGGTGTGGAGAATGATTCCTAGGTTTCTAGTCTGTGCACATGGAAGGATGGATATTCAATTCATGGAGGCAGGGAATACAGGAAGAAGACAAGGTTTTGGGAGTGGGCTGAAGAAAATAATGAGTTCGGTTTAAAATATATTTTTTAAATATTTTATTTATTTATTTGAGGGGGGTGCAGAGGGAGAAGCAGACTTCCCACTGAGCAGGGAGACTGATGCGGGCTCTATCCCAGGATCTTGGGATCATGACCTGGGCTGAAGGCACATGCTTAACTGACTGAGCCACCCAGGTGACCTTAAGTTAGGTTTGAGATAGGCTGAGTTGGAGGGGCACCTGAGTGGCTCAGTTGGTTAAACATTTGCTTTCAGCTCAGGTCATGATCCCAGGGTCCTGGAATCGAGCCCCACCTCCCTGCTCATCTGGGAATCTGTTTCTCCTTCTCCCTCTGCCCCTCCCCCACACTCATGTGTTCTCTCTCAAATAAATAAATAAAATCTTAAAAAAAAAAAAAGATAGGCTGAGTTGGAGACCTTTGCACTGTCCAGTACGCAATCAGATACTTGCATCTGGAGGTGAGAGAACAGGGCAGGACTAGAAATATAAATTTAAGAATCGGGGTGCCTGGGTGGCTCAGAATGTTAAATGTCTGACTTCCGCGGAGGTCGTAATCTCTCATGATCTCAGGGTCCTGGGATCACGCCCTTCGTTGGGCTCTGCTTTTAATGGGGAGTCTGCTTGTCCCTCTCCCTCTCCTTCTGCCCCTCTCCCTGCTCGTGCTTTCTCTCTCTCTTAAATAAAATCTTTCTTAAAAATTAAGAAAAAAAAACAATCACTGGCATATAGTCACTGAACTGTGAATGAGATAGCAGAGAGAGAGAGAAAATGAGAGAACAAGAGAAGAGAGAACAGAATAGTCAGCAAAAGGTCAGCTATGGGGTCTTAAAAGAACTATAACATTTCAGGGCCAGGTTCTGGAAGATGAGCTTCCTAGGGAGACAGAAAAGCCAGATGGATATGAAGGAAATCAGGAGTGTGGTGGCATCACAGAAATGAGATTTCAAGAGTTTGTGGACAACAAATAAATACTGAGCTCCTACTATGTATAAGGCTTTGTACAACTGATATTGATACTCCAAATATTTGTGTTTGAGGCTTTAAGTTTTATCATAACCACCTTTAAAGCTAAGCCTTGATTCAAAGTTTTTTCTTAGTCGAAACAGCACTCATTTCTCTTTCCATTCCCAAATCCACTTGAACATTCAAGCTCACCATTTTTAGAAGTTCTGTATTTTTAGGTTAAAAGAAAATGAATTTCAGGTGCCTGGGTGGCTCAGATGGTTGAGCATCTGCCTTCGGCTCAGGTCATGATCCCGGGGTCCTGGGATCGAGTCCCGCATCGGGCTCCCTGCTCGGCGGGGAGCCTGCCCCTCTCTCTCTCTCTCTCTCTGTCTCTTATGAATAAATAAATAAAATCTTTAAAAAAAAAAAAAGAAAATGAATTTCTCCTCAGCTATAACAGAAATATTCAGATTACTCCTCTCCCATATCTCTAGAAAATAGACCAGTTTACTTGAATACTTAGATTAACTAGATATTGGCAGAAATAGCTCATTCCTACCCTTAGTATCATATCTAGATAGCAATGAAAGCCAAAAATGCTCAATAATGATCCTGATTGATAGGCTCCACAACGGCAGAAATTCTGTCATTTGCCCTGTAACCATGCACATAACTGGCACTTAATAAATATTTAATCTTGCTTAAATGATCTAATCTTAATAATTTTAAACGGGAACCCAAGTAAACTATTCACAGAGTATTGCAAGCATCAAGTTAAATGAAATATGTAAAAGCACTTTCCTTTGGCACTTTATAATTGTAGGCACTTAAAAAACGTCTCAGCATTAGCACTCTACTGAGCTAGGTGTTTAATAAAGCTTTATTCAACTGAAGACACATCTAGAGTATTTTTAAATGGATAAACTAAAATTATGTACCCTTTCTGTACTAAAACCTTTATATTTGTTAATTTGATCTTTCCAATAATCCCATGAATTATTATCTTTTACTTGCAGGTGAGGAAACTGAGTAACTTGCTGCAAGGCTTACAGTTGGTAATTTCCAGAGATGTGATACAAACCCAAATTTGTATGACTTCAAGGCTCATGCTCATTTGTCCATAGCAGTGACTCTCAAACTTTTTCATCAAGTAACCCCAAACTGCAACGGAAAAAAAAAAAATTCCTAGGAGGCTTTGGGAGACTATTGAAGTATCCAGTTTAAACTGGATCTTTCTTCAAATTCTTATGTTTATTCGAAAATTTATTTTTATGTTTGCTTTTTACTTTACAGTATGTTAATGTTTACTTAACATAAAATATTTTAAATAGCTTACCAGTTAAATCATTCAATTCTTCCCTCTTAAAAAAAAAAACTGAGCGAATCTGACACCATAGGAAAGGTGTATCTTCCATAAAAATCCCACAGTTTTGTTCAGTTCTTGGTGCCTGGCCTCATAAACCTGGATCCTAGTTTGAAAGCCTGACTATGGAGCAAACCATATTAAAGAAATCTGAAGAATGATGTGAAAACCATAATTATAGACAACTCAAGGCTCAGAATAAGAAGTTAATAACACATAATTGTATGACTACAGATAGAGTCAACTACTTTCGTAAGTCTCCACAGCCAATGAAACAAAGTTCTAAACACGACTGATTCCATTGAGTTTGAGCAAACCAAGTAAAGCACTGTCGTTGAATATGTTAACACCATCTCTTCTTCACCCAAGACCCTGGTTGTTTTGTAAGCATGAATTCTCCCCGCGGACATTTATGTAATACCCACTGTGTGCCCAGATGTGACTCATACCAGTAGTTAAACAAGGTATTGAGTGGCAAACAATCCACATTTTGACCAGTCCTACCAGACTTTCCCTGTCGTACCAAATGGGGGACAAACATTTCTCGAATTCTACCCCCGAAACCCCATCCAAAAGGGGCTCTCAATTTGGAGGTAGCTCGGGGTAGAAGAAAGGGTACTAGGTTTTAATTCTGTTTTGAAGAAAACTATGCTCTAAGCTTCTGTGTCCTCGTTTTCCTCCTGGTACGGTTGTGAGCATTTGAAATGTGTGGGATTTGCTAAAGTGCTCAAACATATGTTTCCTTCCTTAGATCTTACGTACTTAAAGTAATATTTAGGGAGTTCCTTTAAGCTAGGGGGAAAAATTCAAGGCTAAGAATCTTAACAAATGTAGTGAACAAGTTACTGCCCTAAAAAAATCACACTCACTTAGGCAAAGAAAGACTTCGTAACCCACCTTCCAAACCGCCTCAATTCCCTCAAAGTTCTCCATTTTAGAAGGGGTCCCTTCTCAACTCTGTACCAGAGCAGGAGCTCTTGCGTAGCCCAATTACTCCCTCTCAGGACGGGAGCCCACGCCCAGCCCACTACGGGGACATTACTTGCTTACTTTTCCAGCTACTTCTTAAGTTAGGCAGGCCGTGAACCAACGGTCTCAGAAACCACCATGCTTCAGACTGGACGCGCGGGGAAGGCGTGGGTGGATGCGAGGATTGGGCGCCTAGCGCTCCCGGTGGCGGTGGGGGGCTGGCCCACAATTCCTCGCGCGGGCGAGGCCGAGGGTGAGGGCGGGAAAGGCAAAGGGGGAAGGCAAGGGGGATACCCGACGAGAAAAGGTAGAAAACTGGAACCTTATAATGGAGACACCGATTAATCCTTACATGACTGTCTCATACCCCAAGCCGGTAAGCGGCTAGTGTGTGCGTTACCCCCACTTGGGGGTAGATCATTCCTATTAATAACCTTGAGGTTCCACCCAACAGTCCAGGGCTGAGGTGTGGAGATGTGGTGTGTAAGGCCTGGCTCTCCATCTTGCGGTCTCCACCCATCTTTTTACTGACAGGATGTATGTTTGATGGGGAAACCCTAAAAGGGATTTGTAAGAATCACAACAGAAATCGTGTAGTTACGGAGAAAATACTACAATCCTCCTCAGGAGGGCCAAGCCCGAGGCCGCGTGCAGTCAGGCCAGAGACTCCGCCCCTTCCGCCTTACGTCTGACGTCACACGGCGCGCGCGCGGGCGTGCGGAGTTGAGACTGGGGTGTAGCTACTCTGCGTAGGTGTCTGGCTTTGAAATGCAGCGGGACTTAGTGAGTTTCCCGCTGTCGCCAGCGGTGCGGGTGAAGCTGGTGTCTGCAGGTTTCCAGACAGCTGAGGAACTCCTAGAGATGAAACCGTCCGAGCTCAGCAAAGGTAACGACTCCTGGCGGCAAGTTGAGGCACACGGACCGCCGTCGGTGCCGCCTCCATCTCGATTCTTCCGCCTTCAGGTTTCCACCCTGTCTCCGCCAGTTTCCTCCGCCCTAGGCTGAATTTGCAACGTGAAACCGCTCCTTGACTCCAGTTAAACAGGGTGTGAATGGTTAGAGCTGTGGTCCTGAAAACGTTTACTGATTGCTTTCTCTATCCGTGCCTGCTGAATCCTCTTGAGGATTATCTATTACTCAAAAGAACCCTGTTAACGTGGATTATTATGTCCAATATGATGAAGGAACAGATGCTTGGGGAGGTTAAGTAACTTTTCATGATGACTGGGTTAGGAAATTGCGGAGCCAGGATTGGTACCCAGACAGCTGGTCTAGTTTTAGCTGTTCCAAAATCCAAGGGGCAAGGGATTATATTTGAGAAATGGAGGATTCGTGATAGGACTGGAGACACTAGGTGAGAAAGGGAGCAGAATCTCCAGCACGTGGAGAAAGCAACAGAAAGAAGATACTGCTTCTCTTCTGTAATTCGCTGGAAAAACAAAACAAGAAACCCCAAACCTCTCATTCCAGAACACTGTAGATTAAACATTGGTGGGAACCACAGTATCATCATGCGGTATACAAAAATGAAGCTGTCGGGCGCCTGGGTGGCTCAGCTGGTTAAGCAGCTGCCTTCGGCTCAGGTCATGATCCTGGAGTCCCGGGATCGAGTCCCGCATCGGGCTCCCTGCTCGGCGGGGAGCCTGCTTCTCCCTCTCCCTCTACTGCTCCCCCGCTTGTGCTCTCTCTCTCTGTCAAATAAATAAAATCTTTAAAAAAAAACAAAAACAAAAATGAAGCTGTCTGCGGTCTCACTGTGCATGTTACACGAGAGTATGCTCAGAAGTGCTCGTAAGATAGAACAAAATTTTAAGTCCTTGCCCTTAACAAATGGAAAGTAATGAGGTTTCAACTCACCCCTCAAGAATAAATGTTGTAGACCCAGTGTTAACTGTTTTAAATCTTACACTGCGTTCGGTTTCCCAACGTTTTTGTTTGTTGGTTTAAGGATTTTATTTATTTGTTTGAGAGAGGACAAGCAGGAGGCACTGCAGAGGGAGAGGGAGAAGCAGGGAGTCAGATATGGGGCTTGATCCCAGGACTCTGGGATCACGACCTGAGCAGAAGGCAGCCCTGTCTCCCAAAGTTTGATGGTTTTTTTTTTCTTTCAACAAGTTGGTTTTGCAGAAAAGAAATGAGAGAATCTGCATGATAATGGTAGCTAACAATTACTGAGCGTTTTGGATGGCCTCGGTATCCTACCCAGCTGTTCAACATGTCTCATTCCCGTTTTACAGAAAAAAAGATCTGAGACAAAAAAAAAAAAGTAACTCGCCCATACTAAGTAACTTCATAATAAGTGGTTCAGTCAGGGTTTACAAACCCAAGAAATCTGACTCCAGAATTTAGGCTTTTTAAATAGGATTTTCATTTCTTTATCACCCTATTGTCTTTTATTAGTGCCAAATTTGTATTCATATCCTAGGCAAATCAGGCACTGACCTATCAGACTCAGAAGTGATGTCACCCTCACCTTTCATTATTCCTTTCATTAGCAGCTTGTTTTGTAATTGCCATTTTCTCTTCTCAAGCCATATTGTCTGATAAGAATGAAATTATATAGTTGAGGAAGCATAAGTGTATTGTTTAAAGTATTTGTGCATCAAATAATTGTTCTCATTAAAAATTTTGGAGTGATACGTGAATTTTTCATGGTAGTGTTTCTATGAGAAGTTTTTATTATGAATAATACATGCACAAACTTCTTAAAGTTAAATCTTGTTTTAGGCGGTTAGAGGTCATTTTCATTCTCTTCTGAAAAATAATTTTTTTTTTTAAGATTTTATTTATTTATTTGACAGAGAGAGAGAGATAGCGAGAGCAGGAACACAAGCAGGGGGAGTGGGAGAGGGAGAAGCCGGCCTCCAGTGGAGCAGGGAGCCTGATGCGGGACTCGATCCCAGGACTCTGGGATCATGACCTGAGCTGAAGGTAGACGCATAACAACTGAACCACCCAGGCGCCCCTGAAAAATAATTTAGATGCCTTATTAGATCAAGATAACTATGATTTCATAAAACCAAAAGGGATAGTAAAAGGACTGACTGCCTGTACATTTTAATTTCTACCTCCTGAGATACTCTTGTAGGTACTCAAATGCTTTAGAGGTTTAGGTTTCTGGATTCTGCTTTTGAGGTAATAAATAAATCTTTTAAGTATGTAAAGACTAAGAAAACAAAGATGAATGCCTTTATTAACTTGAAAAATTCAGTAGTTAATGGAATGTCATATTTTATTTTTATGTTTCTGTTTTTTTTTTTTTTAAGATTTTATTTATTTATTTGAGAAGGAGAGCAGAGACAGAGGGAGAAGCAGGCTTCCCGCGGAGCAGGGAGCCCGATGCGGGGCTCGATCCCAGGACCCTGGGATCATGATCTGAGCCGAAGGCAGACACTCAACCGACTGAGCCACCCAGGCGTCCCTATTTTTGTGTTTCTTTACTCTTGGCATCACTCTTATTATCTAAAAATTAAAATTAATGAAGACAACCCAATAGCATGTTAAGACTTTTAAATTTCTAAAATCAGGGTTTGGGTTTTGTTGTTTTTTCCTTTTTCTTTTTTTACTTTCAGAAGTTGGGATATCTAAAGAGGAAGCCTTGGAAACTCTGCAAATTATAAGAAGAGAATGTCTCACAAGTAAATCAAGATATGCTGCTACAGCTGAGTCAGGCAAGAAGTGTACAGCACTGGAACTTCTTGAGCAGGAGCATACCCAGAGCTTCATAATTACCTTCTGTTCAGCACTAGATAATATTCTCGGGGGTGGAATACCCTTAACTAAAACAACAGAAATTTGTGGTGTACCGGGTATTGGAAAAACACAATTATGGTAAAGTAAAATGTTCCCTTCTTAAGTGTAGGCTTAATGACATTTTATGTAAGTAATAGAATATGGTGCTGTGGGTCTACATTCAGGAGACCAAAAGAGGATGTATGTGCTCTTAATTTTTTGTGTGTGTATGCATGCACATCAAACAAAAATCAGTTTACTATTTGTGTTACTTCAGTACCCCATCTTTAAATTGATATAATTATTTTGGTATCCAAAAATGTTTCTTTTGCAACATTGTAATGTGATCATTAGGGTAAACATGTAATATTCTGTTTTATTTTATTTCATTTTTTAAAGATTTTATTTATTTACAGAGAGATAGAGAGAGCACAAGTAGGCAGAGAGGCAGGCAGAGGCAGAGGCAGAGGGAGGGGAGCCTGACACGGGACTTGATCCCAGGATGCTGGGATCATGACCTGAGCCGAGGGCAGACGCTTAACGACTGAGCCACCCAGGCGCCCTCTTCTGTTTTATTATAGAATTAATTCCTGGGAATATATTTGAAGGTAGGTTTAGTATAAGAAAGGGTTTCGTTCCCAGAGGCCTAAAAACCACTAAAAAGTCCTTAATCATGGTTTTATGGGTATACCCTCCCCCTAATCCAAATATCAGTTGATTCATATATATTTGGAGCAGAAAGTTAGCCATCTCTGTTGCCTAATGGTGGTACCTAATGGGTGGTAATGTGGAGTTTGAAAAACACTGCCTTAGATGATTATGATGATTTGGTCATTCAGCTTTCTCTTGACAGTATGCAGTTGGCAGTAGATGTGCAGATACCAGAATGTTTTGGAGGAGTGGAAGGTGAAGCAGTTTTTATTGATACTGAAGGAAGTTTTATGGTTGATAGAGTAGTAGACCTTGCTACTGCGTGCATTCAGCACCTTCACCTTATAGCAGGAACACATATGGGAGAGGGTAAGTTAGCAAGTAATCCTCTTTTTCTCTATAATAAAAGTAATTAGCATTTGTACCTCTCAAGCCTCAGCAAGAAACCATTTGGAACATGAAGCTTAATGACTTGACAGCATCCTAGTGTTAAACTCTCAGATCTTTCTTTTAGACTTAGAAATGCCACAACCTAGACTAGCCTTTTCTTCTCCTTTTATGGCCCTCACTTCTTTCTTTCTTTTTTTTTTTTAAAGATTTTATTTATTTATTCATGAGAGACAGAGAGAGAGAGAGACAGAGGCAGAGGGAGAAGCAGGCTCCCCGTGGAGCAGGGACTCGATCCCAGGACCCTGGGATCATGACCTGAGCCGAAGGCAGACGCTTAACCGACTGAGCCACCCAGGCGTCCCGGCCCTCACTTCTTTCTTTTTTAAGATTTTATCTATTTGAGAGAGAGAGCGAGAACAAGCATGAGTGGGGGGAGGGGCAGAAGGAGAGGGAGAAGAAGACTCCCAGCTGAGCAGGGAGCCAGAGGTGGGGCCTGGATCCCCGGACCCTGGCATCTTGACCTGAGCTGAACGCAGACGCCCTGCTGACTGAGTCACCTAGGCGCTCCACCAAAGGAAGGTAGCTTTGAAAAACCATGTTGGAAATATTTAGAACGTTAAGCCGATTGACCTTAGGGCGCTCTGAGTAGAATGTAATTGAGTTCATGACTGTGTTAAGTTTTATTTTTGTCAAGTAGAAATATTGTTTGATTTTTTAAGAAAACATATAGAGGTAATTTCAATTTAAATACTTAAAGGTATTCAAGTTCTTGCCCTTTTAATTACTTTTAAATCAAATGGTTTCTGGTTTGACTGTTCTAGTTTATTTTTTGGATGTGCAGTCCTCATTTTTTTTTTTTAAGATTTTATTTATTTATTTGACAGATACATAGCGAGAGAGGGAACACAAGAAGGGGGAGTGGGAGAGGGAGAAGCAGGCTTCCCGCTGAGCAGGGTTAGGGGCTCGATCCCAGAACCCTGGGATCATGACCTGAGCCGAAGGCAGATGCTTAACGACTGAGCCACCCTTATTCTTTATTTTTTTTATTTTTATTTTTTTAAAGATTTTGTTTATTCATTTGACAGAGATAGATACAGCGAGAGAGGGAACACAAGCAGGAGGAGTGGGAGAGGGAGAAGCAGGCTTCCCGCAGATCGAGGAGCCCAATGCGGGGCTTGATCCCAGGATCCTGGGATCATGACCTGAGCCGAAGGCAGACGCTTAACGACTGAGCCACCCAGGCGCCCCCCTTATTCTTTAATAATTGAAAAAAAAAATACTTTTCATAAGATGCTTGTATTCCCTTTAAATGAGTGTAATAGCTGGATATTTTAATTTTCATGTGAGTACTAGTGGTTCTTTTAATTTTTTTTTTTTAAGATTTTATTTATTTTTTTTGAGAGAGAGAGAGAGCACCAGTGGTGGGAAGGGGTGGAGGGAGAGGGAGAAACAGACTACCCGCTGAGCAGGGAGCCCGATGCAGGACTCTATGCCAAGATCCTGGGGCCATGACCCGAGCGGAAGGCAGACGCTTAACCAACTGAGCCACCCAGGCACCCCCCCCCCCAAAGTGGTTTTTAAAAAAATATATAATCTAAGGAGAATCTTACATTGTTTCTACTTAAATATCAAATTATGCTACAATAATAAAGGAAAAAAGTTACCATAAGGGAAAAAGATGCTTCTTTTGAACATTTTTCCTTTTAACTCTTAATTTGCAGTCCTATAAAAGAGAAAAACAAGAGAAATTCCATTATGTGATTTCTATTCAATGGAAGCCAGTAACTAGAAATATGAAAAGGCGGGCATTAAAACTCTAGTTGTGTATATGTATAAACAATTTCTAGATAGCCTAGCATGTAAGCAAATAGTGCAAAAGGTGAAAATAAGACGTCAGGAATTATGCAATGATAGTTTATAGTAATTTTGTTACAATTTTGTTACCTTTCAATTAAAGCGAAGAATTTTGTTATTCAAAGGTATTGTTTTCCTACAGTCGCCAATATATCAAAACAAATAAAACTAATTATTTTATTTTAAGATGGTTTTGTTTTATTCTAGAGCACCCAAAAGCTTTGGAGGATTTCACTCTTGAAAATATTCTTTCCCATATTTACTATTTTCGTTGTCGTGACTACACAGAGCTGTTGGCACAAGTTTATCTCCTTCCAGACTTCCTTTCAGAACACTCAAAGGTATGCCTCAAACTACTGAAATACAGCTAACCTTTGGAATGTCTTTGGCGGTGTTTGATTAGCATGAAAAATAAGCAAATAGTATAGTATCATAAGCCTGTTCAAAAATTTCTTTTTTCCTTGTCCTACAATTTACTTATATTTACACATATTTAGCATATATACATATGTAATTTATGCCCAAAGTAAGAAATTGAAATGATATAGAAGGAGGTTCTGCCTCAAGTAACGGTAGAATAGCTTCTAACAAACTTTTTAGAAAGGTATAAAATGAAAAATACAACTTCCCTTCTACTGCTTCCTAGTACTTCTCCCTAAAGTTGACCATTATTGTTTCTTGTGTGTCTTCTCAAAAAATTTTTTATACATGTTGCAATATCTATCTACCCATTTTTAATATTTGCTAGTGGGATAATACTGTAATAATGGTGTTGCACCTTCCATTTTTGCTTAGTGTTTTGCATATCTCCATCACCACATGTGGATAAACCTCATTCTTTTTTTTCAGCTACATACTGTTTAAGAGGGTGCTTTTGCTGTTGGTGGGAATGTAAAATGGTACAGTTGCCTCAAAAAACCATATGGTGGTTCCTCAAAAAATTGAAAATAGAATTACCCTGTGACCCACCAATTCCACTTCTGTGTTTACCAGCAAAAGAATTGAAAGCAGAGTCTTTTTTTTATTTTTAATTTTTTTTATTCTTATATTATCCCCATACATTGCATCATTAGTTTTAGATGTAGTGTTCCATGATTCCTTGTTTGTGCATAACACCCAGTGCTGCATGCAGAATGTGCCCTCCTCAATACCCACCACCAGGCTAACCCATCCTCCCACCCCCCTCCCCTCTAGAACCCTCAGTTTGTTTTTCAGAGTCCATTGTCTCTCATGGTTCGTCTCCCCCTCCGATTTCCCCCCCTTCATTCTTCCCCTCCTGCTACCTTCTTCTTCTTCTTCTTTTTTTTCTTAACATATATTG
>NC_138383.1:28079982-28098548 GCF_054177405.1 Leptonychotes weddellii
AAAAAAACCATATACTAGAGATTTAGGGTATATTTTGATCTGTTAGAAGAAACTATCTCAGGGGCGCCTGGGTGGCTCAGTTGTTAAGCGTCTGCCTTCGGCTCAGGTGGTGATCCCAGGGTCCTGGGATCGAGCCCCGCATCGGGCTCCCTGCTCCGTGGGAAGCCTGCTTCTCCCTCTCCTACTCCCCCTGTTTGTGTTCCCTCTCTTGCTGTGTCTCTCTCTGTCAAATAAATAAATAAAATCTTAAAAAAAAAAAAACTATCTTAAATTTTTAAAGAGAGAACAACTTATACATATATGCCAAAAATCCGGGTAACTACTATGAAGGGATAGAATATGACTCTAAAAATGAAAAATAAAAATGTTTTTTAAAAAAGGGATTGATAAGATGTTGGTTGAAAAAGGGAAAAAGAAAAATTAAAAAAAATTAACTTTGAAAGACTAAAGAATCATGGTAAAAAAGCCATGAATTCTATTTGTAGTATTCCCCTAGCGCTGGAGTTCTGCCGTTCTCATTGATCGGTAAACTTGGTCTTGGCTGGCTTTTCTTGCTGATCTTCTGGGGAGGGTCCTGTTGCCGTGGTTTCCAAATGTCTTTGCTGGAGACGGAATTGCCCTGCCCTTGCCCGGTCTGGGCTAAGTAATCTGCTCGGGTTTGGTCTCCGGAGCTTTTGTTCCCTGCGAGCTTTCCTTACAGCTTTGGAGGCGGAGAGTGAAAATGGCGGCCTCCCAATCTCCGTCCCGGAGGAGCCGAGAACTTGGGGCCCTGCTCCTCAGTGAGCCCCCAGAGCACAGCCGTCAGTCACTCCCGTCTCTCCGGTCTCCGACCGCACTCCGTGCTCACCCGGCCTGTGACCGCGCGTTTCTCTCTCTGGCACTCGACCCTGTGTGGAGTCTCCAAACCCAGCAGATCTCTGTGGTGCGCTCCTGCGCCGCTCCTCCCGGGGGAGGAAGGTGAGTCTCCCCAGATCTGCTGCTTGTTGGGTCCCTGCTGGAGGAGCAGTGGCCCGACTGTGCCACGGATCACGGTTTATGGCAACCCCGAGCTGAGAGCCTGCGCCTGGGCTCCGTCTCTGCAGCCGGCTTCCCTGCTCTGATACCTGGGAGCTCTGCCGCCCTCAGGCACCCCCGGTCTTTCTGTGACCCCGAGGGTCCTGAGACCACACTGTCCCTCAAGGGTTCCACCCCCCGCTTAGCCACCGGAGTGACGTCCCTCAGCAGAGCAGACTTTTAAAAGTTCCGATTTTGTGCTCCGTGGTTCTATCACTTGCCAGAAGCGGCCAATGGAGGCCCCTCCCCCGCCGTCTATCCTCCCGAATATCGCCTCGGATTCACTTCTCTGCACGTCCTACCTTCCAGAAAGTGGTCGCTTTTCTGATGAGAGAGTTGTTGCTATTCTTTTCTTCGATCTCCTGTTGAGTTTGTAGGTGTTCAGAATGGTTTGATCCCTGTCCAGCTGAATTCCTGAGAGGAGACGAAATCCAGGTCTCCTACTCCTCCGCCATCTTGCTCTGCCGAAAGCAGGGTCTTGAAGAGATATTTGTAAACCTGTGTTCATAGCAGCATTATTCATATTTCCTAAAATGTGGAAGCAACCCAAGTGTCCACTGATGAATGAATAGATGAGCAAAATGTGGTATACACATACAATGTAATATTATTCATCCTTAAAAAGGAAAGAATTTCTGACATATGCTGCAACTTGGATGAATCTTGAGGACATTATGTTAAGTGAAATAAGCCAGTCAAAAAAAGACATACTGTATGATTCTACTTACATGAGGTGTGAAGAGTAGTCAGACTCAGACATAAAATAGAATGGTGGTTACAAGGGCCTGAGAGGGGAAGGGGAAAATGGGCAGTTATTGTTTAATGGGAATAGAATTTCAGCTATACAAGATGAATGTTCTGTGTATTCTACATAAAAAAAATTGGGAAACGACTAAGTACCTTAATTTATTTAACTAATCCTCTTATTGGTGGTCTTTTAGATGCTATTATTAACAGTGGTTCGGAGATAATCCTTACACATATCTTGGGGTACATTTTTAAGTGTGTTTATGGGATAAATTTTTTTTTTTTTAAGATTTTATTTATTTGAGAGAGAAAGAGAAAGCGAGCATGAGCTGGGGGAGGAGCAGAGGGAGAGGAGAAGTGGACTCCCTGCTGAGCATGGATTGCGGCTCCATCCCAGGACCTGAGATCATGATCTGAGCTGAGGGCACACGCTTAACTGACTGAGCCACCCAGGCATCCCGAGGTAGAGAAAGCAGACTTTGTGCTGAGGGCAGAGCCCGACCTGGGGGGCTCAATTTCATGACCCTGAGCTCAGGTCCTGAGCTGAAACCAAGGACCTGAGATCATGATCTGAGCTCAAGTCAGATGCTTAACCAACTGAGCCACCCAGGTGCCCCTGTTTATGGGACAAATTCTAAATATTAGAATTATATTAAAGAGTATGTGCATATTTAATTTTGATAAATATTACACATGACAGAGACTCTCTGACCAAACTTTAGTCAGCCTCCTCTGAGCCTTTTTGAATATGCCTCGACTTTCACCCACATCCTGTCTTTGGCCTGACCAATCCAGTTCATTACTGTGAATAGTGCTGCTGTGAACATAGGGGTACAGTAGTAAAGAATCCTGTAAATTAGTTTAGAGAGAATCTCCCACCTTTAATTTCTGATCACCCTTGATATTTCAAGTTCCTCATTCCCCACTTTCAATGTTATGTCTTTGACCTGCCTATATAGCAAGAATTCTGTTAGGTCACGTTACCAAAAATCCTACCATTGATGTCTCCTCCTAATAATTTTCTATTCACTGACACTCACCCTGCTCCTTGGCTATAAATCCCCACTTGTCCTTGCTGTATTTGGGGTTAAGCCCAATATCTCTTCCCTATTACAAAACCCATCAAAAAGGATATTGCTATCTTCTTGTATAAAGTCTTCCTTACTATTTTAACAGGTGTCAATAATTTTTTTTTTAACACAGATTGCCCTTCAAAAAGGTTGTACCAGTGGATCAAAAAACAAGACTGAACTATATGTTGACTACAAGAAACCCACTTCAAGGGTGCCTGGCTGGCTCAGTCAGTGGAGCGTGCGATTCTTCTTTTTTAGAGAGAGAGAGAGTGCAAGTGTGAAGGAGCAGAGGGAGAAAGAATATCTTAAGCAGACTCCACGCCCAGGGCCCAGTGTGGGGCTCGATCTCACAACCCTGAGATCATGACCTGAACCAGAATCAAGAGTCAGATGCTTAACCAACTGAGCCACTCAGGTGCCCAAGTGTGCAACTCTTTTTTTTTTTTTTTAAATATTTTATTTATTTATTTGACAGAGAGAGAGACAGCGAGAGAGGGAACACAAGCAGGGGGCAGTGGGAGAGGGAGAAGCAGGCTTCCCGCTGAGCGGGGAGCCCGATGCGGGGCTCGATCCCAGGATCCTGGGATCATGACCTGAGCCGAAGGCAGACACTTAACGACTGAGCCACCCAGGCGCCCCTCAAGTGTGCAACTCTTGATGTCAGGGTTGTGTGTTCAAGCCCCATGTTAAGGGTAGAGATTACTTTAAAAAAAAAAATCTTAAAAACCCACTTTAGATATAAAGATACCTGTAGATTAAAAGTAAATGATCAGAGAAAGATCTACCATGTTAACACTAATCAAAAGAGGGTGCCTGGGTGGCTCAGTCGTTGAGCGTCTGCCTTCGGCTCAGGTCTGGGATCGAGCCCCACATTGGGCTCCCTGCTTGGCGGGAAGCCTGCTTCTCCCTCTCCCACTCCCCCTGCTTGTGTTCTTGGTCTCGCTGTCTCTCTCACTGTCAAATGAATAAATAAAATCTTAAAAAAAAAACCCAAAAACACTAATCAAAAGAAAGCAAGAGTAGCTATATTTATTTTAGAGAGCAGGTATCAGACCAAGGAAAGTTATCAGGGATAAAGAGGGACATTACATAATGATAAAAAGGTCAGTTCCGCAAAAAGATGTAACAATTCCTAACATGTATATGCCTGACAACAGAGCATCAAACTTCATGAAGCAAAAACTGAGAACTGCAAGGAGAAGTAGATGATTTTGCTATATTTGGAGTCTTTAGCAGCTAATAGAAATGGACAGATCCAGCAGACAAAACCAGTAAGAATGTAGATGAACTCAACACTACCAAACAATTGGATATAATGGATATCTATAGACTACTTCGTCCAACAACAGAATATATGTTCTCAGTTCATGTGGAACTTTCAAGATAGACATTTTCACAAAACTATCAAATCTCCCACCTGTTCTCCAAAGGGCCCATTTATCTTTCCAAAGGTTATTTGTTTTCCTGTGAATACCCTTTCTCTGATCCGTGAATTTTCCTTTCATTTTCTTTTCTTTTTTTTTTTTTTTTAAAGATTTTATTTATTTATTTGACAGAGACACAGCGAGAGAGGGAACACAAGCAGGGGGAGTGGGAGAGGGAGAAGCAGGCTCCCCATGGAGCAGGGAGCCCGATGTGGGGCTCGATCCCAGGACCCTGGGATCATGACCTGAGCCGAAGGCAGATGCTTAACAACTGAGCCACCCAGGCGCCCCTCCTTTCATTTTCTTGACAGTGCCCTTTGATACACAAAAATGTTAAATTTTGGTGAAGTCCAATTATCCTTTGGTTGTTGTTGCTTATGTTTTTGGTGTTATGTATGAGAAGTCATTGCCAAGGGGCGCCTGGGTGGCTCAGTTGGTTAAGTATCTGACTGTTGATTTTGACTCAGGTCATGATCTCAGGGTTGTGAGATTGAGCCCCACGTCAGGCTCTTCGCTGGGCATGGAGCCTGCTTAAGATTTTCTCTCTCCAGGGCACCTGGGTGGCTCAGTTGGTTGGGCATCTGCCTTTGGCTCAGCTCATGGTCCCAGGGTCCTGGGATCAAGTCCCGCATCGGGCTCCTTGCTTTGCAGGGAACCTGCTTCTCCCTCTCCTCCCCATTTGTACTCTCTCTCACTATCTGTCTCTCTCTCTCAAATAAATAAATAAAATCTAAAAGAAAATTTTTAATTAAAAAGATTTTCTCTCTTCCTCTGCCCCTCCCCTGCTCATGCATGCTCCTTTTTATTTTTTTTTTAAAGATTTTATTTATTTGAGAGGGCACAAGCAGGGGGAGTGGCAGGCAGAGGGAGAAGCAGGTTCTCCACTGAGCAGGGAGCCCGATACGGGACTCAATCCCAGGACCCTGGAATCATGAGCTGAGCTGAAGGCAGATGCTTAACCTACTGAGCCACCCAAGCACGCCTCTCTCTCTCTCTCACTCATTCACTCTTTTTCTTTGCTAAATCCAATATCATGAAAATTTACTTCTAAGATTTTATAGGGGAGGAAAAAGTTTTCCTCAACCCTCTTACGGTCTCTGGCTGGGTCTGAAAATTAAACTGACAGGGAGCGTAACAGGAGAAAAGCACACACATTTTACTGAACTTTTATATATACATGGGAGCCTTCTACAAGACAATAAAAACCCAAAGAAGTGACTAGAACAGGAAGCTTTTATATCTTTTAGGCAAAAACAGTAAATTTGTGAAGAATTGATAAGACAAAGGGGTTTGGGCTAGAGGTGGTAAATTATGTAGTAATTTGGAAGATAATTAACAAGGTTTGTTTATATACCTTCTCAACCCTAAATTCCCTGTCTCTCGTGATAGGGCGTCTCCTTTTTTCCTGATAGAGGGAGGGTACCTTTCACACAGGGGATTTATCTCCTGCTTTCTGGGAAGAAGAGAGAGACTAGGAGGTCAAATTGACCTTCCTGCTTCTGTTTTTTCTCAAACTTCTACTTAAGGTATTCAGTATGCCGAGGCACCTGGGTGGCTCAGTGTCCGGTCTCAGGGTTGTAAGATGGAGCCCTGTGTCAAGTCCCTTGTCGGCCTTCGCGCTTAGCAGGGCATCTGCTTCTCTCTCTCTCTGCCCCTCCCCCATGCATGTGCATGCTCACTGTCTCTCTCAAATAAATAAATAGCTAAAAAGATACTCAGTATGCCAAGGGGCCAAATTTTGGGGTAGCATGTCCTGAACTCCAACCAGTTTAATAGCTTAACTTTTTTATTTGGAACTTTAATACTTGGGTTAATTTTTTATACACAGTCTGAAGTAAGTGTCCAACTTCATTTTGTATGCAGACATCCAGTTGTTCCAGCACCATTTGTTGAAAAGACTACTCTTTCCCCATTGAATGGGCTTGGCATCCTTGTTGCAAATCCGTTGACCATAGATGTGTGGGTTAATTTCTGGACTCTATTAATGTACATGTCTGTTCTATGCCAGTATCACACAGTTTTGATTAGTAGCTTCATAGTATGTTCTGAAATTGGGACATATGAGTTATTTTCAAGATTGTTTTGGCTATTCAGGGCCCCTTGCAATTCCATCTGAATTTGATCCATATGAATGGAGTCTTACTTATTTCTGCAGAAATGCAGTTGGAATTTTGATAGAGATTATATTGAATCTGTAGATTTAATCATGGTATAAATCCTTTAAAAAAAAAAAGTTTTATTTTTAAGTAATCTCTACACCCAACATAGGGTTCAAACTCAACGCTGAGATTAAGAGTCAGATGCTGCACTGACTGAGCCAACCGGGTGCCACATAATTCAATTAAATTTAATTAATATACCACTATATTTCATATATTTTCCACTAGGTGAATTATTGGGTTATAAATTTTGAAATAATTGTCCAGCATTTCTTTAGTCACCAAAAGAAAATGAGAATATAGATCTGCTTTTTTTTTTTTTTTTTTGTGGCTTGCACATTTATTTATTCACCAAATATTTATTGAGTCTACTTTGGCCAGACACTATTGTATAAGTTCTTTTAATATGCTGCAGGATTCCATTTGGTAGTATTTTGTTGAGGATTTTTGTATCTGTAATTGGTCTGTAGTTTTCTTTTTTTTTTAAGATTTTATTTTTTTGACAGAAAGAGACATAGCGAGAGAGGGAACACAAGCAGGGGGAGTGGGAGAGGGAGAAGCAGGGAGCCCGATGTGGGGCTCGATCCCAGGACCCTGGGATCATGACCTGAGCCGAAGGCAGACGCTTAACGACTGAGCCACCCAGGCGCCCGGTCTGTAGTTTTCTTTACTGGTGATATCTTTATCTAGCTTTGGTATCAGTATATTGGCTTCATAGAATGAATTAGGAAGTGTTCCCTCCTCTATTTTTTGGAAAAGTTTGAGAAGAATTGGTATAAATTCTTTTTATTTATTTGAGAAAGAGAGAGAGTGCACAAGCAGGGGGAGGAGCGGAGGGAGAGGGAGAAGCAGACTCCCTGCTAAGCAGGGTGCCTGATGTGTAGGGCTCAAGGCTCTATCCCAGGACCCTGGGATCATGACCTGAGCCAAAGGCAGACACTTAACCGACTGAGCCACCAGGCACCCCTGGTGTAAATTCTTTAAACATTTTATAAAATTCACCAATGAAGGGGCACCTGTCTGGCTCAGTCAGTACAGCATGTGACTCTTGATCTCAGGGTCATGAGTTCAAGCCCCACATTGGGTCTGCTTAGGGAAAAAAAAAAAAAAATTCGCCAGTGAAGCTCTCTGGTCCTGGTCTTTTTTTTGTTGTTGTTGGAAGGCTTTTTATTACTGATTCAATCTCTCCATTGTTATAGGTCCATTCAGATTTTCTGTTTGTTCTTCAGTCAGTTTTGAT
Organism: Leptonychotes weddellii; assembly: GCF_054177405.1. Lineage (NCBI taxonomy): Eukaryota > Metazoa > Chordata > Mammalia > Carnivora > Phocidae > Leptonychotes > Leptonychotes weddellii. The sequence goes on from NC_138383.1 coordinate 28,087,679, forward strand.
AGTTTGTGTGTTTCAGTGAATTTGTTTATTTTACCCAGGTCATCTAATTTTTTTGCATACAAATGTTTGTTTTTATTTCTATAAAGTTGGTATAATGTCCCCATTTTCATTCCGGATTTGAGTAATTTGGGTCTTCTCTCTTTAAAAAAAAAAAAATTATTTGAGAAAGAGAGAGGGTGGGTGCGAGCAGGGTGAGGGGCAGAGGGAGAGGAGAGAGAGAATTTCAAGCAGACTCCCTGTTGAGTGCAGAGCCTGGAGTCCAGAGCCCAACACAGGCCTTGATTCTTCGACCATGAGATCATGACCTGAGCCTAAATCAAGAGTCGAAGCTTAACCGACTGAGCCACCCAGGCGCCCAAGTCTTCTCTCTTTTTTCCTTAGTTTAAAAGTTTGTCAGTTTTGTTGGTCTTTTCAGAGAATCAACTTTGGATTTCATTCATTTTCCCTGTTTCTTTCTTGTCTTATTTTGATTATTTCCACCTAATTTTTTTTTTAAGATTTTATTTATTTATTTGACAGAGAGAGATAGCAAGAGAGGGAATACAAGCATAGGGAGCTGGAGAGGGAGAAGCAGGCCCCCGCTGAGCAGGAAGTCCAATACCAGGGGCTTGATCCCAGGACCCTGGGATCCTGACCTGAGCCGAAGGCAGACACCCAATGACTGAGCCACCCAGGCGCCGCTATTTCCACCTAATTTTTTTTTTTTTTAAGATTTTATTTATTTATTTGACAGACACAGCAAGAGAGGGAACACAAGCAGGGGGAGTGGGAGAGGGAGAAGCAGGCTTCCCCTGGAGCAGGGAGCCCGATGCGGGGCTCGATCCCAGGACTCTGGGATCATGACCTGAGCTGAAGGCAGACACTTAACGACTGAGCCACCCAGGCGCCCCTCCACCTAATTTTTATTACTTCTTTTGTTTTGCCTTCTTTGAGTTTAGTTTGCTCTTCTTTTTTCTAGTTCCTTAAGGTCCAAGTTTTGGATATTAGTCTGAGATCTTTCTTCCTTTCCTTCTGTCTTTTAAAATATAGTTGTTTAGAGCTCTACATTTCCTATGGAGCACTTCTTACACTGTATTTTATAATTTGGTATTATTGTGTTTTTATATTCATTCATCCTTAAGTATTTTCTAATTTCCCTTGTAATGTCTTCTTTGACTCATTCATTATTTAAGAATGTGTTGTTTAGGGTTACCTGGCTGGCTCAGTTGATAGAGCATGTGACTCTTGATCTCAGGGTTGTGAGTTTTTTGTTGTTATTTTGGTGGTGTTTTTTTTTTTTTTTAAGTTTATTTAAGTAATCGCTATACCCAATGTGAGACTTGAACTCATGACCCCAAGATCAAGAGTCCCATGCTCTTCCAACTGAGCCAGCCAAGTGCTCTTGGGGTCGTGTGTGAGCCCCATGTTGGGTGTAGAAATCACTTAAAAAAAAAAAAAGTGTGTCTTGTTTAATTTCTATATATTTGTGAATTTTCCAAATTTCCTTCTGATGTCTGTTTCTAATTCCATTATATTCTGGTCAGAGAAGATACTTTATATAAGATTCCATGTTTATACATTTATTGAGACTTATTTTGGTACCTAATATCTAGGTCTATCCAGGAAAATGTTCCATGTGCATTTGAGAAGAATGTGTAATCTGCTGTTGAGTGGAGCGTTTTGTATATATTTATATATCTGTTTCTTTTCTTTTTTTTTTTCTTTTTATGGGTCAACCTTTATTGGTGAGCAGGCAGGTGGTGGGTGAGTCAGGATGCTGGGGAGCAGCTGGGGAGGAGGTTCTGCAGTTGCCATCACAGCATATAATTGCTATATCTTCTTGCTGAACTGAACCTTTTATTATTATACAATTTTTATATTATATAAATTATTATTTATTTTTACCCTTCTTTGTCTCTTGTAACAAGTTTTCTCTTGAAGTCTTTTTTTTTTATAAAACTTTTTATTTTAAAGATTTTATTTATTTGACAGAGAGAGACACAGCGAGAGAGGGAACACAAGCAGGGGGAGTGGGAGAGGGAGAAGCAGGCTTCCCGTGGAGCAGGGAGCCCAATGTGAGGCTCGATCCCAGGACCCTGGGATCATGACCTGAGCCGAAGGCAGACGCTGAACGACTGAGCCACCCAGGCGCCCCTTTTGAAGTGTCTTTTATCTGATACTAGTATAGCCACTACAGCTCTATTCTGGTTACTGTTTGCAGGGAATATCTTTTTCCATCCTTTCATTCTTACTTGTATCTTTGTTTTGTTTTTAAGTTTTATGTAAGTAATATTTACACACAATGTGGGGCTCAAACTCATGACCCTGAGATCATTGTCGCATGCTCCTCCAAATGAGCCAGCCAGGTGCCCCACTTATTTGTATCTTTGGATCTAAAATGAGTCTCTTGCGGGGCGCCTGGGTGGCTCAGATGCTTGGGCGACTGCCTTCGGCTCAGGTCGTGATCCTGGAGTCCTGGGATCAAGTCCCGCATCGGGCTCCCTGCTCGGCAGGGGGTCTCCTCCCTCTGACCCTCTTCCCTCTGACCCTCTTCCCTCTCGTGCTATCTCTCATTCTCTCTCTCAAATAAATAAATAAATCTTTAAAGAAAAAAAATAAATAAAATGAGTCTCTTGCAGAAAGCCTATAGTTAGATCATTTTTTAAAATCCATTCTGCCAATCTCTGCCTAAGTCTCTGACTTAGGATGATTCGACTTAAAAGTTTTTTATTTTATTTATTTTATTTTTATTTTATTTTATTTATTATTTTTAAAGATTTTATTTATTTATTTGACAGAGAGAGAAAGAGCGCACGAGCGCACGCACAAGCAGGGGGAGTGGCAGAGGGAGAGGGAGAAGCAGGTTCCCCACTGAGCAGGGAGCCCAACGCGGGGCTCGATCCCAGGACCCTGGGATCATGACCTGAGCCGAAGGCAGATGCTTAACCCACTGAGCCACACAGGTGCCCCAAGTTTTTTTATTTTACAATGGTGCAAAAGTGGTATGTATTCAGTAAAAACTGTACATTGAATTTTGATCTTTTCCTAGGCTAGTGATATTCAGTGTAGTACTCTTGCAGTGAGCCACAGCTTTCAATCAGCCATGCAATCATGAGGGTAAACAAGCAATATGCTTACAGCCATTCTGTACCTATATAACCATTCTATTTTTCACTTTTAGTACAGTATTCAGTAAATTACATGAGAGATTTGGTGCTTTATTATAAAATAGGCTTTGTGTTAGATGGTTTTGCCCAGGTGTAGGCTAATGTAAGTATTGTGAGCGCACATTTAACTTAGGCTAGATTAAACTATGATGTTCGGTAGGTTAAATGTATTAAATGCATTTTCGACTTAACAGTATTTTCGACTTGGTGTGGGTTTATTAGAATGTAATCCTGATGTAAGTTGAGGAAGATCTGTATCTTGTTTCTCAATTTCCCCATTCCTGCTTTCTTTTTTTAAAGATTTTGTTTATTTATTTGAGAGAGAGAATGAGATAGAGAGAGCATGAGAAGGGGGGTGGTCAGAGGGAGAAGCAGACTCCCCGCCGAGCAGGGAGCCCGATGCGGGACTCGATCCCGGGACTCCAGGATCATGACCTGAGCCGAAGGCAGTCGCTCAACCAACTGAACCACCCAGGCGCCCTCCTGCTTTCTTTTTTGTTAGATATTTTCCAGTGTACCATGTTGAGTCCCTTCTCGTTTCTTTTACCATATATTTTTTAGTTATTAGTTGATCTGGGGATTATAATTAACATCCTAATTCATAGCAGTCTAGTTCAAATTAATACCAAATTAATTTTTTTAATTAAAATTTTTTAAAGATTTTATTTATTTATTTGACAGAGAGAGACACAGCAAGAGAGGGAACACAAGCAGGAGGAGTGGGAGAGGGAGAAGGAAGCTTCCCGCTGAGCAGAGAGCCCGATGCGGGGCTTGATCCCAGGACCCTAAAATCATGACCTGAGCCAAAGGCAGATGCTTAATGACTGAGCCACTCAGGCGCCCCAAATTAATTTCAACAGTATACAAAAACCTTGTTGCTATAAGCTCCATTTATCCCTCTTTATGTTGTTATTGTCACGGATTACATGTTTATACATTGTGTGACCATCAACATAGATTTATAATTATTTTTTTATATAGTATTTTAAATCATATAAGAAAATAAGAGGTGTTACAAACCAAAAATACATTAATGCTGAGTTTTAGATATGTAGTTACACTTACTGGTATTCTTTCTGTGTATGGATTTGAGTTACTGTCTGGTGTTCTTTCATTTTCAGCCCGAAGGACTCTGTTTAGCATTTCTTGTAGAATAGATCTACTAGCAATGAATTCTCTATCAGAATTGTCTTAATTTTTTTTTAAAAAGATTTTATTTATTTGAGAATGAGAGAGCACATGAGTGGGGTTAGGGTCAGAGGGAGAAGCAGACTCCCTGCCAAGCAGGGAGCCCGATGCGGGACTCGATCCAGGGACTCCAGGATCATGACCTGAGCCGAAGGCAGTCGCTTAACCAACTGAGCCCCCCAAGCGCCCTTAATTTTTTTTTTTTAATTGGAGCCCAGCATGGGGCTTCAGCTCATGACCCGGAGATCAAGACCTGAGCTGAGACCAGTAGTCGGGCGCTCAGCCAACTGAGCCACTCAGACACCTGGAAATGTCTTAATTTCTGCTTTATTTTCGAAGAATGCTTTTGCCAGATACACAATTTTTGGTTGACAGTGTTTTCTCTTTCAACAATTTGTATGTATCATCCTATCACTTTCTGGCCTTTGGGAACCACTGAATGAATGTGTAAATGAATAAATACACACATACACACACACATGATCTGATTCTTACCTCTTAATTGGTATGCTGGTAAATGTTTAGTGACTGGCTTTCCAGGAAAAAAAGTGTATGCACATATATACGTACATAAGTTTATTATAAAGTTGCTGATATAAAAGATGTATAGCACACCATTTACAAATAATAATAAAACATGTGATACTTTTTATTATAAATTTGTGTAGCCAACTGGGTCTTATAGAAAGCTTTCATTGATTTGGTTTTTTTGTTGAGGTTAATTTCACATAAGATAATTCACCGTTTATTTGAGATTTAAGATTCCATTTATTTGAGGGTGTTTGGGTGGCTCAGTTGTTAAGCGTCTGCCTTTGGCTCAGGTCATGATCGCAGGGTCCAGGGATCGAGTCCCACATCAGGCTCCCTGCTCCGCGGGAAGCCTGCTTTTCCCTCTCCCACTCACCCTGCTTGTGTTCCTTCTCTCACTGTGTCTCTCTCTTTCAAATAAATAAAATCTTAAAAAAAAAAAAAAAAGATTCCATTTACTTGAGAGAGAGAGAGAGAGCACGTGCACATGCACACAAGTGGGAGGGGAAGGGAGAGGGAGAAGCAGACTTCCTGCTGAGCAGGGAACCGGACTGAATGGTGGCTTGGCTCAATCCCAGGACCCCGAGATTACGACCTGAGCCAAAGGCAGACTCTTAACCGAGTGAGCCACCCAGGCGCCTCCAAGATTTACCATTTAAAAGCGAACAATTCAGGGGTGCCTGGGTGGCTCAGTGGTTAAGCATCTGCCTTCAGCTCGCGTCATGATCCCAGAGTCCTGGGATCAAGTCCTGCATCGGGCTCCCTGCTTGGTGGGGAGTCTGCTTCTCCCTCTCCTCCCCCTGCTGTGCTCTCTCTGTCAAATAAATAAATAAAATCTTTAAAAAAAAAAAAACGTGAACAATTCAGTACAATTAGTACATTTACAATGTTGATAATCACTACCTCTAGTTCCAAAATGCTTTTATCACCCTAAAAGGAAATTCATACCCTTTAAGGAGTTGCTCCCTTTTCTCCCTCCCTGCAAAGACCCTGGCAACCACCAATCTGTATTCTGTCTCTATGGATTTACTTATTTTGGATATTGCATATAAATGGAATCATATGATATGTGATCTTTTTGGTCTGGCTCTTTCACTTAGCATAATATGTTCAAAATTCATCTGCTTTGTAGCTTGTATCTGTACTTCATTCCTTTTTATGGTAGGATAATACCCTGTTGTATGTATACGTCACAGTCTGTTTAATCCTTTCATCTGTTGATTGGGGCTGTTTCTACCTTTTGATTATTGTGAATTGTGGCTGCTATGAACATGTATGTACATACATTTGTTTTAGTACCATTTTTTAGTTCTTTGGTGCATGACCTAGAAGTGAAATTGCTGGGTCATGTGGTAATACTGTTTAATTTTTTGAGGAACCACTGAACTGTTTTTTCATAGTTGCTGAAGAGTTTACATTCTTACCACCAGTATATGAGGTTTTCCTTGATTTTAATTTTGCTAAACTTATGTATCCATATCTGACCTATGGCAAAATCATGCTACCAGTGAGCACTGGATTGCTGTCCAATTCAAAAGAAGTTGCTCCTCTCGTGATGATCAAGTACTGTTTTAACATGAAGGCTGGTTGATATTTTTGTTTATGTTAACAAGTGTGATGAAAGTGAAACAACAAAGATGCGTTTGGGTTTTTTTTGTTTTGTTTTTTTAATTTTTTTTTTTTAAGATTTTATTTGCGAGAGAGAGAATGAGAGACAGAGAGCATGAGAGGGAGGAGGGTCAGAGGGAGAAGCAGACTCCCTGCTGAACAGGGAGCCTGATGTGGGACTCGATCCCGGGACTCCAGGATCATGACCTGAGCTGAAGGCAGTCGCTTAACCAACTGAGCCACCCACGCGCCCAAAGGTGCATTTTTTTTAATTGAAGTATAATTGATGTACAATATCCTGTTTCAGTTGTACATCATAGTGACTTGTGATATTTTTACACATTATAAAAGAATCCCCACAATATGTCTAGTTACCGTGTGTCACCATACACAAACGTATTTCCTTGTATGTGGTCTTTCTTTCCCTTCTAGAGGTCCTTATCCAGGACTCGGTTCTTCTGTTGCCTCCCTTTTCATTGATGCCTTCCCTTACATCTAGTCTAAGTTAGCCTTCCTCTACTTATCACCTACTTATTCATCATCATTTCACACAGTTTCATTTCTTCATAACTCCTATCATTATCAGAAATTACTCATGTATTTGTTTGCATGTTAATTGTCCTTTACGCCACTAGAACATAAACTCCAAGAAAGCAGGGACCTTTTCTCTTGTTCCCTACTGCCTGCAACAGTGACTAACATATAGTAGGTATCAATAAGCACATGCTGAATGAAGGAAAGAATAATAAAAGATGCAAAAATGGGTTACTTAGACATGGTGTCATCAAATTCTCTTCTTTAGCCTAATTCCTATTAGGTAGAAAAATAATCTTACCGGGTTTTTCTGGTTTATATCCAAATTCTGTTTGTTCTTGGATGTGAGGTTTATATATTACTCTGACGTCATTGTAGGAGCCATTATTTGGATTATATTAGAAATGCAACTCTCATGGGCGCCTGGGTGGCTCAGTCGTTAAGCATCTGCCTTTGGCTCAGGTCATGATCCCAGGGTCCTGGGATCGAGTACCACTTCAGGCTCCCTGCTCGGCAGGAAGCCTGCTTCTCCCTCTCCCACTCCGCCTGCTTGTGTTCCTGCTCTCCCTATATCTCTCTCTGTCAAATAAATAAATAAAATCTTAAAAAAAAAAGAAATGTAACTGTCATGAAAATGTTTATCATCTGTAAGTGAACCTTCTTGATTGGAATTCAATCAGTTGCTGAATTCTATATTATAACAGATTCTGTAATGATTAGTTGCCTTATAGTATATTTAAAATTAAGTATACCAAAATTTTGAAGTTTTTGAAGAAGATATAATAATTTAATATTTGAAGAGTTTTTTAAAACATAAAAATCTTAGGGGCGCCTGGGTGGCTCAGTCGTTAAGCGTCTGCCTTTGGCTCAGGTCATGATCCCAGGGTCCTGGGATCGAGCCCCATGTCGGGCTCCCTGCTCCGCGGGAAGCCTGCTTCTCCCTCTCCCACTCCCCCTGCTTGTGTTCCTGCTCTCGTTATATCTCTCTCTGTCAAATAAATAAATAAAATCTTTAAATAAAAAAAACATAAAAATCTTGAAGGTAAAATTGAAATATTGAAGAATTCGTTTTACTAAGACTTCAGAAGTGCTTTTTATCAGTGTAAAATGCCTCTGTAAAGATTATGTATAGTGGTAAATTACAAGAAAATTATAATTGCTTCTTTATGTTGAATTACTGTTTAAAGTTGATAAATTATCAAACGAGTACATTTTAACTTTTGGTGATTAATGCAGAAAGCTTTGGGTGAATAGATTTATTTTGGAGAGTTAGAAATATAACTCTGGATTTTAAGGATTTTTTTTCCTGGAATGAACATGCTTTTGGGATGTCATTTTTTAAATTTTATTTTTAATACCAAACCTAATATCATTATCTCTTCTGTATTTAGGTTCGATTAGTGATAGTGGATGGTATTGCTTTTCCTTTTCGTCATGACCTAGATGACCTGTCCCTTCGTACTCGATTACTAAATGGCCTAGCCCAGCAAATGATCAGCCTTGCAAATAGCCACAGATTAGCTGTAAGTATTATTAGCCAAGAGAATTTTATAATAAAATCAAACTTGTATAAAATATTAATGTTTAGAAATAGCTGAATAGAATTTGACTAAAAGCACATAATACAAACAGTTTTGAATGGTCTTTGTTTGATTTTTTTAAAAAATTAATTCCAGGGGCACCTGGGTGGCTGTCGTTAAGCGTCTGCCTTTGGCTCAGGTCATGATCCCAGGGTCCTGGGATCGAGCCCCGCATTGGGCTCCCTGCTGAGTGGGAGGCCTGCTTCTCCCTCTCCCACTCCCCCTGCTTGTGTTCCCTCTCTCGCTGTGTCTCTGTGAAATAAATAAATAAAACCTTTAAAAAAAAAAAAAATTCCAGTCATAAGTGTTGTATATTAGTTTTCCTAGAAAATAACAAGCATAATCAGGATGCCATATTTTAAAATGGACTTGTTTGATAAAGAAATGCCACCTTTGGTAATTGCAATGTTGGGTTTTTTTTAATGTAATATTTGATGTTTTTCGGGTAAGCTCTTCTAACATCCCCATTTTTCTTTTACTCTGGGTCTTTTATTATAACATGTTGTATAATCACAGACTCAGATAGAAAAATTACATAGTGTGAACAACGTAGATGTTTGGAGGTAGAGCTGACTCTTCTAGATTTGAAATGTGAGGTCAGATATAAAGATAAGTTCGGAAGTGACGAGACAGAAAGGAGTGAGGTAATGACTTTTTTTTTAACTGCACATTTGCCGTCACTTTCCACTGTACAACCCCGTGCCACTTATCACACCAATACACACACTTGTCCAGGAGGGAGATGGGAAAAGATCAAGCCACTTAACTTGATTTTCTTGTATTTACCCTGATGAGAGAGTCCTTTGTACATATCTGTAATATAGCATAAGTAGATAAAGAACTCCTCAATAAAATCATTTCAAAATATCTTTTCTTTTGAGTTTTTAGATTTTTTTTTTTTTGCCATATATTGAAAAGCATAGTGTCCTATGTTTGAATTATTTCTTGTATTAATTTGTAATTTAGCATCTGTTAATATCTACGAGGAGCCCCCAGTAGGGGGCACTCAAGACTAATGGGTTGCATTGTTTTTAAGTTTCGTTTTGTTTGTTGAATAGAAATAGCTTTATCTTTTCTGATTAAAAAAGTAATCTAAACAGTAACATGGAATACTATGCAGTGTCTAAGAAGAGTAACGTAAATATACATGTACTAACACAGAACAAGATATGTCCAGATATATGATTAAGTAAAAAGATTCAAGTCACATAATAATATATTTTATGTGATCCCACTTTTGAGAAAAATAAAAATTATATATGTGCATTTATACTTTTATATATCAACAAAAAGATCTGAAAGGATCAAAATGTTCATAATGACTACTTCTAGAAATAGGATTTTGTGGGGTTGAGGGCATACTTTTCCCTCTTTATAAATTCTTCTTTGCTTGATTTTTTAAATTTCCCAGTTACCATGTATAGAAGCATTTAGGACTTTTGATAATAAATACATTTCACAATTTTATATATACTTTCTATAAAAGAAGTTCTAAACAATCAAAAGTGTAGAAAGTGAAGTATCTGTTACCCAGAGATAATTATTCTTGAGTTTGGTGTACCTATTTTTCCAAACTTACTAAGTTTTTTAAGTTTTTATTTTTATTTTAAAGTAATCTGTACACCCAACATGGGGCTTGAACTCAACAACCCTGAGATCAAGAGTTGCATGCTCTACCGAGTCAGCCAGGCACCCCTATATACACATATTTTTTTTTAAAGATTTTTTCTTTTTTTTTTTTTTAAAGATTTTATTTATTTGACAGAGAGAGACACAGCGGGAGAGGGAACACAAGCAGGGGGAGTGGGAGAGAGAGAAGCAGGCTTCCTGCCGAGCAGGGAGCCCGATGCGGGGCTCGATCCCAGGACTCTGGGATTATGACCTGAGCCGAAGGCAGACTCTTAACTGACTGAGCCCCCAGGCGCCCCTCTTTTTTTTAAGATTTTATCTACTTATTTGACAGAAAGACAGCGAGAGAGGGAACACAAGCAGGGGGAATGGGAAAGGGAGAAGCAGGCTTCCTGCTGAGGAGGGAGCCCAATGCGGGGCTTGATCCCAGGACCCTGAGATCATGACTTGAGCCAAAGGCAGACGCTTAACCAACTGAGCCTGAGCCACCCAGGCGCCCCATATTTTTTTAAAGATCATACTCAGGGGCGCCTGGGTGGCTCAGTCATTAAGTGTCTGCCTTTGGCTCAGGTCATGATCCCAGGGTCCTGGGATCGAGCCCTGCATCGGGCTCTCTGCTCAGCAGGGGAGCCTGCTTCCCTCTCCCACTCCCCCTGC
>NC_138383.1:28099048-28119707 GCF_054177405.1 Leptonychotes weddellii
AGATCATACTCAGGGGCGCCTGGGTGGCTCAGTCATTAAGTGTCTGCCTTTGGCTCAGGTCATGATCCCAGGGTCCTGGGATCGAGCCCTGCATCGGGCTCTCTGCTCAGCAGGGGAGCCTGCTTCCCTCTCCCACTCCCCCTGCTTGTGTTCCCTCTCTAGCTGTCTCTCTCTGTCAAATAAATAAAAATAAAATATTAAAAAAAAAAAAATAGGGCTCCTGGGTGGCTCAGTCGTTAAGCGTCTGCCTTCGGCTTGGGTCATGATCCCAGGGTCCTGGGATTGAGCCCCGCATCGGGCTCCCTGCTCTGCTGGAAGCCTGCTTCTCCTTCTCCCACTCCCCCTGCTTGTGTTCCCTTTCTCGCTGTGTCTCTCTCTGTCAAATAAATAAATAAAATTTTTAAAAATAAATAAGTAAAATTAAAAAAAAATAAAGATCATATTCATGCTATTATACAAAACAGTTGTTTTTCACTTAATATATTGTGAGCATTTTTCCATACAGCTTATATAGTGTTCCATTGTATGATTATAGCATAGTTTTGTTTTGTTTGTTTTTTAAAGATTTTATTGTCAGAGAGAGAGAGAGAGCATGAGCAGGAGGGGAGGAGGAGGAACAGGAGAAACAGACTTCCCGCTGAGCAGGGAGCCTGTTGCGGGACTCGATCCCACGACCCTGGGATCATGACCTGAGCCGAAGGCAGACGCCTAACTGACTGAGCCACCCAGGTGTCCCAATATAGCATAGGTTTGTTGTTTTTTTTTTAATTTATTTACTTTTATTAACATATAAAGTATTATTTGTTTCAGGGGTACAGGTCTGTGATTCATCAGTCTTACACAATTCATAGTGCTCACCATAGCATATACCCTCCCCAGTGTCCATCACCCAGCCACCCCATCCCTCCCACCGCCCCTCCACTCCAGCAACCCTCAGTTTGTTTCCTGAGATTAAGAGTCTCTTATAGTTTGTCTCCCTCTCTGGTTTCATCTTGTTTCATTTTTTCCTCTCTTCCCCTATGATCCTCTGCCTTGTTTCTCAAGTTACATCATTGAGATCATATAATTGTCTTTCTCTGATTGACTTATTTCGCTTAGCATAATACCCTCTAGCTCCATCCACGTCATTGCAAATGGCAGATTTCATTTTTTGATGGCTGCATAATACTCCATTGCATATATATACCACATCATCTTTATCCATTCATCTGTCAATGGACATCTGGGCTCTTTCCATAGTTTGGCTATTGTGGACATTGCTGCTATAAACATTGGGGTGCATGTGCCCCTTTGGATCACTACATATTTATCTTTGGGGTAAATACCCAGTAGTGCAATTGCTGAGTCGTATGGTAGCCCTATTTTCAATTTTTGAGGAACCTCCATATTGTTTTCCAGAGTGGCTGCACCAGCTTGCATTCCCACCCACAGTGTAGGAGGGTTCCCCTTTCTCCGCATCCTTGCCAACATCTGTCGTTTCCTGACTTGTTAATTTTAGCCATTCTGACTGGTGTGATGTGGTATCTCATTGTGGTTTTGATTTGTATTTCCCTGATGCCAAGTGATGTTGAGCACTTTTTCATAGCATAGTTTCTTATTTTTTTATTTTTTAAAGATTTTATTTATTTATTTGAAAGAGAGAATGAGATAGAGCATGAGAGGGGAGAGGGTCAGAGGGAGAAGCAGACTCCCCATCGAGCAGAGAGCCCAACGCGGGACTCGATCCCGGGACTCCAGGATCATGACCTGAGCTGAAGGCAGTCGCTTAACCAACTGAGCCACCCAGGCGCCCCTCATGGCATAGTTTTTTAATCACCCCCCTATTGTCTTTAAAGTTGGCTTCAGTTTTTCACCATTTAAAAAACTGCAGTTGGGACGCCTGGGTGGTTCAGTTGGTTAAGCGTCTGCCTTCGGCGTGGGTCATGACCCCAGGGTCGTAGGATCCAGTCCTGCATTGGGCTCCTTGCTCAGCGGGGAGCCTGCTTCTCCCTCAGCCTGCCACTCCCCCTGCTTGTGTTCTCTCTCTCCCCCGCCCTCCTGACGAAGAAGTAAAATCTTTAAAATAAATAAATATATAAAAATAAAAATAAAAAAGTGCAGTCAGCAACTTTATATATGCCTTTTTGTCCATTTATCCAGTTATTTCTGAAAGTATTAAGTCAAAGGGATATCTCTTTTTTTATTTACTTATTTTTGGGGGGCGGATATCTCTGTTTTTAAATATTATGTTATATATTATCAAATCACTCTCAGAAACCATGTTCCAAAGTATGTTCTCTATAGAAATGAATGGGAATTCTTGTTTTTCCACATCTTTACCAACTTTGAGTCTTAAATCTTTGCCAAACTATGATAGAATCCTTTTAGAGATTCATTAATTTGATTATTAGCAGAAATGTTTTTTAACAGCTTTATTGAGATTTAATTAACAGATCATAAAATTCACGCTTTTAATGTGTACAGTTCAGTGGTTTGTAGTATATTTGCAGAGTTGTGAAACAATCACTATCTAATATTAGAACATTCCCATTACCCCAAAATGAAATCCCGTGCCCATTAGCCATCACTCTCCATTGCACCCTCTCATCAGCCCCTAAGAACCATTAGTCTGCTTTCTGTCTGTATAGGTTCATCTTTTCTGGATGGTTTATATAAATAGAATCATTCAATATATGGTCTTTTATGTCTGGCTTCTTTCACTTAGCATAATGTTTTCAAGATTCATCCATGTTGTAGCATATATCGGTATCCTTTTTATGACTGATTAACTTCGCATTTTCTCAATATATCACATTTTGTTTATTCATCAATTGAAGGAAATTTGGGTAACGGAAGTATTTTTAAAGCAATGAAGTTCATAATTTAGAAGTGATTTTTACTTCACTATTTTAATTTTTTTTTTATTCTTATGTTAATCCCCATACATTACATCATTAGTTTTAGATGAAGTGTTCCATGATTCATTGTTTGTGCATAACACCCAGTGCTCCATGCAGAATGTGGCCTCCTCAATACCCACCACCAGGCTAACTCATCCTCCCACCCCCCTCCCCTCCAGAACCCTGTTTGTTTTTCAGAGTCCATCGTCTTTCATGGTTCGTCTACCCCTCCGATTTCCCCTGCTTCATTCTTCCCCTCCCACTACCTTCTTCTTCTTTTTTTTTTTCTTAACATATATTGCATTATTTGTTTCAGATGTACAGATCTAAGATTCAACAGTCTTGCACAATTCACAGCGCTTACCAGAGCACATACCCTCCCCAGTGTCTATCACCCAGTCACCCCATCCCTCCCACCCCACCCCCCACTCCAGCAACCCTCAGTTTGTTTCCTGCAATTATTTACTTCACTATTTTAAAGATTCATTCTTTCATATGGTAAACCCAATGTTTTTGCAGAGGGCATGTAATTCTTTTATAAGTAATTGCTAAAAGTGCAAATTCTGATTTTAGGATGTTTAACAGTTAGTAAGCCAGTACATCTATTTACATTTATCTATCTTTTCTGATATCTTAGGACAGATGTTGCTAATGAATGCACAAAGCAAATCAGGATAGAGCACAGATGCCCACAGACACAGTTCAAAGCTATGGCAGCTTGATGCTAAGATGCTGAGTATCATTCCCAGGGGAAGGAGCTTAGTGATGCTGCTCTCCCTGCCTGGGTGCACTCTGCCTCTATGGCGGTTCTCTGCAAAACAAATGCTGAAAACTATATTTGCTTTTCACTTTTTTTTTCCCCCCGTAAAAGTAAAAATCCTCTTTGGATTTCTTATGGTTAGCAAAAACAGGTACTAACATAGGTCTTTCATACAAGTGAAGTGGCATAACAGGAACTTTTCAAAAGCAGGGGATACCTGTACTCCAAACCAGTGCTGTCTGATAGGACTTTCTGGGAAGATGAAAATGCTCAGTCTAATACAGCAATTGCATGGCTATTGAGCACTTGAAAAATGGTTAGTGCTATTGAGGAACTGAATGTTTACATTTAATTTTAAAAAGCTGTGTGTGTGCCTAATGGTTTAGAATTGATGGTGTGCCTCTAACCAAAAAGTGTTGGTATAAATATCCCAGTTGCTAGAGCTTAAACATTTGGTAGTCTGTAAAGGGTATTATTCTGCGTGTTGGGGATGCCAGTTAGTCATATATTTCAGTTAATTACCAATTTAAATTCCTGCTTAGCTTTTTCTAAGATGCTTGATGTGAGGTAATACATGGGGAAGCCACTGTGGCACTTAAGGGAAGAGAAACTAGAAGAAAGTCATGTCATCCAGTTTGTGCCTAATTGAAATCCAGATGGAGCACAGATTTCTCCTTTGTAGACAAAAACAAAAATTTTAGGGTGTTATCAGTGCAGTGGGAATAGCCAAACAGCCTTTTCTTTCTCAGTTTCCCTATGGAACTGATGCCTTTTTCAGAGTAGGTACCTTTTCTCACTGCTTTTCATAGAAGTTCTTTATCACTGTTAGCTTGCAGTAGTATCTGTCATATTTCTGGAGGGAAGATCTGTATTGGAAGAATATTTAAAATAACTCTTTCTGGAGAATTTGGGGCTGGGAGGTGTCAAATAATCTTTTACTGTATTCAGTCAGCCTTTTTTTTTTTTTTTTAAGATTTTATTTATTTATTTGTCAGAGAGATAGAGAGCACAAGCAGGGGGAGTGGCAGGGAGAGGGAGAAGCAGGCTCCCCACGGAGCAGGGAGCCCGATGTGGGACTCGATCCCAGAACCCTGGGATCATGACCTGAGCCGAAGGCAGTCGCTTAACTGACTGAGCCACCCAGGCACCCGGTATTCAGTCAGCCTTAAACACTCTTTTTCTCTACTTTAAAATTACTGTCCCTCATTTTGAGGGGGAGGATCAGAGGGAGAAGCAGACTCCCTGCTGAGCAGGGAGCCTGATGCGGGGACTCGATCCCGGGACTCCAGGGTCATGACCTGAGCTGAAGGCAGTCGCTTAACCAACTGAGCCACCCAGGCGCCCTCACACTCTTTTGATTAAATATATTCTAGAGAGGCAACAGTGGTAGCAAAAACAAAAACACCAGACTCAATCTTTCTAAGCTTCTGATTTCTCATGTGTTAAACTGGAATAATAATATCAAAAAATATTAATAATAATACCTCATTCATGGAGTTATTGTGAAGGCTAGATAAGATAATGCACGTAAAGCACTTAGCATAGTTTCTGGCATGTATTAAGTACTCAATAAATATTTATCACCACTATTGATATTCCTGCTGTTGGTCTGGTGGTTTCTTTCTTTTTTTTTTTTTTTTAAGATTTTATTTATTTATTTGACAGAACGCAGGCAGAGAAAGAGGGAGAAGCAGACTCCCGGCTGAGCAGGGAGCCCAGCACAGGGCTTGATCCCAAGACCCTGGGATCATGACCTGAGCCGAAGGCAGACGCTTAACCGACTGAGCCACCAAGGTGCCTCTGGTCTGGTGGTTTCTGTTGGCTTATCCAAAATTTAAATTATAAAAGTGAGGTTTTTCCAGTGCTCCCAGTTATGAAGTTTTTATACATGGTCTCTTTACACCTTTATGTATTTATTATCTGTTACATTTTTATTCTTTCATTTTCACAATTTTTCTTGTCTGTTAAAAATGTTTATGTTCGGGCGCCTGGGTGGCTCAGTTGGTTAAGCGACTGCCTTCGGCTCAGGTCATGATCCTGGAGTCCCAGGATCGAGTCCCGCATCGGGCTCCCTGCTCGGCAGGGAGTCTGCTTCTCCCTCTGACCCTCCCCCCTCTCCTGCTCTCTCTCTCTCAAATAAATAAATAAAATCTTTAAAAAAAAAAATAGAAAAAAATGTTTATGTTCAATAGAATCATGTTTTCAGATAACTTATGGGCAAATTAAGTTTATCAGAAAAGTTTTCATTACCTAAATAAATTTTTCTTTAAATTGTATTTAGAACACTAAAATCACAGAATTGTTTCCTTGATAATTTTGGGGAGAGATTCACCTAATTTTCTCACTTTTTTTTTTTTTTAGGTACTTTTAACTAATCAGATGACAACGAAGATTGATAGAAATCAGGCCTTGCTGGTTCCTGCGTTGGGTGGGTAGTTAATTAGATAAGTTTTGTTTTTTTTTTAAGTTTTTTATTTATTTAAGTAATCTTAACAACCAACATGGGGCTTGAATTCACGACCCCAAGATTAAGAATTACATGCTCTTCTGACCAAGCCAGACAGGCGCCCCCAGATAAGTATTTTTAACTTAACACATTTTTTCTACCTCTTTCATGTGATGCTTGTTGAGTACTGTAAGCACCATGAAAGCAGAGATTGTATGTGATTATTCACTGATAAGTCTTAGTATGGAGCACAGTGCCTTTAGATACCCACTCATCCTTTCAGTTATTTGACAACCATTTATTGAGCATCTACTATGTGGCAACTATTGTGTCAGGCACCAAGCATACAAATATTAAGATGACTCTTGCCCTCAGAAAGTCTTAGGCAGGAGGAAGGGTGAATCTGTTTAAATACAGATCACACTACAGTGAATAGACTTATAACTCTTTCTAACTTCAGTCATGGTTTTGTTAGGACACAATGCTTTGAGATTTTTCTTTTACTAAATTCTTTAAGAATATTCTGTCAGAGTTTTTGCTTTTCTTCTGGTAGCCAGAAATATGTTAGTAGGTCTGACGATATGGAAGATTGATAAAATGTTGGCTCAAACTATAAAGTTTTCTGAAAGCAAATCAAGGATAATGATCTTCAATATTTCCACAGATAGGTAAAAATCTGTTAATCTCAGGATGTTACCCATGTGTACAAGGGGTTTTGAAAGTATAAGTATATTCTGGGAGGTTATGTGCTATGGTGAGCGCTATGAATTGTGTAAGACTGATGAATCACAGACCCGTACCTCTGAAACAAATAATACGTTATATGTTAAAAAAGAAAAAGAAGAAGATAGCAGGAAGGGAAAAATGAAGGGGTGAAATCGGAGGGGGAGACGAACCATGAGAGACTATGGACTCTGAGAAACAAACTGAGAGTTCTAGAGGGGAGGGGAGTGGGAGGATGGGTTAGCCTGGTGATGGGTATTAAAGAGGGCACGTACTGCATGGAGCACTGGGTGTTATACGCAAACAATGAATCATGGAACACTACATCAAAAACTAATGATGTAATGTATGGTGATCAAATCCAGGTGGCCTTTCCTACATCCTGCATTTTCCCCAATATACAGTCACCCTGTAAATACCAATCCCACTCCTGCTCCAGCATCTCTTGGTTGGGCTCCTACGTATAGACATCAGGTATGGACCTCTTAGTTGGTCCAAGTAACATGCCAGGTATTTTTCTTACACTGGAATATATAAAACTACACAAAGAACGTGGGGGAAAAAAAAAAGTATAAGAATATTCTCGTATTAGGTAAAGTAAAACTGTTTTGGTCAGAGGCATTCTGAGAGACTTAAAGCCTTGTCAGTAAGGCAGTATACAGTTGTTCTGTTCTTGTTCCCACCAGGGGAGAGTTGGGGACATGCTGCTACAATACGGCTAATCTTTCATTGGGACCAAAAGCAAAGGTCAGTATAGAAACAAGTTAATAATTCTGAATATTGGGTAAATTACACTGAACAGTTATATTTTCTTAGATCTACTCCAGTGGATGAAATCTACAGTGCCTCATGAATGAAAGCTTTTGTTGCCTTGTCCTCCATCACCAAGAGAAAACATAGAAACATGTTGTTAAACTGCACATTTAGCTAACATAGGAAGTTCTTTGGAATATTTAAATGATGGGGTGCACCTGAAATGAGTAGGTGGCCAAGGAATGCTACCTTCTAAAGCTCTTTGAAATCAAGTACCATTCATTAGCCTTGAAGGAGGAGGTGGGTACTCTGTGTTCCTAGAAGGGATTGAAAGAAGAATGAAATCAGGACAAAGGAAAACTTCTTGAGGTTAGCTTTAGGACTAATTTATGTGGAAAATAGGATGGCTTTTCTTAGTTGCTTAATATATTTCTTGTATGAAATTATGTCTATTTTTGTTTTCTTTTGCATTTTGCTATCCTACTTTTGTTACCCAGTTACCTGCCTTTCACAAGTATTGTTCTTTAAATTTAAATAAAACTATGACAGCATGAAACCTTTGTATTTGTTTTTAAAGCTGCTGAGCAAGTGAACAAACCAGCTTTCATTCTCTTTAAAATAGGTAAATGAAAACTGTGGACTCTTTTATTCTACACTTCTAGAAATGTCAGATTTATGCCAGCCCCTCTGCTTTGAGATTAATTTGTATAACTGAAAGAACTTGGTTTGGAAATGCTTTAATGAAAGGGGGAAATTGAGAAAGTGTGTGGGCAAAGATGGAATAAAGGGTTGCTTAAATATATATCAGGTCTGGTCAGTGATATTATCTTAGTTCTTTACCTACATCTTATTTGTTCTTCTCCAAACTGAAAAAAATCATGCCTGACCAAATTGGGTTTTACTTATTCTGAGCTCATAGCAGAATTTATTACACTTACATACATCTTTTTAAACTAATTCATGTTGTTTGTATCTCTTTTAAAAATAGCATTTCCATGGGACGCCTGGGTGTCTCAGTCAGTTGAGTGTCTGCCTTCAGCTAGGGTCATGGTCCTGGGGTCCTGGGATTGAGCCCCGCATCGGGCTCTTTGCTTGGCAGGGAGCCTGCTTCTCCCTCTCCTTCTGTCTACCACTCTGCCTGCTTATGCGCTCTCTCTCTCTCAAATAAATAAATCTTTAAAAAAAAATAGCATTTCCAAAGAGCTCAGGTAACTTTTTCTTTTCATAACACACAGTGCTTTACGATTGACTTCCATCCCCCAGTTCTCTAAATAAGTCATTGTATTCTGGATCACAAAAGGAATTCTTTCCTCAGCAATACACCCCATTGTAAAGATTTGACAACAGTTATCCAGATGAGAATATTTTGAACATATTGCTTATACTTTCCCGGATTTAGGTTTTCTGTAAAGTGTTCAAATGCTTTTAGCGATTCTCCTTGAACTAGTATATAGTAGTAGTCGTCCACTCTTATTCTACTATTAAATATTCACTAATAGAATACATCTAAAAAAATAAGAAAAATAATATGAGCAAAGCAAGATATTTCATCTTTTTTTTTTTTTAAGATTTTATTTATTTGGCAGAGAGAGACACAGCGAGAGAGGGAACACAAGCATGGGGAGTGGGAGAGGGAGAAGAAGGTTTCCTGCTGAGCAGGGAGCCCGATGTGGGGCTCGATCCCAGGACCCTGGGACCATGACCTGAGCCGAAGGCAGACGCTTAACAACTGAGCCACTCAGGCACCCCAAGATATTTCATCTTTTAATGCATTCATCAGAAGGAGATGTTTGCGGGGCCCCTGGGTGGCTCAGTTGGTTAAGCGGTTGCCTTTGGCTCAGGTCATGATCCTGGGGTCCTGGGATCGAGCCCCATGTCCAGCTCCCTGCTCAGCAGAGAGCCCGCTTCTCCCTCTCCCTCTGCCTGCCACTCTGCCTACTTGTGCTCTCTCTTTCTCTGTCAAATAAATAAATAAAATCTTAAAAAAAAAAAAGAGATGTTTGCCTTCTTTGTCAAATTCTAGAAGTTAGCATTGGTTAGGTACCCGTGAGATCAGAAAATAATGCTTATTTTTTAGAGTTAATCATTTTATGACTTTCAGCTTCTTACTCATCCTTTCCAAGAAATTGGAGAATGGTGTTGAACACTGACATTGCAGTAGATAGATTTTTTTTTAAGATTTTATTTATTTAGGGGCTCCTGGGTGGCTCAGTTGTTAAGCGTCTGCCTTCGGCTCAGGTCATGATCTCGGGGTCCTGGGATCGAGCCACACATCGGGCTCCCTGCTCAGTGGGAAGCCTGCTTCTCCCACTCCCCCTGCTTGTGTTCCCTCTCTCGCTGTTTCTCTCTCTGTCAAATAAATAAATAAAATCTTAAAAAAAAAAAAAAGAATGACTTAAAAAGATTTTATTTATTTTTTTCTTGAGAGAGCAAGAGAGAGCACAAGTGGGGAGGAGAGGGAGAGGCAGGCTTCCTGCAAACGGGGAGCCCAATGCAGGGCTCCATCCCAGGACCCTGGGATCAGGGTCTAAAGGCAGACACTTAACCAACTGAGCCACCTAGGTGCCCTGAATTAGATAGATTTAGGGGAACTCTGTACCGTAAGTTTTTTTATATCCCATACTATCATTTTAGGACTGCTTGCTTATGATAGGTATTTAACTGGGCAGTTTATATACAATATTTCATATAATCCCTTCAATAACTCTTTGAAGGATCTACACCTACATAGAAGTGAGAAGTGAGAAGACCAAGGCTGCCCAGAAAGATTAAGAGTAATTCATAGCTACCATTTATTGAATTTTTATTAACTGTCCTTTATTGTGCTAAGCATTGTGTGTGTGTGTGTGTGTGTGTATTAGTATTTCATTTTATTTTCTAAATAACTCTATGAAATAAGTAGTGGTATCCAAATTTTATAGCTGACTCTATAATAGAGTCTGTTTCTTTTCCTGTAATTGCTGTTTCTACAATGTAATTATAGTATTGTGTTGATTGCCAGCAGATCTGAAAGTATAGCTCTTATCCTCCTTTTTAGATAAAATCCTTTTTTTCCAGACTTTTTTTTCCCCCCAGGCTGGGGATATATGATAAGTAATATGCATACTTTATTATAATCAAAATAAATTGACTTCATTTAAGAGAATTAAAATAGTTCTTTATTGTTTGAAACCAGTTATCTTTTTTTTTTTTTTTAAAGATTTTATTTATTAATTTGGCAGAGAGAGACAGCAAGAGAGGGAACACAAGCAAGGGGAGTGGGAGAGGGAGAAGCAGGCTTCCCGTGGAGCAGGGAGCCCGATGTGGGGCTCGATCCCAGGACCCTGGGATCATGACCTGAGCCGAAGGCAGACGCTTAACGACTGAGCCACCCAGGCGCCCCTGAAACCAGTTATCTTAAAAAAAGAAAAGAAACCAGTTATCTTTTAAGTCATTAAAGTTCCATGAAATCTTGTGTTTTAAAATTTAGTTTATCTTGAAAGGACAAAAACAAATTCACAGTGGGGAAAAATAATTATAAAAATGAACACTTCCAGTTTGAGCAGAAAACTAAAAACCTTGACTAGCCAAATCTATATTGAGAATTGAACCTAAGTGTCCCATCTTATACTCTAGTCCCCATCTTTCACCAGAAACGCCTGACTTTACCCTTTGACTAACAATGAAATGACATTCCAACAGTAATTCAAATAAGTACTTTTGTCTCTGTCCTGCATATTGTGCGGGTTTTCCTCTAGTTTGCATATTCATGATAATATGAGGCTGAGATTGTTCAGAATTATATCACTCTTTGCCAAGAAGATCTGGTGGTAGAATGGAGTAATATATCAACACCCCCACACAGTGTTTCATATGTGTGCTCAGCTTTAGAGCACAAATTGTGCTTCTGTCTTATTTCTTCCTGACCCAAACTGTGTAGTTCAGCCATATGTTAAGCTTCATCTCGGCTGGGGACATGAGCCAAGTGATTCTTTGGTTTAGTTTGTTATTTAAAAAGATCTCTTGAGATGCAGATATGAGATATAAAATTCTTTTATTTTTACTTAGGAATTTGAGGAAAATTTTCATTCTGAATATTTAATGCCCACTTGACTTCAGGATTTTTATTTTGTTTATTATTATTTTTAAAGATTTTATTTATTTATTTGACAGAGAGAGACACAGCAAGAGAGGGAAAACAAGCAGGGGGAGTGGGAGAGGGAGAAGCAGGCTCCCCGTGGAGCAGGGAGCCCGACGTGGGGCTCGATCCCAGGACCCTGGGATCATGACCCGAGCCGAAGGCAGACACTTGATGACTGAGCCACCCAGGCGCCCCAAGGATTTTTAATAAACATGTAAAAGCTTCTAAAAGCTTACTTTTTTTTTTTAAAGATTTTATTTATTTATTTGACAGAGAGCACAAGCAGGGGGAGCAGCAGGCGGAGGGAGAGGGAGAAGCAGGGAGCCCGATGCGGGGCTTGATCTCAGGACCCTGGGATCATGACCCAAGCCGAAGGCAGATGCCAAACGACTGAGGCACTTGGGTGCCCCAAAAGCTTATTTACTTTTTAATAATTTTCTCAGAAAATTCAGATGTATTGGGTATCTTTTTGGACATATGGTGATATGAGGTAATTTAGATACTAATTTTTCAGAAGGTTAGCTAATATTTGTTTTATTGAATCAAAAAGAGTGTGTTTTTTTTTTAATAAGGCAGGTTAAAATACACCATGCCTCTATTTTTCTGTTATTTATATATATATGTATATTTCTTTAACTTTTATTTATTAAAAAAAAATTTTTTTTTAATCTCTAGGCCCCAAGTGGGGCTCCAGCTTACAACCTGGAGATCAAGAGTCCCATCTTCAAAAAAAAAGAGTCCCATCTTCTACCAACTGAGCCAGCCAAGTGCCCCAATTTTTGTTATATTTTGTATTAAAGATAGAATTATCAACCCTAAGGCATTATAAAAATTTATAATCTCTGTCCCTAACACAACTATTCTTATATTACATATTAAATTTTTGCCTACAATTGCAATTACAGAATATATGACATTTTGGATTCTGCTGTTTTTGTCCTAAAAGTACAAACCTAAACCAGTAAGCTAATGGACTGTGATCTCTGATTGCTTCTCTTTTCTCTTTTGAAGATTGATTTATTCATTTGAGAGAGAGAGTGTGCATGCGCCAGGAGGAAAGGGCAGAGGGGGAAGGAAAGGGAGAGAGTCTCAAGCAGGCTCAGCGCTCAGTGAGGCTTGATCCCAGGACCATGAGAACATGACCTGAGCCGAAATCAGCAGTCAGATGCTTAACCAACTGCACCACCCAGGCACCCCTGATTGCTTCTCTTTTGAATTGTTTCTGAATGGAGGGGCAATTTCAAACTTTGAAGAGTAACAGATCATAAACCAAGATGTCCTTTTTGAATTGTCTTTGAAAACGAATCAGACACTACTCCCGCCTCTGTCGTGGAGCAGCCTTCTGGGGCCTCCTCTGCAAATGGGCTCCTTGGCCTGGCATCCTGGTCCCCCATGATCACCTGCCGAGGCCCATGAGGGGTTACTGCCAAGGTTTCCACCAGCCCATAAGTGACAGCATGGCAGCCATCTCCTCCAGCAGCTTGCTCGTGGCTACCTCTGGCTATTTCCAGTGCGTCCTGGGTTCCACTTTGGGTAACAGCTCCTGTGCAAGTGCAGCCATCCCTCACCACCCTGGTCTCCCCAAGGCTGACTCGGGTCACTGGTGGGCAAGGTTCTTTCTCAGGAGGTCCGCTCTCCCATTCATGGCTACAGTGTTGAAGTCCCCAGAATGCTCAGAATCTCCTCAGGCCCCCAACAGCATGATCACCTGTGACTTGGCTCTGGAAGCCATGAGGAAGCAGCCAGGTGGCCAGCCTGGCAAAGTCAACACTGGGCCCCAATCCTGAGTGGCCACCACCAGCCACCAGGCTCATTCAGGAGGTGGTGGGCTCATCAGAGCTCTTCTCCTCCCCTCCTGGTAGACTAGACAGGCTGCAGCAAGCAGAAGCAGTTGGGTTCTTCTATATCAAAACAGCAAAACACCAAAAGGGAAGCTGAGAGAACCCCACTGTTTACTCTCCAAGCCACACTCAAGCCTTCCTGACATCCTGTAACCATGTGCCTTGAACCAAGTAGAAAATAAACTCCAGGGGCGCCTGGGTGGCTCAGTCGTTAAGCGTCTGCCTTCGGCTCAGGTCATGATCCCAGGGTCCTGGGATTGAGCCCCGCATCGGGCTCCCTGCTACGCGGGGAGCCTGCTTCTCCCTCTCCCTCTGCCTTCCCCCTGCTTGTGCGCACTCTCTCTGTCTCTCTCATATAAATAAATAAAATCTTTTTAAAAAAAAGAAAATAAACTCCAAGCAGCCAGTAAAAAAGAAAGAAATGAACATTACATTGTATGTAAATAAGTGATCCTGTTAACTCTGAGAGTATGATTTTTCTCTAAGTTAGAATCTGCATTTTGTGCAGTTATGTCAAATCTTTTTTGGGGGGAGAGGGATATGGTATTTTTTAAAATTTAAATTCAATTAGCCATCATAAAGTACATCATTAGTTTCAGGTGTAGTGTTCAACAATCCATCAGTTGCATATAACACCCAGTGCTCATCACGTATATCAATTTTTTAAAAGTGGTAAATTGTGGGGCGCCTGGCTGGCTCAGTCAGTAGATCATGCAACTCTTGATCTTGGGGTTCTGAGTTCAAGCCCCACGTTGGGTATAGAGCCTACTTAAAAATTTTTTTTAATTAAATTTTGGTAAATTGTACATATCCTAAAGTGTATCACTTTAATCGTTTAAGCGTAGTTTGATGACATGAAGTACATTCACATTATTGTGCAGTCATCGCCACCATCCATCTCCAGAACTTTTGCATCTTCCCCAACTGAAACTGTTCCCATTAAACACTAACTCCTATTCTTCCCTCCCCCCAGCCTATGGCAACCACCATTCTACCTTCTGTCTCTGACTTTGACTACTCTAGGCACCTCATATAAGTGGAACGATACAATATTTGTCCTGTTGTGCCTGGCCTTTTTTCACTTAGCATAGTTTTCAGTGTTCACTGTTACGTGTGACAAGAACTTCCCTTTTTTTTTTTTTAAGATTTTATTTATTTATTTGGCAGAGAGAGTGAGCGCAAGCACAAGTAGGCAGAGCAGCAGGCAGGAGAGGGAGAAGTTTTTAAAATAATTTAATAAAAGTTTTTGCTTATATTTGCTATTACAGTATTTGAGCAAAGTTAGTAAGAGCTTAGAATTTTATATTTAACTACTTTTCAGCTTTCAATTTTACGTTACTTTGTGGAGAACATAATAAGATTCTACCGAAACAGACCTTGTTCTGTCATGACAGTGATTCTTCCGGATATAATCATTTTGAAAGAATGTGTCTTCCTTGCTTATTTGTATTAGTGTGATAAGAGTATTGCTCCTCATTTATATCCCAAGAAATTGTCTTAATACTTCTATCATACCACACAAAAAGTACACAATTACTGCAGAAAGTTGGAAAAACATAAAAAAACCAATCTTTATGTTGTAATAACAACTTAACTTTTTGATTGTAGTCTTCTAGTTTTTTCTATATATGTGCATTTACATACTCATAAATGTGATTCATAGAGCATAACTTTTACTTAAATATTTTATCTCATTAAATATTTTTTCCACATTATCTTCTTAAGCATCAGTAGTATTTTGTCATGTAGAAATTTATTTGAATTACTCATTGGATGTTTAGGTTGCTTTAAAATTCCACTTATATAGGGGCGCCTGGGTGGCTCAGTCATTAAGCGCCTGCCTTCGGCTCAGGTCCTGACCCCAGGGTCCTGGGATTGAGCCCCGCATCGGGCTCCCTGCTCAGCGGGAAGCCTGCTTCTCCCTCTCCCACTCCCCCTGCTTGTGTTCCCTCTCTTCACTGTGTCTCTCTCTGTCAAATAAATAAAATCTTTAAAAATAAATAAAATTCCACTTATATAAACAACTCATTATATGTAATAATTATTATACATACAAATAGCTATTGATTAAAGGAGTCTTTTTGATATTTCTTTGCTTTCTGTGTCCTTAGGGAACAAAACAATAGAATTGTAGTGAAAAACTATAAATTTAAATTATTAAGTCAGTCATCTGAATGAATGAAGATCATGTGTTTGTATATATTTATTTTTCTCTAAGCAGGTTGGCAACATTGTACAAATCACCAAGCCAGAAGGAATCTACAGTACTGTTTCAAATCACAGTCAGTATTATTTGATTAGAGTGGGGTTTTGGTGTTGGTGGGCAGTAATTATCTGAAGAGAGCATTTACAAATTGCTTCTGTTAACTTCTGTAGGCAGCAAGCATATTTGAGGACAGCTTTTGATGCTTAGAACATTATCCCCAAAATAGTAGTATATATACAGAATATTCTGGTGACAATTAGACTGAAATTTATTCTTAAGAACAGAGGAAATACTTTATTTGTAGGCTAGTGTGTTCCATGCCATATGTAATGTCAAGATATTAAAATTTTTTAAAGTGAAAGTTGTTAAAGATTTTCCAAGAAAAAATACTAACATTACTCATTTTAGTCTGTAGATATTATAGATCTATCATAGCCACCAAATATATCCTGCTTTAAAATGTTAATTTTCCTATAATTTAAAATCATAGAACACTTTTTTGGCTGAAATATGCATATTTATCAGTAGTGTTGAGCCAAATATATTCTTGGCATTTCATTTTTTAAGGACAAAAACAGAAATAGAGATTCTGAAACTGAATTATCGACTTAGTCTTTGTACTGCTTAGGTGCATTTAAAGTATCCTAATTGGAAAACTAAATTTAGAGTATTGTGAAAATAAATTTGTAAAGCATCTAAGTAATTAGTACATGTTACTTCCTTTTACTCTTCAATAGAGTCACCGTAAAGTTTGTTAAGATTTTTAGAGTGCATTTTTATAATGCACTGGTATTTCTGTTGTGTATATATAAACAATATGTAAATAAATGAATACAGATATAAAATACTCTAGATATGAAATACGCTAGTACAGCTTTGGCTTGGACACCTTTTCAGGAGGTTTAACCTCCTCATTCGCAGTGGTTAATAACTTCTGTCTCAAGAATAAAGTAGCTCTTTTATCAATTACTTAAAAATATTTGGAAAACTAATCGTTATTTTAGTTGTTCTTAAACCATACTTGTATATTTTTTCATCTTCCAGCCTCAGGGATTTAGAGATGCTGTTGTTGCTACTGCATCTTCTTTGCAAACAGAAGGTTCGTTGAATTCCCGGAAACGGTCACGAGAATCAGAGGAAGAACAGGAGTCCAAAGACTAGTCTTAAAGTATACATATATGTTGATGCTGTGAGATGTAATACATATAAGCAGTAGACTCTTTACTTTAAAATATAAACACACACTATGGCACATATGAATCAAGAGCATGTGAAGTGAAGTGAAAAACACGGAATGAGTATGATTCTCTGAATTTTTCTAAAGCAGCTCTACCATTATATTTTGCCCTGTTTTCATTTTTAGTAACAGTCAGCAGAGATGATACAGGTATTGTATTTTTGCAAATGTGGAAAGCTGATCTTGTGTGACCAATCTGAATTTACCATTCAGGCTGTTTTTTCCTCTTTTCTTTGTTAATTGCTTAGAAAATCCTAGGAAGAAAAGAGTTTGGTTTTTTTTCACATTCCTATTGGGTTCTCCTCTTTAAATGTAGTTTTGATAATTCTTAAGAATGACTTGTTTTTGAGCCATCTCTTACTTGGCATCATGGCTGCCCTCAGACCTCTATTGAAGCCCAATACCATTAAAAAGAGAATCAAGAAGTTCATCCAGCACCAGTCAGACCCATATGTCAAAATTAAGCACAACTGGCGGAAACCCAGAGTCATGGACAATAGGGTGCACAGAAGATTCAAGGGCTAGATCTTGATGCCCAAAACTGTTCACAGGAGCAACAAGAAAACAAAGCACATGCTGCCCTGTGGCTTCTGAAGTTCCTAGTCCACAATGTCCAGGAGCTTGAGGTGCTCCTGATATGCAACAAATCTTACTGCGCAGAGATTGCTCACAATGTCTCCTCCAGGAACCACAAAGCCACTGGAAAGACCAACCCAGCTGGCCATCTGAGTTACCAGTGCCAATGCTACTCTGCGCAGCCAAGAAAATGAATAGACCGCTTATGTGCATGTCGTATTTGTGTTAATAAAACCATAAAACTACAAAAAAAGAAAAAGACTTGTTTTTACTATTATAAAGAAAAGCCAGCACCATGAGTCAGCATATTATTATATTCAGTTTTAATGGTAGGATACAAATTTTAGATGACCAATCAGATTTTAGTGACCCCAATCCTAAAATCTAAGCCTTTTTTTTTTTTTTAATGTTATTTTATGTTAAGGGAAGGACTTTGGAGCTGTTACCCTATCTAGAAAATGTCTAGAACGTTCATCTTCCAGAAGAGTCAAGTTGATAAACTCACAATTATTTATTTCTACATTTTTGAAACGTGGTGTGATCCATTCTAGAATTCTAGATGTATTGACATTTTCCTTTGAATAATCTTAACACTGTTTGAATAAATTAAAAATTTGGATTCTTGAGTGGTTTTAAAATCATCTAAAAATGTTTTGGCACCTGATTCTTCTTCGTACTTCTCAATTCATTCACAAAATTTACTCTGGTTCCCAATGGAAGAAAATTATTTAAATAATTCAGTATTACATACTGTGACAACCATGTTCTCCAGATTTTAGTGACAATTGGTATTTCCTATCCCAGACTGACCACTAAATTTATAAAGTTTTAAAAATATAATTTTTCCATAATTGATTATATATAGAATAACCATAGTTTGCCAGGACTTTTTTGAGAATGAAAGTAGACACTGCTAACAATTACACCAGGACAGTGGACATAAATCAGGACCATCCCAGGCAAATCAGGCATATGGTCATCCAATCATATAAGACTAACTTCAAATGACTAGTGTAGGATGACTGATTGTAATTATGAGGCATATATTTTTATTATCAATTCAGTCATTATTAAAAAATTACCCATCATTTTATATTCTCTGCTCAGATCATAAAATCAAGAGAGTGAGGGGGTTATAAGTGATAAATATCAGTGTTACTAGGCATCAGAGCTGTAGGAATCTCATAAAGCGTCATAACATTGTACTTTAAAGAACTGTAGGACCTGGAATATAGACAAAGCCAAGTGGTTTTGCTTTTTGTTTGCAACTCTTCTTAGGTAAACTTTATGTAAAATAGCCTTTCAGGGCGCCTGGTGGCTTAGTCTGTTAAGCGTCTGCCTTGGGCTCAGGTCATGATCCCAGGGTCCCAGGATCGATTGAGTCCCGTCTCCAGCTCCCCACTCAGCTGGGAGTCTACCTCTCCCTCTCCTTCTGCCTGTCCCCCCCACCTTCTCTCAAATAAATAAAATCTTTAAAATAACCTTTCAAAGTTGTTGTTATTGCTAAAAAGATAATTATTTTCCTAGTTATACACTTAAATCTTGGTCCGCTTGGGCTGCAGTAACAAAGTACCATAAATTTAAGCAACAAATTTTTCTCACAGTATTAGAGGCTAGAAGTCCAAGATCGGTGTGCCAGCATTGTGTGGTTCCAGTGAAGCTTGTAGACAGCCGCCTACTTACTGAGTACTCACAAGGCCTTTCCTTGGTGAATGTGCATGGAGAGAGATCTTAAAAAGCCACCAGTCCTATCAGATTAGACTTCACCTTTATGACCTCATTTAACATTAATTACCTTCTAAAAGCCCTATCTCCAAATACAGTCCCCCTGAGGGTTAGAGCTTCAACATGAATTTTGGGAACAGAATTCAGTCTGTAGAGATAGAGGAAATTTTGGGGCTCCTGGGTGGCTCAGTCATTAGGCATCTGCCTTCAGCTGGGGTCATGATCCCAGGGTCCTGGGATAGAGCCCCGCATCGAGCCCCCCCATCAGACTCCCTGCTCAGCGGGGAGCCTGCTTCTTCCTCACCCTCTACCTGCTGCTTCCCCTACTTGTGCTCACTCTCTCTGTCAAATAAATAAAATCTTAAAAAAAAAAAAATACAGGAAATTTAAAGTCTACACACATACATTTTTTTGCACACGTGAAGTTTTTAAAAAATTATATTGTTACCTGCTTTTTAAAGAGCCTAATATATCCTGTTCTGCGCCACATAATTTTTCTGTGATAGTTTTTAATGGTGCATAATTTTAAACTTTTTGGAGTTTTAGTTATTACTATATTTTCTTAGTGTTATAAACAATGCTTCTGATAAGCATAGAAGTTCCTTTTTTAAAGAAATGATTTGTATTAATTTTCCATTGCCGCTGTAAAAAATTACCACAGATTTAGTGGCTTGAACACAAATTTATTATCTTACGGTTCTGGAGTCTGAAATCAGTTTCGCAGGGCTAAAATCAAGGTGTCAGCAAGCCTGCATTCCTTCTGTAGGGTGTAGGGAAAATCCATTTTCTTGCCTTTTCTAGCTTCTAGAGGCTGCCTGCATTCTTTGGCTCATAGCCCATCTTCAAATACACAGTGTAGCATCTTCCAATCTCTCCGTTTCCAGTCTGTTTCAGTTGCCTTTTTCCAACTCTCTCTCCTGCCTTCCTTTTATAAGGACACTTGTGATTACATTTAGGGCTCAGTCAGATAATCCAGGATAATATCCCTATCTCAAGGCCCTTAATCACATCTGCAGAGTACTTTTGGCATGTAAATTAGCATTCACAAATTCCCGGATTAGATTGTAAATGTTTTGGGTGAGCCATTATTTCAGCCCCTCAATTCATGTGGTAACATAATTCAAGACATGATCCTTTGGTGACAAATATACACATTAAAGTTTGGAAAGCACTGGGACAGACTTGTTGACATTTTTAACTGTATTCATAGATGGTCATTCCCATTTATGAACGTGAAAGGGAAAAAAAGGATACGAAAAGAAATGATATATCCTTAGCTTTTTTTTTTTTTACTTGATTTTTTTTTTGTTTTTCTTTATTATTTTTTTTTATTCTTATGTTAATCTCCATACATTACATCATTAGTTCTAGATGAAGTGTTCCATGATTCATT
>NC_138383.1:28120207-28136822 GCF_054177405.1 Leptonychotes weddellii
TGCACGTACCCCTTCGGATCCCTACTTTTGTATCTTTGGGGTAAATACCCAGTAGTGCAATTGCTGGATCGTAGGGTAGCTCTATTTTCAACTTTTTGAGGAACCTCCATACAGTTTTCCAGAGTGGCTGCACCAGCTTGCATCCTTAGCTTTTTGAAAGTTTTATTTTTCAAGGACTCTTATTCTTTCTTAATTATAAAATATGTATAAGTATAAATTTTTCCCCAGTCTCTTCTGTTTTAACTCATGATGTGATGGAATATCTGTCATTCCACAATTTATACATTTGTCATCTACCGCTACCAGTAAATCAGTTAAAGTCTTATCTCCTGGCTAGCCAATGATTGCATCCATCTTTCATTTTGTGGTTAGGCAGTATGGTAAATCCAAAAGATGTATATTGGCTTTTACTCCTTCTCATGCCACTGCTCTGATCACCCTTTCTGGTAATTCATTTATACGCATAGATATATTTGCACACCAAAAAAACATTTATTTCCACAATATTTGTTATGTCAATTCCATGTTTTGCAATGTCCTGGCCACAGTTAGTACAACACAGGCCATTAATAGTCTACTTTAAAAATTACTCATTCTGGGAAGAGTAAATAAATACTTGCAATTCAGAATTGCTCTGCTCTGAGAAGCCTTTTCTACGTTAATGCACTTGGAAAATAAGTTTGATTTCAAAAAAGTTATTAGAGGTATAAAATATAATAAAGTATAGAATTGAAAGCTCAATCTAACTCAGGATTTTTGTTTTGTTTTGTTTTGAGGTTAGAAGCTTAACATTTCAATGCAATGATTGCTAGAGGAAACCTTAGAGATAATCCCACCAGTATCTTTAATGCATAAATCTATAATTTTTCAAACGTGGGTAGTTTTTTAATACTAATTATTTTCTGGTTTTACAAATAATTTATCCTTTTTTTTTTTTAGAGATTTTATTTATTTATGTGTGAGAGAGAGAGAGCACAAGCAGCGTGAGTGGGAGAGGGAGAGGGAGAAGCAGGCTCCCCACTGAGCAGGCAGACACTTAAACCGCTTAACCGGCTGAGCCACCCAGGCGCCCCACAATTTATCCTTTTTTGAAGAATTTTTTTTCCCCAGAGTATTATAACTTTTAGTTTGAATTTGGGAGGATATGTAACTTAAAGCATTCATATAGTGCCTTATGATTTTCAAACACTTTTACATTATTTAATTTGATTCTTGTAGCAACTCTGTAAGGTAGATGGGATAGGCTGGCATGTCTGTTTTCATTCCTTCTATCCATCCATCTAAAGCCTAACATATACACACTTAACAACTACTTGTTGAATGAATAAGTATTTCAAGTAAGATTTAGAACAAATTCTGTTTTTCCAATGGTCAGGTAAAAATACCACTGGTCATGCATAAGTTGATGTTTCTGAGCATTTTTTATTACTGTAAAATATGTATAATTTAATAGTGGTGTTGAAAATTTTGACTTTTTATTACTATTATTTTTTTAAGTAAACTCTGCCCAATGTGAGGCTTGAACTCATGACCCTGAGACTGAGTCATGTGCTCTACTGACTGAGCCAGCCAGGTGCCCCAAAGTATTTTTTACTTTTTAAAATTGTGATAAAATAGATATAAAATTGGCTATTTTAACCATTTTTAAGTGTATAATTCAGTGGCATTAACTACATGCACAATGTTGTATAGTTATCACCACTTTTTTTTTTTTAAAGATTTTATTTATTTACTTGACAGAGAGGGAGCACAAGCAGGCGGAGGGAGAGGGAAAAGCAGACTCCCCGCTGAGTAGGGAGCCCAACATGGGGCTCGATCCCAGGACCCTGGGACCATGACCTGAGTCGAAGGTAGATGCTTAACTGACTGAGCCACCCAGGCATCCCTGTAAAGACATTATTAAATATTCAGTTTAAATGAGCAATACTAAAAAATAAGGAAAAGAGTGACATTTACACATTTTTTATTTTCAAAATCAGTAATACTAGGGATTTTATTCCAATACGTTATTACATTTCTGTTTTGAGACATAATGTTGAAATGTTCTATTGCTTTAAAAAAAAACATTGAGTTGCAGAAGAGAGGCTGGCTGTTCATAATATGTATTTTTAGTTAACGTCAGTGCCTAAAATTACTGTTACTGTTAAAAATTTACAGAACATTTTGCTCCCTCAGAACTGATTTTGGCATAAAACATGTTGACAAAATTTCGTGTATTTCAACCACAGTATAATCCTTTGTCTGTTTTCAGATTTAGTTCATCATTGACATTGGCCTTTCTGTGCTTCAACTATCCATTTGACTCTCACTATTCATTTGGCTCTCCTTATGTGTAGTAAGATGTGAGTTTTTAAACACACCATTACTCTGATAATGATTTTATGTGTAGCCTGTTTTATGAGAATATAAAAGTTGGGCTCTAGGAAAGGCTTGAGAACTCATGGAAATATGTCCTACCTATATCAAAATTTAAAAATTAATACAGATAAAAGACAAAAGCAAAGCAGCAAAGAGAATTTGTATTAAGAAGTCATATAAACCAAGGCAAAGAGAAAGGCATAATTGGTATATAACTTGGTCTAATGATAAGAAGTATACCAGTTCTTCGAGAGAAAAAATGTTTTTCTGGTCTTTCTTTTTTATTTGTTTTTCAATTAATTTTTTAAAAGTAATATTTGCACAAGATTTTAAATTCAATGAAAAGTAATTCTTCTTTCCTCCCCTGTCCCTTAGTCACTTAGTTCATTTTTAGGAGGAAAACATGATTACTAGTTTTTTGTGTGACCTTCCACAGCTATTCCATGTATCTAAAATATATATATATATTTTTTAAAGATTTTATTTATTTATTTGAGAGAGAGAGAATGAGAGACAGAGAGCATGGGAGGGAGGAGGGTCAGAGGGAGAAGCAGACTCCCCGCTGAGCAGGGAGCCCGATGCGGGACTCGATCCCGGGACTCCAGGATCATGACCTGAGCCGAAGGCAGTCGTTTAACCAACTGAGCCACCCAGGCGCCCCTAAAATATATTTTTTTCTTTATCACCCAAATTTGTACCTTGTATTTATCAGTACGTATAGAATTTTCTCAATGAAAAAATTTATGTGTGATATTCCATTGTGCAAATATACTTTTTTTGAAGATTTTATTTTATTTATTTATTTTAAAGATTTTATTTATTTATCTGACAGAGAGACAGCAAGAGAAGGAACACAAGCAGGGGGAATGGGAGAGGGAAGCAGGCTTCCTGCGGAGCAGGGAGCCCGATGCGGGGCTCGATCCCAGGAGCCTGGGATCATGACCTGAGCTGAAGGCAGACGCTCAACGACTGAGCCACCCAGGCGCCCCAAAGATTTTATTTATTTATTTGACAGAGAGAGAGAGATAGCAAGGGCAGGAACACAAGCAGGGGGAGTGGGAGAGGGAGAAGCAGGCTCCCCGCGGAGCAGGGAGCCCGATGTGGGACTCAATCCCAGGACCCAGGGATCATGACCTGAGCCGAAGGCAGACGCTTGACTGAGCCACCCAGGTGCCCCTATGCTATTATTTAATCATTCTTTTATTGATGGATATTTAGGTTGATCAAATTTTTTATGAAGACATAAAGAATTGGTCAGAGTGTATATGCATTTAAAATTTTCACAGATGTTGCCCAGATTATCCTCCAAAGAGACTATTAATTTATACTCCCACCATGCTGTTTGAGAGTAACTGCTTCTCCACACCCTGACAATACAATATCTTTTTTTGTCAATTTGATAGATTTATAAAAATGACAGCTCGTAGTGTGATACTATATTTTCTTGTTTGTTTTTTTTTGTTTTTTTTGTAAGTGAGGTTGGGCATCTTTTCATTTACTTTCAAGTTACTCTTCTTTTTTTTTTTTTTAAAGTAAGCTCTATGCCCAACATGGGGTTTGAATTCAAGATCCTGAGATCAAAAGTCCCATGCTCTACCATCCGAGCCAGCCAGGTGACCCATTTACCCTATTTCTTTTTCTATGAAGTGGCTATTCATATTTTTTGTCCATTTTTCTATTGGGTGCTTGGTCTTATTAATCTCTAAGAGTTCTTAACATCTTAAGGAAGGCATTAGGCCTGTATGCCCTATATTTTTCCCAGTTTGTCTTACTTTTTGCCTTACAGAAGTGTGATTTTTATATAGCCAGTTTTTCACCATTATTTTGTTTCTGAGTGTTGTGTTCTACTTAGAACTTCCTACTCCATGATTATTAAATGCTCCCATTTTTACTTCTAGAACTTTCAAAAAGTGTTATTTTATGTTTAAATCTTTCCATTTGGAATTTATGTGTATGTTAGCTGTGGCCTTGGGTATTGAATTTGACAGAGGGTCTGTGATTAAAGGGAATTCAGTGATATCTTAGAAGGCAGTTTTATGAAAAATACCAGTTTATTCCATCTAATGTCAGCCAAACTCTAAAGGCAAATTCTATGGAGGACAATTAGTAGAATATAATAATAGTTTGGCTAATGCATTTTTCTTTGTGAATTTTGGGGTTTCTTGATTTATTTATATTTATTCATTTATTTATGTATATATATATATATATATATATATATATGTATGTATGTACAGTCTACACACAATGTGAAGCTCCAACTCACAACTCTGAAATTGCGAGTCACATGAACTACCAACAGAGCCAGCCAGGCACCCCTTGATTCATTCATTCATTCGTTCATTCGTTCATTTATTAAAATATTTTTTTATTTATTTGAGAGAGAGAGAGCAGAGGGGGAGGGAGAGAGAAAGAGAGAAGCAGACTCCTTGTTGAGCAGAGTCTGATGTGGGGCTTGATCTCACAACACTGAGATCATGACCTGAGCCCAAATCAAAAGTCAGATACTTAACCACCTGAGCTACCCAGGCACCCCTGATTCATTTATTTTATTTATTTATTTTTTTAAAAGATTTTATTTATTTGACAAAGAGAGACACAGCGAGAGAGGGAACACAAGCAGGGGGAGTGGGAGAGGGAGAAGCAGGCTTCCCGTGGAGCAGGGAGCCCGATGCGGGGCTTGATCCCAGGACTCTGGGACCATGACCTGAGCCGAAGGCAGACGCTTAATGGCTGAGCCACCCAGGCACCCCTGATTCATTTATTTTTAACAAGTATTTTTTTCATAGGTAAGATGTTGGTTAGATTAGAAAATGGTAGATAAGGAATTATTTCAAATTGATGAAAAGGAGGATACTGATATGTAAGTAATTCAATCCGGTTTTTTCTTCTCAGCTCCAGAGTGGTATAATGAACCATCAACCTGACATCTTCACTTACATGTGTAATAAATATTTCAAACTTAACCCCTCAAACACCCTCCCCATTATTTCAGTATGTACCACCATTCATCCATTTCATTCAAACCAAAAATTGAAGATACTTGATTTCTTTTATATCTTCAATCCCACATCCCGTATCAGTAAGTCCTATCACTTATACACAAAATATGTCTTAAATATAGTCTTTCCATTGTCATTTTCTCCCACCATACTGTAAGCTAAAGTCTTTCCTCACATGGATAACAGCAATAACCTCCCAATTAGTCTCCCTACTTTCACTCATCTCACCTATAATCTATTTCTACAGTAGCAGCCAAAGGGATCTTTTAGAAAGATATGTATACCAGTTCATGTTACTTTCCTACTTACAACTCTCCAGTAGCTTCCTGTTGCACTTGGAATAAAAGCCAAACTCTTTACTGAGGCTCTAAATGATCTGACTTTTGCTTTCCTTTCCATGCTCATATGATACCATCCATTCCTTTGCTTCCTATGTTTTCAGTTACATGGAACTTTGTTCTTCAAGTATACACAAGTTCATTCTTTTTTTTTTTTTTTAAGATTTTTTATTTACTTATTTGAGAGAGAGAGTGAGAGAGAGCATGAGAGGGAGGAGGGTCAGAGGGAGAAGCAGACTCCCCACGGAGTGGGGAGCCCGATGTGGGACTCGATCCTGGGACTCCAGGATCACGACCTGAGCTGAAGGCAGTTGCTTAACCAACTGAGCCACCCAGGCGCCCTACACAAGTTCATTCTTGATTTAGGACCTTTATACCAGCTTTTCTGGGTTTTCATGTGGTTCACTCCCTGTCTTTCACATTTAGTTCAGATTTTACCTCCCTGGAGAGGCCTTCCCTGACCATCCTACACAATGTTGACCTCTCTTCTTTTGCTACTGTCATAATTATCTCATTTTATTCATTGCATTTACCACTATCTGAAGGCATTATTTATTAACCTATACCTAACTCTCCCACTAGACTATAAGCCTCATGAAAGCAGGGATCTTATTCACTAGAACAGTATCCCTGGCACACAACAGGCTTTCGAATATTTAATGAAAATGGAAGTGCAGCATTTATAGACTTGGCTATGCTTTCAGGGCTGCCTAGAGTTGCTTAATTTAGATAAAGTACACTGTTACTATGGAGGAAGAAGCACTTTATGAATTTACTGAAAACTGGACCTCTCATCATTCCTTTCCTTTTCTAACCTGGCTTTTATATTCACTTGTTCACTTTTGTACCAAAGTTGTATTCTCCAAAGTTCAATAAAATTGTTGGAGTTGCAGGCCTTTTCCCCTTACAATCCTCATCCTTTAAGCAACATTTAGCACTTTGAAACTCTTTTCCCTTGGCATCTCATCCTCTGCCTGAATTGGAGACCCCTTTAATGTACACTCATAGGGTGTTTTTTTGTTTTGTTTTGTTTTTTAAGATTTTATTTATCCATTCATGAGAGACAGAGAGAGAGATGCAGAGGCAGAGGGAGAAGCAGGCTCCCCGTGGAGCAGGGAACCCGATGCAGGACTCGATCCCAGGATCCTGGGATCATGACCTGAGCCGAAGGCAGAAGCTTAACTAACTGAGCCACCCAGGTGTCCCCATAGGGTGTTTTTGGATAATCAACATACATGTCCCCTTCTTAATATATGTGCTGCTGAAGCGAGCACATGTCTCCTTCTTAATAGCTCCCCATTTTCCTTTTGTACAGTTGTGTTTCCCATTCTTCAATTTATGCAGCCTTAGTGGGACTGTAAATTCTGGTGTCTTGCCCCCTCATTAGTGAAGGGTAGGCCAAGTCAATCATGCTCCTGCCCCTACACCTTGAAACTTGAGTGGAAGACCCAGGACTGGGAAAAAGTGATTGAAATGCATTTATTTTAGCAGCAATGACTGGATAATATAATTGAAGTGGCCCTATTTCTCCTATTTTATTAGCTATCCCATAAGTTGTTTCTTTGTTTAAATCAGCCCAAATTGGCTTCTGTTTATAATGAAAGAATACCTTAAAATGTCCACTTTTCTCTCCAACCTTGGAAGAATTACCTAGTTCAGCCATCCATCACCCGCCTCCCCTCTGGTAACCACCAATTTGTTCTCTACTTCACTTCTCTCTCTCTCTTTTTTTTTTTTTTTTTTTTTTACAAATAGTTATCCTTTATTGAACGTTTCACCTGGGCTGAGCACTGTGCACACACAACCAGTCTTCAACAAGCCTGCAAGACAGTGAAATGTCCCATCTGAGTTTCAGCTCCCACCGTCCTACCCTAAGGTCTGGGATGCCAGGCTGGGAGTCTGCAAGCTACATTTCTCCTTTGTCAGAAGGAGTTTGGAAGGTGAAGGAAGAGAGACTTGTTCCTTCCTAAATCTATTTGCTGAGTCCCCTGGAGCAGCAGATGGTTCCAGTTTCCAACTTCTTTCCGCATTCCTGGCACAGCCAGGGGGCATGAGGGGGGCAGCACGGGGTTGGGGGAGGGAGGGGGAGGCCTGCACTTCACAGGTCTGGGCCCAGCTCCACGAGACCCCTCCTCCAAGATCCTGAGGTAGCATGTGGCTGGGAGCCCCCTCCTCTAAGTTTGTAGGTTCTTGTGATGGATTGTTACACCGGTGACCCCTGATGGATCCTGCTTCCCGAAATCCAGGCCCTCAAGTGGTCCCCTTGGGTGGAATTCAGGCTAGATCGGGAGATCTGCTTTGGCCAATGTGCTCTGGGACTCCTTCTCTCCTACTGTTGCTGCCACTCTCATGTGCGGGAGTCCAGGGTAGCCTCCGTAGGAGAATGTAGTCTCCTGCTCTAGGGGGTCTTCTCGCTCCTGCTCTCTGGGAGCACTCTTGCTGATGATGATGGGGCTCCGTGAAGCCTGCTCTTCCTCCCATCACAGCGGCAAAACCTGAAACTCAAGTCTCCTTTCCCTGTACCTGGGCTTACAGCAAGCAGTCATGGATCCCTTGGCCTCCCAGCTGCCTGTTGTGGCCTCCGGTTTTGGAACTAGGTTAAGGAAATTATCTTCTCATAATTCTGGAGGCTAGAAGTCTGAGACCAAGGTATTGGCAGGATTGGTTTCTTCTGAACCTCTCTCATTGGCTTGCAGATAGCGTCTCCTACTTCACTTCTCTTAATTTTAGAACCTTTCGGGGCGCCTGGGTGGCTCAGTCGTTAAGCTTCTGCCTTCGGCTCAGGTCATGATCCCAGGGTCCTGGGATAGAGCCCCGCATCGGGCTCCCTGCTCAGCGGGAAGCCTGCTTCTCCCTCTCCAGCTCCCCCTGCTTGTGTTCCCTCTCTCACTGTCTCTCTCTCTGTCAAATAAATAAAATCTTTAAAAAAATTTTTAGAATCTTTCTCAAAGACCTACTCTCATAATGACTACATGTCTAATCAGTTGCCAAATTATTAATTCTATAAGTGATATACTCAAGTGTCAGCAAGTTGTACTCTAAGAATTTGGAATTTAGAGAAATAAGTTTGCTCTCAGAATTAAACTATGAAATCTTCAAGACCCTTACTAATAGTAGCTAACATTTATTGTATGATTGCTACATGCTAGGGACTATGCTAAGTCCTTTACATGTATTATTTTAAAATAGCCCATTCAATAACTTTGTTAGGGGTAGGTATTTTTATCCTCAGATAAGTTTCATCTATTAGGATTCTTCAGTTGTAAATAATGGAAACTTACTGGCAATTTAAACCCAAAAAAACTTATTGGAAAGACATAAAAAAAAAAACCCTTACATAAATGATAGGAAGGTAGAAGAAACCAGCTTGGAAATTCATGATCTAGTTAATTCCAGAGCATCAGACAGCAAGGACCATGAGAATGGTCTCATGGTAGGAGTCCATTGAGATGAATGAACTATCACCCTTCTTCTATCCTTCTTTCTTTTTTTTTTAAAGATTTTATTTATTTATTTGACAGAGAGAGACACAGCGAGAGAGGAAACACAAGCAGGGGGAGTGGGAGAGGGAGAAGCGGGCTTCCCGCCGAGCATGGAGCCCGATGCGGGGCTCGATCCCAGGACCCTGGGATCATGACCTGAGCTGAAGGCAGACACTTAATGACTGAGCCACCCAGGGGCCCCTCTATCCTTATTTCTTGATCAACATTCAAAGTCTGGGTAGAGAGTATTCTGTTGACCTCACTTAGATCAGTGTCTGACCAGAATGTGATAGAATCTGGGAGAAATCACTAGAATTATCTTTGACTTGTATAAGAGGAGGCCAGGAATCCTATCCAAACTACCTAAAATGGAGGAGAGGTAACTCCCTCAAAGAGATTGAGATGCTGCTTGGAAAGTGGTATAGCTGCTGGGTAACCAAAAACAAGGAATGTACATTGTAAATTACAACTTGCTCAAGGTCACACCATTAGGAAACAGCCTATCAGAAATTAAAAGAAGTCTAACTCCAGAGTCCATGCTCTTAATTATATTAAGACTTGGGATTGACTTGGGATGATCTTATCTCACAGGGGACATTTGGCAGTGTGGAGATACTCTGGTCATCACAACTATAGGGATAGGTGCCATTGGCATTTGGTGGGTAAAGGTCAAGGTATGCTGCTAAACATCCTAAAATATGCATTACAGCCCTCCAACAAAGAATTATTTGGCCCAAAACATCAATAATGCTAAGGTTGTAAACTCTAACCTGAGAAAATAATGGCATGGGGCCATATTCCTAGATGTGTCAATCAGAAGAAGGCTTGGTAAACAATACAGTATGGTAGAAAGGAGAGGGTCAAAATGGAGCAAGCTTCTATGTACCTACTCAAGCCCTGTTCAAAGGATTGAGGGTCCTTCTTAGATTGGTCTTGATACCTGATCCTTATTTTAGAAATGATTGCATCAGGCTATCTCAGTTTGATGCTATTAAATATCTGAATCATAGTGAACTCTTATCTGATTCCATGTACATCAATTATCAACCTGTTGATAAATTGGATCCTAGTTACTTTAGCTTCAGCCAGATCAATGTAAATGTCTGGTCTTGATGGAAGTTAATAGTTCTCATTGTAAATTTGTATGTTATTGTGATTTTTATACATCAGTTTCTTTTGAGATTTTTTAGTTAACATCCATCTGTGTAATTAAGGTTGGAACATGCACACTTCTGAACCTCCAAGTTCAAGTTGCTATACTTTGTCATAAATTCATGCAGGTGATTGTCACTATGGTAGTCTTAGAATATTCTTTGATACTCTTCTCATCAGGAGGTGGGATGTATTTTGTCCCCTTCTCTTGAATCTGAATAGACCTATTACTGCTTTGACCAATAGCGTACCACAGAAGTGATGTTATTGACTTTTGGCACCATTTATGAAAGGCTATATACCTTTTGTTATATTTACTGGAACACTCACTCTTGGAACCCTGAGCCACCATGTAAGAAGTCTGACTACTCTAAGGCCATCATGTTGGAGATGTTATGTGTAGGCATTAAAACTGATAGGCCCAGCTGAACACCCAGTTAACAGCCAGCTTCAACTCTCAGTTTGGCAACACAGTCAAATTAATATCTTGAAAACAATGTACATGTTAGTAATTTTTCACTCAATTTTTTCAATAGAGATGAAAAAAGTATAATCCAAGTGAGTCCTCTTGGACATCAGTCCACTTGAAACTTCAGATGACTTTATACCCAACCAGCTGCTAACTGACTGAAACCTCATGAGACCTACAAATGAGAACCACCAGTCAACTAACAGCTGTGAAATAATATGAAATGGTTTCTGTTTTAGCCATTAGTTTTGAGGTAATTTGTTATGGAGCAATAGATATCCAGAACAGCCTCTTGAGAGCCTCCCTGGGTAGGTTGCCTGCTCTTTCCAACTTTTATCTTCAGGTGCTGCCTTAGAATTTCAGATTTTCCTGTATAGTGTCTTTTAACTTCTGTTCATTTTCATTCCCACTGACATCATTCCCTTCTGTGTTCTCATGCTCTCCCATTGCCCAACTGATCTTTCAGCCTTCAATTTCTTCTCTTCAATCTACCTTGTACTCATCTGAAAGAATGTTTATGTATCAAATTTTCTTAGAACACAGTTTTTAACATGTTTCTTTCAAATTCAATATTTTTGTCAGAACTGGGAACAAATTATTGTAATTCCATCTCCCAGGACGCTTAGATTTAATCTTGACCTTTTCTTATGCCAATAGGCTTTATACCTTAAAGACTCATGAAATTATTGACATATATTTCCAGCAATACAAAATTCCAAAGTCTTTATATGATAATTAAAAAATATATTTGAAAAATAATTTTATACACGAAGGACCCAAGTTTATTTTGCATAACTATTTTGATTTGCTGTCTTTATTCAAATAACTGTTGTACTGTTATTTAGGTATATGGAGGTTCATCAGATCTTAATAGTCCTCAACTTGCAGGATTACTAGAAACCACATGTGCTTATTGGTGCCGGCTACGTCATTCATAGATCACTCTTTCATAAGGCAACAAACGGCTTCATATGCCCAAATCATCTCCTTTCTGGAGAAGATACATTGTGTCAGCATGGTTACCCTGTGTGGTAATTGGTAATGTCTGTGCCACATGGCTTGCTTCTGCCCTTGTCCAACACAGCTATTCTACCACCTATGATTACCATATGTTACAGCCCTCTAGGTTAATGGAATCATGTCTATCTTCCCTCCTAGTCACAAATGTCGTTGTGGCTCAATTCCATTAGAGCCCACACTCAACAAAGAAGAAAGTGTTCCGAACTCCCTGGGCATAGAAGCCACCTTTGTGAAGTTTTCATATTTAGTTGCCTGCTTCATGTTTATTTTAAAAAGCAGTTGGATTTTTTGAGGAATGCTCCAGAGTGGGTAATGGGCATCTGCTGACTAAAAGAGAATATGATCAATATCACTCTCAATTCTTGCATGTATTTTTCTCTAAGTAAATATATAAAGGGAGTTAAAGATTAGATAATAATAAAGATAGATTTTTACCACCATAAAGTACTTTTTAGTTTCTGTAAAGTAAAAACTAGTAGCAAAATATTGAAGGGGATTTTTTTAATAGAGTCAATTCATTTTAGAAGAACCATTAATTACAGAAGGAATATACCACATGCTAGCCATTTATAGTTCCTTCATCAGAAATTACCACGAACCCCTGCCTGTTTCCTCATTCATAAGCATGTCATAATAAGTTCACAAATAATTTTGGTTCCTCAAAGAACTATGCTAGATAAAAACAAAGATTATTATCAGTAGTGGTTAAAACATTAAGAAAAAAAGAGGCTGTTTGGGGGACTTCTTTGCTTGTTAAAACCAATTAAATAGTGCATGTAGGCCTGTTATTACCTGATGCGAATTTTAATTTTGACAGCTTTGGACTGTTGCTGCAATATGACCAATTAGCTAGCAATAGAAAAGGAATAAAAATTAATATAGCAGTCATATTTTTGGCAGCAAATGGAGATTATTTTAAAGTTATTGATTTAGAATGGAAAAGATGTAGCTAGGGTATATTGAGGAGAAAGAAGGAAGAAATTCTTATTTGAAAACACTTCCATATGTTCAGTTTTTTCAGTTTTCAGGTATTCTATTGCTCCCTACTGGTCAGTCTGACAACACAACTGAATTAATATCTTAACAA
The DNA here is from genome assembly GCF_054177405.1 of Leptonychotes weddellii. NCBI lineage: Eukaryota > Metazoa > Chordata > Mammalia > Carnivora > Phocidae > Leptonychotes > Leptonychotes weddellii. Next base: position 28,133,116 of record NC_138383.1, read on the forward strand.
GTACTTACACATTAGCCATCTTCCATTTTTTAAAATATGAATGAAAAATTACACATCCTTATATTTCCATTTTAACATTTAAGGCTGGCCTTAAACATTTTCCTAGGTACTAGATCTGAGATTATATTTATATATTTTATTGTTACTACACTTTCTCAAAAATATAAAAACATTTGTTTTATCATTTGAGATATGGCACCAATTTCAAATTGATAGCTCTTTATAATTAGCAATAATAAAATTGAGGCTTTTCTGGAGATAGTATTTCTATTTCTTGCCTATAAAGAGATAAAACAGGCATACTTTAGAATAGACAGAATAGTATACATTTGCATAACCAAGAAAATATTAACCGAAGTTGAGAAATTAATAGATTTTTCTTAGTTACAAGTACCAGTTATTTGCCACATGTCAAATATTTTATTAACTTTTTAAAAATTAATAGACTTTGTTTTTTGGAGCAGTTTTAGATTTACCCAAAAAAGGAGTGGAAAGGATGGAGAGTTCCCATATATGCCCTCTCCCCCCTCCCAGTTTCCCCAATTATTTAACATTTTATATTACGTACATTTATAATAATTGAGCCAATAATTGAGTCAATTCATTATTAACTAAAATACATAGTTCACATTAGGGTTCACTGTGTTGTGCATCCTGCGGGCTTTCACAAATGGCTAATGTTATATATCCACCATTATAGTATCATACAGAATAGTTTTTGCTGCTCTCAAAATCCTGTGTTCTATCTATTCATCCTTTCTCACTTCCCTTGAACCCCTGGCAACCTATCATAACTTTTAATTCTAGGAAATCATTTACTGCTAACTTCAAGTAAGCTCAATGTTCCCAGAAGCAACTTTGAAGATCTAAACTTGTTTTAATGTCCGCTTAATCCTTTTGTACTTATATTATACATACATATATATATATAATCCATTTTATAGTTCTTTAAAGTTGTATTGTTATTCTTGAGATCCAGTTAAGAAATCAGAGGGAATAGAATACAGGGAATTGGTTATACAAGTGATAGAAGGGCTGAAAAGTCAAAAGGGAAGGTAAAACAGTCTTCTTTGGGCTGCTAGAACAAAATATCATAAACTGGGTGGCTTATAATCAACAAACACATATTTCTCACAGTTCTGGAGGCTGGAAGTTCTAAGATCAGGGTTCTGGCAGATTCAGTGTCCGGTTACAGAAAGCCATCTTTTTACTCTGTCCTCACGCGGTAGAAAGGGAGAAGGGTCTCTCTTGAGCTCCCCCTTTTTTTTGAGCCCCTTTTTTAAGAATACTAATCTTATGACCAAGCCCTCATGACCTAATCACCTCCCAAAGGCCCCACCTACTAATACTGTCACCTTGGGTGTTAGGATTTCAACATGAATTTTGGGAGAACACAAATACTGAGTCCATAGCAGGCATGATTAGGAAGCTAGAAGCCACTACCATCTCTAGGCTGATAGACAAATGGAAGATGATGTTTCTGGAGTGCAGAGACTGGTGTCATAGGTAAAAGTTGGAATTTCAATAGACATGTTCTGGGGGAGCAAAGTTACCAAGGAGATGCAGCAGACATTAGAACTGAGATAAGGGACAGGGAATAAACATCCTGGTTTTCACCTCTCCTCCCATCTTTCAATTTCCTGCCAATGCCTCCCACTGAGCAAATTTCAGCTGGAAGTCAACTGTCAGGGAACCTGGTGATTATAACCTGAAAGGTTTAGCCTCCCTACAATACAGAGAGAAGGGGGTAGAGGGAGTGATACAAGAACAAAAAGGACAGGGACTAACACATTAATCAATTCTGTTTAACTTTTTTTTTTTTTTTAAAGATTTTATTTATTTATTTGAGAGAGAGGGAGGGAGCACGAGTGGGGGAGGAGCAGAGGGAGAGGGAGAAGCCAACTTCCCGCCGAGCAGGGAGCCTGATACAGGGGCTCCATCCCGGGACTCCAGGGTAATGACCTGAGCCGAAGGCAGATGCTTAACCAACGGAGCCACCCAGGTGCCCCTATTCTGTTTAACTTTTAAAATCAACTTTATTGAGGTATAATTTACTTATAATACTGTTACATTAAATGTACATTTTAATAATTTTTTTTTATTAGGCATGGAGCCCAACATGGGGCTTGAACTCAAGACCTTCAGATCAAGACCTGAGCTGAGATCAAGAGTCAGACACTTGGGGTGCCTGGGTGGCTCAATTGGTTAAGTGTCGGACTCCTGATTCCAGCTCAGGTCATGATCTCAGGGTCCTGGGATTGAGCCCTGTATTGGGCTCCATGCTCAGTGGAGAGTCTGCTTCCCTGTTCCCCACCCCTGCACTCTCTCAAATAAATAAACAGACACTTAACTAACTGAGCCACCCAGGTGCCCTGCTTTAATAATTTTTGACAAATGAATATATATATGTGACCACCCAGTCAAGATATAGAACATTTTTAAAATTTTTATTTATTTTTAAAAAAGATTTTATTTATTTATTTGACAGAAAGAAACACAGCAAGGGAGGAACACAAGCAGGGGGAGGGTGGAAGAGGGAGAAGAAGGCTTCCTGCTGAGCAGGGAGCCCAATGCGGGGCTTGATCCCAGGACCCTGGGAGCCACCCAGGCACCCCAATATAGAGCATTTTAATCCCCCACCCCCTCCAAGTTCCTTTTTACTCCTTTGCCATGAATCTCCCACCCCACCTCAGTTGCAAGCAACCACCATAGATTACTTTTGTCTGTTCTAGAATTTCATGGAAAAGGAATCATATAGTATGTACTCTTTTGTGTCTGGATTTTTTTTTTTAAGATTTTATTTATTTGACAGAGAGAGACACAGCAAGAGAAGGAACACAAGCAGGGGGAGTAGGAGAGGGAGAAGCAGGCTTCCCGCAGAGCAGGGAGCCCAATGCGGGGCTTGATCCCAGGACCCTGGGACCATGACCTGAGCCAAAGGCAGACGCTTAACGACTGAGCCACCCAGGCACCTCTGGATTTTGTTTTCACTCAGCATGTTTTTGAGATTCATCTACATTGTGTTTATCAGTAATTTCTTTTTAATACTGAGCAGTAGTCTATTGTATGAATACACCACAATTTGTTTATTCATTCACCTATTAATGGATATCTGGGTTATTTCCAAGTTTGACCTATTATAATTAAAACTATTGTGAACATTTATGTACAAGGTTTTTGTGGTATGTGTATTTGGTGGGCATGTTTTCATTTCTTGTGGGTAAATATCTGTCAGAGGAATTCCTGGGTCATATGATAAGAAACTGCCAAACTCAACAATTCTTTTTTTTTTTTTAAGATTTTATTTATTTATTTCAGACAGAGAGAGAGAGAGCACAAGCATGAGCAAGGGGGAGGGGCAGAGAGAGAAGCAGTCTCCCGGCTGAGCAGAGAGCCCGTCATAGTGCTCCATCCCAGGACCCTGGGATCATGACCTGAGCCGAAGGCAGACGCTTAACCGACTGAGCCACCCAGCCGCCCCTCAAAAATTCTTTTTAATTTGGGCGCCTGGGTGGCTCAGTCGTTAAGCGTCTGCCTTCGGCTCGGGTCATGGTCCCAGGGTCCTGGGATCGAGTCCCACATCGGGCTCCCTGCTCCACGGGAAGCCTGCTTCTCCCTCTCCCACTCCCCCTGCTTCTGTTCCTGCTCTCACTATCTCTCTCTGTCATATAAATAAATAAAATCTTTAAAAAAAAAAATTCTTGGGC
>NC_138383.1:28137322-28186088 GCF_054177405.1 Leptonychotes weddellii
GACTGCCTTCGGCTCAGGTCGTGATCCTGGAGTCCCGGGATCGAGTCCCGCGTTGGGCTTCCTGCTCGGCAGGGAGTCTGCTTCTCCCTCTGACCCTCCTCCCTCTCATGCTCTCTGTCTCTCATTCTCTTTCTCTCAAATAAATAAAAAAATAAGTAAATCTTTAAAAAAAAATTCTTTTTAATTTTATAGATATCATCATTACTGTGAATGTCCATGAAAGGACATTGTGTATTTCCTCTAAAGAGCTAAGGGTTAGAAGGAGAGCAATTCTTACAAAGAAAAAAAAAACTCAAAAAATTAATTACTCTTGGTACATGCACTTTCATAGCTCACTATTTTTTTAATAGATAGTAAGAAAGGGGATTAGGAACGTGTAGGAGAAAACGAACTGAAAAGGAAAGTAAAGCAATGCAAAATAATGACTAAAAAGACTTCTTGACAAAGGCAAAATCATCCTACACAGCTGCTCTGAGATCCCAGCACTGCTGTCAGCAACCTTCCGGCAAAGCTACTCTGTCAAATAAATGCAATAGGATCCATATTTGTGAAGGAATATCTTTATTAATATAAGCAAACACACCTCTCATTTATAGTAATATAGAGGTGTGGGCTTTTTCTTTTACTCTTAGTAGTAATGTTTCTCCAACACATAACACTTCCCTTTGATATGTGAGTTGAGTCATAAATTAATGTCACAGATGTCATCTAGATGAGGGAGGCAACTACATTACAAAGTAGGAAGGTGTAGCTTGATATGAATTGTTATAGTTGACAGCTATGTACTCTTGAACTAAATGACATTATGTTAAATTCTCAGATTTTAAACAGTTGTTGGAATGTAAAGTTGTGGACATTTGGGTTTGCAGCCTTAAAAGTTTTGTCAATCTTTTCTAGACATTCTGAAATGGAAATGAACAGGTGGATTGAAAACAAAGACAAATGAGGAGTTTAAAGGCTTTCTTGGCATCTCATAGAAAAGTTGTTCTACAGTAGTGATATTTTAAACAAAACACGTATAAATACATTTAGCTTGTCTGGAAACAGACTTATTTATTGGGTCTTTCCATTTACCTCTGAGACAAAAATAAATAGTTATAGAAGACGTATGTGCATTACTCACTATATGCTTTCCATCATGTATTATTTAATCTTGAACTAGGAGAAAGAATGGATGTCTATTTTACATGATGCCATAATGTACATTAGTGAGCTCAACCCACTTAATCTTAAAATAACAGTATCAGGTCAGGGATTTAGAATACAGTATTATATGAAAACAGGAGGCAGGGAGACTCCTTCTTCTTCCATTAATAGCCAACTAGAAATGGTATTTCAGACCCTAAATCTAACTAAAAGCCAGAAACAATAAGTGGAGAGGATGGGGTGGATAATTTGTGAACATGTTTTTCAAAGTAGAGAAAGAATCACTATGTTTTTGCTGAATTACATGTTGCCATGGACATGGCAGTATGCAGTAATGATGCTATCATCTGTACAGCTGTATAACAACCACAGCTTCTCCTTCTCCCACCCCCCTCAGTAAGGCTTGAAAATAATAGGTTTGTGTGTAGTTTGGTAAGAAAATTAGGATCATTTAAAGCAGTTTCAGTTTCAATCTAAGAAAGAAAGAAGAGAGGCTCGAGGGATGGGGAAGAAGAGCAAAGAAAATGTACAAAATGTACATATTGTGTAATAAAGTATAATATGTATTATGCAAAGACTACAGAGGGGTGTCTTGGAATGCTGGAAAACTAATGGCTTTGTAGTGAAAAGACCTGGATTTTAGTCCTTGTTGTATCACTTGTGTGTGACCTTGAGCAAAGTCACCATATCTTCATGGCTCAGTTTTCTCATCTATAAAATGGAATCATAATGAGAATGATGTCTTCTACCTTGAGATGTTATTGTAAGCCCTAAAGGTATGAAGACAACTTGTGAACTATAAAGCCCTATAAAAATAAGGCTTTATAGACCTATTGCAGAAGCAAAGAAGAGTAAAGGAAAAAGGTTCCAGAAGGCTTTGGAGGCTGACAACCTGGGTTCTAATTACAGTGCCATGGCTAGTAGATTTGAAACCTTGAAGCAGATATATATTAATCTTGTTTCCTGTCTTTGAGAAATGAGGATAACACCACTTTCTTCACTGAATCAAATGAGAGAATATATGCAAAGGAACCTACCACTTGAAAGGTGTTTGATACCCCTTTCCCCCAAACTACTTATTAAATTAGTGTCATCAACAACAAAAGATGTTGACACTGTGGTCCCTTTCAACAGATACCTACGCTAAGGCAACGCAGGGACAGATAAGGAAAACTGAGGTAAATCCAATCCAAGTGGGAACCAACAGCTAGACTTGGAGATGTCTTAGTTCACTCTTAACCCCTTGAGGTTAGGGTGTCCTTACGATAAAGATATGCAGAGTTGGAGAACGGGCGAGTCGAGTGTCCTTTCGACTGCGCGGGCTCGACGGGAGGGACCCTGAAATTCTTAATTAGAGCCGGTTGCCATGGCGACAGTCTCTAGGCAGCGTGGGCTGAGCTCTCCTGAGGGCTGGAGGGTGGGCCGCCGCTGGACCCTGCGCGCGCGCCCGCCACCAACTTTCCCTCCAGACCCGAGAGGGGGAAGCGCGCCCCGCCCCCGCCCCCGGGCCGCGCACGTCCGCGCTCGGCGGCGCGCACGCCTGCGGGAGCCCTCTCCAGGCAACCTAGTGCTGATCGCTCTCGCCGGTGCGGCCGTTAACAGCCTTTGCGGGAGCCCGAGGCTCGACAGCAGCCCCCTCCCCTTCCTGGACTCCCCCCCACCCCACTTCCCGGTCGGCCCCGGGGCATGAGCAACGATGGCCGGCTGTAGCCCTGAGGAGAAAACTTACCGGCGCTTCCTGGAGCTATTCCTGGGCGAGTTTCGCGGACCGTGCGGCGGCGGCGAGCCTGAGCCGGAACCCGAACCCGAGTCGGAGCCGGAGCCCGAGCCCGAGCCCGAACTGGTAGCGGCTGACGAGGCCGAGGCTTCGGTCGAGGACCCCGGCGAGGAGGTGGCCACTGTAGCCGCGACGGAAGAGGGGGAGCAAGAGCAGGAGCAAGACCCCGAGCCCGAAGAGGAGGCGGTGGAGGAAGAGGCGGTGGCGGCGGCGGAGGTCGAGGAGGAGGAGGCGGCGGCAGCCCGGGGGCAGTCGGCGGTGCAGCCGCCGCCGCCGCAGCCCCAGCTGCCGCCTCTGCCCCCGCTCCCGCGGCCGCTGTCGGAGCGCATCACCCGTGAGGAGGTGGAGGGCGAGAGCCTGGACCTGTGCCTGCAGCAGCTCTACAAATAGTTAAGTAGCGGGGCTTGGCTGGGGGTGGGCCCGCTGTCCCCGCCGCGCGGGCCTCGACGCGGCTCTCTGGGCCCCTCAACTGCTCTCTTTACCCCCTCACCCGCGCCTACGCGCCGTTGGAAGCGCCCTGGCTGCTCGACTCGGGCGGTCGCTGCGAGCTGCCCACGCCCGCCTCGGCCCCGGCGCCTCCTGCCTGACCGGGGAGCCGCCCCCGGCGCCCTCCCGCCGGCCCCGGCCCCTTCTTCGCGTTCGTTGCACCTCGGCCGCCCACTTCTTGTTCCACTTCACAAACACCCTGTTCCCTTCGTGCTTCGGAAGGTCCTTTCTTCGAGTCTTACGAGCTCCCTCTTCTTACCAGCTCCCTTCTTCCTCTTGGAGGTTTCCTCCCACCCGGGTCTGTCTTTTCCCAGTCTGAGTCCCCTGTTGTTTGGCGGCAGAGAGACGCGACTCCTTTCTAGGCAGAGCTGCGAGGTGCCTCCTGTGTAAAACCGCAACAACAATGATAATAATACCGGCCTTATAGCCACAGGAGGAGAGACTGGAGTAGATTTTCCTTCAGGCGCTCAGTGTTGAAAGTGAAGAGGTCTTTAGATGGCTTAATCCACCGAAGCCGCGTATCTTAGTTTAAAGATATTTGATAACTCATAATTGAGGGAGATGGGAAGGAATTGAGAGGGAAGGTAAGCACATTTTTACGAGCAAGTCTTCAGGTGAAAGACACAGAGTCGTAATTCGTTAAAGTGGAAAAGTCGGGCTGGTTTGATAAAATTGCAATTAGGTGCAGTATTTTCAATCCATTAAGTAGATGGGGTAGGGGAGAGAAAGCAGATGGCTTAGCCACACAGATGAAAGTCTAAAATAGAAAGGTCAAGGCTTTGCCTTTCATCCCAGTTCTGGTTTTTATGGGCTTGAAATAGAAACGGTTTACAGTTGCGTTTCTTTCTAAATGGAATTGTTCTGAAATGACAGAGGAGAATACTGACAAGTCTCTGAAAACATTGGTAAACCTGAGAGTCTCTTGGCATTCTGCTGATCGTTGTATTGAAAGCTGTTACGCTGGCCCCCCAAAAAGTTTACTGCTGCAAGATTCACTGCAGTTAAATTCAAAGCCTAACTTAAAAGAAGGACCTGGAAAGTAAATGTCAGGTCTTCATCCAACCTGACAGACACCTGATCAAATCATTCTTCCTGTTAAAGCAGAAGCTTATCCATAGGGGAAAAGCATTTAACCTATCTGCTGGAGAAGTGGACTCTGTTGATGTCCCACACTTTATAAGCTATTTAAGATTTAATTTTGAAATACTATCCGATTACCAAAGTAATAATGCTTTCTGGGAAATATAAAAAATAAAATGGCGTGTTATACCACCACCAGGGATAAACAATATTAACATTTTAGTGTATTTCTTCCTAGTGTTTGTAAACTCACAGAGAAAAGGGCTTATGAAATGTCATTTTTAAACCCTAAATAAAGACACTTAAAACTTCCTGTTTAAAATAAAATAGAAATGTTTACCAAAGTAAAGGAATTTATGTCAGCATCAAACTAATTCTATTTTGACAGTTCTTACCTTTACAAATGCAGTGACAAAGAAACACATTTAAACATTAGAGAAGGTTCATTAAAAAGAGAGTCATTAGAACAACCATGAACATTTGCCATTCAAGAAGGTTTTTTAAAAAATGGAATCTATAGAAAGATGATAAGATGGTAAGTAGATGTGTTTTTCCATATGGAAAGGAAGCAAGATTAATTTCAATATGCATAAAACTAGAAAAAAAATTCAAATGATAAAATGGCCATTTGAGAACAGAAGTTTAGATTTGAAGTAAAACTAGCGAAGTTAGAAAATATTATTTCACCTTAAATCAGAGATTTCATCATTTTTACTGTGTTTTGTGCAAAACTATTAACCTATTTTTATTCAGATATAAAATGGCTGGCTTGTTTATGTAAAGTGTCTTTAAGATCCTTAACAGATTTAAAAAAATCAAAGAAAACCTTCATTGTGTAAAAAAATATACTTTTAAATTAACACTTTTAATTATTATTATTATTTTTAAAGATTTTATTTATTTATTAGAGAGAGAGCGAGAGAGGGAATACAAGCAGGGGGAGAGGGAGAGGGAGAAGCAGGCTTCCCGCGGAGCAGGGAGCCCAATGCGGGGCTCCATCCCAGGACCCTGGGATCATGACCTGAGCCAAAGGCAGAGGCTTAACGACTAAGCCACCCAGGCGCCCCTTATTTTTTATTTATAAAAAAATCTTATCAGTTAGTCACCAGAGTCAATACTGGAAGACACTGTAGAGGTAGATCAGTTTTCTGTCTAAGCACTTTATTTTACAGATGAGAAAGTGGATCTAAATTCAGAAATGACAAATTACAAGTAATTCTGACATTTCTCAAAATAATCTCTGAACTGCAAAATTCTCCTTTACATATTTGAAATGATGGGTCCTCAAATTTCCTAGGAAATATTTTGAAATAATTCTGATTAGAAATATGTTGAAATTGCTTATTTGGGGAAGGTGATTTTTTTTCCCCCAAAATATTTTCTCAAATAACCACTCAGTCTTTATTTTGGGAATTTGTAATATACTTTAAAAACTCTGTCATGCTTATCAAATGGTGCTGAAATTCTTAAATAGGGCTACCTGAACTATATATTCACCAATTTGATAATTGGGACGAGTGTAAGAAGAAAATAACACTGCATTTAATACCAGTTTTATAAGTCTGTACTGTGTTTTCTGTCAGGATTTTAGAAATATACAATATGTAGCTGCTAAACAAACATTCTCTGAAGAAAAGAAATAAAGGTGCTTATCTTCTGATTACTGTTTTATGTATACACTGGTTGAAAATTAAAACATAGTGAATGTTTTTCTCAATATTTTGCTTCTCAAGAATTTTATAATAGGAACAGCAGGTATATTTAACATTCTTTGTTTTGGTAAATTCAGGACTAACTTGAGATAAGCAATTACTTAGATAAGTAAAGGATCAAGGTTTAAATAGACAAAATATAGTTATAATTAGCAACTTAAAAATATTTCAGAGTAGTATTTGGGATGAAGATTTTGCATTCAAAATGGAAAATATGTACTTAGATATTTCTCTATTAGATAAAAACAACACGTAACATTTTGAAAGAACGAGAACAACAATTTGAAAACAGCAAAAATCTCCTTGGATGAGAAAGACCTCTGTTGTGGACTATAAATACCTTCTTTTTTTTTTTTTTTTTAAAGATTTTATTTATTTATTTGAGAGAGAGAGCACATGAGAGGGGGGAGGGTCAGAGGGAGAGGCAGACTCCCTGCCGAGCAGGGAGCCCGATGCGGGACTCCATCCAGGGACTCCAGGATCATGACCTGAGCCGAAGGCAGTCGCCCAACCAACTGAGCCACCCAGGCGCCCCCTATAAATACCTTCTTAAGGACCATTTATTTATTTATTATTATTGTTTTTAAAATACTTTATTTATTTGACAGAGATAGAGCCAGAGAGCACATTGGGGGTGGGGTAGGGACGGCAGAGGGAGAGGGAGAAGCAGACTTCCCGCTGATCAGGGACCCCGACGCCGGGGCTCAATCCCAAGACCCTGGAATCATGACCCGAGCCGAAGGTAGTCACTTAACCAACTGAGCCTCCTAGGTGCCCCAATTAAGGACCATTTAAACTTTTTTTTTTCAGTTTATTAAACATTAAGAATCAATAATAAATGCATGCAATATTTTAGAACTGTTTTACTGAATCTATTGTCAATAAAAAATTCCAATGATTTAGAACCTTCAGCTGCTAGTATAAAGGATCTGTTTTACTTTAAGCTTAAATGTCCCCCAAGAGATTATATAAATATTTTCTAGTAACACAGTATTAGGATTTCTGAGGTTAATGAGAGAATCTCTTTGAAAAGGTGGAAATGAGATATTTTATAGCTTTGAAATAATTTGCAAATAAAAGTTTATAACTGATCTTAGAGCAGAATGTGAATATGAGGCTACATGCATAGGTTACATGGGTTAATACTGTGTATTTTATTTGTCTACACTGTACTGGGGATAAATCTATTTGTTTTAATCCAGAAGAAACACATACTCTGAAGTCTTTACTAGAGCTCTATGTCATTACATTTTTAGAGCAATTGTTTCCTCAGTTATTCATTTAGTCTTGGTTGGTCTTCTTGAGGGGAAGACAGATATTCCAGCAGCCTGGTGAAGTTAAGTAGTTCCAGATAGTAATGAGGGGAGGGAGGCACTTTTAAAATTGCTTGGAAAAGAAAATCTTTGGTTTTAGACACTAATAATTCAGTTATATTGAATTATGTGAATCATTAATAAGTTTGAGATAGGTCAGAGAATGATTGAACTTTGTCTCACTTTTACATATATAAATAGAAAAATAGATGGATGCAAGTTTTAAAATATTATGCATTTAAGGGGCGCCTGGGTGGCTCAGTTGGTTAAGCGACTGCCTTCGGCTCAGGTCATGATCCTGGAGTCCCAGGATCGAGTCCCGCATCCGGCTCCCTGCTCGGCAGGGGGTCTGCTTCTCCCTCTGCCCTCTTCCCTCTCGTACTCTCTGTCTCTCATTCTCTTTCTCTCAAATAAATAAATAAAATCTTAAAAAAAATATTATGCATTTAAAACTACACCCTTTTTTCTTATTAAGAAATAATAAATGTTTGCTATAAAAAGTGGAGAAAATTTTCATTAGCATAAAGAAGAAAAAATTCAAGCATTCATTGTTAACCACAGTTTTCAGGTTTTATTCCTGCCTCTCAGGCTGCTGCTTTTCTGTGAATTTTTAGTACTCTCACTGTCCCTTTAATATTGATGTTTCATCCTTAGCCTAGCCTTTTCAACTCTGGTGACTTGTTTGTTTGTAGTCAATATCAATTTCTCCCATGACTTTGGTTATTTGTTATTATGCTAATGGTTCCCAACTCTATCTCCGTCTCTGCTTTAACTGCTAATGGAACAGCTTTACCTAAATATCTAAAAGGCTTCTCAAACTGTTCAGCACCTAATTCAATCTTCCAATTCCCTCTGTCTCCTCCAAAATAAGCAAAACTAAAACCTGATTCTCTTTCTGGTGGGTCCATTCCTGATTTCTCTTTCTCTGACCCCTCTAATTCAATCCAATTTTGCCTTGTAAATATCTCATAGATCTGTCCGTCTCCATTCCCACTGTCATTGTCCTCTTTTGCCAGTCTTACTCTTCTCTAATACAGTCTCCCCAGTATAGCCAAAGTGATTTCTCTAGAATCTAGATTATGTAGATTGTCTAATTGTCACCTACTGCTTAAACATTTTTACTCTTTTCCCAGAGTTAGCCAAACTGCGAGGTTAAAGGCACAATCCTCCAGACCACCAAGTCTGTCCAAGACTTCTGGCCCCAGGTACAAGGAGTTAGGGTCCAACTACAAAGAGGGAAGAGTCCACACAAAACCACCCGCACTTCTGACATCAACTGTAAGTTTAGGGGTTTCTCAAAACCACCCCCAGTTTTGATAATTTACTAGAAAGACTCACGGAATTCCCTGAAGGCTATTATACTAATGGATATTGTTCATTTTAGGGAAAAGATACAAATTTGAGCCAGCCAAAGGAAGACATGCATGGGCACAATCTAGGAGAGTTTCAGATGTGAAACTTTCATTGTCTTTAGCATTGAAGACAATGCTCCCCTCCCCAGAATTGTTGTGTGGTAATACACACAGTATTCCAGCCCAAGAAGCTCACCTGAGCTTCAGTGTCCAGAGTTTTTATTGAGACTGATTGATTGATTGGTTGAACTGGCGGTCAGGCTGATATCACGTGGTCCAAGGGTCTCACTATATTTAACACTCCTATTACTCCAGAAATTCCAGGGTTTAGAGGTTACCTCCCAGGAGCCAGGGACAAAGGCTAGACCTCTCTTTGGGCAAGGCCAAATTCTTTACTATATACCTTCATCACTTATCTCTCCATTGTCCTTCAAATAAAATCCAAAGAAGGCTTTATAATCTTATCCCATCAGCCTCATCTCTGAATCACTGAACACCTACTCCATCCTACCTCTACAGCTCTAGAAACTACACTTTAGCTACTTGAGACTACTAATATACTAGTTTGAATGTGCTGTGTTTGCTCTTACCTCTGTACCTTTGCATATAACACACTATTCCTTCTGCTTGGAATACCATGCTTCCTCACCCCCCCCAGTCTGCCCAGTCCAATCTCTTACCCACTGGTGAGGTCTCCATTTAACACTTTGTTCGCCGTACCCACAGTCATGAGTTAAGTGTCTCTTCCGTGTGCCCCTCTAGAAACCCAGTGATATTATTCATTCCTCTTGTAGCACTTGTTTTGATTCATTATTTTTTTTGTCAACAAATATATATCTTTTACTAGAGTAGTAGTCTTCAGAGGTATCCCCAAAATAATCCATTGGGCGAAAGAAGAAAATATTAAAATCTATTTGCATACAAAATATACAAAATATGAAATTGTATACAGAATATGAAATTAGGTGCTATTAATATTTGATGTATTGATTGAGATTGGCAGTTCTGTATGACAACTGATTTCATGTCAAGTGTGGTAAATGAGGTATACTGATGAAATGCAAGTTTCACAGGTTAGAAGAGTCAACAGTGGTACCCTCCTTCCAATTTTCAGAACATTATGAAGTATTGCAGTTTACCTGCACTAATGGATTTATTGATTTTATTTCCTGGTCTTAACAAAATTAATCCTCACAAAATGGATATTTGGCTTTAAAAATTCCTGTAAAGAAATCATGGGTTGAATATAACATTTATAAGCATAAGAAACAACAAAACTTGAGAGCCTGTGCTTCCCCCATACTTAGTTACATTAGATTTATTATTTTTTTATTTTTAAATTATTTTTCCCCACTCCTACATTAGATTTTTTAAAAAAGGTAATACAATCCTATCTGGTTAGAATTCAACAAAAATGGATTAAGTAGATTATGTGAAATAATGAAATACAGGTTACTCAAAGAAATACTGAAATACTACTGATGAGGGGTGCCTGGCTGGCTTATTCAGTAGAGCATGTGACTTAATCTCAGGGTCATGAGTTCAAGCCCCATGTTGGACTTGGAGCTGACTTTAAAAAAAAAAAAAAGGAAATATTACTGGTGAGAGTTGTGTATGTACAAATGTGCAGGTGTGTATGCATGAGTGTGTATGTATGTAATTTACAAATACCTGCATACATATACATACATACGTGTGTGTGTTTGTGTGTGTGTATGTATGCATGGTTCTCCAAATATTTTGGTAGGGTGCCTGAGCAGTTGTTTGGAGGCTATTGCATTAGAGTATTAGCTACACATTTGCCATCATGTTCCTAAGTTAATAATGAGAGGTACATAAAGGACACACAAAAAATATTTGCTGATCCAATGAATGAGTTGAGATTTTAAAAAAATACAGTTCCAAAATTAATACATATAGTTCTTACTATTTTATTATTATTTTTTAAGATTTTATTTATTTATTTGACAGAGAGAGAGCGAGGGAGTACAAGCAGGGGGAGTGGCAGAGACGGAGAGGGAGAAGCAGGCTTCTGCTGAGCAAAGAGCCTGACGTGGGGCTCTATTCCAGGAGCCTGGGATCATGACCTGAGCCGAAGGCAGTCACTTAACCGACTGAGCCACCCAGGCACTCCTAGTTCTTAATATTTTAAACTGCTTTTAAAAAAACTTAATACAAAAATTTAGTAAATTTTGATATGTTGAAACTTTTTATGATAGAAAATTTAAAGTATATAAAAAATAAAATAGTGCATTTATCTCCCAGCCTTAGCAATGATCAATTTGTGGCCAATCTTTTTCATCCTTACCTCCAGACATCTCATCCCATCTCCCATTATATCCTATGTAATTTTAAAGTGAATGCTCAGTAATTTAATCACAATTCTGTTGGACATTTTAGGTGTTACCAATTTTTGGTTACTCTGAGAATAGTGGATGTTCATAATTTGAACAAACTTTAATTTCCTTAGAGAATATTTCTAGTGTTGGGACTATGTTAAAAGATATTTACATATTTGGGGCACCTGGATGGCTCAGTCGATAAGCGTCTGCCTTCGGCTCAGGTCATGATCCCAGGGTCCTGGGATCAAGCCCCGCATTGGGCTCCCTACTCAGCAGGAAGCCTGCTTCTCTCTCTCTCTCACTCCCCCTGCTTGTGTTCCCTCTCTTCGCTGTCTCTCTCTCTGTCAAATAAATAAATAACTCTTAAAAGAAAAAAGATATTTACATATTTAAGGCTCTTGATACATAGTTTTAAAATGTCCTCTAACAAGGTTTTACTAGTTTACAGTCTAAGCAGGTATGTATAAGGAAAAGATTTTTGGTATTATGAAATAATTTAAACATTTACAAAATAGAATAATAAAGGAAAATATCCATATATGCATCATCCAGTTTCAATAAATAATCATAATTAGGATTATTTTAAGGAAATAAAACATTTCATATGGAATTGAAGACTCTGTTTTCACTCTCTTCTCTGAACCCATTCATTCCCTTTTTTCCAGAGGTAATCTGGGAATTCTTGGAATGTATCCTCCCATTCTATATATTTTTATATTTTTACTACATGTGCATTTGTATGGTCTCAATATATGGTGGGCTTTTTAATTTGTTTTTGGTTTTGTAACTAGCTATCTTGAAAAAATTTCATGTTGATATATAGAGATCTAGGGTTTGTTTTTTTTTTCCTATTTAAGTACTATATAGCATTCCATTGTCCTATTGTACTGTGACTTATTTATCCAATCTATTGACAGACATTTGGGTTGTTTCTTTTTTTTTTTTTTTAAAGATTTTATTTATTTATTTGAGAGAGAGAGAATGAGAGAGAGAAAGCACATGAGAGGGGGGAGGGTCAGAGGGAGAAGCAGACTCCCTGCTGAGCAGGGAGCCCGATGCGGAACTCGATCCCGGGACTCCAGGATCATGACCTGAGCCGAAGGCAGTGGCTTAACCAACTGAGCCACCCAGGCGCCCCTAGTTGTTTCTAATTTTTGTATATTATACACTATATTAGTTAATACTAGCTGCTCTAATGGGTAAATCCTGAAATCTCAAAAGCTTGACATAGTGTTCATTTCTTGCTCACAGAGTAACTTTCAGTGAAGAAAGGGCTGTGTTCTATAGAGTGCTTTAGGGATCTAGGCTAATAGAGGGTATGTGACTTTCAACAGGGGGTTTCCAAGGTTGCTTTAGGGATCAACATCCATCCATCAAACATAAGAAGGGAGAATGGTTTGGAGGTTTTTAGCAGCCAGTCTTTAGAAGGGGCAAATATTCTTTTCACTTTTCATTGACTAGAATGCACATCATGTTGGCACCACCTGTGGTCCATATTTCACAGCAAACAGGACTGAGAACAACTGTACATTATGGAAAAAAGAACATAAAACATTGGTGGAGAAGCTGGCATTTTCTGCCCTACAAATAATTGTATAGTTTGGATATGTCTCCTTGTGCATATTCATAGATTTTCTTGGGTATATACCTAAAAGTTGAATTGTCAGATTGAAGTTATGTATGCTTTTACTTTGTCCAGCCTCATTGTATGAGAGGTTGGTTTGTCTATGTTCTCGCTATTTGAAGAGGACACTTGCCTAAAAGTCTAGGTCAATGCTTTCCAATAGGAGGAGTATAACTGAACCACATATATAATTGAAAATTTTCTGTTAACCACATTTTAAATTGAAAAGAGGTGAATTGGGGCGCCTGGGTGGCTCAGATGGTTAAGCGTCTGCCTTCGGCTCGGGTCATGATCCCGGGGTCCTGGGATCGAGTCCCGCATCGGGCTTCCCGCTCCTTGGGAGCCTGCTTCTCCCTCTGCCTCTCTCTCTCTGTCTCTAATGAATAAATAAATAAAATCTTTAAAAAAAAAAAAAAAGGAAAAGAGGTGAATTTAGTTTTAATAATTTAACCCAATATATCTAAATATTATATATGGAAATATATTATCATTTAAACATGTAATTAATATTAAAATATTATTAAGTTATTTAAAATTTTTATACCAAGTTTTCAAAATCCTGTGTATCTTTTACACTTATAGCACATCTCACTTTGGAATATAACACTTCAAATATTTAGTAGCCACATGAGGCTAGTGGCTGCTATATCAAATGGCACAGGTTTAGACTTAATAACAAAAACTTTAATTCTTTAACACATATCTGACATTTAATTTCAAAGTCATATTTAAATGGGCTCTCCAATCACCAAATACATCTTTATTTAGTCTTTGGAGGAATAGCAAGCTGAACTTACTTTTCCTATATTTCTTTCACGACAAGAGAATAATCTGATTCAGATTTCAATGATCAAATTGTTAACTTCTCCTCACAGAGTATACAGGGTGATAGTTTTCTATTAGTTTTCTGTTGTTGTGTAGTGTGTTACCAGAATTTAGTGGCTTAAAACAACACCCATTATTATCTTACAGTTCCGCAGGTCAGAAGTCCAGGAATGTTCAGCTGGGTTCTCTGCTTAAGGTCTCAAGTTAAGACCAGAGTGTTGGCCAGACTGGACTTATCTGGAGGCTCAGGGGAAGACTCCACTTCCCAAGCCTATACAGGTTGTTAACAGAATCTAGATTCTTTTAAAAGATCTGAGGTCCTTATTTCCTTGCTGGCTGTCAGGTTGGGGGCTGATTATTATTCCTAGAAGCCATCCATATTCCTTCTCACATGGCCATCTTCATCTTTTTTTTTTTTTTTTTGGTTTATTATTTAGATTTTATTTATTTATTTGTCAGAGAGAGCACGAACACAAGCAGGGAGAGTGGAAGGCAGAGGGAGAAGCAGACTCCCCGCTGAGCAAGGAGCCCAATGTGGGACTGATCCCAGGACCCTGGGATCATGACCTTAGCTGAAGGCAGACGCCCATCCAACTGAGCCACCCAGGCGTCCCCCTGCTTCATCTTCAAACCATTAATGGCACATCAAGTCCTTCTCATGCTTCAAATTTCTCTGGCTTCTCTTGCTGCCAGCCAGAGAATGCTCTCTGCTTTTAAGGACTCATGTGGTTAATATAACACAATCACAGGAGTGATATTTCATTAGTATCCACAGATTTTAGAGTGGTTAGAGTGGGGAATCTTTGGGGGACCATTTTAGTAATTCTTCATAACACAGTAGAGAAGGAAGATGGCAGGACATTTTAATTATTTTGTTTAAAGGTCTTTTAATTCCACTTCTAAATGAAAGCAAAATACCCATTTCTTTTTGTCTCCATTTCCACAGGCCTGGTCCAGGATTTCATCAGCTCTTACTTAGCTGGCAGTAACATTACTCTAAACTGCTATTTCTCCTTCCATATGTCCCTCCCTTCGATCAGTTTTCCATACAGCAATTGTCTGGCTTCATCTTGACCCACCTCTGCTTGTGCTCAGTTACTATGTTTTGATCACAGTGGTCTTCATTTACTTCCCAGAATCAGCCATCCTCTGTCCTAAGGGCCTCTGTACTTCTGCGGTTTTTTGTCCAAACAACTTTTCCCCTTCACTCCCAGCTACCCAACTCAACCATTAGATTTAAAGTATCTCTTCTTCATAGAGCTGTTTACTTACCTGTGGTCTAAATTAAATCTTACTTTTGGTTTTCATAGCATCCTTTACTTTTTCTTTATATCCATTTACCACAATTTAATCATACACACACACATCACACACACACGCGCGCGCATATATTAGTTGTTTAATGTGTCTTCTTCAGACTGAGGGCATTTTGTTGCTCTTTGTGTATTCAGCCCTGGCCCATAGTAGGCAGTTATTTGTTGAATAAATGAACGAGTCGTCAACTTTTTCTCTGCTCAATCTACCAGATTGTTTCCTTTCCAGATTTTTATAGGCCTATTCTCATTCCCTTCTTTCTCTTTGTTATTATTTTCTTTTTCTCTCCTCTGAATGGCAGAGGAGCTTGGCTTCATATTTTATGTTATTTTTGGTATGTTTGTTAACATTTTCAACTAGCTGCAGAAATATGTTTACAGTTCTCATTATTAACACTCCACAACTTTGTAAATGAATATTTTCAGGTACTTAAAAGAGTTTTCATGTAAATTCTTTGAGAATATTGTTCACATGACAAGTTTGAAGAATAATAATACTGTATAGAGAGTAATGAACTAGTTAAAAGATTGAGAGTATTCTTAATTCCTTGTGTGTATTTTCACTTAAGACTTTACCTTCTGGTATATAGGTCTGAGGAAGACCAGGCCATTACTTCTTATCTTAGTTTAAGCCATCAAAGAAAAAGAATCAAAGACCAGTCTGCCGGTTAGAAATATCAAACATAATTTTTTTCCTGGTGGCTTGATTCCATAATGATGTATAAAATTCCCACAGAAACATTATAGTTCTTGTATGGATTTGAAGTATTTGACCTACTTACCACAAGACACAACATTTGATCTTTGATCCTTATATATACTTTCTTATTCACAGTTTTCTACGTTATGAATCTAAAAAACTAAAACAAAATATTGCTTTTTAATAAGACTTTTTTTTTTTTTTTAAGATTCTATTCATTTATTTGACAGAGAGAGACATAGCAAGAGAGGGAACACAAGCAGGGGGAGTGGGAGAGGGAGAAGCAGACTTCCCACTGACCAGGGAGCCCTACGCAGGGCTCGATCCCAGGACCCTGGGATCATGACCTGACCCGAAAGTAGACATCTAACAACTGAGCCACCCAGGCACCCCAATAAGCCTGTTATTTGAGAAGTAGATTGTGGTATGGCTAATATTCACCTTTGCATTAAAAAAAACAAAAAATAAAATGTAACGCTTTTAAGGTGATATGTATATATAATATATAATATATACATATAATAATATGTATATATAATATATATTTATAAAATTGTGTTTGAGGTATGTGATACATAAAATTATTTCTTAGGCCAAAACTCTAGAGGGCAGGAATCATGTTGTGAACATGTTCTTATTGAACCTAGCAAGTTATTACATAAATATGAGAAGTGACAGTCATTAAATTAAGCTATCACTGATTTTGCAATAGTAATGACCTCTGAAGTTTTGAGATTTGATTTCTGGCAATTGTGAATATCAGTTCAAAGAGCTTTGGTTTAAGGCAGCTTATAAATACAGTCTCACCTATTACTTGGCTTTGTCATATTCATAATCTTCATATATACCGTTAGAAGAATAAAAATATCTTCAATTTTTCAAGGTCATGGAAAGTTAACTGTGCATTTAGAAACAATTTTCAGTCTTTTAAAACAGATTAGGGTGCCTGGGTGGCTCAGTTGGTTAAGCGACTGCCTTCGGCTCGGGTCATGATCCCGGAGTTCCGGGATCGAGTCCCACATCGGGCTCCCTGCTCGGCGGGGAGTCTGCTTCTCCCTCTAACCCTACCCTCTCTTGCGCTCTCTCTCTCACTCACTCTCTCTCAAATAAATAAATAAAATCTTTAAAAAAAAAACAGATTAATATGAACTTTCATTTAAATGCTCTTTGCCAGGGGCGCCTGAGCGGTTCAGTCGTTAAGCATTTGCCTTCGGCTCAGGTCATGATCCCAGGGTCCTGGGCACCTGAGTGGCTCAGTCGTTAAGCATTTGCCTTCGGCTCAGGTCATGATCCCAGGGTCCTGGGATGAGTCCCACATCAGGCTCCTGGCTCGGCGGGAAGCCTGCTTCTCCCTTTCCCTCTCCCGCTGCTTGTGTTCCTGCTCTTGCTATCTCTGTCTCTGTCAAATAAATAAATAAAAATCTTAAAAAAAAATTAATAAATGCTCTTTGCCAGGATATTCTCTAATTTGGATTGGTAAATATAAATATCTTTCTGTAAGACTTAGTTAACAATGTAAACCTGCAGAGAATCAGCATTGTCTGCACCTGAAATAATTGTGGAACTAGCAGTAGTTATAAGCCGCTCCTGTTTCTGTTGTTGTTTCTACATTTATTGAGAGCTTGTCCAAGCACTGTTTTATTTGCTATTAGGTTCTATTATTAACCCATTTTGCAAATGTGAAAGCCAGGGTACAGAAAGTTTAAAGAACTTTCTCAATTTTCTACCATTAGGGTTGTCACTAGGACATGAATCAGGCAGACTGACTTGAGAGGTTAAAGCTTTGAAGTTCATTTTGTGATTTTCATGCTATGTTACAAACATATTTCTATAGGGAAGAATCTCAGTGAAGATACAATTCAGTTTCTTGAATTTTGACAGCAGCTGTTGCTTGGTTCAGGCTCTTTTTTTTTTTTTTTTTTTTTTTTGAGAGAGAGAGAGAAAGAGCCTGGGGAGGGGCAGAGGGAGAGGGAGAATCTTAAGCAGGCTTCATGCCCAAAATGGGCTTGATCTCACGATCCCGAGATCATGACCTAAGCTGAAATCAAGAGTCCGACGCTTAACCGACTGAGCCACCCAGATGCCCCTTAGTTCAGGTTCTTATCACTTCTTGTCTTGATTACTTTAGTAGCCTCCCAAGCATTAGTCTCTCCCCTCTAGTCTAGCTTCACTGGATTTTCTAGCACAATTGAATTCACTGCATTTCTCTAAAGATATCATGTTATTTCTTGCCTGTCTGCCTTTGTAGGTGCTATTTCTTCTTCATAGGACATCTACTTTCCTGGCTAACTATAACCTCCCTTTTGAGGGAGAGAGGGTAGTTGGACTTTTATTTCATCTTCTACCTAAAATGTCCATCTTGCTAAGGTTTTACCTATAAATAAAGGGCACTCTAAATTTTTGCATTTAGGGCACCTGTGTGGCTCAGTTGGTTAAGTGTCTGCCTTTGGCTCAGGTCATGATCCCAGGGTCCTGGGATCGAGTCCTGTCTCGGGCTCCCTGCTCAGCGGGAAGCCTGCTTCTCCCTCTGTCTGCCACTCCCTCTTTGAGTGCTCTCTGTCAAATAAAATAAAATCTTTAAAAAAATTTTATGCATTTAATATTTTCCTGAACTCTTGCTTCTAATGGAAGAAAAGACTAAAAATTAGTGCTGCTTATTAAAAATATAACTTAGTGTATAGTTTCTAGTTCATGGCAAACAGACGTATCACTATTCACTCACTAAGGTGCCTGGAGATATTTTTTCCCATCTTGTACTCGACTAATCCTGCAATCTTTTTAGATCTTTTAATTTCAATATTAATTATTGAAGTAGCAAAGGGTACCTATTTATATAGTTTTATATAAATAAAAATAGTTTTAATGCCTAATGTTGTAGTCATCCACTCAATATAGTATTTCTTTTGGAAAGAAATCTTTAAAAATTTTTTTTTAAATTATTTTTTAAAAGATTTTATTTATTTATTTGAAGAGAGAGACAGCGAGAGAGGGAACACAAGCAGGGGGAGTGGGAGAGGGAGAAGCAGGCTTCCAGCAGAGCAGGGAGCCCGACGGTGGGGCTCGGTCCCAGGACCCTGGGATCATGACTGGAGCGGAAGGCAGCTGCTTAACGACTGAGCCACCCAGGCGCCGCTAAAAAAATTTTTTTTTAAGATTTTATTTATTTATTTGACAGAGAGATATCGAGAGAAGGAACACAAGCAGGGGGAGAGGGAGTGGAAGAGGGAGAAACAGGCTTCCTGCTGAGCAGGGAGCCCGATGCGAGGCTCGATCCCAGGACCCTGGGATCATGACCTGAGTTGAAGGCAGAGGCTTAACGACTGAGCCACCCAGGCGCCCCTAAAAATTTTTTTTTTAATTAAAAAGAAATACTTTTGCTCAGTTTGCAGTCTGTATTCATGTCATATATTCAGTACATGATCTTCTAGAAGCCAGTGAAGTACAAACTAGTCATTAATAAGCAGTGGATTATAAATTAACAGAAAGCAGTGATCACTTATATTCTAGAAGTGTCATGGATTACAATTCCGTGGGTCCGTATGCTGTAACATAGTTTTGGAATCATTATCATTGTAAAATCATTATTCTTTTGCATAATGCATTAAAAAATGGCTCAAAGTAAAGCTTGTCCTTCAGAATCAGAACACCATGTTATATATTAAAATATCAGTTTATATTCAACATATAATACTAAAAAGTAAAACTGTTTTTGACTATCAGGGAAAGGAAGAAGAAATAGGACAAGTGATATCAGCTTCTAGTGTAGTTCTGTAAAAATGTATTGAAGTTAAAATATTTTGGAGATCAAATATGAAAGCATTTTCTCAGCAGGAGGCCTTACAAATACTCTTATTCACCAACTAATTAAACATTAAATGGAAAAGTCCATTAAATACTACATTAACTAATTAGTATATCTTTATATTCTTACATAGGTTAAAACCAAACCATGAAACTGAGTTTCTTCTCATTTCCCTAAGGACTATAAAGGGAGATTTTATTTTATTTTAAAGATTTTATTTATTTATTTGACAGACAGAGACACAGCAAGAGGGGGAACACAAGCAGGGGGAGGGGGAGAGGGAGAAGCAGGCTTCCCGCTGAGCGGGGAGCCCGATGCGGGGCTTGATCCCAGGACCCTGGGATTGTGACCTGAGCCGAAGGCAGACGCTTAACGACTGAGCCACGCAGGTGCCCTAAAGGGAGATTTTAATTAAGCTTTGCTATGTTAAGAATTTCCTTGGTTTTAAGTGATTTATTATAACTTAAGTTGTTATCTAAATAAAGATAGTCTTACATGTGGCTTGGTAATTTTATGGTTAATATATACCAAAAAATTATGGGTATTCAGTTCCCGAGGCATATATGACCCCCAATATTCAGACAAGATATTGAATCATTTAGTATTTTGTAATATGTATAAGTAACAGTAAATCCTAAAAACAGTATGATTAGAGTTAAAGACAGTATCCTTTTTTGAAACTGATATTAATGGAGTTTATTTTCTTTACTTATTCATTTGTTTTCCACCTCATTACAGAAAGGATTTCAAGTGGCAAATTAATTTTACTATAATGGGAGTAATATTTATTTAATCATCAAAAAAACATTAAGTACCTACTATATGCCAAGCAATGTGCTAAATGCTGCTTATACAGAAATAAAATATATGTTCCTTTCCTCAAGAAGTATGTGGTTTAGAGGAAAAGTCAGACAGGTTAACCAGCAAGTACAGTACAATGTGAGTATCATAAAAATTGTTTATTCTGTTATGTATGAGCTGATATACTAAGCACATTATATGCTGTTATTTTCTATTTTTAAATCAGGAAATTAATGTTTAGGTAACTCCTCCAAGGTCACATAGTAAGTGGTGGAATCAGAATTTGAACTCAAGTGTGTTTGACTCCAACGCTTGTTCTCTCGCTGCCTCTGTATACTGGTAAGAGTTACGACACAGTGATGCAGAGGGGACATTTTATGGGGACACTGAGGCAGATGTGGCAATGTAGGACATTAGACTGTGGAAGGGGGATGTTTACATTTTTAGAGATTAGAAGACTAAATAGGAATTAGCCAAGAGGAGGAGGGAACTGAAAAGCATTCCAAAGGCATAAGAGATGAGAAAGCATAGCCCATTTGGGACTCGTCTGGCTGACTCTTATTTCTCTGAATAGAGAAGGGTACACTTCAAGAAAGACCAGAGAAATAACCTGAAAGTCATCCACTCATTCATTTATTCAGTCAATATTGGGCGTTGTAGATTCTGTATTCACTGAATCTCTGGGAAGACACTGGAATTTTAAAACTACAAGTCACAGAAATGCCATGAATATTAAACAAAATGCCCCATAATCAGGAAACAGAAGAGCCCTATGCTCTTTCTTTTGCCCTGTGATTTGCTTTATTTGGCTTTTAGAACAATGGCTTCTCAATTGTAAAATCTCTCTCTTTTTTTTTCCTGATCATTTCCTCTCATCATGCTACCTGATGCCAACCTGTATGGAGATTTTAGAACTGAAGACTGCCTAAAGAGTTCTCATTTCAACTATGCTTAAATCCTATTTTCTTCCTAAAGATTTATGAAAGGATAAGTATATTTCTCTGTATCAGTATCTACTTGTGAACTTATCTTTCAGAGGATAAATACTAAAAGTACTAAAACAGATCCTTTCAGAGACATGTTTGGAGAGAGAGAAGCTCATCCAGCTGCTGGACGGATATACAGGCCAACACAAGACCATAACCCAGATTAGAAATATAAAATTCAGGAAGGAGGGAATGGTTTTTCTGAGCCAGAAGGAGTGATGTTTATTATTAGACACATTTATAATTCAGTGAGAGAATTATTAATTTCTGTCATTACGATCTAAAGACATAACCTTCAACACTCATTTCAAATTCAATGTTATCTACAACTAGAATTTCCCAGAGGTCAGCTGGGAGTAATAATTCCCTTCCCTGAACTCCCCAGTATTTTATCTGAATCTTTTTAGAAGACATTATAATTCCTTCCTTTTTATATGTCATTTATATGCATGTTTTATCTCCTCTGTTAAACTGTATGTACCTTCCTTAAAGCAAAATTCATGTTTGATCACAGCACTAAGCTTTGTACATATAAGGCACTGAACTAATATTTAGTGAGTTAAAGCACAGCATCCATATCATAAATGAAACCATTAGAGCAGTGTTTCTTACAGTGTTGGACATGAATTACCTACTTAAGAATCATCTGGAATGTTTTGTTAAAAATGCAGGTTCTTGTGCTCCTGCCCACACTTACGGAATGAAAATTTCTTCGGGTTCCAGGAATTCTGTTTTGAATAAAAACCCTAGGTAATTATGATGTGCATCAAAGTTTGAGAACCCACTGCATTAGGGAGAATGTAAGAATCCATATGAAAATTGAGGTTACATGAGGGGCGCCTGGCTGGCTCATTCGGTAGAGCATGTGACTCTTGATCTCGGGATCATGAGTTCAAGCCCCACGTTGGGTGTGGAGCCTACTTAAAAAATAAATAAAAATAAATTAAAAAAATAAAATTGAGGTTACATGAAAGTGCAAATGTGCGTAATGTTAAAAATAAACATTTCATACAAAGCAGGGAATAAACTATAAGAAGAAAAAAATGAACAGGAAGATATTTTCAGTGAAGTTTTTCTATGTCAGTGAAGATCAATGTTCTGTGTTTTGGAACTTTCAGTTTTAAAAAGCATATTTAGATGTAAATAATTTTGAAAATAACCATGTTTTACGAATACATTTGAAGTAAAGCACCATGGTTTTATAACTAAAGACTAAGAAAAGACACATTGAATGTTCTAATCTGCACATTCTTGTGTTTCTATATGCATAGAAGTTTTTAGGGCATGACTTCATATAATATAGTTTGGGACTAAGAGTTTTACTGTAAGAAATAGTGTGGTTTTTTTATTTTTTTATTTTATTTTTATTTTTTTTAAAGATTTTATTTTTATTTATTTGACAGAGAGAGACACAGTGAGAGAGGGAACACAAGCAGGGGGAGCAAGAGAGGGAGAGGCAGGCCTCCCACCCAGCAGGGAGCCCGATGTGGGGCTCAAAGTGGGGCTCGATCCCAGGACCCTGGGATCATGACCTGAGCCGAAGGCAGACGCTTAACGACTGAGCCACCCAGGCGCCCCTTTTATTTTATTTTTAAAAGATTTTTATTTATTTGACAGAGACACAGTGAGAGAGGGAACACAAGCAGGGGCAGTGGGAGAGGGAGAAGCAGGCTTCCCGCGGTGCAGGGAGCCTGATGCGGGGCTTGATCCCAGGACCCTGGGATCATGACCCAAGCCGAAGGCAGATGCTTAACTGACTGAGTCACCCAGGTGTCCTGAAATAGTGTGGTTTAGATAGCATTTAATGATATATATTTTTCCTTTCTTTAAGAACACATTGTGTTTTAGATTTACTTGTCAGTGAATGGTTTTATCTGTGATTTTTTTAACTATGCAGTTGTTGCTAAAATGCTGGTTATCTTGGCATATGCATTGTTGAAGTTGATAAAGGCTAGGATAAGTTGTAAGAAGCAAGTTCACTATAGATTTTCATCCAGGTAGTTCTTTTATTTCTAATGTGATATATAATAGTTTTATAAACTTAAGCTGTTTTTATAGTGGTAATACAGACAAAAAATACTCAAGTAATGCTTGTAGAGCACTGGTCCAGGTATTTTGCATATATTAGTTCACTTAATTCTCACAACAACCAAATGAAGTAGGCACTGTTATCAACCACACATTCATTACAGGTAAGGAAACTGAGTAAGAAACTTTTCCAAGTTCATTCAGCTGGTAAGTGGCTAAGATATGAATCCATATGGTGTAGCTTCATAGTCAACACTCAAGTACTTTTGCAGTAATATTATTTTCTAAGCTAGCAGTTAATTTGATTTTGTCTTAGTCATTATCAAGAGCATTTTACAGAAATTAGATAAATGTTTCCAAGTAAAAATTTTAAACAAATTCAGCCTACATCTAAACATTATCTTTTAAAAATCATCTTAATGCTGTTTTTGCTTTTACTGGCTATATGTAGTAATATTGAAGTTTCTTTACTTAAAATTAGTTGGGTGTCAAAAGATTCTTTTAGCATATCATTTTGGTGTTTGTGATTACATTAGACGGTCATTTGTAGTTAAAAAAAAAAAAAATGTGTGGGAATGCTTACTTTCAGCACTGATTGGCCCAAGTGGAAGTCCAGTAATTTTAATTTTTGGAAGCTATTGGAACATTTAACAGATTTTTATGAAATAAAGCTAGATAAATTTGCATAGTTATGATTTAAAATTTATATATAAAAGATGTTTAATATATATTCTTTCTGATAAAGGTTACTATAAAGTTTTTCTCTACAAAAAGTGCATTTTTATTGATGTTTCTGTGGTACATGTGAATAAAATATTCTTGATCTGTGTGATTTCCTTATTTTTAATTATATAGTCATTTTAGATGTCATTAATTGCTTTGTTTCAAAAATGCTGAGGTGATTTAAACAACTTGTAGAAATATCTAACTTATGAATGCTGTATATTAGGCTGTGTTTTAACATGTTAATTTGTGTTTAAAAAACACTAACTTTGTTTAAAAGGTTTAATTGAATACCACCAGCCTCTGTTATAATTGGGACAGCTCAAAAGAAGAGGAGACCTAAATTAGAGTGAAACCCAGAATGGAAAATAAAGAAGAGAGTTTTTTTACCCTCAGAATAAAGGCTTCTAAAAAGAGGAGGTGGGATATAGGAATCTTGAATAAGAAGATCATGGGTGGGGCGCCTGGGTGGCTCAGATGGTTGGGCGTCTGCCTTCGGCTTAGGTCATGATCTCTAGGTCCTGGGATCAAGTCCCACGTTGGGCTCCCGGCTCAGCGGGGAGTCTGCTTCTCCCTCTCCCCGCTGCTCATGCTCTCTCTCTGTATCTGTCTCAAATGAATAAATAAAAAAATCTTTAAAAAAAAAAAAAAGATCATGGGTATGCTTGATTATGTGGCTTTTTTTTTTTTAAGATTTATTAATTTATTTGAGAGAGAGAGAGAGACAACAGGAGCTGGGGAGAGAGGGAGAAGCAGACTCCCGACTGAGCAGGGAGCCCAATGTGGGGCTCGATCCCAAGACCTTTGAGATTATGACCTGAGCCGAAGGCAGACGCTTAACTAACTAGAGCCACCCAGGTGCTCCTTCATGGCTCTTAATAGCATAATTAAGGTATTTTTATTTTTTCAGAGTAAGTTTATAATCTAGTAAATTGAAAAGCAATATGAAGATTGAATTATCTGTGGAACTCTTAAGGAAGGGTTACTAATTTTACATGGTAAAAGATATTTCATTTTTTGATCTATATTTTGTTAATAGTGGAAAAAGAATGAACTTTTTTTATGAACAAGATTTTTTTTAAAAGATTTTATTTATTTATTTGACAGAGAGACACAGCGAGAGAGGGAACACAAGCAGGGAGAGTGGGAGAGGGAGAAGTAGGCTTCCCATGGAGCAGGGAGCCTGATGTGGGGCTCCATCCCAGGACCCTGGGATCATGATCTGAGCTGAAGGCAGATGCTTAACAACTGAGCCACCCAGGCGCCCTGAACAAGATGTTTTTTTTTCTCTAAATTTAACACAAGTATGAAACTTACTCTAAATATTTAAGTTGTTTTTTTTTTTTAAAGATTTATTTATTTATTTATTTGGAGAGAGAGAATGAGAGACAGAGAGCATGAGAGGGAGGAGGGTCAGAGGGAGAAGCAGACTCCCTGCTGAGCAGGGAGCCCGATGCGGGACTCGATCCCGGGACGCCAGGATCATGACCTGAGCCGAAGGCAGTCACTTTAACCAACTGAGCCACCCAGGCGCCCCTTAAGTTGTTTTAAATAAAGATTTTATTTATTAGAGAGTGCAAGCACAAGCGGGGTAGGGGGGCAGAGGGAGAGGGATAAGCAGGCTCCCTGCTGAGCAGGGAACCTGACTGGGGGTGGGGAGAGCTAGATCCCAGGGTCCTGGGATCATGACCAGAGCCAAAGACAGACGCTTAACCAACTGAGCCACCCAGGCACCCCAATATTTAAGTTTTTAAAAAATGTAAACCAGAGATTTGATTGTGCTACTAAAGTAGAGTACCATTTTACCTGATGGCTAGGAGGAGTCAAGCATAGTTAAGAGGAGTGCCTAATTACCTTTAGAAGAGTACATAAGAGATTTAGTAACTATTGAAAGAATGATAATGTCCTATTTCTCAAATAGAATATTAATTTACAAGGAAGTTATTCTATACGTACTTATTCTATATAGGAGTTTCCTACTAGTATCTAAGCTCCATGAAGGCAAAGACTGTTTTGCTCAGTATCCTATCCTTAACACCTAGAATATTGAATGCTTAGTACATAGTAGGTTTTCAATAAGTACTTGATGAATAAATGAATATATGCTTACACGTTTTAAAAATTGCATTAAAACATATATAACAGCATGTTTTGAATACCATTTTTGTTTCTGATTAGATAAAAGACACATGCTCATGTAGGAATGTTTGACACTATGAAAAAACAGAAAAATTACTTGTATTTTGCCACTTAAAATAGCCATTCATTAGGAATATTTTTCTCTAGTCCTTTTTTATGTAAATATATTTATAACTAACTTGAGATCATACTTACATACATGATACATATAGTTTTGTGCCCTGCTTTTTTCATTTAACACTTTCAAGTGAGCGTTTTCATTAAGTGTTACTTGAAAACAGAATGTTAAAAGATTGCTAAGGGTCTAAGTGTTGTTTTGCTCAAAATCCACAGTAGTAAATACATTTTACTTTGTGATCAAGACTACACATAAATATTTAGTTGTATTAAAAAATTGTAAAGCAATAGTTACTAATGCTATGCGTTCTGATTTTATTTTATTTTTTTGGAATAGGCTTGTTTTTTTTTTTCCTCTTGTGACTTTTTTCTTTGATGCATTTTTCTTTTTTTGAAATAGGTTTGTCACATCCTTCCCTCCAAACTGATTCTGCATTTCAGTAATGAGTTGCATCCTGAAGTTGGAAAAGTACTATTCTCTTGTATCAGTATTCTGTAATTTGGTAATACCCCTTTTATTTTGACAAATTTGTTTTTTTCCAATTTTTGCTCAGTGGGTATAAGTATTTAAAAGTACGTGAGAGTGTATTTACCAAGTAATTCATGCTGGTTGTAATAAATTGTTGCTAAACTGATACAATGTAAAAGTTCTTTATCAGTTTGATACATGTCCTTTCACGTTTTCTTTTTCTCCATGCAAAGATGAGATGCATTCTTAAATTATTAAAGTTATTTTTATGGCCCCCAGTAGAGTTTAATAACTTTCCTTACATTGGTCCTGGACATTTCGTGTTTTGGTTAATTTTCCCACCAGCTTTATTGAGATATAATTGATACAATTTTGTATAAGCTTAGGGTGTACAACATGTTGATTTGGTATATTTATATATTTCAAAATGACTTTAAGATTTTTCTATGCATTCATTCATGATCACCATAGTAAGTCTGCTTACCCTCTGCCACCACACAAAGTCAACACAATATTATTGACTATATTCCCCATGCTGTGCATTACATATCCATGCAGTGGCCATTCTTATACATATATCTTTGTGCACATTTGTATATATTGTAGAATAAATTGCTGGAATTAAGACTGTTGGAATATAGGGTATGCACATTAAAAAATGTCATTTAATTCTTCAAATTACCGTTCAGAAAGTTTATATCAGTTTGTACGTGTAATAGTATATGAGGGAAAAGATTTCCCCATGCTATTAACACTGGATATTTTCTTTTTTCTTTTTTTTAAGTAGTATAGTTGACACACAAAATTATATTAGTTTCAGGTGTATAATGTAGTGATTTTTCCATTTATATACATTACAAAATGATTACTACATTAAGTCTAGTTACCATTTGTCACATACATAGTTATTACAATCTCATTGACTACATTGCTTATGCTATGCTTTATATCCCTAGGATTTATTTATTTTATAACTGGAAGTTTGTGCTTCTTAATCTCCTTCACCTATTTCACCCATTGTCTCACCCCCTCCCTCTAGCAACCTCCAGTTCTCTGTATTTAGGAGATCCTTTTCTGTTTGTTTGTTTCACATGTAAGTGAAATCATCTGATATTTTCTTTCTCTGACTTATTTCACTTAGCATAGTATCCTCTAGGTCCATCCATGTCGCAAATGGCAAGATTTCATAATTCTTTATGATTGAATAATATTCCATTGTGTGTATATACAACACATGCATTTCTTTATCCATTTATCTATTGATACTTAGATTGCTTCCATTTTTTGGCTATTGTAAATAATTCTGCAGTGAACATAGGGATGCATATGTCTTTTCAAATTAGTGTTTTTATTTTTTTGGGGTAAATACCCAGAAGTGGAATTGCTGGATCTTTTGATAGTTCTATTTTTACTTTTTTGAGGAACTTTATTTTTTTCTATAGTTGCTGCACCAGTTTACATTCCCACTAACAGTGTATGAGGATTCCTTTTTCTCCAATATCCTTGTCAACACTTGTTGTGATTTTTTTTTTCTTTTTAGCCATTCTGACAGATATGAGGTGATATCTCATAATGTTTTTGATTTGTATTTTCGTGGTGATTAGTGATGTTAAGCATCTTTTCATGTGTCTGTCAGCCATATTTATGTCTGTTTTGGAAAAATGTCTATTCCGTTCCTCTGCCCATTTTTAAATTGGCTTGTGTCTTTTTTTAGTGTTAAGTTGTATGTGCTCTTTATATATTCTGGATATTAACCCCTTACTGACATATCATATATAACAAATATCTTCTCCCATTTACTAGGTTGCCTTTTCATTTTGGTTGTTGGTAATACGGATATTTTCAACCTCAGTTTTTGCCAATCTGATGAGCAAAACTTATCTGTTCAATTTGAATGTATGGGTTTAGCATCTTTTAATTTGTTTATTGGTGATTTGTATTTCTCCTGTGAATGCTTATTTATATCCTTTTGTATATTTGTATTTATCTTTGTTACTGATTTGTAGGAAATCTTTATGTGTAATGGATATTAGTCTCTTGAATGTTACATGTTGCAAATGGCTTCTCCCAGTCTATAAATTATCTTTTGAAACTTTATTTTTTTTAAAGATTTATTTATTTATTTGAGAGTGCACATGCTGGGGCAGAGGAAGAGGGAGAGGGTCTCTGCACTGAGCACAGAGCCTGGGGCTTGATCTCATGACCCTAAGATCATGACCTGAGCCAAAATTGAGAGTTGGACACTTAACCGGTTGTGTCACCCAGATGCCCCATCTTTTGAAACTTTTATGGAATCTTTTTCTGTATAGAAGTTTGTTTTTGTACTTGATCAAATCACCTTTTTTTTTTTCTTTATGGCTTCTGGAATTTGAGTCATGTTCTATCTAAAGGGTATAACTAACCTTCCCACCTATTTTCTTATGTTTTCCTCAGAATGTTTATAGCTTTTTATGTTTATTCTTTGAGAATTAATTTTTGTATTGATACTACTATTCCATTTAGCTACTTAAAATTGGTATATCTAATTATACTTATGATAATTAAGCAACTCATAATTAGCAAGATTAGTGAGTTTCTGACAGGAGTTCTAATTTTGTTAAAATGTTTGCATTGATGGTAAATATAGATGGCTAGAGCATGACCATAAGATTTTAAGTTGGAGTAAAGGTAGATGTTTTTTGGGTAGGAAAACATTTAACAAAAGTGAAGATATCTCAGCGGACTTCATGGCCAACCCAGTTTGTCTGAAACATAGTAGTGGGTTTTTGACAAATTCTTGCCTTGTTGAAGTTTTCTGTTTCAGAATGTAAGGGGGAAATATGTATGTGTTTAAGAAAAAGTCTTGAAGAATATATACCAAATTATTAGCAATGCTTTTCTTTGGATGGTGAGATCTCAGATATATTTTAAAACTTTTTCTGTTTACAGTGTTTTAATTTTTTTAATCAGAAAATGTTATTTGTTTAGTAAAAATAACTTAGGGGGAGGTAAAGTGTACAATGAAGGATACTGCTGCTCTGAATCTATTTATAGCCAATGAGGAAGAATTGCTTAGTGGGTAGGAATGAAAGAAACCTTTGGAGACAGAGTGACTCTATCATTACGGAGTTTGTTATAGCTAAGAATGAGAATTCCAGAAGTAGTCACATACTTACGTAATCTACATTGTAGGAAGAAAACTTTAAAAAAGTGAACAAAAAATACAGTCATGACCTTATGACCTAAGACTAGGAAGTTGAGGAACACTCAAAAATAATTGTGAAATTATACAATTATAGATTTTAGTAATGAGTTTTTTAAAAAGGCAAAAGCAACTAAAACTACTTTAACTCCACTTGGTGCAATCTTAGTTCAGGTTTTAAAGGGATATTTATAGAAGATGAATATAGAAAAGTGACATAAACATTTAAATGTCAGAACAGCTAAAATCCAGAATTTACAGATATGGGAAATATGCTAAGACAATTTTAAGATTTTACAATTCTATTCAGAAACAAGAATAAAGAAGATAAATGCCTACTTAATATTAATAGCTCCTACTTTGTTTACATATTTTCTGTCAAGGAGAACATTCTTTATGCTGTAATAAAAAAAATAGCTTAGTGAAGGAGAACTCAAGTCCAATATAGATGAAATTAAGAAAGCATCTAATTGTTCAATATGACTTTGTTTCTTAACCTGAATTAATTAAATCTGAGGATGCTGTGAGAATTTGTAGGTGAGAAAGCTAAACTTTGAGGAATTATTGAGATTAGGAAGAATGGAAGTGAGCAACAAGTAAGGACATTGACAGCATATTAATCAAATTCAGAAATGACACAAAGCTTGATAGATTTTTATGCAGGCAAGGAGTATAATTAGGAAGTCTGTAGCAACAACTTAGGGCGCCTGGGTGGCTCAGTCAGTTAAGCATCTGCCTTCAGCTCAGGTCATGATCCCAGGGTCCTGGGATGGAGCCCCACATCCAGCTCCCTGCTCCGCAGGAAGCCTGCTTCTCCTTCTCCCGCCGCCCCTGCTTGTGCATTCTCTCTCTCTCTCTGTCAAATAAATAAATCTTAAAAAACAAGGACTTAATAGATTGGTTTAGATAAGAAATTTAGTATAACTAAATATATAATGCTGATTTGGGTTAAAAAATCAGTTGAAAGAACTGATGAAACAATCTAATGGGAACATTTATGACAAAGGGAATGTTACTGTTGGTAAACTTAATATGAATCAGAAGCATGATTTCCCTGGCAAAATTTGATTAATTACAGTTTTCTAAACAACAAAGGTTGGTTAGGCCACACCTGGCATGTATTCAGATTTAGGTAGCCCATTGGGGAAATTGGCATATGTCCAAATGACAGTAGTGTCAGCTTTTTGTCATGTAATAAAAGGATTAGACTTAATCTGAGCCATAAAGTAGCTCTGAGAGGCAGTAGTATGTATGTGTAGTATTTGAGAAAGGTTAATTTACTACCTTTACTACCTATAGTAAGGATGCTATAGGGAGGTGGTTTTTTTTTTTTTTTAAGATTTTATTTATTTAGAGCACACAAGCAGGGGGAGGGGCAGAGGGAGAGGAAGAGAGAGTCTCAAACACACTTGGCACTGAGCACAGAGCCTGATGTGGGGCTCAATCTCATGACCCTGAGGTCATGACCTGAGCCAAAATCAAGAGTTGGACACTTAACTGACTGAGCCACCCAAGTGCCCCGCTATAGAGGGTTTTTAGTTCAAATGAGTTTTGAATGTATTGGTTTTGCATCTTTTCATACACTTTTGGCCATTTATATATCTTCCTTGGAGGAATAGCTATTCAAATCCTTTACCGTGTTTTACTTGGATTACTTGTCTTTTATTATTGAGTTGTAAGAGATCTTTATATATTTTGGACACAGATTTCTTTTAAGTTTTTATTTTTAGTAATCTCTATACCCAACATGGGACTCAAACTCATGATCCAGAAATGAAGGCTCATGCTTTTCTGACTGAGTGCCCCTGGATACAAGTTTCTTATCAGATATATGATCTGCAAATATTTTCTCCTTTTCTGTGGGTTGTTTTCACTTTATTGATGGTATCATTTGCACATAAGTTTTAAATTTTTATATAGTCCAATTTATATATTTTTTCTTTTATCACTTGCGGTTTTGGTGTTGTCTAACTCAGGGTCATGAAGATTTACTCCTATGTTTTCTCCTAAGTGTTTTATAGTTTTAGCTCTTGTATTTAGTTCTACAATCCATTTTGAGTTAATTTTCTTTTTTTTTTTAAGATTTTATTTATTTGAGAGAGAGATAGAGACAGAGCATGAGCAGGGGGAGGAGGCAGAGGGAGAGGGAGAAGCAGACTCCCCGCTAAGCAGGGAGCCTGATGCGGTGCTCGATTCCAGGATCCTGGGATCATGACCTGACATGAAGGCAGACGCTTAACTGACTGAGCCTCCCAGGTGCCTCTTGAGTTAATTTTCATGTATGGTAGGGATAGGGGTCCAACTTAATTCTTTCACATGTGGATATCCAGTTGTCCTGGCACCATTTATTGAAAAAGTCTTCCTTTCCCCATTGAGTTGTGTTAGCACTCAGATTTTTAAAGAAATAGTATAATGTACATATATATATATTTTAAAGATTTTATTTATTAGAGAGAGAGACAGCGAGAGAGGGAACACAAGTGGGGGAGAGGGAGAAGCAGGCTTCCTGCTGAGCAGGGAGCCCAATGCGGGGCTCGATCCCAGGACCCTGGGATCACGACCTGAACCGAAGGCAGACGCTTAACGACTGAGCCACCCAGGCGCCCCTATAATGTATATTTTTAGTAAAAATATAAAATCTGTGGAAGATGGAGAAAGTAACGCATAATTCTTCCATTCTTAATACAACTTCACTAATTTGTGTATTCCCTTTTAGTCCCCCTTTCATAAAATACAAATTTTGTAGAATTGCAATCGTAGTATATTAATTATTTATTTTGTCTTTTTCACTTAATATATGAACATATGATACTTTCCATATTGCTATATAGATTATAGATTTCCAGATTATTTTAATTTTTTTTAAAGATTTTATTTATTTTAGGGGGGGCTGGGGAGGAACAGCGGGAGAGGGACAAGCAGACTCCTTGCTGAGTGCAGAGCCTGACACGGACTCGATCCCAAGAGCCTGAGATCATGACCTGAGCCAAAATTGAGAGTCAGATGCTTAACCGACTGAGCCACCCAGGCACCCCCAAATTATTTTTTTAAGATTTATTTATTTGAGAGAGTGCACGAGAGAGCACAGGTGGGAGAGAGAGAATCTCAAGCAGACTCTGTGCCCAGCGCAGAGCCTTACGTAGGGCTGTGTCTCATGACCCTGAGATCACGACCTGAGCCAAAACCAAGAGTTGGACACTCAACCAACTACACCACTCAGGTGCCCCTTCCACATTATTTTTTTGATGTTTTCTAATATTCCATCTGCAGGCTGTATTTAATTAGTGTCTTATTTAGGATATTTTAGTTTACTCTATTATTTAAGTAACATTGCATTTATAATCTTTGTGCATAAACTATTAGCCTTCTGTTGGATAATCTCCTTAGATAAATTTCTGGAAAGATTTCTTCCAAATGTATACTGAAAAGCAACTAGAGACTAGTTATATAATTTTGATTTGGGGAATTCTGTGTGTGTGTGTGTGTGTGTGTGTGTGTGTGTGTGTGTGTGTTGCTGTTGGCTCATTGAATATAACAACGATACCTCTGACTGTGGGTCAGGAAATGTGCCAAATAGTTCGTGTGCATAGTTGTATTTAATTCTCCTACAAAATCTATTACATAAGGGATTCAAGGCTCAGAAAAGTTTGGTAACTTGCCCAAAGTGGTTTAACTAATAAATGGCAAAGAGGTCATACAAGACTGTGTGACTCCAAACTCAACTGGCTCTTAGATTGAGCATAAGCAATTATAATGGCAAGATTCCTTCAGTAGTAAACTGTATTAGGTTGGGTGTTTTGTGCAGAAGTTCTCTGAATAGACATGAGTTGTTAAGTATCAATGCATTATTGGCCCAAAATATGTTTTTTTTTAAATAGGAATCTAAAGACTGAGATTTTCCCTATAGATTTAATAATTTATTATTCTTGGAACCCTTGAACTAATCATATTATTTTGTGTAGCATTGCTATTTCTAAGGGTCCAGAGAGCATACATAACCAATACAGAATTTGTTTCACTTAGGCATCTGGGTGGCTCAGTTGGTTAAGCATCCGACTCTTTTTTTTTTTTAAAGATTTTATTTATTAATTTGATAGAGACACAGCGAGAGAGGGAACACAAGCAGGGGGAGTGGGAGAGGGAGAAGCAGGCTTCCCGGGGAGCAGGGAGCCTGATACGGGGCTCGATCCCAGGACCCTGGGGATCATGACCTGAGCCGAAGGCAGACACTTAACAACTAACCATCCAACTCTTGATTTTGGCTCAGATCATGATCTTGGGGTTGTGGATTGAGACTGGCATCTGGCTCCCTGCTCAGCGGGGAGTCTACTTCTCTCAACCCCTCTCCCTCTGCCCCTACTCCCATTCGTGTGCTCTCTCTCTCTCAAAATAAATAGATCTTTGAAAAAATTGTTGAACAAATGCTCAATGAACAAATGTTTTAATAAGAAAGGAAATGGAAAATGAATTAGAAATCTTTAATATTTAAATGTAAATCAAAACTTCTTGATATTGTAAAGATAAATTTTAGTGTTTTGGGGAGAATATGCACAATAGCATTTCTGATCAAGACATCAAAGTCCTATATAATGTATATTTAATAGTGTTCAGCTATTATAGCTATTTCAATTGTAGAATTATTAAATGTGTTTAGTATTTGAAATAATTATCTACAACTCATAATTACTGCTATAGCCTGAAATATGAAGAGGAAAATCACAATTATAAGAATAAAATGATGCTGGCGCACTCAGGTGGCTCAGATGGTTAAGTGTCTGCCTTTGGCTTGGGTCATGATCCCAGGGTCCTAGGATCGAGCCCTGTGTCGGGCTCCCTGCTCAGTGGGGAGCCTGCTTCTCCCTCTCCCTCTGCTGTTCCCTCCACTTGTGCTCTCTGGCTCTATCTCTCTGTCAAATAAATAAATACAATCTTTAAAAAAATAAAAAAAAGAATAAAATGATGCTTAAAAAGAAACAGTAATTTTGAAATGCTACTAGTCTGAAAAAAATGGTTTCTGTCACATTCAGAGATAGCTGTTTTCTTTAAAACATGAAAATGCCAGTTCTTTATACAAACTCATTCCCGGTTTCTATTTTTGCAGTCTTTCAGCACATCACTGCTTAAAGTCTTTCTTTCCTTGATTTTCATCCAAAGAGACTATTTCCTCAAGATTAACAAGGCGACTGGAGTTATTTGTATGCCCTAGACAGAAGAATGAGTCTCTTCAATCTGGTAGAATAGTACTCATCAAGGTGTAGCTTCAAGAGGGATTCATACATAATTGTGAAGGAATAATGGTACATTTACTTAGCAGAAGCAGTCCGTTTCACCAAAATGCCAATTCCCTGAATTGCTTCCTTTTAACTAGAGTTAGTTGATCAGTTTTCATGTTCTTAGTAACATTTAAAAGAATGTTCAATTTGTTTTTACTCTAGTTCCTTGCTGGTGTTGAGAAGTTTTTGTATTTAAGAATATAATTGCAATAAATGCATTATCAGTGAGACTTTGAAACTTTAAGCCTTGTTCTTCCTTTCTCTGCTTCTCAGTCTCTGGTGGCAGTAGCAGGGAGTTAGGGCAAGCAAATTGAACATTCCTTTATATGCTATATGAAGGCAAATCCTATCAACTGAAGAGTTAAAGTGAATTCAGCCAATCGGCCTTTAGATAAAATGATTTTTGGTAAATTTACTCATGGCTGATGACCCAGAGCTCACCCAACCAGCCAGATCATTGGAATTAATCCTAAATTAATGAGGTGGCAGATGCTTCGGTGATGTTGCCTTTGTATCCTCAAAATTCAGAATTTTCATAACAACAGATCGTAGTTTAAATTTACACTGCTTTCACCGTGTCTCTCTCTGAGGTAATCCCAGGAACTCTGCAAAATTCACTAGCTAACCTCTGTTTCACTGTACGATGTATCAAAAAAGAATCAGCTATGATCCTATAGTGCGCCCCCCAACTCTGCCTCTGGCAACCACCAATCTGTTCTCTGTATAAGTATTTTGGGTTTTTTGGGTTTTGTTTTTGATTCCATATATAAGTGAGATCACACAGTATTTGTCTTTATCCGACTTATTTTACTTAATACAGTGCCCTCAAGATCCATCCATATTATTGTAAATGGCAAGATTTCTTTTTTTATGGCTGAATAATATTCTGGTGTGTGTGTGTGTGTGTGTGTGTGTGTACCACATTTTATTTATCCATTCATCCATCAGTGGATACTGAGATTGCTACAATGTCTTGGCTATCATAAACCTATAAATCATGCTGTAATGAACATGGGGGTGCATATACCTTTTAAGTTAGGGTTTTTTCCACCTTAGGATAAATACTCAGAAGTGCAATTGCTGGATCATATGGTAGTTCTACTTTTAATATTTTGAGGAACCTCCAACCTGTTTTCCATAGTGGTGCACCAATTTACATTCTCACTGAGAATGTGAAGTGTACAAGAGTTACCTTTTCTCCACATCCTGACTAACACTTGTTATTTGTCTTTTTGATAATAGCCTTTCTAGAAAATGTGAGATGGTATCTCATGGTTTTGATGGCCATCTGTGTCTTCTTTGGAAAATTGTGTGTTCAGATCTTCTGCCCATTTTTACCTTTTTTTTAAAATATTTTATTTCTGAGTGAAAGAGCACAAGCGGGGAGGGGCAGAGCGAGAGGGAAAAGCAGACTCCCTGCTGATCAGGGAGCCTGATGCAGGGCCTGGGATCATGACCTGCCAAAGGCAGATGCTTAACTGACTGAGCCGCCCAGGTGCCCCTACCTTTCTTCCCCCTCCCACCCCCCACACTGGGTATGGAGCCCAGTGTGTTGCTTGAACTCACGACACTAAGATCAAGAGTTGGATGCTTAACCAACTGAGCCTCCAGGCGTCCCAAAAGAGAGAGAATCTTTTTTTTTTTTTTCCTCTTAAGTAGGCTCCATGACCAGCATGGAGCCCATCACAGGGCTTGAACTCACAACCCTGAGACCAAGACCTGAGCTGAGATCAGGACTCGGATGCTTAACCAACGGAACCACCTAGGCATCCCTCTCTGCCCATTTTTAAATTGGATTGTTTTTTTGCTGTTGAGTTGTAAGAGTTCTTTATATACTTTGGATATTAACTCCTTATTAGATATATGATTTGCAAATACTTTCTTTTATTCTGTAGGTTGCCTTTTTGTTGATGGTTTTCTTTGCAATGCAGAAGCTTTTTAGTTTGTTGTAGCCCCATTTGTTTATTTTTGCTTCTGTTGTTTTTGCTTCTGGTGTCAAATCCAAAAAATTATCTTCAAGACCTTTGTCAAGGAGCTAACCACCTGGGTTTTCTTCCAGGAGTTTTGTGGTTTCAGGTCTTTCATTCAAGTCTAACCGTTTTAAGTTAA
Source organism: Leptonychotes weddellii (assembly GCF_054177405.1). Classification (NCBI taxonomy): domain Eukaryota; kingdom Metazoa; phylum Chordata; class Mammalia; order Carnivora; family Phocidae; genus Leptonychotes; species Leptonychotes weddellii. The sequence goes on from NC_138383.1 coordinate 28,174,621, forward strand.
CTTTTGTTTGTGGTGTAAGATAGTGGTCCAGTTTCAGAGTTTTGCGTGTTTGTTTTGTTTTTGCTACCAGAAAGTAAATTTCTTAAAGGTGGGCACTATAGAATTTTCATTCTAGCATAATGTGTGGTGGTTCTTGGGTACTTGGGAAATTTTTATTGAAGAAATGAAATATTCAGCAAACACTTATTGAGAGCTTATTATGTGCCAGACACTGTGGTGTACATAGCATTGAAAAAGGCAGATATGCTTCCTGCTTTAAAAGAGGTAGGAAAGGGGCGCCTGGGTGGCTCAGTCATTGAGCGTCTGCCTTGGGCTCGGGTCATGATCTGGGATCGGGACCCGCATTGGGCTCCGTGCTCGGCGGGAAACCTGCTTCTCCCTCTCCCACTCCCCCTGCTTGTGTTCCCTCTCTCGCTGTCAAATAAATAAAATCTAAAAATATAATAATAATAAAAGAGGTAGGAAGGGCAGATACCAAACAAATGTTCAATTATGGTGGTCTGTGGTGGACACGATCAATTCCTTCCCTTTGTATACATGCATGCTATTTTTCATGTCAAGAAGTAGAGTCTAATTCTCTTTTTGAATCTGGGTTGTCCTAAATACCTTGACCAAAAGAATGTGGCAGAAGTGATGTTTTGGAACTTTTGAAACAAATCTTAAGGAGCTCTGCAGATTCTATCTGGGTCTTTTAGAATATTTTCTCTTTGGATGATCCTTCTCAAAACCCAACCACTATATTATGAGAAACTCAAGCCACGTGGAGAGATCTTGTGTAGGTACGGCACAGCCTCAGCTGAGTTTTGGTAGCATCAACTGGGCATATGCGTGAGCCATGTTGAACATCCAGACCAGTTGAGCCTTTATTTTATTTTATTATTTTGAGAGAGAGAGAGAGAGACAGCATGGGGAGGGGGAGGGGCAGAGAGAGAAGCACACTTCCCGTCGAAGAGGGAGCCCAACTTGGGGCTCAATCCCAGGACCCTGGGATCATGACCTGAGCTGAAGACAGGCTTAACCCACTGAGCCACCCAGGCTCCCCTGCTAGCTGAGCCTATAGATGACTTCATCCTCCAGTGCCATCTGACTGCAAGCACATGTTAGAAGATAAAGTGGGAACTACACAGCTGGGCATTGCCAACCTGAGAGAGAGAGAGTATATGAATTGTTTTAAGCTAATACATTGCTACATTTAGGAGTAGCTTGTTAATTCAGTAGTAGATAATAGAATGGAAATAGAAAGTATCACAGATTATCAGATTATGATAAAAACAGGAATGAAGGGAAAACCTAATTTAGATGATCAGAGAAGGCAGCCTATAATTGTTTAATAATGTTTTGTCTTTCCTGCTCAACTATACATTTCATGAAAGCAGAGAACTGTATCTGTCCTGTTCTTAGCTCTATTCCCAGTACATGGCGTATGTGCTTTGTATCTGCTGCAGTAAGGATGAAGAACTTTTATTAGATTCTTCAAAAGTCTATAACTCCATTACTTCACTAGGAGAAAAACATTCCACCTTATATAGGAATGTTTCATTCTGTTGAAGCACAAAATTCCAGGTTTTCTGGATTGATGTAATATGCACACTCAGGACCTATGTGAATGGGGCATTATTTTCATTCCAGAGGTCACAGGTAAGCACTGAGCCTTTGGGCTTTGGGAACTTAATCATAATAGACCACATCACATACACAGAGGTTAGGCAGGTGATGAGAGGGACTGATGCCAAGGAACACAGAGGTGGGTCTACCTCCTGAAAGAAAGCTAAGGCTCAGATGAAATCTGTTATTCTGTCAATATCCTTTGTCATCCTTACCCATTTTATTTTCCATTACTCCCCACATGAATTTTCTGCCTAATTTCATTTTAATGTGGTCCAGGAAGTAATTCTCTACTCTGGTCATACCTAACAGTTGTCTTTTTTCCTGCTTCTTCCCCACACCATTTTTATTTCTACCTTTGTGTTTTTCTTTGCATGTGCCTTTCCTCTTCCCCACATTAGCCTTCCCTCTCCTTTCTACCTGTGTTTATTTTGGGGGAGCCATTTTAAGTCCACTTCCTCTCTGAAATGTTCATAGAAGATTCCAATTTAAGTATATCTCTCTCCTTGAGCTTTTATTTTGCTTTTTTTCTTTCGAGGACATGACACTGTATCCTACTTTATACCACAATTGATTGTTTACAAGTTTTCAAGTCTTCCCTATGTGTTAGACTTATAAATACCTTGAGCAATGATCATTTTGCTGTATATGAATTTTACTACCCTTTTAGTGGCTGTTTAATAATTATGTTGGCTTGGCATATACTCTTCATTCTTCTTTTTTTACTCCATTTGAACTTGGTTCTCATATTTCTTCTGCTTGAACTTTCCTGTTTATTTTTATTTTTTAAAGATTTATTTGAGAGAGAGAATGAGAGAGAGAGCATGAGAGGGGAGAGGGTCAGAGGGAGAAGCAGACTCCCCGCTGAGCAGGGGGCCTGATGTGGGACTCAATCCCAGGACTCCAGGATTATGACCTGAGCCGAAGGCAGTTGCGCAACCAACTGAGCCACGCAGGCGCCCTGAACTTTCCTGTTTAACTCCCTATCCTTACTGTTCTCTCCCTCTTTGCTGATTCCTATGATCAATTTCTCTTTATAGGTAGATAGAGAAATATAATAGTGTACATATGTATACACCATTGCATATAATACACTAACATCTCACATTTTACTTTTTTAACATCTCACATTTTAAAGTGTGCATATTACATCAATCCAGAAAACCTGGAATTTTGTGCTTAAACAGAATGAAACATTCCTATATAAGGTGGAATGTTTTTCTCTTAGTGAGAAATAATATAATAATAATATATGTACAGTTCTACAATTACAGGGTCTCAGTATCCGTTTTGTCCACATAAACTATATACTACATTTTTAATATATCTAAGGTTTTCTGTCTTGTTATAATACCTTGAATTATCACAGTTGAAATATGAGCTATTATCACTTGGGTTGATAACAAAATATCTTTTTTTTTCTTTTTTTTAGAGAGAGAGAAAGAGCACACATGAGTAGGGGAGGGGCAGAGGGAGAGTGAGAGAGAATCTTGAGCAGGCCTGATGCAGGGCTTGATCTCAGATCATGACCTGAGCTGAAATCAAGAGTTGGATGCTTAACCACTGAGCCACCCAGACACCCCCAAAATGTTATTTTTCAACATGATTATTCTTGAGTTTGGTATTTTATATTTATGCTATAAATACTTTTTACAAATGTTACCTAAGACCAAGTCTAGATCAATTTTAAATTGGGCAGATATGTCATTCAGCTGTATATAAAGTTTGGAATGTTTAAAATGTTAAATGATTGAATATTTTTCAGTAACTTGCATTTTGACTGTCTGTGTATTTTAACTTGACATTGACTTTATTTTTTGATTCAATATTGTTTACTTTTTTCCTGCAACATATATACAATTTTCCAAACATAAAGAAGTGGAAGGAATTGAACAGTGAACGCCCACAACGGATTCTACAATTGTTTTACTGTATTTGCTTTTTCACATGTTTTATCCATTTATGATCCTTCTATCCATCGTGTTTTGATTGCATTTTATTTATTTTAATTTTTTTAAAAGATTTTTATTAGAGAGAGTGAGCATGAGCAGGGGAGGGAAGAGGGAGAGGGACAAGCAGAGTCCCTGCTGAGTGGGGCTCAATCCCAGGACCTGAGATCATAATCTGAGCTGAAGTCAGATGCTTAACTGACTGAGCCACCCAGGCGCCCCTTGATTGCATTTTAACATTAAGTTGCAGATCTTGCCCCTAAATATCTAAATAAGCAAATAATTTCCTACAATTCAGTATTTGTTTATTTGTTTTATAAAGTAAAATTTACAATGTAATGCATAAATCTTAATTGTACCATTTGGTGAATTTTGACAAATGCGTTTGGTAACTCAAAACCCCTCTCAGGATTAGAACATTACTGATTCTGGAAGGTTTCCTCATGTCCTTTCTCAGTCAGTCCCCACCCACATCTCCCAGAGGAACTACTATTTTTTCCTCCATGGATTTGATTTTGCTTGTTCTAAAATCTCATGTAAAGGAATTATACAATACACATGCTTTGGGGGCATCTGGCTGGCTCAGTTGGTGGAGCATGCAACTCTTGATCTTGGTGTTGTGAGTTTGAGCCCCACGTTGAGTATAGAGATTACTTAAAAAAACATACATACACTTTTGTGTAATGCTTCTTTCAGTCAGCATGTTATTGAGATCCATTTTGTCGTGTAAAAGTAGTTTATTTCTCTTTATTACTGAGTTGTATTCCATTCTATGAATGTACCACATTTTTTCATTTATTCTCTTGTTAATGGACATCTGAGCTATTTCCAGTTTTTGCTATTATGAATAAAGCTACTATGCACATTCTTGTGGGAGACTTTTTGTAGATACATTGTACAAAAAGCATTTATTTCTCTTAGGTAAATCCTCAGGAATAGAAATGCTGAGTCATTAGGGTAGGTATGCATTTAGTTTTTAAGAAACTGCCTGAGAGTTTTCCCAAGTTGTCATACCATTTCATGTGGCCACCAAAAATATATGAGAGTTCCAGTTGCTCCATCTCTTCACTAACATTTGGTGTTGTCAGTCTTTTTAATTTTGGCTATTTTATGGGTGTATAATAATATCTTCTGGTTTTAATTGCATTTTCTTGATGACTTATGATATTGAGGATCTTTTCATGTGCTTATTAGTCATTTATATAACTTCTTTTGTGCAGTACTCATTCAACTAGTTAGCTCATTTTTAAATTGTATTGTCTGTGTTTTTTCTTATTGAGTTGTAGGAATTCTTTATATATTATGGACCAGTGTTTGTTGGATATGTGTTTTGCAAACATTTTCTTGTATTGTTTGAATTATCTATTTTTTTAAATGGCATTCTGAGTGAGCAGAATTTTAAAAATTTGATGTCAGTTTTTTTCTTTTATTATTACTGCTTTCCTGCTGTAAGAAACCTTTGCCTATCCCCACATTGCAAAGATATTCTCCTGTGTTTTCTTATAGAAACTTTATAGTTTTTAGATTTATGTTTAGGTCTTTGATCCATTAGAAATTGCTGTGTACAGTGTAAGGTAAAGATTGAGGTTCACTTTTTTTTTTTTTTTACATGGATATCCTGTTGTTCTGGGACCATTTGTTGAAAAGATTTTCCATTTCCTATTGGATTGCTTTAGTATCTTTATTGAAAATCAGTTGATTGTACAAATATGTTTTTTCCAGTATTCTCTGTTTTGTTTTGTGATTTGTCAATTTGTATGCCAAAACCATGCTGTCTTGATTACTGTAGTTTTATACTAAATCTTGAACTCAGGTAATGAAAGTTCTCCAACTTTGTTTTTCTTTTTCAGGATTGCTTTGGTTTTCTAGGTCTTTTGCATTTCCTTACAAATTTTAGATCAAATTGTCTTTTTCTGCAGTATTTCTGGTGGGGTGGGATTGCATTGAATATATATAGATTAACTTAGGAAGAATAAATATCTTATTGAGTCTTCTAATCCATGAACATTATATACATCTCTATATATTTAGTTTTCAGTATAAAGGTCTTGCATGATTATTATTGAGTTTATTCCTAAAAAATTTTTTTTAATGTAAGCTCTATGCCCAATGTGGGATTTGAATTCATGACCCCAAGATCAAGAGTTGCATGCTGTATAAACTGAGCCAGCCAGGCACCCCATTCCTAAAAAATTTATGGTTTTTGAAGCTATTGTAAATACAACTTTAAAACATTCTATTTTTCTTAATTGTTTACTACTAATATCTAAAAATGCAGTTGATTTTTGTATGTTGACTTTGTAACCTGCAACATAAAACTATTAGTTTTAGTAATTGTTTTGTGTGTTCTTTAGGACTTTTTGTGTAAACAAATTATGTCATATGTGAGGAGGCACAGTTTTACTTCTTCCTTTCTAATCTTTATGGTTTACCCCCACTCCCCTTTGCCTTGTTGTATTGTCTATAACTACCTGTACCATATTGCAAAGAAATGTAAGAATGAATGTGCTTGCTTTGTCCTTGACTTTAGGGAGAGAGTATCAATATGTCTTCATTAGGTATGATGCTAGCTGTAGATTTTTTTTTACATGTCCTTTGTCAGATTGAGGAAATTCCATTCTCTTTTTAATTTTCTGAGTTTTTATCATGGATAGATACTGAATGTTGTCAAATGCTTTTACTTTATCTATTTAAAATTTTTTTTTTTTTGCCTTTTATTCTAATATAATGAACTACATTCTTTTGGAGGGCAGAGGGAGAGGGAGAGAGAGAATCTTAAGCAGGCTCCATGCCCAACATGGAGCCCTGTGTGGGGCTCGATCTCACGACGCTGAGATCATGACATGAGCCAAAATCATGAATCGGATGCTTAACCAACTGAGCCACCCACGCACCCCAGTTTATTTTAGATATTTTCATCTTTGTTCATGAAGAATAATCAGCCTGTAATTCTCTCTTTTTTCTCTCTCTCTCTCACCCCTCCCCCCATGCATGCCTCCCTCCCCTGTGTCTTCCTTTTTTTGGTAGCATCTTTGGTTTTATTAGTGGGCTATATTGACCCCATGAAATGTTGAAAAGTGTTCTGTTACATTTTCTGAAGGAGTTTATATTAAGATTGATGTTCTTTGTTTTTGATAGAATTCACCAGTAAAACCATCTTGGAGTGGAGTTTTCTTTTGGGGTAGGTTTTTGTTTTCTTTTTTTTTTTTTTTTAAGATTTTATTTAGTCCTTTGTCAGGGAGAGAGAGAGAGAGAGAAAGCAAGAGAGTGGCAGGCAGAGGGAGAAGCAGGCTCCCTGCTGAGCAAGGGGCCTGATGCAGGACTTGATCTCAGGACCCTGGGATCATGACCTGAGCTGAAGGCAGATGCTTAAACTACTGAGCCACCCAGGTGCCCCTGTTTTTATTTTCTTCTAAGAGTTCTGTGATTTCAGGTCTCACATTTAGGTCTTTAGCTCATTTTGAGTATATTTTTGTGTATGATGTAAGAAACTTTTGTTTGTTCAGAGTTTCCAGTTTCATTCTTTTGCATGTAGCTATCCAATTTTCAAACACCATTTGTTGGAGAGACTTTTTTCCATTGTATGATCTTGTCTCTTTTTTCATAGATTTATTGACCATATATGCATGGGTTGTGGACTTCCTGTTCTGTTTCATTGATCTATGTATCTGTTTTTGTGCTAGTATCATACTGTTTTGATTACTATAGCTTTGTAGTATATCTTGACATCTGGGATTATGATAACCTCCAGCTTTGTTGTTCTTTCTCAAAATTGCATTGGTTATTTAGGGTCTTTTGTGGTTTCATACAAATTTTATTAGTTATGTGTTCTGTGAAAAAACATTTTTTGGGGGGGAGGAGGGGCAGAGGGAGGGAGAGAGAGAGAGACTCTTAAGCAGGCTCCAAGCCCAGTGCAGAGCCTGACATGGGGCTTAATCTCACAACCTTGAGATTATGACCTGAGCCAAATCAAGAGTTGGATGCCTAACAGGCACCTCTGTTTTTGATATTTTTATAGGGATTGCATTAAATCTGTAGATTGCTTTGGGTAGTATGGATATTTTATTTTATTTTTTAAAGATCTTATTTATTTATTTGACAGAGAGAGACACAGCAAGAGAGGGAACACAAGCAGGGGGAGTGGGAGAAGGAGAAGCAGGCTTCCCGTGGAGCAGGGAGCCCAATGCGGGGCTCGATCCCAGGACCCTGGGATCATGACCTGAGCCGAAGGCAGACGCTTAATGACTGAGCCACCCAGGGGCCCCTAGTATAGGTATTTTAATAGTATTGGTTCTTCTAGTCCATGAGCATGGAATAGTTTTCCATTTGTGTTATCTTGAATTTCTTTCGTCATTGTTTTATAGTTTTCAGAGTACAGGTCTTTCACCTCCTTGGTTAAATTTATTTCTAGGTATTTTACTATTTTTGATGTAATTGTAAATGGAATTGTTTTCTTAATTTCTCTTTCTGCAACTTCATTATTAGTGTATAGAAATGCAACAGATTTCTATATATTAATTTTGTATCCTGTGACTTTACTGAATTCATGTATCAGTTTAATTTTTTGAGTCTTTGAGTCTTTAGGGATTTCTATATATAGTATGATGTCATCTGCATATAGTGAAAGTTTTACTTCCCCTTTACCAATTTGGATGTCTTTTACTTTTTTTTCTTGTCTGATTGCTGTGGCTAGGACTTTCAGTACTAATAGTGTTGAATAAAAGTGGTGAGAGTGACATCTTTGTCTTCTGATCTTAGAGTGAAAGCTCTCAGTTTTTCATCATTGAGTATGATGTTAGCTATGGGTTTTTCATATATGGCCTTTATTATGTTGAGGAATGTTTTTTCTAAATCTGCTCTATTGTGAGTTTTTATCATGAAAGCATGTTGTACTTTGTTGAATTTTTTTTCTGCATTTATTGGCATGATCAGATGGTTTTATCTTTTTTTTTAAGATTTTATTTGTTTATTTGAGAGACTGAAAGAAAGTTCACAGAGGGAGGGGGAGAAGCAGAGTCGCTGCTGAGCAGGTATCCTGATGTGGGGCTCGATCCCAGGACCCTGTATTTATGACCTGAGCCGAAGGCAGATGCTTAACTGACTGAACCACACAGGCACCCCATATGGTTTTATCTTAATTTTTTTGTCCTTGTTTTTAACAAGAAAAAATCAGAGTGGTTTTTGTAGGCACTTTTCTTTTTTTTTTAATTTAATTAAAAAAAATTTTTTTTTAAGATTTTATTTATTTGACAGAGAGAGACAGAGTAAGAGAGGGAACACAAGCAGGGGGAGTGGGAGAGGGAGAAGCAGGCTTCCCGCGGAGCAGGGAGCCCAATGCGGGGCTTGATCCCAGGACCCGGGGGTCATGACCTGAGCTGAAGGCAGATGCTTAACGACTGAGCCACACAGGTGCCCTGTCACTTTTCTGTTTTTAAGAAAAACCACCTATGCTTTTGTCTTTTATTTTTTTAAAGAAATTGTTGTATATGTCTAGTTTTAGAACTTTTAGCTTGTTCAGAATTTCCTTTGTGTTTCCATAACCTCCAAAAGGAAATATTGGTAATAAGAGTCATTATAATGGAAAAATCATGAGCAAGATGAGATAGACATGTTACCTCTATCAAGGTAGTATTGGACCTGGCCCAAGATAATGTTGGACCAGTTAGCTAACTTCTTTAAACCTCAGTGGCTTCATCTGTGAAATAACGATAGGGTTATTTTGAGCATCGAGTGTCAAATTATATGCAGAGCATACTTAGCGCAGTGCCTGGCATATAGCAAGTGCTTATTATCATTAAAGATTTAAAATATATCATGCTTTATTAGTAAACTAAAAATAAAGTTGCTATGTTAATTTTTAAAATTAGCTCAGTGATTTCAGTTGCATTTTTTTTATGGGTTATATGTTAATAAAGCATAGAAAATGTAAAGGTAATACTATAATGATGCAAAGATGATGCTTTTGTCATTTATATATGTATGTATGGTTGAAGCAAGATGAATTGTTCATACTAAGAAGGAAGAACTTTTATATAAATTGGTCAAGGTAAATGCCACCTGACAGGACATGACAGGAAAAGAGAATCAATAGGATATGTCAAGTATGTATCAAGTATGTATGTATGTCAAGTATGTATGTAACAATTATGTATCAAGAATTGTATATACTTTATCTCATTAAACTCATTTTGTTTGTTTGTTTTTTTAAAGATTTTATTTATTTGACAGAGAGAGACACAGCAAGAGAGGGAACACAAGCAGGGAGAGTGGGAGAGGGAGAAGCAGGCTTCCCGCCAAGCAGGGAACCTGATGCGGGGCTCGATCCCAGGACCCTGGGATCATGACCTGAGCCGAAGGCAGACGCTTAACCATCTGAGCCACCCAGGCACCCTCTCATTAAACTCATTTAACAGCCTTCTGAAAGTAGGAAGTATCTCAGTTTTGCAGATAAGCAAACAAGTATTAGGAATTAATGTAACTTGCTAAAGTCACACAGCTTATAGCAGCAAATTTGGGATTTATACCAATTGACTCCAAAATCTATGTTTGTTTGTTTTTTTAAATTTCTCATTATGCTTTATTCTTATGTCTTTGTCCATTAACCTATCTCGCGAAACATTAAGCATCATACTTATTTTCACTGATGACTAGAACTGTTCACCAACTTTCAGAAGTAAAACTATGTCCATTTCCATTTTATAATATAGTTTCTATTCACAGATACTTTATGTTTAAAAATATTCTTTTTTAAAAAGATTTTTAAAAATTAACATATAATGTGTTATTTGTTTCAGGGGTACAGGTCTGTGATTCATCAGTCTTACACAACACCCAGCACTCACCACAACACATACCCTCCCCAATGTCCATCACCCAGCCACTCCATCCTCCCACCCCCCTCCCCTCCAGCAACCCTTAGTTCATTTCCTAAGATTAAGAGTCTCTTATGGTTTGTCTCCCTCTCTGGTTTCTTCTTGTTTCATTTTTCCCTCCCTTCCCCTATGATCCTCGGCCTTGTTTCTTAAATTCCACATATCAGTGAGATCATATGATAATTGTCTTTCTCTGATTGACTTATTTCGTTTAACATAATACCGTCTAGTTCCATTCACGTCGTTGCAAATGGCAAGATTTCATTTTTTTGATGGTTGAGTACTATTCTGTTGTATATATATACCACATCTTCTTTATCCATTCACCTGTCAATGGACATCTGGGCTCTTTCCATAGTCTGGCTATTGTGGACATGGCTGCTATAAGCATTGGGGTGCAAGTGCCCCTTTGGATCGCTACATTTGTATCTTTGGGGTAAATACCCAGTAGTGCAATTGCTGGGTCATATGGTAGCTCTGTTTTCAACTTTTTGAGGAACTCTTCATACTGTTTTCCAGAGTGGCTGCACCAGCTTGCATTCCCACCAACAGTGTAGGAGGGTTCCCCTTTCTCTGCATCCCCGCCAACATCTGTCGTTTCCTGACTTGTTAATTTTAACCATTCTGACTGGTGTGAGGTGGTATCTCATTGAGGTTTGGATTTGGATTTCCCTGATGCCGAGTGATGTGGAGCACTTTTTCATGTGTCTGTTGGCCATTTGGTTATCCTCTTTGTAGAAATGTCTGTTCATGTCTTCTGCCCATTTCTTGATTGGATTATTTGTTCCTTGGGTGTTGAGTTTGATAAGTTTTCTATAGATTTTGGATACTAGCCCTTTATCTGATATGTCATTTGCAAATATCTTCTCCCATTCTGTCGGTTGTCTTTTGGTTTTGCTGACTGTTTTTTTTTGCTGTGCAAAAGCTTTATATCTTGAAGTCCCAATAGTTCATTTTTGCCTTTGTTTCCCTTGCCTTTGGAGACGTGTCTAGCAAGAAGTTGCTGCGGCTGAGGTCGAAGAGGTTGCTGCCTGTGTTCTCC
>NC_138383.1:28186588-28203048 GCF_054177405.1 Leptonychotes weddellii
ACATTCTTTCCTGCTTTGTTGAAGATTAGTTGACCGTAGAGTTGAGGGTCCATTTCTGGGCTCTCTATTCTGTTCCATTGATCTATGTGTCTGTTTTTGTGCCAGTACCATACTGTCTTGATAATGACAGCTTTGTAAAAGAGCTGGAAGACCAGAATTGTGATGCCGCCAGCTTTGCTTTTCTTTTTCAACATTCCTTTGGCTTTTCAGGGTCTTTTCTGGTTCCACACAAATTTTAGGATTATTTGTTCCAGTTCTGTGAAAAAAGTTGATGGTATTTTGGTAGGGATTGCATTGAATGTGTAGTTTTCTCTAGGTAGCATAGACATTTTAACAATATTTGTTCTTCCAGTCCATGAGCATGGAACGTTTTTTCATTTCTTTGTGTCTTCCTCAATTTCTTTCATGAGTATTCTATAATTTTCTAAGTACAGATCTTTGCCTCTTTGGTTAGATTTATTACTAGGTATCTTATGGTTTTGGGTGCATTTGTAAATGGCATCGACTCCTTAATTTTTCTTTCTTCTGTCTCATTGTTGGTGTATAGAAATGCAACTGATTTCTGTGCACTGATTTTATATCCTGCCACTTTACTGAATTCCTGTATAAGTTCTAGCAATTTTGGGGTGAAATCTTTTGGATTTTCCACATAAAGTGTCATGTCATCTGCAAAGAGTGAAAGTTTGACTTCTTCTTTGCTGATTCAGATGTCTTTTATTCCTTTTTGTTGTCTGATTGCTGAGTCTAGGACTTCTAGTACTGTGTTGAACAGCAGTGGTGATAGTGGACATCCCTGCTGTGTTCCTGACCTTAAGGGAAAAGCTCTCAGATGTTCCCCATTGAGAATGATATTCGTTGTGGGTTTTTCATAGATGGCTTTGATGATATTGAGGTATGTTCCTTCTATCCCTACACTGTGAAGAGTTTTTGTTTTGTGTGTGTGTGTGTGTTTTTAAGATTTTATTTATTATTTGACACAGAGAGAGAGAGAGTGAGAGAGAGAGCACAATCGAGGAGAGGGAGAAGCAGGCTCCCTGCTGAGCAAGGAGCCCAACATGGGGCTTGATCCCAGGACCCTGGGATCATGACCTGAGCCGAAGGCAGCTGCTTAACTGACTGAGCCACTCAGGCGCCCCCACTGTGAAGAGTTTTAATCAAGAAAGGATGCTGTACTTTGCCAAATGCTTTTTCTGCATCTATTGAGAGGATCATGTTGTTCTTGTCCTTTCTTTTATTTATGTAGTGTATCACATTGATTGATTTGTGGATGTTGAACCAACTTGCAGCCCAGGAATAAATCCCACTTGGTCATGGTAAATAATCCTTATATTGTACTGTTGCATCCTATTGGCTAGTATTTTGGATGAGAATTTTTGCATCCATGTTCCATCAGGGATATTGGTCTATAATTCTCCTTTTTGATGGGGCCTTTGTCTGGTTTTGGGATCAAGGTAATGCTGGCCTCATAAAAAGAGTTTGGAAGTTTTCCTTCCGTGTCAATGTTTTGAAACAACTTCAGAAGAATAGGCATTAATTCCTCTTTAAATGTTTGGTAGAATTCCCCTGGGCCATCTGGCCCTGGGCTCTTGTTTGTTGGGAGATTTTTGATTACTACTTCAGTTTCCTTGCTGGCTATGGGTCTGTTCAGGTTTTCTATTTCCTCTTGGTTCAATTTTGGTAGTTTATATATCTCTAGGAATGCATCCATTTCTTCCAGATTGTCTAATTTGTTGGCTTATAATTGCTCATAATATGTTCTTAAAATTATTTGTATCTCTCCAGTGTTGGTTGTGATCTCTCCTCTTTCATTTATGATTTTATTTATTTGGGTCCTTTCTCTTTTTTTTTTTTTTGATATATCTGGCCAGAGGTTTATCAATCTTGTTAATTCTTTCAAAGAACAAGCTCTTAGTTTCGTTGATCTGTTCTACTGTCCTTTTGGTTTCTATTTCAATGATTTCTGCTCTAATCTTTATTATTTCTCTTCTCCTGCTGGGCTTAGGCTTTATTTGCTGTTCTTTCTCCAGTTCCTTTAGATGTAGGGTTAGGTTGTGTATTTGAGAACTTTCTTGTTTCTTGAGAAAGGCTTGTAATATATACTTCCCTCTTAGGACCACCTTTACTGCATCCCAAAGATTTTGAACAGTAATGTTTTCATTTTCATTTGTTCTCATGTATTTTTTAATTTCTTCTTTAATTTCTTGGTTGACCCATTCATTCTTTAGTAGGATGCTTTTTAGCCTACATGTATTTGAGTTCTTTCCAACTTTCCTCTTGTGATTGAGTTCCAGTTTCAAAGCACTGTGGTCCAAACATATGCAGAGAATGATCCCAGTCTTTTGGTACTGGTTGAGACCTGATTTGTGACCCAGGATGTGATCTATTCTGGAAAATGTTCCATGTGCACTCAAGAAGAATATGTATTCTGTTGCTTTGGGATGGAATATTCTGAATATATCTGTGAAGTCCATCTGGTCCAGTGTGTCATTCAAATCCCTTATTTCCTTGTTGATCTTCTGCTTAGATGATCTGTTGCTGTGAGTGGGGTGTTAAAGTCCCCTGCTATTATTGTATTATTGTTGTGCATTTCTTTGATTTTGTTGTTAATTGGCTTATATAATTGGCTGCTCCCATGGTAGGGGCATAAATATTTACAATTGTTAGATTTTCTTGTTGGATAAACCCTTTAATTATGAATAGTGTCCTTCCTCATCTCTTATTACAGTCTTTGGTTTAAAATCTAATTTGTCTGATAAAAGGATTGCCACCCCAGCTTTCTTTTGATGTCCATTAGCATGATAAATTGTTCTCCACCCCCTCACTTTCAATCTGGATGAGTCTTTGGGTCTAAAATAAGTCTCTTGCAGGCAGCATATTAATGGGTCTTACTTTTTTATCCAATCTGATAGCCTGTGTCTTTTGATTGGGACATTTAGCCCATTTACATTCAGGGTAACTATTGAAAAATATGAATTTAGTGCCATTGTATTGCCTCTTTGCTTAGAGGACCCCTTTCAATATTTCTTCTAGGGCTGGTTTGGTGATCACAAATTCTTTTAGTTTCTGTTTGTCCTGGAAGCTTTTTATCACTCCTTCTATTTTGAATGACATCCTAGCTGGATAAAATATTCTTGGCTGCATATTTTTCTCATTTAGTACCCTGAATATATCATGCCAGTCCTTTCTGGCCTGCCAGCTCTCCACGGTTAGGTCTGCTGCCAATCTAATGTTTCTACCCTTGTAGCCTGATGCGGGGCTCGATCCCAGGACCCTGGGATCATGACCTGAGCCTAAGGCAGATGCTTAATGACTGAGCCACGCAGGCGCATGAGCATCTGACCCTTAATATGAGCTCAGGTCTTGATCTCAGGGTCATTAGTTCAAGCCCTACTTAAAAAAAAAAAAAAATTAAGGAGGCCCCTGGGTGGCTCAGTTGGTTAAGCATTGGACTCTTGGTTTCAGCTCAGGTCATGATCTTGAGCTCATGGGACTGAGCCCTGTGTGGGGCTCTGCACTCAGTGGGGAGCCTGCTTCAGATTCTTTCTCCCTCTCCCTCCCTCTCACTCTCTCTCAAATAAAGAAAGAAATCTTTAAAAAATTCATTTAAAAAAATGTAAGAAAAATGCAAAGAGAAGCCATAAATTGGGAGAAGATAGTTGTAACACATAAAACTGATAAAGAACTCCCAGAAACCAATAAGGAAAAGACAAATCAATAGGAAAATAGACAAGTAACAGGAATAGGCATTTCATGAAGAGGAAACAAGAATAGCCAAAAAGTACTTAAAAAGATGCTCAACCTCGTTAGAGACCAAAGAAATGCAAATTATAAATTCAGTGAAACAAAGTTTTTATACTTACTAGATTTGCAGAAATTAAAGAGTTGGCTCATCCCAAGTATTGGCAAAGATGTAGCAGAACAAGAACCCTTATACACAATTGGTGAGAATGTTAACTGGAAAATATTTTGGTATTACCTGGTAAAACACTTGTTATTTCTTGTGTTTTTGATCTTAGCCATTCTGACAGGTATGAGGTGATATCTCATTGTAGTTTTGATTTGCATTTCCCCGATGATTAGTGATGTTGAACGTTTTTTTCATATGTCTTTTGGCCATGTGTATGTTGTCTTTGGAGAAATGCCTGTTCATGTGTATATGACACAGGTTTTGTGTTTTAATTTTCTATAGTCCTATCTTATTTATTTATTTATTTATTTATTTGAGAGAGAGAGTGAGTGAGAGAGAGAGCACGAGCTGGGGGAGGAACAGAGGGAGAGGGAAAGCAGGCTCCCAACTCCGGGCTCCATCCCAGGACCCTGGGATCATGACCTGAGCCGAAGGCAGACGCTTAACCGACTGAGCCACCGAGGTGCCCCTGTATGGTCATTTTTCAAAAATATTTCACATGTGCTTGAACAGAGTGTATATGCTCCAATTGTTGGGTGCATGCTCTAAATATAATCATAAAATAAAACTGTTAATTATATCATTCAGGTTTTTAATATCATTACTGATTTGTCTGTCAGTTACTGAAAGAGATGGGTTAATTTCTTCTATTATTATAGTGGATATATTGATTTATTCACTTAATTCTGTTGACATTTGCTTTATTCTGGAGTTCTGCTATTAGGTACATACAAGTTCAAAATTTTTATGTCTTCCGGGTGAACTGAACCTTTCATCATTATGTAATGACTCTCTTTACCTTAGTAATACTTTTTACATGAAACTTTATCTTACTTAGTAATAATATTTCTAACCAGTTCTTTCAGTTAGTTTTGTCTGGTACAACTTTTTTTTTTTTTTGAGATTTTATTTTTAAGTAATCTCTACACCCAACATGGGGCTCAAACTCATGATCCTGAGATTAAGAGTCACATGCTCCACCGATTGTGTTAGCTGGTACAACTTTACTCATCCTTTTTTTTTTTACTCATCCTTTTATTCTCAATCTTTTTTTCATAATTTAGATATGTCTTTTGGGAATACATACAGTTGGATTTTAATTTTAAAATATCTGGACTGATAAACTTTTTAGTTGTAGATATTTTACTTTACTACTGATATAGCAGGTTTATTTCTGTCATCTTTTGTTTTTTATTGTCATACTTTTTTCTGCTTCTTGTTATTCTTGTCCTTTCTGTGGTTCTTTTCCTGCTCCACCTCTTTCCTCCCTCCTCCTTCATTTTCTTTTTCTTGTCCTTCTTTAGAAGTTACACACTGTACAATAAAAAAATTAAAAAAAAAATGTGTATCAACACTTTATAAAGAAATAAAAGCAGTTGACCTTCAAACAAAAAAAAAGAAGTTACACACTGTATTATTGATTATTCTAAAAATGTTAACATGTATATGTGTATTTAACCTAAAATCCGAAGTTAATTAATAATATTTACCCAACTTCCTTATATGAGAACGATTTCTTTCTTTCTTTTTTTAAGTTTATATATTTATTTTTAGTAATTGCTACACCCAACGTAGGGCTCGAACTCATGACCCCCAGATCAAAAGTTGCATGCTCTTCTGACTGAACCAGCCATGTGCTCCTGAGAAGAACTTCTAAATGTTTAAACTCTGATGATTTCCTTAAGGATGGGTGTTTGTTGTCTGATGTTTTACTTCTATTTTTAATTTAGTTCTACAAATTAGACATCATTGTTATCATTTTTTACAATTAATGTTTGTTTAGATTTATTCGTGTTTATCTTTTTAAAACTAGGATTCCATAATCTCAAGATAGATCTTCTAAGTTTCCTTCTTCCTGAAGTACACACTTTATTTTTTTTTTTTTAAGATTTTATTTATTTATTTGACAGAGACAGAGATAGCGAGAACAGGAACACAAGCACGGGGAGCAGCAGGGAGAGGGAGAAGCAGGCTTCCCCCTGAGGAAGGAGCCCGACGTGGGACTCGATTCCAGGACCCTGGGATCATGACCTGAGCCGAAGGCAGACACTTAACAACTGAGCCACCCAGGCGCCCTGAAGTACACACTTTAGAAGTATATTTATTTTTTATATTTTTAAAAGATTTTATTTTTAAGGAATCTCTACACCCAGCATGTGGCTCAAACTCGCAACCCTGTGATCAAGTTGTGCACTCAACCAACTGAGCCAGCCAGGTGCCCCAGAAGTATATTTAAAGAAGTTTTCTTAGTAATTAATGTTACCAGTTTTTGTTTGTTTGTATTGCAACTCCGGGTTGATTATTTTTAGCTTTTTAAAAACTATTCTTCTGGCTTTTGAATTTTATTGTTGCTATTGAGAAATCAGTTGTCAGTCTATTTATCAGCTACCTTATCTGTCTTTTCTCTCTTGTGGCCTCTAAAATATTTTCTGTGTCTTTGGGGTTTTCTAGTTTCACTGCAATCTATATAGGGTGGTCTTCTTTTTATTTGTCATGCTTCTGATTTGTTAGGCTCCCTGAATCTGAGAAACGATGGTTTTCATCAAGCTTGAAAAATTTTTAGTCATTATTTCTTCAGATATTGCCTCTTGATTATTCTGTTTTATTCTTCTGGAACTCTGAGTAGATGTATTAAGCATTATTACTTCCTTGTGTCTTAACTTTATTCTTTTATGTCTCCATTTTGTATTTGATTAAATTCTTCAGATCCTCTCTTCCATTTCAAACTGCAAATTCTCATTTCAGGTTCACCTATCCTGCTGTTTAACCTGTCTACCAGGTTTCTAATTGTAATCATGATATGTCCAATTTCTAGAAATTCTATTTGGTTTCTTTTCAAATCTGCCTTCTCATTTAATAGGGTCTTGTTCCTTAGTCATATTTTTATATCCTTTCTTGTTTTCATTAAATGTTATCCTCTAGGGGCGCCTGGGTGGCTCAGTTGGTTAAGCGTCTGCCTTCGGCTCAGGTCATGGTCCTGGGGTCCTGGGATTGAGCCCTGCATCGGGCTCCCTGCTCCACGGGAAGCCTGCTTCTCCCTCTCCCACTCCCCCTGCTTGTGTTCCCTCTCTCGCTGTCTCTCTGTCTGTCAAATAAATAAATAAAATCTTTTAAAAAAAATGTTATTCTGTAGCCAGTAATTCCACTGTCTTTGTGGGTCAGACTCTCAAATTTATTATTTACGCTGACCCTTAATCACAGTAGCTTGCTTCATATATTTTGTGATTTTCATTGTGAATTTATGTTCATTTATCTCAAGATGATTTTCATAGTTTAGCCAGCATTTTTAGGTGACATGTTAAGAGGGCTTTTTTCACGGTGGTGTTCTATTTGCCTGAAATGGAAGGTTGGAAATACTTAAGTTAATCAATTGGAAAAAAGAAAAAGAAAAATTATGTATACAAACATAAAATGGGACTTTGCCTTTTGAAATAGAAATTTTAGGGCGCCTAAATTTAGGGCCTAATTTTAGGCCAGTATATGGTGAATGGATTTATGTTGTTCCTATCATGGTACAATTTTGTTTTTGCAGTTCATATCATTAGCTGGAGAAGAAGAAAAATAAGGTCTTATTAACTAACATTATCATCCTTTGTGATTAAAAGATGAGGAACTAAAGATAAAGGCAGGACAGATGTTACATAAATCCATTTTGTTTTTTTATTCTCTAAATTCCCTAAGAATGAGGATTTAAAAAAAAATTTTTTATTGTTATATTAATCACGATACATTACATCATTAGTTTTTGATGTAGTGTTCCATGATTCATTGTTTGTGCATAACACCCAGTGCTCCATGCAGAACGAGGATTTCTGATATTGTCTGTTCAGCATATTTATGATGCTGAATTCTTAGCAAAAGATACATTTCATATTAGTTTTACATTTTGTTGTAAGAAAATGATAGAAGACTGAAGTTTCATTGTTTTTATCCACATGTAATATGCTCACCTCAGGTGATTTATTTACTTTCCTACATGTTTGGGGGATAAATAGCACATATTGTTTTACTCTGAAAGTTTCCTTAAGTCTTTCCAAAGCGAGTGGAATACAATTCACCAAAAATGAAAAATAATCTCCTCTTTATTCCCTTCTATTTCTGTGGCTCAATCTTTTTTTTTTTTTTTTTAAAGATTTTATTTATTTGACAGAGAGAGATACAGCGAGAGAGGGAACACAAGCAGGGGGAGTGGGAGAGGGAGAAGCAGGCTTCCCGCGGAGCAGGGAGCCCGATGTGGGGCTCGATCCCAGGACCCTGGGACCATGACCTGAGCCGAAGGCAGGCGCTTAACGACTGAGCCTCTGTGGCTCAATCTTAAGGACCAAATAATGTTGCCTTTTTTTTTAGGGTGACATGAGAAATATTTTGAATCACTGCCTGTAAGCTATAATGTTCATTATTATTCTCAAGTTATTTCCTATGTTTATTTTTTCCTCCCCCAAAGGAAACCCAAGCTCTTTTATAGCAGAGACTGTCTTCTATTTTGTTTATATATCTATCCTCTTTTTGTCAAACTTCAAGTCTATATAAAACTCCAGCTTATTCGAAATACTTGTACAATGGGATTGTTTTAGCCCACTTCTCGTGAAAACTTCATACCTTGGCATTTCTCTTTATCATAGAAAAATTGCGTACATGGTAGAGAAAAGCCCAATTTAAACTGACTTAATGAAACCTTTGTATTTGTGGAAAAACCCTAAGATGTCTTTCTGGGCTGTTTGATAAATCCAGATCGTTCCTTATCCCAATGAAAACAGATATAAAAGACTATATTCTAATTAGCTAATCCTATCATTCTTGCCAGGATAGTAGGGGCTTTTCATTGTGAACACATTCTGCTGCCAACAGCTGAGTTGGAACATTGTGTTTATTTGTGAGAGGATTTGAGTATGAACAATTTGGTCTAAAGATTAAATGAGGGAATGATTCTGTTGATAAACCTGATGAAATCATTAATCTTGATAAATTATAGGGAGGAATTCACATTTAAAGTATTGAATATCATACTAAACATTGTAGAAATTGAAAATTCTGTATTTCATTTACAAGAGTTTTCCAGCTTTCCTCTTGCTTTTTTTGAGCAGTGGACAGATGTACTGGAGGCAACCTAGTTTGGTGTGATAAGCAACAGATTGGAACACAGAGCAGAACTAGGTGAACAATGTCATGGAGTCCAGTGTATATTCACTATGTACAAAGAACTTTGATGGACCCTCTAGGTAGGAAGGAAGGTTGAGGTGGATATAAGAATGAGTAAGAAATCATTTCTTTTTCTTTTTTTTTTTTTAAAAGAGAGCAGCAGGGAGGAGCAGAGGGCGGGGGAAAGAGAGTTGTTTTTTTTTTTTTTAAAGATTTTATTTATTTATTTGAGAGAGAGAGACTGAGAGAGAGCACATGAGAGGGGGGAGGGTCAGAGGGAGAAGCAGACTCCCTGCTGAGCAGGGAGCCCGATGCAGGACTCGATCCAGGGACTCCAGGATCATGACCTGAGCCGAAGGCAGTCGCTTAACCAACTGAGCCACCCAGGCGCCCGGGAAAGAGAGTCTTAAGCAGACTCTGTGCTGGGCACCAAGCCTGACACAGAGCCCGATCTCATGACCTTGAGATCATGACCTGAGCCAAAACCAAGGGTCAGATGCTTAACTGACTGTGCCATCCAGGTGCCCCCAAATCATTTCTTAAATGATGTAAAATCTAGGGCGCCTGGGTGGCTCAGATGGTTAAGCGTCTGCCTTCGGCTCAGGTCATGATCCCAGGGTCCTGGGATCGAGTCCCGCATCGGGCTCCCTGCTCCTTGGGAGCCTGCTTCTCCCTCTGCCTCTCTCTCTCTCTCTCATGAATGAATAAATAAAATCTTAAAAAAAAAATAAAATAAAAAAAACCTTTAAAAAAAAAATGATGTAAAATCTAGAAGGAGAAATAGACCAGTCAGTAATAGAAAATAAAATGAAACAAATGTTAAACAGTGTTTGCAGTTAACATGTGATAGGATAATGAAGGAAAGAACAATGAAGATTGATTAGAGACTCAGAGAAAGTGTCACTAAGAATGTGACATTTAAGTTGATTCTAGAAAAAGAGTAGTATCTGGACAGATGGAATATATTGGGAATAGGAGTGTGAGGATCACATTTTAAGGGATTGGTAAATATGGAGGCATGCATGGCTAAAGCCCCAATTTTGTGGAAGGTTAAAAGAGAACATAAGGCCAAGCTATATGAGTGTTTAATTTTGACTCTGTAATAATATTAATAACAACTAACATTTCTCTAATATTTTTATGCACTTATCTGAGACTTACAATAATAGCTATGGGAGGTATTACTATTATCCCCAGGTATACATGGTCTTGTGTGATTTAGTAGAACTGGATCTGAAAGTTGACTTTGTCACTTAAAACCTACATGACTTCAGACACATTACTTGATATCACTGAGTATTAGTTTTCTCATCTATCAATACCTTCTTCAGTAACTTATTTCAGGGCTGTTGCATAGGCTGTGCACTACATTATTCCAAGGGTGGCATTCATACAGGCCAAGGATTGGCGAGATATATATATATACGTATATATACGTTTTTTAAGATTTTATTTATCTGAGAGTGAGCGAGCATAAGAGCAAGTGGGGGGAGGGAGAGAGACAAGCTGATTTGGTGCTGAGCACGGAGCCTGACGCGGGGCTTGTTCTCCCAGCCCTAAGATCATGACTTGAGCTGAAATCAAGAGTCAGACATTCAACCAGCTGAGCCACCCAGGAGCCTGTAGCGATATTTTTCTGTGAAGGGCCAGATAGTAAAATTTTAGACTTTGCAGGCCATAAGGTATCTGTCATAACCTCTCAACCCTGCTGTTATAATACACAGACAGCCATAGACAATGTGTAAACAAATGGGTGTGACTGTATTCTAATAAAATTTCACTTATAAAACAAGCGTTGGGCCAGACTTGACTCCACAGCCCAAAGTCTGCTCACCCCGACATAGACCGGATGTGAATGGTACACCCTTGAATTGTGTAATTATGTGGCACAGGTGTTTTAAGGAATAAATTACATGAGGTATAAGAAATATTTATAGGTGCAGAAATATTTTTAGCTTAGTTCATGTGGATGCTAAATGATAAAAGTCCATCCCCTTTCCTCTCTTCCTGTCTGTCTGTTTGTTTATTTATTTATTTAAAGATCTCTACACCCAGCGTGGGGCTTGAACTCACAACCCCAAGATCAGGAGTCACGTGTTCTACCAACTGAGCCAGCCACCCTCCTCTCTCCCCTGTTAAAGTTCTTGCCACTGATTTATTGGATAAACCACTTAAACCTTTGCCCTCAACTTTAGAACTTTCAGTAGGAAAATAAAAACTTCCCTTCTACCAAATTAAGTATAATTAGGTCTGTGAGTTAGAGTGAAAATATATAAATATTGTTTTGAATTCCTTAAAATCCAGTGTTAACTGGAAATTATAGCTGAGACATTGTTGTAACTGAGCACCACTGTATTCAGGAGTCTTAAACACAATGTGATAGGGAGCTTGACTCTGGGAAACAGTATGGAATTCCCTCAAAATGTTAAAGATAGAATCACCCTATGACCCAGTAATTGCACTACTAGGTATTTACCCAAAGAATATAAAAATACTGATTTGAAGAGACACATGCACCCGATGTTTATAGCAGCATTATCAGCAATAGCCAAATTATGGAAAGATCCCAATGTCCATTGACCAATGAATGGAGAAAGAAGATGTGGAATATATACACTGGAATATTACTCAGCTATCAAGAATGAAATCTTGACATTTGCAATGACATGGATGGAGCTAGAGTGTATTATGCTAAGAGAAACAAGTCAGAGAAGGACAAATACCGTATGATGTCTCTCGTATGTAGAGTTTAAGAAAGAAAACAGATGAACATAGGGGAAGGGGGAAAAAAGACAGGGAGGCAAACCATAAGAGACTTAACAATAGAGAACAAACTGAGGGTTGATGGGAGGGGAGGTGGATGGGAATGGGCTAAATGGGTGATGGATATTAAGGAGGGCACTTGCTGTGATGAGCACTAGGTGTTATATGTAAGTGATGAATCAATAATTCTAGAAACCAATATTACACTATATATCAACTGACTAGAATTTAAATAAGAACTTGGAAAAAAACAAGATAGGGAGCTTGAAGCCTAATTTGATGGTCCTGATTCAGGATCTCATGTGATTTGTGTTCTTTTGTGTAAACTAGAATTTTTTCACCTGGAGAATATATATACTGCTTTGGCATATGGTAATAGTACTCTCCTGATTTTGATCCCTATCACATAGTTTTTCTCAGACTGCCAGTGTATCATCCTTTTTTATTTTTAGGATTTTATTTGAGAGAAAGAGAGAGAACATGAGCCAGGGGTGGGGCAGAGGGACAAGCAGACTCCCAGTTGAGCAGGGAGCCTGATGTGGGGCTGGATCCCAGGACCCTGAGATCATGACCTGAGCCAAAGTCAGATGCTTAACTGACTGAGCCACCCAAGCACTCCTGCCAGTGTATCATTCCTGAAGTAAAGTTAATAATTGAGAAAAGCCATATAGTCTTCTAGAGATATCCAGGAGCAGGGAAAGTATGGGTTTTCTCTTGCTTTTACGTATTGTTGCTTTGTTAATAGTATTCTTTTCAAAGAATATTTTTGAGTTGTTTTTTCTCTCAGTGCTTTGAAGAGTTTTTGTATCAGATTATGTAAATCAAATGTTGATTATCTACTAGGGCTGATTTTGACATTGCTTTTGGGTCTCAGTTTAGGGATAATAAGTTAATTGCTCTTTATAGTATATTATATGTTAATCATTGTTGTGAGAAGATAATGATGTTGAATTGCCATACATAATTTTGTTCTCCCACTCTGTGTTAAAAGATACTTTTTGTAGTTACCGTTTTAACTATGGGATAAAGGATTTCCAATTTACATTTGAAAATATTTCCTTCTCTTTACTGTTTGTAACAATATTATATACATTCTACCTGTGTTATTTTTTAACACTTTTTTTGGGTAAAATATATATAACATAAAATTTACCATTTTAATTATTTTTAAGTGTATAATTCAGTGGCATTAAATACATTTATAATGTTGTTTAACCATCACCACTATCTATCTCCAGAACTTTTTCACCATCCCAAACAGAAACTCCTTTACCCATTGAACAATAACTCTCCATTTCCCTCTTTCACCCTGCCCCAGTAACCTCTATTCTGCTTTCCATCTTTATGAATTTGCCTATTCTGGGTACTTCATTCATATGAGTGGAATCATGCAATATATGTTTTTTGTGTCTGTTTTATTTCACTTAGTGTAATGTTTTGAAGGTTATCCATGTTCTGCCAGGTATTAGACTCTCATTTTTTAATGGCTGAATGATATTCCATTGTATGTATATGTCACATTTTGTTTATCCATTCATCTGTTAATGGACACTTGGCATTGTTTCCACCTTTTGGCTATTGTGAATAGTGCTGCTGTGAACATATGTGTACATGTATTTGCATATCTGTTTACAAGTCTTTTGCGTATATATCTAGGACTGAAATTGCTGGGTCATATGGTAATTCTGTGTTTAACTTTTTGAGGAACCACCAGACTCTTTCACAATGATTGTACCATGTATTATGCTTTAACAGATAGTTTTGGAAGGCTTTTTATTACTTTATTTTGAAAGTGCTTGCTATTTTCATTTTAACATATGAAAGTTCCTTGGAGTTTTACAAATGTGTTATCATTTGGGGGCAATTACATTTTTAGACTTTGCCTTTTTAGTATTTTTCTCTTTTTCATCTCTCTAAATTTGAGGTATTAAATACTGATTTCTCTGTCCTACATTCACTGAGAAGCCAGAAAAATTCTTACATTCAAGCAAGCAAAACATACTATAAATAAATCATGCCACATCTCAAACTGGTTAACACTAAGGATTCCCAAACATTCTAAAACTTGTATGATAATGAAACACTCTATTTTGCTGATCTCCTAGAAAATACTTGAGTTTCCTAAGAAGAATATACTCTAACTTTTTTCTGAAGTTAAATCTGTACTGGATCTAGTCTATTTTCAGTACCTTACTAAAAAAGTAAATAATATTAAACAGGAAAAAAGGCAGAACTTAGTAACAGTTGAGTTTTATTCAGACCCTGTGCTAAGTACTTTGAACACATTCTCTAACCCTCACAACAACCTATATAGGGTGTAGGAACTCTTATTATTTTTATTTTTCAGATGAGAAACTTGCACACAGGTTAAATAAGTTGCCTAAAGTCACACAGGTAACAAGTAGTATATTCATACTTAATTCAGAACATCTTTACCCAAAAGCATATTTTAATGATTACTTGTTGGCACTGATAAAGATAATAAATACATCTTCATTTCTGTCTTAAGGAGTTTATTAAAAAAGATGAACCCAAACCACTTAGCATTGTAGGGATGCAGGGGGAAAAAGATAATTGGATTTTAATTACAGAAGTTTCCATATACAGCCTTTAATTGGTGTAAGCTTTTAATATAATCCTCAAGTTCACTATTTTCTTGGTATTCTATGCACTGGCAATCCACATATGAACCAAAGATAATTAGGCCACCTAGATCCTGGTTAAAATTTATACTGGTGGTTACCATCTCCGTTTTGTATTTTGTCATTTTGTAGTGGCTTTCTCCTACTTCCTTTAAACTTTCTTTCTTCCTAGAAAGACCTCTTATATAAGCACTATAAGGACAGGAATATTTGAGCATTGCCTGGTATGTAAGTGTTCATTAAATTTTTGGTGAATAAATATGTAAAAATCTGTTTTGTTTATAAATCCTTATCAAATAAGGTGACAGAATCTTATACTGTAACAATTGTTATGGTTGCTAATTTGTGCCCCCTGATTTTCCATAGCCATTCTTCTAACTACAAGTTTTTTTCTTAAATATGTGAGAAACAATATAACACAGTGATAAAGGACATGGATTTTGTTGTCAGACTTGGAATTAATTCTGGCTCCACTTACTAATTATGTGACCTTGAGCAAAGTCCTTAACCTTTCAAACCTCAAGTTTCTCATCAGGAAAATGGGGTTAGATAATAGTGCCTAACTCACAGGATTGCTGGGAGGATTAAAGAAGATAGGACATGTGATGTGCTAAACTAAACACAGTTTTAATGTGGGCTAGATGTTCTTTTTCTGTGTTATATTACTTGGGATTCAGTGTAGAAGACATGATCAGTGTCCTAAAGGAATGTACCTATTAGGCTACAATAGGTAATATGTATATACATGACTTTAAAATACTGACAAAATGGGGTGCCTGGGTGGCTCAGTTGGTTAAGTGTCTGCCTTTGGCTCAGGTCATGATCCCAGGGTGCTGGCATCAAGTCCCACATCAGGCTCCCTGCACAACGGGGAGCCTGCTTCTCCCTCTCCCTCTGCTGCTCCCCGTGCTTGTGCTTTCTCTCTCTCTCTCAAATGAATAAGTAAAATCTTTAAAAAATAAAAAATAAAAAATAGGCAGGTGGCCAACACCAGGAGTGAGAGCTGCGTCAGGGCTGTGGGACCGGGTTCCAGACCCAGAGCGCCACCATTCACCTGAGGGTGATAGCGGGAGAGAAGGTGGTGGTGTTGGCAGAAGCACTGTGGGCAGAGAAGGTGAATCCATGGAGTTCCCTATCACACTGGATGAAGGTGAATGCAAAGGATCCTCTGGGGGACTCAGGAAATCCTAGAAATTGGAAGCACAACAAGATGAAAAGAACTGGCATCCCTAAACTATTACATTGAAGGCCGGACACCTGATTGGACCATGACATGGGTGAAACTACAGCATTAGACTACTACTATCTTGGGAGTTGTTTGTTACAGAAGCTAATGAAGTTATCCTAATACACTGCTGGTGTAATTTGGTGGTGACAAAGCTGAACACAGGATTTCTACTAAAAAAAACCCAAAAAACTGACAAGATATCTGAATAAGTTATAATGAATAAAATAGAAACTGAATACACATTAGTGACTATTTAAAATATCTATTTTTGACAAATAAAAATTGTATATATTTAAGTTCTACATCATGTTTTGATATATGTATACATTGTAAAATAATTACTACAATCAAGCTAATTAACATATCCGTCACCTCCCATAGTTACTACTTTTGTGTGTGGTAAGAACACTGGAGATTTACTGTCATCAAATTTCAAGTATACAATACATTATCGTTAACAGTAGTCAACATGCTGCAAGGTTGGTTCAACATCTGCAAATCAATCAATGTGATACAATACATTAATAAAAGAAAGAACAAGAACCATATGATCCTCTCAATAGATGCAGAAAAAGCATCTGACAATACAGCATCCTTTCTTGATCAAAACTCTTCAGAGTATAGGGATAGAGGGTGCATATCTCAATATCATAAAAGCCATCTATGAAAAACCCACAGCGAATATCATTCTCAATGGGGAAAAACTGAGAGCTTTCCCCCTAAGGTCAGGAACACGGCAGGGATGTCCACTATCACCACTGCTATTCAACATAGTATTGGA
>NC_138383.1:28203548-28231069 GCF_054177405.1 Leptonychotes weddellii
AGCCTGGTAATGGGTATTAAAGAAAGTACGTACTGCATGGAGCACTGGGTATTATATGCAAACAATGAATCATGGAACACTACATCAAAAACTAACGATGTAATGTATGGTGATTAATATAACATAATAAAAAAAATAGTCAACATGCTGTACAGTAGGTCTCCAGAATTTATTCTTTTTATAACTGAAAGCTTGGACCCTTTGATCAGTATCTTCCCCTTTCTCCTACCCCCAGCCTCTGGTAACCACCATTCTACTGTTACTCTGACATCAACTTTTTTTTTTTTTTCATATTTCACTTAACATAATGTCCTCCAAGTTCATCTATATTGTTACAAATGGCAGGAATTCCTTCTTTTTTGAGAAGCAGAATAATATTCCATATGTGTGTATGTGTGTGTTGTGTGTGTGTGTACATTTTCTTTATCCATCTATCCATGGATGCTTAGGTTGTTTGAATATTTTTGCTGCTATGAATAATGCTGCAGTGAACATGGGAGTGCAGATAACTGTTCAGGATAGAGATTTTATTTCCTTTGGATGTATACCCAGACGTGGGATTGCTGGATCATATGGTAGTTCTTTTTTTTGGAGGGGGGGTCTTTGGGGGAAGGGGCAGAGGGAGAAGGAGAGAGAGAGAATCTTAAGGAGGCTACATGCCCATTGCAGAGCCTGATGTGGGGCTTGATCTCACAACCCTGGGATCATGACCTGAGTCAAAATCAAGAGTCAGACACTTAACTAATTGAGCCACCCAGGCGCCCCTGGTAGTTCTATTTTAAATTAAAAAAAAAAAGTTTAAATTGAGGTATAATTGCCATATACCGTTGTGTTGGTTTTAGGTATACAGTATAATGATTCAATATTCGTATACATTGTGAAATGAAGACCACAATAATTCTGGTTATTATTTGTCATTATACAAAGTTAACTTTTAGGATTTACTTTTTTGGCAACTTTCAAGTATGCTTTACAATAGTATTGGCTATAGTCATGCTGTACTTTACATGTCTGTGACTCATTTATTTCATAGCTGGAAATTTGTACCCCTTGACCTCCTTCCCCTGTTTTGCCCACTTTGCCCTGGCAATCACCATTCTGTTCTCTGTTCCTATGATTTTTGTTTGTTTTGTTCATTAGTTTTGTTTTTTTAGATTCCACATATGAGTGAAATCATAGAGTATTTATCTTTCTCTGAATGACCTTTTTGCTTAGCATAATTCCCTCAAGATCTATCCATGTTGTTATAAATGGCAAGATTTTATTCTTTTTTATGGCTGAGTAGCCATGCACATGCACACTGCATCTTTATTCATCCATTGATGGACACTTATGTTGTTTTCTTGTCTTGGGTATTGTAAATAATGCTTTGATGAACATAAGAGTGCATATATCTTTTCATTTTCTTCCAGTAAATACCCAGAAGTGGAATTGGTGGATTATATGGTAGTTCTATTTTTATTTTGAGGAACCTCCATATTGTGTTCCATAGCAGCTGTACCAATTTACAGCCCCACCAACAGTGCATGAGGGTCTGCTTGCCAGGACTTGTTATTTCTTGTCTTTTTGATACTAGCCATTCTGATTGGGGTGAGGCGATAATCTCATTGTAGTTTTGATTTGCATTTCCCTGATGATTAGTGATGCTGAGCATCTTTTCATGTGCCTGTTGACCATCTATATGTCTTCTTCGGAAAAATGTCTATTCAGATCCTCTGCCCATTTTTTAATTTCACTGTTTGGTTTTTTGCTATTGAGTTGTATGAGTTCTTTATATATTTTTGGATATTAAGCCCTTATCAGGTATATGATTTGCAAATATTGTCTCCCATTATTAAGTTGTCTTTTCATTTTGTTGATGGTTTATCTTTGCTATGCAGAAGCTTTTTAGTTCCATATAGTCCCACTTGTTATTTATTCATTCATTCATTTATTTATTTATTTTTTAAGATTTTATTTATTTATTTGACAGAGACAGTGAGAGAGGGAACACAAGCAGGGGGAGTGGGAGAGGGAGAAGCAGGATTCCCGCCGAGCAGGGAGCCCAATGTGGGGCTCGATCCCAGGACCCTGGAATCATGACCTGAGCTGAAGGCAGATACTTAACGACTGAGCCCCCCGGGCACCCTTATTTATTCATTTGAGAGAGAGTGAGAGAGTGCATGTGCAAGTGAGGGGAGGGGCAGAGGGGAAAGGAGAGGGAGAGAATCTCAAAGAGACTCCCCAGTTAGCGCGGAGTCCATTGCAGGTTCCATCTTGCGACCCTGAGATCATGACCTGAGTTGAAACCAAGAGTTGGATGTTTAATCGACTGAGCCAGCCAGGTGCCCCTAGTCCACTTGTTTATTTTTGCTTTTGCTTTTGGAGTCAGATCCAAAAATTCATTGCAAGACAAATGTCAAGGAGCTTACTGCTTATGTTTTCTTCTAGGAGTTTTATGGTTTCAGGTCTTCCATT
This sequence comes from Leptonychotes weddellii, assembly GCF_054177405.1. Classification (NCBI taxonomy): domain Eukaryota; kingdom Metazoa; phylum Chordata; class Mammalia; order Carnivora; family Phocidae; genus Leptonychotes; species Leptonychotes weddellii. Next base: position 28,206,006 of record NC_138383.1, read on the forward strand.
CAAGTCTATAATCCATTTTGAGTTAGTTTTTGTGGATTGTGTAAGATAGGGCTTTAGTTTCATTCTTTTTTTTTGTAAGTAAACTCTATGCCCAACATGGGGTTTGAACTTATAACCCTGAGATCAAGAGTCACATGCTCTACCACATGAGCCAGCCAGGCGCTCTGTTAGTTTCATTCTTTTGCATGTAGTTGTCCAGTTTTCCCAACACCATTTATTGAAGAGATTATTCTTGCTTCCTTTGTCCTAAATTGATTGACCATATATACACGGGTTTATTTCTGGGTTCTCTGTTAAGTTCCATTGATCTGTGTGTCTGTTTTTATGCCAATACTATACTATTTAAAAAAATTTTTATTATTATAGTTGACATACTTTATTAGTTTCAGGTGTACAACATAGTGATTTGATAATTATATACATAATGAAATGCTCACCACGATAGGTACAATTACCCTCTGTCACCAAACACAATTATTATATTTTTTCAATGGAAAGAAATAGTTTTAATTATATAGTTTTATAATTAATTTTTAAAGGCATACATGGACTAGTCTTGCTCTCATTTTCCTTCTACCCCCCATTCCTGTTCCTTTGTATCCTTCCAGTGTTTCCTCATGTAAGCAGATAAACATTATCTATAATATTATTGACTATATTCCCCATGTGTATTTCTAAACCCCTTGATTTATGTATTTTGTAACTGGAAGTTTATAGCTCTTAATCCCCTCACCTATTTTGTATCCCCCACTCCCCTCCTCTCTGGCAACTACCAATTTGTTCTCTGTATTTTTTAGTCTGTTTCTGTTTTTGTGTGTGTGTTGTTTTTTAGATTCCACATGTAAGTGAAATATGGTATTAGTCTTTTTTCTTTTAAGATTTTATTTATTTATTTGAGAGAGAAAGAAAGAGAGCATGAGTGGGAGGGGCAGAAGGAGAGAGAAAGAATCCCAAGCGGACTCCACACTGAGCATGGAGCCTGACACGGGGCTTGATCTAATCACTCTGAGATCTTGACCTGGGCTGAAACCCAAGAGTTGGATGCTCAACTGACTGCACCACCCAAGCACCCCAGTATTAGTCTTCCTTTGACTTATTTCACTTAGCATTATAACTTCTAGGTCCCTCCATGTTATCACGAATGGCAAGATTTCTTTTTGGGGGTGGGGACTGAGTTAATATTCAAATCCTTCTCAGGACATCTGAACAATTTTTAACTAGATTTTTTGGGTTTTGTTATTTTTGAGTGGTGGTTTTTGGTGTTGAGTTTTAGTTCTTTATGTGTTTTGGATATCTACCCCTTATCAGATGTATCATTTGCATATGTCTTCTGTTCAGTAGGTTGCCTTTTCACTTTGTTGATGGTTTCTTTCACTGTGCAAAAGCTTTGTAGTCTGATGTAGTCCCAGTAATTTCATTTTGCTTTTGTTTTCCTTGCCTGATGAGACAGATCCAGAAAAATATTGCTAAGGCCATTGTCCAAGAGATTACGACCTATGTTTTCTTTAAGATGTTTTATGGTTTCAGGTCTTACATTTAGGTCTTTAATCCATTTTGAGTTTATATTTGTGTATGGTTTAAGAAAGGGGTCCAGTTTCATTGTTTTGCATGTAGCTGTCTAGTTTACCCAGCACCATTTATTGAAGAGCCTGTCCTTTCCCCATTGTATATTCTCCATTTTTGTAGATTAATTGACCATATATGTGTGGGTTTATTTCTGTTCTATTTATCTATGTTTCTATTGTTTTGCTAGTACCACACTGTTTTGAATACTATAGCTTTTAGTGTAGTTTGAAATCTGGGATTGTATTACCTCCAGCTTTGTTCTTTCTCAAGGTTGCTTTGACTATTCAGTGTCTTTTGTGGTTCCATACAAATTTTAGTATTATTTCTTCTAGTTTTGGGGAAAATACTATTGGTATTTTGATAGGGATTTGCATTGAAGTTGTAGATTGCTTTGGGTAGCATGGACATTTTAACAATATTAATTATTTCAATCTAAGAGCATGGTATTCTTTCCATTTATTTGTGTTGTCTTCAACTTATTTCATCAGTGTCTTACAGTTTTCATAGTATAGCTCTTTCACCTCCTTGATTAAATTTATTCCTATGTATTTTATTATTTTTGGTGCAATTGTAAGTGGAATTGTTTTCTTAATTTCTCTTTCTGCTAGTTCGTTATTAGTGTATAGAGACACAACAGATTTCTGTATGTTGATTTTGTATCCTACAGCTTTACTGAATTCACTTATTAGCTCTCATAAGTTTTTTGGTGGATTCTTTAGTGTTTTCTATATATAAAATCATGTCATATGCACATAGTGACGGTTTTACTTTTTCTTTACCAATTTTTATACCTTTTTCTTGTCTGATTGCTGTAGTTAGGACTTCTAACTACAACTACTTCAACGTATAGGATAAATGTTGAATAGAAATGGAGAGAGTGACATCCTTGTCTTGTTCCTGATTTTAAAGAAAAAGAGTTCAGCTTTTTACCATTGAGTATGATGTTAGCTGTGGGCTTGTCATTTATGGTCTTTATTATGCTGAGGTGTTCTTTCCATATACACTTTGCTGAGAGTTTTTATCATGAATGGATGTTGGATTTTGTCAAATGCCTTTTCTGTATCTATTGAGGTGATCATATGATTTTTATCCTTCATTTTTAATGTGGCATATTATATTGATTTACAGATATTGAACCATCCTTGCATCCCTGAAATAAAACCCACCTGATTGTGGTGAATGATCCTCTTAATATGTTGTTGAATTTGGTTTCCTAATGTTTTGTTGAGGATTTGTTTCTATGTTTATCATGGATATTGGCCTTTAATTTTCTTTTTTTTCTGATGGCCCTGTCAGGTTTTCATATAAGCCTAGTGCTGGCCTCTTAAAATGAGTTTGGAAGTGTTTGCTCTTCTTCCATTTTTTAGGAGAGTTTGAGAAGGATTGGTTTTATATATTCTTTGAGTGTTGGTAGAATTCACTAGTGAAGGTGTTTGGTCCTGGACTTTGTTAGTTGGGAGGTTTTTGATTACTGATTTGGTTTCCTTTCTAGTAATCTGTGTATTTAGATTTTCTACTTCTGATTCAGTTTTGGAAAGAGCATATGCTTCTAAGAATTTATCCATCTCTTCTAGGTTGTCCAGTTTGTTGGCATATAATTGTTCATATGATCATGTGTCTCTTATGATCATTTGTATTTCTGTGATACCAGTTGTAACTTCTCTTCTATTTCTGAATTTTATTTATTTATTCTCTTTTTTGGTCAGTCTAGCTAAAGATTGTCCGTCTTGTTTATATTTTCAAAGAACCAGCTCTTATTTCCATTGATTTTTTTTTGTTTCTAATTCACTTATTCCCACTCTAATCTTTATTATTTTTTTCCCTTTCACTGTGGGCTTCCTTTATTCTCTTTCTGGTTCCTTTAGGTATAAAGTTAGATTTTTTTTTTTGAGGTTTTTCTCATTTCTTGAGGTAGGCCTGTATTGCTATGAACCTCCCTTTTCGAACTGGTTTTGCTGCATCCCACAGATTTTGGTATGTCATATTTATATTTTCATTTGTTTCTGGGTATTTTTTGATTTCTCCTTTGATTTTTTGTTGTTGTTGTTGTTGTTGACCCAATGGTTGTTCAGTGGCATGTTGTTTAATGTTCATATATTTGTGGGGGTTTTTCCTCCAGTTTTCTTATTGTAATTGATTTCTTCCTTTCTGGTTTTTTTTTATTTTAAGATTTTATTTATTTATTTGAGAGAAAGAGCAGAGCAAGAGAGAGAGCGAACATGAGTATGGTGAGGAGAATAGGGAGAGGGAGAAGCAGACTCCTTGCTGAGCAGGGAGCCTGATGCAGGGCTTGGTCCCAGGACCCCGGGATCATGACCTGAGCTGAAGGCAGACCTTAACCAACTGAGCCACCCAGGAGCCTTTTTTTTTTTTTTTTTTTTTTTTAGAGAGAGTGAGCAGCGGGTGGAGGGTTGGGAAGGGAGAGAGGGAAAGAAAGAATCTTAAGTAGGCTCCACACCCAGTGGGAGCCCAACACAGGGCTTGATCTCACAACCCTGAGATCATGACCTGAGCTAAAATCAAGAGTTGGATGCTTAGGGCGCCTGGGTGGCTCAGTTGGTTAAGCAACTGCCTTCGGCTCAGGCCATGATCCTGGAGTCCCGGGATCGAGTCCCGCATCGGGCTCCCTGCTCAGCGAGGAGCCTGCTTCTCCCTCTGACCCTCCCCCCTCTCATGTACTCTCTCTCATTCTCGCTCTCTCAAATAAATAAATAAATCTTTAAAAAAAAAAAAGAGTTGGATGCTTAACCAGCTGAGCCACCCAGGTGCCCCATTTCTTGTAATTGATTTCTATTTTCATACCGTTGTGGTTGGAAAGGATGTTTGATATGATTTCAGTCTTCTTAAATGTATTCAGACTTGTTTTGTGGTCTAACCTGTGATCTGTCCTAGAGAATGTTCTATGTGCACTTGAGAAGAATGTGTATTCTGCTGCTTTTGGGTAGAATGTTCTGTATATACCTAATGAGTCCATCTGGTCTAATGTATTGTTTAAGGCCAATGTTTCCTTATTGATTTTCTGTCTGGTTGACTTATCTATTGATATAAATGGGTGTTAAATTTCCCTACTACTGTATTGCTGTCCATTTCTCCCTTTAGGTCTGTTAATATTTACTTCATATGTTTTGGTGTTCCTATGTTTGCTGTATATAAATTTACAAATATAACATCTTGTTGGATTGACCCCTTTATCATTAGTAATGCCCTTCTTTGTCTTTTATTATAGTCTTTGTTGTTGTTGTGTGTTTTTTTTTTAAGGATTTTATTTATTTATTTGACAGAGGGTGGGAGAGAGAGCGAGAGAAAACACAAGCAGGGGTAGTAGCAGAGGGAGAGGGAGAAGCAGGCTCCCACTGAGTAGGGAGTCCGATGTGGAGCTCAATCCCAGGACCCTGAGATCATGAACTGAGCTGAAGGCAGATGCTTAACCTACTGAACCACCCAGGTACCCGTGTTATTGTTTTTAAAATTTTTTTAAATTTTTAATTATTTTATTTTTTCAAGCAGAATTTTTTTTTTTAAGATTTTATTTATTTATATGACAGAGAACATAAGCAGGGGGAGTGACAGACAGAGAGAGACAGAGGAGCAGGCTTCCCACTGAGCAAGGAGCCCGATGTGGAGCTCGATCCCAGGACCCTGGGATCATGACCTGAGCCGAAGGCAGATGCTCAACTGACTGAGCCACGCGGGTGCCCCTAACAGTCTTTGTTTTAAAGTGTATTTTGTCTGATAGAGATACAGTTGCACCAGCTTTCTTTTCATTTCCATTTGCATGAAATATCTTTTTGCATCCCTCACTTTCAGTCTGTGGGTGTCCTTAACATCTGAAGTAAGTCTCTTATAACAGAATATAGGTGAGTTTTGTTTTTTTAATCCATTTAGCCACTCCATGTATTTTGACTGGAGAATTTAATCCATTTACACTTAAAATCATTATTGATAGGTATGTACTTATTGCCATTTTGTTAATTACTTTCTGTTTGTTTTTGTAGTTCTCTGTTACTTTCTTTTCCTGCTTTCTTCCCTTTTGGTTTGATAGCTTTCTCTTTAATGTCCTGCTTAGATTCCTTTCTCATTTTCTTTTGTATATCTATTATAGGTTTTTACTTTGTGGTTACCATAAGGTTCACCTATAACATCTTATATATCTAACAGTCTATTTTAAATTGATAGCAACTTAAATTTGAACTTATTCCAAAACTCTACATTTTTACCACCTTCCTTCAATGTTCTATGTTTTTGATGGCATATTTAAAAAAACTTTATTTTGGGGGCACCTGGGTGGCTCAGTCGGTTAAGTGGCTGCCTTCGGCTCAGGTCATGATCCCAGAGTCCTGGGATCGAGCCCCACGTTGGGTTCCTTCCTCGGCAGGGAGCCTGCCTCTTCCTCTCCCTCTGCCTGCCACTCCCCCTGCCTGTGCTCTCCCTCTCTCTATGTCTATCAAATAAATAAATAAAATCTTTAAAAAAAAATAAAACTTTATTTTGTTATTAAAGTAATATTAAAATAATTATTAACTAATTATTGCCCTGTGTGGATTGTGTGTTCCTGCCAACTTTGGTGAGGCAACTGGAGAACGTAGGATGCAAGGCATGCTTACTGGCTTCAGTGATTAAGCGGGAGAGTGCCTTGTCTGCATGTGTCCACCTGTTTTACCAAGGCTGTGGAAGAATGCTGTACCCACTCATGCTTGCTGGCCCCAGCCAGGAAGCAGGGGAGTGTTGCAATAGCCCCTACTCACCAGCTTCAGCAAGACAGTAGGAGAATGCTATGCCCCCTTGCTGCTGGTTGGCCCCAGCCAGGGAGCTGGGGAGTGCTTCAACTGCCTGCTCTTGACAGCTTCAGCAAGGTTACAGGTTAGTGCCTGACTGCTTGCCTTTGCCTGCCTTAGAAAGGCAGTGGGAGGGTGCTACATCTGTGCCTGTCCACTTGCCCCAGCAGGATAGAGAGAGAGTGCAAAAATAGTGTCCATCAGTGCCTCTGTTTTTGAAGAGTCCTGATTGTCCCTTGCCCTTCTAGGAGATGTGTTAAGATTAGCAAATGAGGGGTGCCTGGCTGGCTCAGTCAGTAGAGCATGCAACTCTTGATCTCAGGGTGTTAAGTTTGAGCCCCACGTAGGGTGTAGAAATTACTTAAACATAAAATCTTAAAAAAAAAAAAAAAAAAAGGTTAGCAAATGAATCCCCTTCACAGATAGTGTAGGTGCTTTTTGAACTGCTGCTTTTGTGCTGGGTGCCAGGATGACCACAAAGGAGCCCTTTAAAAAGAGAATCTCGGTTCCCTACAGGTTTGGGTCCCTCAGATGTAAGCCTGTTGATTTTCTAAGCTAGACATTTTGGGGGCTTGTCTGTCTCTTGCAGGTCCCAAGGGTTAGAGTATCTGATGTGGGGTACAAATTTTTGCCCCTCTTGGAGAAGCTCTAGTCTTGTGAGATGCCTCCCTATTGTATGTTACCTGGCCAGGGGTAGGGTTTTTAGTGAGATTGTGTCTCTGCCTCTCCTACCTGTCTTTTTTTTTTAAGATTAATTGAGAGGGAGAGTGAGCACGAGCACGGGGAGGGGCGGAGGGAGAGGAGGAGAGAGAATCCTTAAGCAGACACCCTGCTGAGCGCGGATCCCCAATGTGGCTTCATCCCAGGACCCTGAGATCATGACCTGAGCCAAAACCATGAGTCGAAGGCTCAACTGACTGAGCCACCCAGGCGCCCCTGCCTCTCTTAACTGTCCTGATGTGGGTTTTTTTTTTATCCTTTGTTGTGGTAGAGCAGCTTAGCTAGTTTTCAGTTATTTTTGAGAGAGAATTGTCCCATGGGTAGCTGAGATTTGGTGCACCCATGGGAGGAGGGCCCAATGCAGGGTCCCGTCTCCTGACCCTGAGATCATGATCTGAGCCTTAACCAAGAGTCAGACACTTAACCACCTGAGCTACCCACGTGCTCCCAAGTTCCACTAATTTTAGATAAACAGATTATGGTGCTGTGTGAACAACAAACTATGAAGACTAAATAGGTACCAAATTCTGTGTTACAATAAAATAAAACATAGTTTAGTCTGAAACATTTAACATTGTGCTTAATTCTAATTGTAAGATATGATGTTTAAAGTATAAATGTAAGCAGTTCATGTAAGTGATTACATTATATATAATTGATGTTAGGGTCCTTTAGTTAAACTTTGTATTTTTATACTCAGGGAGGAATAAGAAGCTTACTAGAAAAAGAAGGTGTTACATTTATAAGTTTCTTTTTTAATTGAAGAATAATTGACATACAATATTATATTTGTTTTGGGTATACAATATATTGATTCAATATTTATATATGTTATAAAATGGTCACTACAATAAGTCTAGTTACCATCTGTCACCACACAAACTTGTTACAGTATTACTGACTATATTCCCTATGCTGTATATTACATCTCCCTGACTTGCTTACTTTGTAACTGGAAGATTGTACCTCTTAATCCTTTTCACCTATTTTATCCATCTCCCCACCTCTTTCCCTTTTGGCGAACATTAGTTTGTTCTCTGTATCTATGAATCTGTTTCTGTCTTGTTTTGTATGTTTTGTGTTTCAGATTCCACACTTAAGTGAGATAACACAGTATTTGTCTTTCTGTATCTGATTCCTACATTTAAGTCCCCTTTCCAGTGGGTGCCACTCAGGGACCAGAATATCGTGCATCTTTGGTATAGATATACATACTTTAGGTGTTAGATTTAACTTAGTTTAGGGCAGGGTGAGTACTTTCCCAGTGTAATAGAAATGGACTCCCTTGATTGAAGAGCAAATATTAGGGCCTCAGGAAACTAGTAGAAGAGATGGAAATAGAATAATAAGTGCAGTCTTCTTCAGCACTGAAGGGAACTTATTTTGAGAGTTGATGAGATCCTGGGCTTACTAGCTCTTTACTAACTTACTAACATTATTGTTTGCTAGAGGCAGGGATGGGAGTGAGTTGAATTGTGTTAAAACTGTCCTTTCCCAAATTTTCCCTCATTCTGTTTGGAATTATACCAATTATTCAAGAGTTAGGTATTTTTTACTATGACCTAGTTTAATCAACTGGCATTTCTAGTAACTAACTGAAATGCATTAAGGTAATGAGATTTTTGAAAGGAGGTTAAGGGAAAAGTAAGAGATAATTTTAAAGCATTTACAGTGTAAGTTGTTGATGAAGGCAAGGCTTTAAGTGAAAGGCAGTGTCAGGGAGAGTCCGGCAGGCAGAAGACAAACATAGCCCGGATACAGATGAGGTTTACCAAAAAGAGAGATGGGAAGAAAGATATAATAATGGAGGTAAGTCAGTAACAACAGCAATGAAAGTGAAAAATAGATCAAAGAAAGGAGACACTGAAACATTGCACTGAATAAACAAGTATGTGAATAGGAGCAGGCATCATAAAACATGAGCAGTAGTGTGGGGTGTTTAGTTAGAAGTAGAGTTGTTAAATCTGATTTTTTTGAAAGAGAGTCCCAAATCTATCACTCTCTCGCCCTCTCTCTTTCTTCAAAGCAAGAGAGAATATGAGCCTGCATCTTATTTTGTTATGGGTTTAGCTGATAATTATGGTTAGAACAACTTATAGGTATTTGCTGTATTGTTAACAGCTAGGAAGAATATCAAATTTGGAGGCTGTTTCTATTCCCCTTCTGTTCTGGCCTTATACTGTGATTAAGTGTTTCCTAAAACGACAGTGTGTTCACATTCTGAAAGGTGTAGTCCTAGGCATTTGTAAAATATTCTTTGATTAAGATAGTTCATATTTTAAACACTGATTGGTCATGAATAGAAAGTGTGAACATTTGGATCTAATAGATGGTTCTTTTCTGGAATACAGGGTGCTTTTTTTCTTTTTTCTTTTTTTTTTTTTTAAAGATTTTATTTATTTATTCATGAGAGATAGAGAGAGAGAGGCAGAGGCAGAGGGAGAAGCAGGCTCCCCGCGGAATAAGGAGCCCGATGCGGGACTCGATCCCAGGACCCTGGGATCATGACCTGAGCTGAAGGCAGACGCTTAACCGACTGAGCCACCCAGGCGTCCCAGGGTGCTTTTTTTCTGTAGGGAAATTCTAACAAGCATAAGTTTAAGCCTCTGGTTGATAAACAAAACTCTATCAGACAAGTCTGCCATTCTACCAGGACTTACTGTTGGAAAATATAGATTGTAATTGATTCTGTTGTTCAGGGTCTGTAACAACTGCAGGCTGTCAAAGTCAGTTGCCCTACTGTTTCTGTCACAAAATATTGAGGCATCAGAGTGTTGTGAAAAAGGTATGTTAGGAGAGCTGAGTTCTGATTATTCTTGCTCTTCTTGTCTGACCTAGGGCAAACCCTTCTAGCCTACTCTTTTCTGATTTTCAAAATGAGAATAATTCTCTTACCTATGTCAAAGCATTATTTGTGCATCAGATAATATGGTGTATGTGAGCATTTTTTAAACTATAAGGGCAATACATAAAAATAAAGTCGTATCTGTTACCCAAGGAGAATTGTTTCTAGTTGAAGACAAGCTGAAATGGGCATTATTCTTGTCCTATAAGCACTTCTGACAAATTGTTCACGGAATGGATTGGGCAGGAAAGGAACTATAAAAGTAATGGGAAAATAATCATGTGGGTACTTGCATGAAAGGCAGACTTACTTGAAATTCCAGGCACAGGAATGGTTTCTTAGGATTGTGATTACGCTATTCTATGAATGATTTAGGTGAAGGGGGAAGACCTCATTTAGTAATTAGATATACTTTAATCAAAATATAACAATAATGAATGTAAGAGAATGGTTCTTATGCATTTGTAGTTATCTTTTGGAATTTGGAAATAACATTGCCACTATTATTTGGATTGCCTGTTGTTTGGTTCTTAATTTTTTCCCCTTAGGAAATTGTATTTTGTATGTTGTTTAATTATTGTGAAACAAATTTTTGTAAAATTAAATATAGACTGATTAAATATAGACAAGGTGTGAAATTTAATTTTCATACAAATTAATACACTATCCCCAAATGTACTGATGCATAGATACTATATATGCTTTTAAAACATATGAATTATATTTGGGGAAAGAAGTTTGAAAGGAGATGAGCACATAGATGAAAAATCTCAATCCAGGGAAGAAAATGTTTGTAACAGTTATCATTCAATACATTTATTTGTACATAATTTAAAACTTTTTTTCATGTGGGTAAAAACTGTAGGTTGTTCCAAATATAGCAGTCTTAATCTGGGTTATCTGTTGAGCCAACACTTTCTGAGACTTTGTAGCTTGGGCGCAGATCCCATCTAAGAAGCTTCTAATCAACTGCTATGTGCTACAGAATAAATCTTTTATTTTTAAATCCTCAAAAACTCATACCAGTGAAGACAGTCATTTCTCCAGCCTCATTATTGTTAGTCATTTTAATAGAACCAATATATTAATTTAAAAAAAAAAAGGATTGTGTTGTAAAATAATTGTTCTATTTTTTTCTTAATGAATTTAGGTTGTCTTAGCTGCTGATAAATGTTTTACGTAAATGCTAGTGTTTACTTCTTTGTGTATTGTTTGTATTTTTAACTATGAAGAGAAGAAATTTATTTTAAAATAAGCATATATTTTTTTAAGATTTTATTTATTTATTTGAGAGAGAATGAGATAGAGAGAGAGCATGAGAGGGGGGAGGGTCAGAGGGAGAAGCAGACTCCCTGCCGAGCAGGGAGCCCGATGCGGAACTCGATCCCGGGACTCCAGGATCATGACCTGAGCCGAAGGCAGTCGCTCAACCAACTGAGCCACCTAGGCGCCCAAAATAAGCATATTTTAATTTAGAAAAAGTTTGACAGTTTAGAAAGTTTTGTGTTGACATTGATATTTCTTCAGGAAAGAATGCAATGAAAATGCAATAATTTTCCATCTTGACTTATTCTATGTAGTTTATAGTAAATATCTATATTTAAAATATAGAAATGTTTTACTTTTAATGGTCCTGACATTTTTCTCAAGTTTATTCAGAGCAAATGAAAATGCTTTAGTGTCTTATAAAACAAATTTAGCTGGACAGATCCAGCTGTTGCATTTATAAATAGCTACAGATGTCTGCAGCAATAAAGGGTTTACTCAGGTTGTTATGGCAACTAAAATTCAGCAGAGCCTCAAAGATAAGCTATTTTGAAGGAGGAGAATACATTAAAGCTACATTTAATACAATTATACAATAAAAATTATTGCTTACTATCATTTTAGATTGCAAGAGAGAAATTAGTTTCAACTTGTCAATGTAATTTTCCTTAATGTACAAAGATTCTGTTACTAATTTATTGTCTTTTTATATACTTTTAAGGAGGTTTTCTTGTAGTGGTGATGGATTGTGCTGACCCATTTAAACTCTCTGTCTTGGTCCTCTTTGTGATGAGTTGAATGTTTATTTAAGTCTGCTGCCTAGGACTGAGGGTGCATTTTTGAGTCCACAGAATATAGCAAAGCCTGCATTGGGCTTCAGGTCCATAATTTTATACAAATGCTTTATCCTCCTGCGAACTAACCAATTTAAATCTTTTAAGGCCATTGAGATTAGTAGATCTTTTCAGAGATTGTTACACAGTAGGTCTGGGGGTAGAACATGAGACTCTGTAGAGTTTTAAAATAATGTTTATTTTTAGGGGGCGCCTGGGTGGCTCAGTTGGTTAAGCGACTGCCTTCGGCTCAGGTCATGATCCTGGAGTCCCTGGATCGAGTCCCGCATCGGGCTCCCTGCTCGGCAGGGAGTCTGCTTCTCCCTCTGACCCTCACCCCTCTCATGTGCTCTCTCTCTCTCTCATTCTGTCTCAAATAAATAAATAAAATCTTTAAAAAAAAATAATGTTTATTTTTATTCGGTGTAGTACATGGGCAGATTTTTTTTGGTGAAGTGAAACAGTATACTACTGTATATGTAAAGCTTATAATAAAAAAGAGCCATCTTTTATCCTATTCTCTATACCCAAATCCTCCTTAGAGGCAATTATTTTTAACTCTTTTAGTCATTTCTTCTAGGATTTACCTTTATGTCTCTAAAGAATGTTTCTATTGCTGTTTCTTGCTTTTTCAGTTTTAGGCATTTACTCTTTGTTTTCTACTCTAGAAAGTGAAGATTTAATAATTTCATACAATTGGGATGCCTGGGTGGCTCAGTCGTTAAGCGTCTGCCTTTGGCTCAGGTCATGATCCCAGGGTCCTGGGATCGAGCCCCGCATTGGGCTCCCTGCTCCGCGGGAAGCCTGCTTCTCCCTCTCCCACTCCCCCTGCTTATGTTCCCTCTCTCACTGTGTCTCTGTCAAATAAATAAATAAAATCTTTAAAAAAAAATTTCATACAATTACTGTTACCACTTACCTCCTTCCCTCCAACTCCCAATATAATCGAATCACAACTTTGGGTTATAGGTTGAGAGTTAAATCTGCTATGCATAATAAAGGAAATACATTTTTAAAAAACTTTTATTTTGGGGCGCCTGGGTGGCTCAGTTGGTTAAGTGTCCAACTCTTGATTTTGGCTCAGGTCATGATCTCAGGGTCATGAGATCTAGCTACGCATGAGGCTCTGTGGGGGGCATGGAACCTGCTTAAGATTCTCTCTGCCCCTCCCCCACATGCACTTGCATTCTCTCTCTTTCAAAAATAAATAAAATAAAAACTTTTATTTCTTTTTTAAAGATTTTATTTATTTATTTGACACAGAGAGAGAGAGCACAAGTAGGCAGAGCAGCAGGCAGAGGGAGAGGGAGAAGCAGGCTCCCCACTGAGCAGGGAGCCTGATGTGGGGCTCGATCCCAGGACCCTGGGATCATGACCTGAGCCAAAGGCAGTCGCTTAACCAACTGAGCCACCCAGGCGCCCCTAAAAACTTTTATTTTAAAATAATTTTAGACTCACATAAAAGTTGCAAAAATAGGGACACCTGGGGTAGCACAATTGGGTGAGCATCCGACTCTTGGTTTCCGCTCGGGTTATAATCTCAAGTGTCATTGGATCCAGCCCCATGTCGGGCTCCATGCTCAGTGCAGAGTCTGCCTAAGACTATCTCTCCCTCTCCCTTTGCCCCTCCCCTCTGTGCTCTCTTTTTCTCTCTGAAATAAAGAAATAAATCTTTTTTTAAAAACTTGCAAAAGCAATACAGAGAATTCACATGTACTCTTAACCCAGCTTCCCCTAATGACAACAGATCAGATGTGAACAGTACAGGTGTGGAAAAAGGCAATGTCTTTGCTAAGCCTATGTTTCAACAAATAAATGCAAATAAGGGAATAAAAAGTCCAAACTCAAATTCATATGAGTACAAATGGCTGCAAATTTATTACTACCTGCATCTGTGTGTTATACATTTTGTTAAGTTACTGAAAATAGGGGGCACCTGGGTGGCTCAGTTGGTTAAATGTCTGCCTTTGGCTCAGGTCATGTTCCCAGGGTCCTGGGATCCAGCCCCATGTCGGGCTCCCTGCTTAGTGGGGAGCCTGCTTCTCCCTCTGCCGCTCCCCCTGCTTGTGCTTTCTTGCATGTGCTCTCTCTTTCTGTCAAATAAATAAATAAAATCTTAAAAAAAAAAAAGGTACTGGGACACCTGGGTGGCTCAGTTGGTTAAGCATCAGCCTTCAGCTCAGGTTATGATCCCAGGGCCCTGGGATCGAGCCCCGAATTGGGCTCCCTGCTTAGCGAGAAGCCTGCTTCTCCCTCTCCCACTCCCCCTGCTTTTGTTCCCTCTCTTGTTGGGTCTCTCTCTGTCAAATAAATAAATAAAATCTTAAAAAAAAATTATTTACCTGTATAAGGGTGAGTCTATTTCTGGATTCTTTATTCTGTTTTATTGATCTCTGTGTGTCTCTCTCTCTTCCAATACTACTGTCTTCCATTACTTTTATATACATAGTAAGTCTTTTTTTTTTCAGATTTTATTTATTTATTTTAGTGGGGGAGGGGCAGAGGGAAAGGCAGAGAAAGGTTTTTTTTTAAGATTATTTATTTATTTATTTATTTATTTATTTATTTGTCAGAGAGAGAAGGAGCACAAGCAGAGAGAGCGGCAGGCAGAGCAGGCACAGCTGAGCAAGGAGCCCGATGTGGGACTCTATCCCAGGACCTGGGATCATGACCTGAGCTGAGGGCAGACGCTAAACCGACTGAGCCACCCAGGCATCCCGAGGCAGAGAAAGTCTTTTTTTTTTTTTTTAAAGATTTTATTTATTTATTTGAGAGAGAGAATGAGAGAGAGAGAGCACATGAGAGGGGGGAGGGTCAGAGGGAGAAGCAGACTCCCTGCTGAGCAGGGAGCCCAATGCGGGACTTGATCCCGGGACTCCAGGATCATGACCTGAGCCGAAGGCAGTTGCTTAACCAACTGAGCCACCCAGGCACCCTCGAGGCAGAGAAAGTCTTAAGCAGACTTTGTGCTGAGGGCAGGGCCTGACCTGGGGGCTCAATTTCATGACCCTGATGATCAGGTCCTGAGCTGAAACCAAGAGTTGGGTACTTAACCGACTGCACCAACTAGTTGCCCCTGTATGTAGTTAAGTCTTAAAAAGCATAGAGTGATTTCTGTCATTTTCTTTTTTTTTTCCCAAAATTCCTTTAGCTATTCATTTCTTTGCCTTTCCATATATATTTTAGAATGAGCTTGTCTATATCTACAAAATACCCTGTTAGGATTTTGAGATGAACTGTATTTAGCCAATTTCAGATCAGTTTTGAGAGAATTGACATCTTTCCTATGTTGTCTTGCACTTAATGAACATGCTGTGACTCTGCAGTTATTTAAGCCATCTTTTATTTCTTTCATCAGCATTTTGTAGTTATCAGTACACATATCCTGTATGTGTTTTGTTGGATTTATAACTATTTCAGTTTTTTTGCATTATTGTAAATTGTCTTGGAAATGTTACTCCCTATAGTATTGTTGCACCTTCCTACTGTGGTTTTTGACTTTATTAAAAAATATTTTTATTTTGAACAAATTTTAGACTTACAGAAAAGTTACAAAACTAGTACAGTATTCCCTTATATCCCTTACCTCCCTTTCCTTAACATGAACATTATATATAACCATAGTATAATTTTCAAAAACAGAAAATAAACCCTGGTACAATATTATTAAAGAAGCTTTATTATTCAAATTTGATCAGATTTTCTACTAATTTTTTTTTCTGCCTTAGGATCTTATCCGGCATCCCATGTTTCATTTAGTTGTTATTTCTCCCTAGCCTCTTGCAGTCAGTAACAGTTGCTCAGCCTTTCTTTTCCTTTCATGATTTTCAATAATATTCTGTCTTTAGTATATCATGTCAAAGGATTCATAATATTGATATGTCTTATTACTGGTGATGTTTACTTTGATGAGTTTAATTTGGTATTAGCCAGGTTTCTCCACTATACTTTCTTTTTTTCCCCCCCAAGTTTTTATTTAAATTCCAACATAGTATAATATTAGTTTCAGGTGTAGAATTTAGGGATCCAACACTTACATACAACACCCGGTGCTCATCCCAAGTGCCCTCCTTAATCCCCATCACTATTTCACCCATCCCCCTACCCGCCACCCCTCTGGTAACCATCAATTTGTTCTCTATAGTTAAGAGTCAAACAGACTCTTGGTTTTCCTCTCTTTAACCCCCTTTGCTCTTTTGTTTTGTTTCTTAAATTCCACATGAGTGAAATCATATGGTATTTGTCTTTCTGTGACTGACTTATTTCACTTAGCATGATACTCTCTAGCTCCATCCACGTTGTTGCAAATGGCAAGATTTCATCCTTTTTTACGGCCGAGTAATATTCCATTATATATAGAGATATGGTATATATATCTCTATACATACGACATCTTCTTTATCCATTCGTCAGTTTTTCTTTTTGTAGGTAATAAATATATCCATTGTAGCTTTTTAAATTGGTTTTCTTTTGTGACCTCTCAATTCGTTTACTTCATAAACAATTGCTGAGCATTTGCATTAGGCTTAATACTGAGAGATTCACAACCTATATTTAAGATTAGTTATCTTTAATTTTTTTCATCATCTGAACACCTATAACTCTACTACGTAATGCTTAGTTGTACACTGTTTGCACATTCTTTCATGTATTTTAATCTCTCTCTGTTTTTATTATAAATCTGGGTTCTTATATATTCCAAGTCCCATGTAGCAATTAGAGATAAAGTATTTGAGCTTAATTGTTGATATGGTTAATGCATTTATATTCAGAAGTATAGTTATTTAAGCTTTGGAGCAATTTTGATGATCTGGTTTAAGAATTCATTGAATTTCAAAATTTTTACAAATCTAAATTGTTTAACATGTTTTATTTTTATGATGTAAAAAATTTTAAGCGATTTTAACTTTAGGTTTTTATATATTTTTTAGCACATGGAAATATACAAATTTGAAATTATAGTTAAGTTTGGTTTAGGAAACTACTCGCTGGGATGCCTGGGCTCCCAGGTGGCTCAATCGGTTAAGCATCTGCCTTCAGCTCAGGTCATGATCCCAGGATCCTGGAATCTGGTCCCACATTGGGCTCCTTGCTCAGCTGGGAGCCTGCATCTTCCTCTGCCTCCTGCTCCCCCTGCTTGTGCTCTTTCTCTCTGACAAATAAATAAATATTAAAAAAAAAAAGAAAGAAAAGAAAAAAGAAAACAACTGCCTGGTAAACACAGATGCTTTCAGTGAAAGACACTTCTTATAGGCTATTCCTCCATAATCTTTTATGTTTTCTAAAAATGTTTTCAACTTTTTTTTTTGAAAAATTCATCACTAAAGTGTAATAGCTATATGACTAGCTAGTCTGTATTACAAAATTAGTGAAAGTTAGATGAATTTGGTACTGATGGAACCATAATCCTTTTTTTTCTTTACTTTAAATATCATCAAATCAATCCCTTAGTCTGCCTGAATACTCAGTAATTCAGTGGCGTTTTAGTTTTTTACATTTATCATTTTAGGAAAAATTGGTCTTGGAGGTTAGTAGACAAATGATTAGAAATTCCATCACCAGTGTAACCCCGAGAGCTTTGGATAAGGAATTGTGTGACCATCATTCAATTTCTAGAATGGTGTCTGCATTCAGTGTATGGCATAAAACAAACAAGAAGCTTGGAGTAACCTTGCATTAGGAAGCTGGACAAATGAAAATGAATAGCAATTTGGGCATGTACTTAAGATTTAATTACTGTCCTGTTCATTCAGTTTTTTGTTAGATATGTAGCAAACTTCAGTCTTTAGCATTTATTATTAGCATTCTAAGGTTTTTGGCAAGGAAATATGAATTTATGATATTCTTCCTTGACCATACTTCTTATGGCCTTTATATAATGCATAAAGATAACAATAACAGATTTAGAAAACATTTTATGGAAATTTTCTACTGTGCTATTCATTCACATTAGTTTTAAAATAAACTGTTGTGTAAAATTTTTTTTTTACTCTTAGTGTACTTTTTTTAAAAATTTAAATTCAATTAACATATAATGTATTATTTGTTTCAGGGGTACAGGTCTGTGATTCATCAGTCTTACACAACACCCAGCACTCACCACAACACATACCTTCCCCAATGTCCGTCACCCAGCCACTCCATCCCCCAGCCCCCCTCGCGTCCAGCAATCCTCAGTTTGTTTCCTAAGATTAAGAGTCTCTTATGGTTTGTCTCCCTCTCTGGTTTCTTCTTGTTTCATTTTTTCCTCTCTTCCCCTATGATCCTCTGCCTTGTTTCTTAAATTCCACATATCCGTGAGATCATATGATAATTTTCTTTCTCTGATTGACTTATTTCGTTTAGCATAATACCCTCTAGTTCCATCCACTTTGTTGCAAATGGCAAGATTTCATTTTTTTTGAGAGCTGCGTAATATTTTTTCATGAGTAGCTTTGGCATCTAAAGAGAGACAGTAGACAGTTTACAAATGAAGTTCTTAGCATGGAATTATGGACTTTCTTCCTCTACTGTAGTTTTGTTGGATTTATATTTTGTTTTCAAAAATGTAATATTTTCCCATTTGTCCCATGGACAAATTTTGTTCTGAATAAAAAGTATTAATCAACAAAATTATTCAATATGTAATAATTTTATATTTTAATCTTTAGCATTTCAATATATACTTTAACAAACACTTCACTCTACATGCATCATATGTATATCTCTATAGTATGCTTATCTGTTTAATTTAAAAGTCAGAAGTGTTAGAGATAGCTTCCAAAGCATTGCAGAGTTGTGAGAAAGTGCTGACTTTATTACCTGAACTCTTGTTTGAACTAAAACATATAATCCTCATTTCTCATTATAAAGACAATAAGGAGACCCTGTCTTTGTGGTCACAAGATTCTCTCACAGTCACTTGTTTTCTGTTCAGTTTTCAGTTCATACTTCCCACCCAGGATGGTCACATTTTGACCCTACTTAGCCTCAGAAGAAATGAAAAAGATTTCAGTGATTTTTTTCTCTAGCTCTTCATGAATATTGCAATTACTTCAAATTTAGGCAACCTATAGCTCTACCTCTTCAACCACCTTTCTGGGAAATGAGCTATTTTTTCCTGCTTTAAACACAGAGAATCCAAAAACAGGTACCAAAAGCATAAAGGCAATATAAAGGAATGGCATATAATTTTCTGAATATTTTGATACTTATTTAAACAGGCTGTTTTAATACCTGTTGACAGACAAGCACTTTTATACAAAATGCTTTTCCTGGGTAGTTACACAATAACCATATAGATTTTAGAAAATATCTCCAAATACTTGACCAAACATAAACAGTCTTTATTGTAAGTTGCTCTAGTGGAATTTAAATTGCTCTTAATATCCTGCTGATGACTTTAATCCTACTAAAAGTGTGACTTGAAGATGATTTACCACACCTATACATAGAATCCTCTGAAATATAGGATATTCATATTCAGTAATCAAAATATAAAAACAGTGTAGATGAGGGGCACCTGGGTGGCTCAGCCGGTTGGGCGTCTGCCTTTGGTTCGGGTCATGGTCCCAGGGTCCTGAACTCGAGTCACATGTTGGGCCCCCCGCTCAGCGGGGAGCCTGCTTCTCCCTCTGCCCCTCCCCCCCTTGTGATCCCTCTCTTACTCACTCGCTCTCTTAAATATATAAAAAAAAATCTAAAAAAAACCAAAAACAGTGTAGATGAGACTTGGGTGAGAGGAATCAGGGCAATGTTCATTCTTTTCCCCCACGCTTTCTCAGATTACCTAAGTATACTTGGTCAATTCTTATCTTTGGAAATTTCACATTTCCAGTGTATGAATAAATATTGCCTTGCATTTTTCTTTATTTTTACTTCAAGTCTTTGAAATGTTCTAATTTCATGGATACATAATTACATCTTTTTTTAAAAAAGATTTACTTATTTTAGAGAGAAAGAGTACGAGAGTGCACATGCGAGTGGGAGAAGGGGCAGAAGGGGAGGGAGAGAGAATCTGGAGCAGACTCCATACTGAACCCAGAGCCCAATGTGGGGCTCGATCCACAGCCACGAGATCATGACCTGAGACGAAACCAAGAGTGGGTGCTTAACTGACAGCCTCCATAATTATATCTTTATTAGATAAATTTTACAGTTAAAAAGTCTTAGAAGTGGCTTACAAAGTTCATAAAAACATCAAGGCAATCAAACAAGTGAGATAAAATGGTATATAAATATAAGAATAGAAAAACTATTAAGTGTAATGTTGGTCAGCATATAGAATGTATATATTAAGATCCTAAATGCTTTTGTGGGATAATGTATCTGAAGGCACAAAGTCCAACACCTAGAACTTAGACATTCAGAAACATTTGGCTTAATTCTCATTATTGCTTGGCACTACTTTAATTCCATCTTGCTTCTTTAATTTACTTGTTCTAAAAATATTCATTGCACACCTAGTATATGTCATGTCCTGTTAGGCACTGGCGACAGAAGAGTGAACAATACAGTCATAATCCCTACCCTCAAGGAATTTATATTCTGGTGGGAGAGGCAGACAATAGACAAAATAGATAATTACAGGTGATAAGTGTTTTGAGCAAAATCAAAAGTAATAGAGAGTTACTGGGGGTAGAGCTACTTTAACTTGAATAACAGGAAAGGTGTTTCTATGGAGATGGCATTTAAGAAGGAGCCAGCTATGTAAATATTGGGGAAAAGAGCATTCTAATCTGAAGGAACTAAAGTGCAAAGGGAATAAACTAGGTGAGTTCAAGAGTCAGAAGTAAGATTTGTATGACTGGAGCTTAGCAAATGAAGGGGAGAGTGGTAGGAGAGGGGCAAATAAATTAATAGCTGCACCTCATAGGAAGACAGTTTCTACAGAAGTCCAGGCACCAACAACTGCCAGGAAAGAAAATAAGAATTCAGAATTCAGAATTGTCACAATGTATTATTTAAAATTTACAGTTTTCAACAAAAAAAGTATAAGACATGCAAAGAAACAGGACAGTGTGAACCATACTCAGGGAAAAAAAAACAATCAATAGAAATTAACTCAGATGTTGTATTTAGCAGATAAAGATTTTAAAAACTGCTATTATAAATATGCTCAAATATTAAATCATTAAATTGAAAGTAACTAAAAGAATCAAATTGAAATTCTGGATTTGAAGATTACAGTAACTGAAATGAGTTCAGTAGATGGGCTAAGAGAGGATTTGAGATTGCAGAATGAATTGGTGAATTGAAATAAAGATCAAGATAAATTATCCAGTCTGTTGAACAGAGAACAAAAGACTGAAGAACAATGAACAGAATCTTAGAGACTTGTGAGACAATGTCAAGTGTGTGCCCATACAAGGAGAGAAGAACAAGTGTTTAAAGACATAATAGCTGAACACTTCTTTTATTTTTATTTTTTAAAGATTTTATTTATTTGAGATAGAGTGAGTGAGAGATAGCACGAATGGGGGCGGGGCAGAGGGAGAAGAAGCAGGCTATCCACTAAGCAGGGAGTCTGACTCGGGGCTCGATCCCAGGATTCTGGGACCATGACCTGAGCCGAAGGCAGATGCTCAAATGACCGAGCCACCGAGGCGCCCCTGAACACTTCTTAAGTATGATGGAAAACATTAATCTGCAGATCTAAGGAGCTCAGTAAACCATCAAGCCCCAGAAAAGATAAACACAGAGAAATCCACACCTAGATGCTTCATAGTCAAACTACTAAGAGTTAAAGACAAACAGAAAATCTTGAAAACAGGGGCGCCTGCGTGGCTCATATCATATCTACGATAAGATACATATCAAAATCTCTAGAACAATAAATTAAGAAAAATAAGAAAATAGCTCAAAATTATAGTTTAAAAATCAGATAAAATGGTATATTAAAAAAACTAACATGAAAGTAGGCAGTAACAGAGGAACAGAGAACTTAAAAGCTATAAGACATCTAGAAAACAGATAGCAAACATAAATCTAACCATTTCAGTAATTATATTAAATGTGAATAGACCAAACTCCACAATTTAGAAGGTGGGTTTTTTGTTTTTGTTTTTGTTTTAATTAACATCATTCAAATACCGTGGAATAGGTATTCTTGAATTATAGTGCTTCAAAAATTAACTAATTGCTCTTAGAGTATAGATCCATGTTTCTCATAATAGGGAGTGAGGAGAATGTGCTATTTGTATATGAGTAGGACAGTTCATTAGGCAGGACTATCTTATAAGTTATAGGATATTTAGCATCCTTGAATTCTGCCTATAAATACCGGTGACATTCCCCTCCCCTCACCCCGCAATGTATTTTAATAACAAAACCTAGCCCTCCACATAGACATTTCCAAATGCCCCCTGTGGGAGCATACCACCTGCCCTGTTACCATCCAGTTTAATCCCCAACGTTATTGAAAAGCAGTAGAGCAGATTTAAATAAACCATCTCACTGTACACTAAAGTATTTTAAAGTAAATCACAAACAATGTAACAAGGAGGAAAAGAACATATGTAAAGGTCCTGGGAACAAAATAGCTTGTCATGTTTGAGGACCTGAAAGGAGACTGATATGACTAGAGTATTAGCAGATTAAAAGGAAGGTAGCACGTGATAAGACTGAAGAGAGAGGGAGGGTTCAGACTATACAGGACGTTTATAACCATGATAAGGTTAGATTTTATTTTAAGTAGATTAGGAAGTCACAGGATTGTGAGTGACATGATTTGATTATTGCTCAGGTAGACCTATATAGCAATGGCTTTCAATATTTTTTTTTAAATTTCAATCCACAGTAAGTGATACAGTGTGGTTTAGTACATACATACACATGTGCACACACACACACAAATACAATGGAAATCAAAGTTTTATGAAACTTAATACATGTGATAGCTTTGACATTTATATATTTTTTAATATTGTTTACATGAGCACCAGTGTTGTATGGAAGTGTTGAATTGCTATATTGTACACCTGAAACTTACATTACACTGTATGTTAACTAGCTGGAATTTGTTTGTTTATTTATTTATTTATTTATTTATTTATTTATTTATTAGAGAGAGAGAGAGAGAGCACAAGCAGGGGGAGTGGGAGAGGGAGAAGCAGGCTCCCCGCTGAGCAGGGAGCCTGATGTGGGGCTCGATCCCAGGACCGTGGGATCATGACCTGAGCCGAAAGCAACTGCTTAACCAACTGAGCCACCCAGGTGCCCCTAACTAACTGGAATTTAAATAAAAACTTTAAAACAAAGTAGGGTGGAGATACTCATGGGGCCACCCAAGACAAGCCTGGAATGATGACCAATAAAGCAGAGGAGTCTGCTGTTGGGCTGAAAACTGAATGAAACTTCATGGAGAACCCAAGTCCTCCTCCATCTGAGGGAAGGCAGAGGATGGCGCTGCTGTCAGTGAAACAAGAAGGAGAGGGAGCATCCCATCCCTAGGGCTCAGCCATGTCCTTGGAAGATGATGACCCCAAAGTCACAGCAATGTCTGTGTTAGGAGAAGTGCCAGATAAACTGCCAATACCAGTTGAAATCAACACTGAAATAAAACATCAATTAAAGAGGGAAATTTGAGGGATACTGGGTGGCTCAGTCAGGTAGGCATCCAGCTCTTGATTTTTGGCTCATGTCATGATCTCAGGGTGGTGAGATCCAGCCCCGCCTCAGGCTCTACACTGGAGCATGGAGTCTACTTAAGATTCTCTCTCCCCATCTCTCTCTCAAGAAAAATTTAAAAAAAGAGGGAAATTAGTTTGGACAGAAATATAAAAGAATCATCAAATTGCTTGAAGGAGTGCAAGGACCTCCAGAATTGCAGAAAAAATTTGTCATATATGCCATGAAGGAAGCAAGCAAGATTTAAAAGACAAGACTTAACAAGGCACCTTGGAAAGGTACTAGAAAAACTAGAATCTGACCACTTTCTCAACAAAGATAATCATACCTTAAACTTATAATCCCATTATTGAAATGATCAGTGAGAAGCCAGAATCAGTTTGCTGTCCTATAGTGCAACCAGATAATGTTGATGCCTCTTAGCACATGTTAGTCAAGAAAATTGTCTTCTTTTTTTGAGAGAGAGAGAACATGGAGGGGAGGGGCATAAGAAGAGGGAGAGAGAGAGAGAGAATCGTAAGCAGGCTCCATGCCCAGCGCGGAGCCGATGAGGGGCTCAAACTCATGACTCTGAGATCATGACATGAGCCAAAATCAAGAGTTGGCTACTTAAATGACTGAGCCACCCAGGTGCCCCAATAAAATTGTCTTCTTGAGGCTAAGAAAAAGCATTGGAACTTTGATCTTATAAATTTGTTAGTAAAAGCTGGGTATTTTGCCTTAGCAATGCATTTAAAAGGAAAAAAAATAAAAACATTGTTCACCAATAAACTGATTTTATAACCCATAATGAGTTGTGACCCTGTATTTGAAAAACATAGCTAGGGGCGCCTGGGTGGCTCAGACGGTTAAGCGTTTGCCTTCGGCTCAGGTGATCGAGCCCCACATCGGGCTCCCTGCTGAGCAGGGAGCCTGCTTCTCCCTCTGCCTCTGCCTGCTGCTCCCCCTGCTTGTACTCTCTCTCTGTCAAATAAAAAATTAAAAATCTTAAAAAAAAAAGAAAGAAAAGAAAAACATGGTTAGTATGGTATGTATGAATAATATATATTTTTTAATTTTAGAGAAGCCATCACTGAAAAATTCCGAAGGGATTTTTTTTTAATTTTATTTTATTGTTATGTTAATCACCATACATTACATCATTAGTTTTTGATGTAGTGTTCCATGATTCATTGTTTGCATATAACACCCAGTGCTCCATTCAATACTCTTTAATACCCATCACCAGGCTAACCCATCCCCCCACCCCCTCCACTCTAGAGCCCTCAGTTTGTTTCTCAGAGTCCATAGTCTCTCATGGTTCATCTCCCCCTCCGATTCCCCCCCTTCATTTTTCCCTTCCTACTATCTTCTTCTTTTCTTAACATATAATGTATTATTTGTTTCAGAGGTACAGGTCTGTGATTCAACAGTCTTACACAATTCACAGCGCTCACCATAGCACATACCCTC
>NC_138383.1:28231569-28286520 GCF_054177405.1 Leptonychotes weddellii
ATTGATCTATGTGCCTGTTTTTGTGCCAGTACCATACTGTCTTGATGATGACAGCTTTGAATAGAGCTGGAAGTTCAGAATTGTGATGCCACCAGCTTTGCTTTTCTTTTTCAACATTCCTCTGGCTATTCAGGGTCTTTCTGGTTCCATACCCAAGGGATTTTGAAGATAAATAAGATAGTTCAAATATAATATTAGGTTTATGTTTCTCTATAGTGTTAATACCTGATACACTAATAATTTGTTCTAGAGCAAAGGCCATAGACATTCAATAATTCTAAAGAAGAGTGAGGTAAGAATGTCTCTCTGGTCAATGGGAAAAAATTTCTGGGTCAAATATCTTCAGTTCTGCCCCCAAATAAAGGAATTGTCTCTGAAAGCAAGAGTTGACTATGTTCTAAGTATATAAGAATACAATATTCATTTAGATTCTATATTAGTATCCTTCTTCCTGACCTAACAGAGATCTCATATATAATATAAGAACTGATAAATTACTGCATTGTATCAGTGATTTCATTTCACACTTTTTAATTGGATTATTTGTTTTTTGGGTGTTGAGTTTTTTAAGTTCTTTATATATTTTGGATAGTAACCTTTTATTGGATATGTCATTTGCAAATATCTTCTCCCATTCTGCAGGTTGCATTTTAGCTTTGTTGATTGTTTCCTTTGCTGTGCAGAAGATTTTCATTTTGATGTAGTCCCAGTAGTTTATTTTTGCTTTTATTTCCCTTGTTGCAGGAGACATAATTAGAAAAATATTACTACAGCTCTGATGTCACAGAAGTTACTGCCTGTGTTCTCTTCTAGGATTGTTATGGTTTCAGTTCTCACATTTAGGTCTTTAATCTATTTTGATGTATGGTGTAAGAAAGTGGTCCAGTTTCATTCTTTTGCATGCTGCTGTCCAGTTTTCTCAACACCCTTTGTTGAAGAGACTTTCTTTTTCCCATTGGATATTCTTTCCTGCTTTGCTGAAGGTTAATTGGTCACATAATTGTGGGTTCATTTCTAGGTTTTCTATTCTGTTCCACTGATCTGTATGTTTATTTTTGTGCTAACACCATACTGTTTTGTTTACTATAGTTTTGTAATATAACTTGAAATCTGGAATTGTGATTACCTCCAGTTTTGTTTTTCTTTTTCAAGATTGCTTTGGCTTTTTGGAGTCTTTTGTGGTTCCATACAAATTTTAGGATTGTTTGTTCCAGTTCTGTGAAAAATGCTATTGGTATTTTGATAGGGATCACATTAATGTATAGTTCACTTTTGGTAGTTTAGACATTTTATCAATATTTGTTCTTCCAATCCATGAGCATGGAATGTCTTTTCATTTCTTTATGTCATCTTCAATTTCTTTCATAAGTGTTTTATAGTTTTCAGAGTAGAGATCTTTTACCTCTTTGATTAAGTTTATTCTTAGGTATTTTATTCTTTTTGATGCAATTATAAATGGGATTATTTTCTTAATTTCTCCTTCTGTGGCTTCATTATTGATGTATAGAAATGCAACAGATTTCTGCATCCTCCAACTTTGTTGAATTCATTTATAGTTCTAGTAGTTTTTTGGTGGACTCTTTTTGGGTTTTTCTATATATAGTATCATATCATTTACAAATAGTGAAACTTTTACTTCTTCCTTGCTGATTTGGATCTTTTTATTTCTCTTTGTTGTCTGATCATTGTAGCTAGGACTTCTAGTACTGTGTTGAATAAAAGTGGTGAAAGTGGACATCCTTGTCTTGTTCTTGACCTTAGGGAAAAAGTTCCCCATTGAGTATGATGTTCCCTGTGGGATTTTCCCCATTGAGTATGATGTTCATTGTGGGATTTTCATATAAGGCCTTTATTATGTTGAGATATATTCCCTCTAAACCTACCTTGTTGAGGATCTTTATCATGAATAGATGTTGTACTTTGTCAAATGCTTTTTCTGCATCTATTGAAATGATTATATGGTTTTTATCCTTTCTCCTGTTGATGGACATATCAATGTTGATTGATTTGCAAAATCTGAATCACCCTTTTAACCCAGGAAAAAAATCCCACTTGATTGTGGTAAATGATTTTTTTAATGTATTGTTGGATTTGGTTTGCTAGTATTTTGTTGAAGATTTTGCATCTATGTTCATCAGAAATATTGGCCTATAGTCTTTCTGTGGTGTCTTTATCTGGTTTTGGTATTGGGTAATGCTGGTTTTGTAGAATGAATTTGGAAATTTTCTTTCCTCTTCTATTTTTTGTTTGTTTTTAAACATTTTATTTATTTGTCAGAGAGAGAGAGAACAAGCAGGGGGAGCAGCAGGTAGAGGGAGAAGCAGGCTCCCCACTGAGTGAGGACCGCCCCCCCCCCGCCCCCCCAATGTGGGACTCAATCCCAGGACTCTGGGATCATGATCTGAGCTGAAGGCAGACGCTTAACCAACTAACCCATCCAGGCATCCTTCCTCTTCTATTTTTTGGAATAGTTTGAGATGACTAGGTATAAGCTCCTTTTTAAAAATGTTTGGTAAAATATGCCTGTGAAACTGTCTGGTCCTGGACTTTTTTTTGTTGGGAGTTTTTTGATTACTGGTTCAAGTTCATTTTTGGTAATCAGTGTGTTCAAATTTTCTATTTTTTCCTGTTTCAGTTTTGGTAAGTTATGTTTCTAGGAATTTATCAATTTCTTCTAGGTTATGCAATTTGTTGGCATATGATTTTTCATAACACTCTCTTGTAATTGTCTTCCTGTGCTCTTGGTCGTTATTTCTTCTCTTTCATTTGTGATTTTGTTTATTTGAGTCCTCTTTGTGTGTGTGTGTGTGTGTGTGTTGTGTTTTGATGAATCCCAATTTTTTTGATCTTTTCAAAGAACCAGCTATTGGTTTCTTTGATCTGTTCTATTTTTTTAGTTTCTCTACATTTATTTCTGCTCTAATTTTTATTATTCCTTCTTACTTCTGCTTTTAGGTTTTATTTGTTCTTTTTCTAGCTCCTTTATATGTAAGGTTAGGTTGTTTGAGATTTTCCTTGCTTCTTGAGGTAGGTCTGTATTGCTATAAACTTCCCTCTTAGAACTGCTTTTGTTGCATCCCAAAGATTTTGGATTGTTGTATATTCATTTTCATTTGTTTCCATGTGATTTTTTATTTCTTCTTTGATTTCTTGGTTGACCCTTCATTGTTTAGTAGCATGTTATTTAACCTCCATGTATTTGTGCTTTTTCCAGAATTTTTCATGTAGTTGATTTCTAGTTTCATAACATTGGGTCAGAAAAGATGCGTGGTATGACTTTGATCTTTTTGAATTTGTTGAGATTTGTTTTGTGGCCCAATATGTGAACTATTCTGGAGAATGTTCTATTGCACTTGAAAAGAATGTGTGTTCTGCTGTTTTAGGATGGAATGTTCTGAATATATCTGTTAAATCCGTCTGGTCCAGTGTCATTCAAATCCATTGTTTCCTTGTTGATTTTCTGTTTGGATGATTTGTCCCTTGATAAAATCCCCTACTATTATTGTATTACTATTGATTAGTTACTTTATGTTTGTTATTAACTGTTTTATGTATTTGGGTGCTCCCATATTGGGTGCATAAATAATTAGAATTATTATATCTTCTTGTTGGATTGTCTCCTTTATTATTATATGGTGTCCTTCTTTGTCTTTTGTTACAGTCTTTGTTTTAAAGTCTGTTTTGCCCAATATATGTATTGCTGCTCTGGCTTTTTTTGATATCTGTTTGTGTGAGAAATGTTTCTCCATCCCCTCACTTTCAGTCTGCAGGTGTCTTTAGGTCTGAAATATGTCTTTTTAGGCAGCATATAGATGGATCTTGTTTTCTCACTAAACACTTTCTAAATTTAAATATTGGTAGGAAATAGTATTGCTACTCTTTTCTGAGTATCAGTTTCCATAACTGAAATTACCAAAGAGCTGATTCTCCTCACACCAATATATATTAGATATTTAAGATTAGACCTAAAGGAGTTCAAAAGGATCTGGCCACATGAGGTATGTGGGGGCAGGGGTCCAGATAGAAGGATAAAAGCTCTGAGGGAATAGAGAGCTGCTACTGCAGTTGAAGCTTTGTAGATAAGGAAGAGGGTAACCAGATATAAAGCTGGAGAAGTTAGGCAGGAGTCAAGTCAGACTCCCATAGGGCCTTTGTGACTTCTATAGGGAGTTTGAATTTTTTTTTTTTTAAAGCAAGGAAGTAACATGATCTGATTTACCATTGAAGAAATCAACTCTGGCTGCTATGTGAAGAAAGGACTATAATTCTAGCAACAAGTTTTAAGAACTACTTATAAATTAGGACCTTAAAATTCAAATTGTAAACTATACAGATGAATACCTGGCTTCTACTCGGAAGCTCTTTAGAAAAATTTCCTCGAATAGCACATAGTAGATGTTTAAAAAAAAAAGATAAATAGGGGCGCCTGGGTGGCTCAGTTGGTTAAGCGTCTGCCTTCAGCTCAGGTCATGATCCCAGGGTGCTGGGATCAAGCCCTGTGTTGGGCTCCCTGCTCAGCAGGGGAGTCTGCTTCTCACTTTCCCTCTGCCCCTGCTCATGTGCTCTTTCTCTTGCTCACTCTCTTTCTCAAATAAGTAAAATCTTTTAAAAAAATCTGTATTTTATATAAAAGTAATAAAGCATGAATAAAGCTAAAGTACCCTTTATCTTTCCCCCCATCTTTGTCTCATTCCCCTTTGTTCAAAAAGGCAACCTCTTATGAATATGGTATATGTCCTTCTAACTCATAAAATGAGTATTTCCAAAACCAATAGAACTGCCTTCACCTTAGCTGATTATAAACACAAAAATAAAAGGTCTGAAAGACTGCTCTGTAGATTTCTTTTAGATTAGTAAATTAACATAGCAAAATGAACTTGAGAAACAACATTTTTCACTAAGTAGTTCATAATATATGTGTTAAATAACATATGCTCTTGGGGCACCTAGGAGGCTCAGTCGGTTAAGTGTCCGAATCTTTTTTTTTTTAAGTTTTTTAATTTATTTGACAGAGAGAGACACAGTGAGAGAGGGAACACAAGCAGGGGGAGTAGGAGAGAGAGAGAAGCAGGCTCTCCTCTGAGCAGGGAGCCCGATGCGGGGCTCGATCCCAGGACCCTGGGATGATGACCTGAGCCGAAGGCAGATGCTTAACGACTGAGCCACCCAAGCGCCCCGAGCGTTTGACTCTTGATTTTGGCTCAGGTCATGATCTCCAGGGGGTGAGATTGAGCCCCACATTGGGCTCTCTGCTCAGCAGGGAGTCTGCTTGAGATTCTCTTTTTCTCCCTTTTCCTCTCTCTCTATAATAAATAAATAAATCTTTAAAAAATGTATGCTCTTTGTATCGATATTAATTTGTCTAATTAGCAGCAGGCAACTTTGAAAAAAAAAAAAGTTGGGGAAAAAAACCTATGCAAGAAAGTAGGCTTTAATTCTTCATAGCAAAGGAAACAATCAACAAAACTAAAAGGCAACCTACAGAATGGGAGAAGATATTCACAAATGACATATCTGATAAAAAGTATCCAAAATATATAAAGAACTTATAAAACTCAATACCCAAAAAACAAATCATCTGATTAAAAAATGGGCAGAAGACATGGACACACATTTCTCCAAAGAAGATTTCCAGATGGCAAACAGACACATGAAAAGATGTTCAACATCACTCATCATCAGGGAAATGCAAATCAAAACCACAATGAGATATCACCTCATATCTGTTAGAATGGCTAAAATAAAAAACATAAGAAACGGGCTTCTGGGTGGCTCAGTTGGTTGAGCGACTGCCTTCGGCTCAGGTCATGATCCTGGAGTCCCGGGATCGAGTCCCGCATCGGGCTCCCTGCTCGGCAGGGAGTCTGCTTCTCCCTCTGACCCTCCTCCCTCTCATGTGCTCTCTCTCATTCTCTCTCTCTCAAATAAATGAATAAAATCTTTAAAAAAAAAACAACATAAGAAACAACAAGTGTTGGCAAGGATGTGGTGGGATCTTGCACTCTTGTGCTGTTGGTGGGAATGCAAACTGGTACAGCCACTCTGGAAAACAGTATGGAGGTTCCTCAAAAAGTTAAAAACAGAATTACCATATGACCCAGTAATCACACTGCTGGGTATTTACCCCCAAAATACAAAAACACTAGCTCAAAGGGATACATGCACCCCAATGTTTATAGCAGCATTATTTACAATAGCCAAATTATGGAAGCAGCCCAAATGTCCATTGATACATGAATTGATAAAGAAGATGTGGGGTGTGTGGGGCACCTGGAAGGCTCAGTTAGTTAAGTGGCTGCCTTCAGCTCAGGTCATGATCCCAGGGTCCTGGGATCGAGTCCCACATCGGGCTCCCTGCTCCGTGGGGAGCCTGCTTCTCCCTCTCCCTCTGCCTGCCCCTCTGCCTACTTGTGCTCTCTCTCTATCTCTCTGTCAAAAAAATAATAAAATCTTAAAAAAAAAACTTTAAAGAAGATGTGGGGTGTGTGTGTGTATAATGGATATTTAGCTGTAAAAAAGAATGAAATCTTGCCATTTGCAATGACATGGGTGGAGCTAGAGTATAATGCTAAGTGAAGTCACTCAGTATGAGAAAGACAAATACCATATGATTTCAGTCATATGTGGAATTTAAGAAAGCAAACAAAGGGAAAAAAGAGAGGTAAACCAAGAAACTGACAACTATAGAGAACAAACTGATGGTTACTAGAATGGAGGTGAGTAGGGGGATGGGTGAAATAGGTGATGGGGATTAAGGAGTACACACATCGTTATGAGCACCGGGTGATATATGGAATTGCTGAAGCACCATATTGTATAACTGAAACTAATATTAACACTGTATGTTATCTCTACTGGAATTAAAATTTTTTAAAAAGTAAGCTTTAAGGTGACAAAGTAGTTTAGTAACGAAGTAGTAATATCTCAATAACTAAATCACATTGAGAAATGTGTAAAAAAGTGAGAGGGTTTTCCTCTTCTGCTCTTGGCTGAACCGGTAGTTACATCTCACAAATTTACTTTGATCTTTCTTTGCTCAGTTCTTTTTTTTTTTTTTTTCAGTTTTGTTTTCTTTTTTTCTTTTTTTTTTTTTAATGTTTTATTTATTCATGAGAGTCAGAGAGAGAGGCAGAGGCAGAGGGAGAAGCAGGCTCCCCGCCTAGCAGGGAGCCCGATGCGGCACTCGATCCCAGGACCCCGGGATCATGACCTGAGCCGAAGGCAGACGCTTAACCATCTGAGCCACCCAGGCGCCCTTCTTTGCTCAGTTCTAATAGAAGCAATACTTTTTCATTGTTTCAAAATGAACAGGTACTATATATACTAGTTAATCACAGTGTTTCAGGTATTGCCATTTTGAGTCCCACGTGGAAGAACAAAGTTTATTTTGCTGAAATTATAATCCATTCTCTAAATATAAGTTGTCTTATAAATACCTATATAAAAAAAGCTTAGGTCCTAGAACATAATTTAATAGAATCCTGTGCCTCTTGTTTTAAACACTTCTGTGATTTTCATGGTCAATCACAGCTGACTGAACAAAGAACTGTATTTAGTACCTTATTTGGAAGTTACTGTAATTAAGTCTGTTTCAGTTCTAATCATTACTAACACGATGGATAGTACAAGGAAGAGGGAAAATGCAGCTCATCAAAGAAAAGACCCATGAGATAGGATACAGCTAGTTTAAATCCTAATGAAAAATTCCAAGGATGTCAGCACATCTGCACTGTCATTAATGAGAGCTGTTGTACAAAGACCTTATCTGAAGAGAGGGACTCCATGGAGTATCCATGACTTTATACCTCTTCAAAGAAAAAAAAAGAGTTTATGTTTTTCAGTTGTTGAGATGTTATACCTTGTTAAACTGACTGCATAATGAGCGCCATAGTTTGTGATTTAAATGTATTATGCCCCTTCCACACTACCCAGAGAGGAGTCCATATAGCATTGTTCTGGGTTCTATACATGACCTAAAGGGAAACTTTCATAATGCTTGGAGTCCTTGATGTCCTGCAAGTGAAGGAGAATGTCCTCAAATTCCTTGCAGCAGGAACCCACTTAGGTGGCACAAACCTCAATTTCCAAATGGAAGAGTGCATCTGCAAAAGGAAAAGTGATGGCATCTATATCATAAATCTGAAGAGAACCGGGGAGAAGCTTCTGCTGGCAGGTCATGCCGATGTTGCTGTTGAAAACCTGGCTAATGTCAGTGTCCTGTCATCCTGGAATACTGGCTGGCAAGCTGTGCTGAAGTTTGCTGCTGCCACTGGAGCCTCTGCTATTGCTGGCCACTTCACTTCTGGAACCTCCACTAATCAGGTCCAGGCAGCTTTCTGGGAGCCACGACTTCTGGTGGTCACTGATCCCAAGGCTGACCATCAGCCACCACAGAGATGTCTTATGTTAATGTGCCTACCATTGCTCTGTGTAAGACTCTCCTCTGTGCTATGTGGACATTGCCATCCCTTACAACAAGGGAGCTCCCTTACAACAAGGGAGGTCTGATGTGGTAGATGCTGGCCTGGGAAGTTCTATGCATGTGTGGCACTGTCTCCCAAAAAC
Organism: Leptonychotes weddellii; assembly: GCF_054177405.1. Lineage (NCBI taxonomy): Eukaryota > Metazoa > Chordata > Mammalia > Carnivora > Phocidae > Leptonychotes > Leptonychotes weddellii. The sequence continues at coordinate 28,240,135 of NC_138383.1, forward strand.
ACCCATGGGAGATCATGCTTGTTCTGTATTTCTCCAGCGATCCTGAAGAGATTGAAAAGGGAGAGTAGGCTGCTGCTGAAAAGGCTATGACCAAGGAGGAAATTCAGGTGAATGGAATGCAGGTGGAAGCAGTTGAGTGCTCTCAACCTGATGTCACAGACTTTTCTAAAGGTGTAGAGGTGCCCTCTCTGCCTACACAGCAGTTAGTTCACTACTGAAGACTGGAGTACTCAGACTGCCACTGAAGAGTGATCTGCAGCTACCATTGTTCAGGCCACTGAATGGGTCAGAACAACCACTGAGTGGTCTTAAGCTGTTCTTCCACAGACTCTTAAACAAAATGGAAATAAGGTTGATGGAAAATAAACAGTTTTGAAAAGTTGGAAAAAATGTATTATGAACATGAGTTTTTATTTTGCTTCAAAGATTTTGGTTTTGCCTTTGGGAAGCACTCAAAATACTATTCATTTAGTAGTAGGTATATTTGTGGTTTGTAGCATGTTCTGTAAGATTTTATCTCTAAGAACACAGAGTGTCTGGTTGGCTCAGTCAGTAGAGCATGAGACTCGATCTCAAGGTCGTGAGTTGAAGCCCCACATTAGGCGTGGAGTCTACTTTAAAATTTCATCTCCAAGAATAAAAATTTTATATTTATGTACAGAGATAAAATTTGTATAAGATAAAATTTCTATAATCTCGACTAATTTTTGAAGGAATGTTATTCTTATTATCCTTAACTTTTTAATTGAGTTTTAGAGCATTTTCATTGTATTTATAGACAAAAGACTATGGTCTTCATTTTATCAGAAAATTAGGAAACATTTTTCTATATTTAATTGCTATGTGGCTTTCAGTTTTTGGCTTTTCTGCAGATAACCAAAATGTCAGTCAGTAAGGAATTCTGTAATCTGAGAGTGATATTTTGAAATCTGCTATAATGATATAGTAATATATTTCTTGGTCTTTTCACAGAAAATTGTGAAATACTGGCAAGCTAAAAATATTTATTTATTCATGGGTAGGCTGTTATTGCTAGTCTTCTTCCTGAAATGTAAGGAGTTAAAATTTAAACTTTTACTTATAGAATGAGTCAGAAACTGATACCTAATCAAAAGACTAAAGATAATTAACACCTTATAATGATTGAGAAAGCTGAAGAAGAGTTTGTAAAATTATTAGATGTTTTGACAAAGTGGTTGGTTAAAATATATCTCCCAAATGAGATTTGTGCATAATGAATTAAATAACTACTTAATATTTCTAAAATCCATGGTATTTGAATTTAAGATATTTTAAAGAGATACAATATGTTTTGCTTTTTAAAATTTGACAATATAGGGGTACCTGGGTGGCTCAGTCTTTAAGCGGCTGCCTTCAGCTCAGGTCATGATCCCAGGGTCCTGGGATCGAGCCCCGCATCAGGCTCCCTGCTCCGCGGGAAGCCTGCTTTTCTGTCTCCCACTCCCCCTGCTTGTGTTTCCTCTCTCACTATGTCTTTCTCTATCAAACAAATAAAATCTTAAAAAAATAAAATAAAATAAAATTTGACAATATAATAAAATTTGCATAACCAACACAAGTAGCCGTGGCACATCATTAGGGAATGTGAAGTTTTTTTTCTTTTTTCTTTTTTTAAGATTTTATTTTTAAAATTTATTTAAACTTAATTAACATATAGTATATTATTAGTTTCAGAGGTAGAGTTCAGTGATTCATCAGTCTTATATAACACCCAGTACTCATTACATCATGTGCCCTCCTTAATACCCATCACCCAGTTATTCCATCCCCCCACCCCCTTCCCCTCCAGTATTTATTATTTGAGAGAAAGAGAGAGAGTGGGGGAAGGAGCAGAGGGGGAGGAAAAAGGAAGAGGAAAGAATCTCAAGCAGACTCCATGCGGAGCCTCAACACAGGGCTCAATCCCATGACCCTGAGATCATGACCTGAGCCAGAAGCAAGAGTTGATTGCTAAACTGACTAAGCCACCCAAGTGCCCCACTTTTTTCTCATTGTTAATGAAAAGGTTAAGATTTTCCTAAAGGAAAAGAAAAATGGAAAATCAAGATATTGCTTTTAAATTCTCTTAATTTCTAGTTTTCAAAGAATAAATAGCTGGCTCACACGTTACATTTCTAAACTTGTCACTTCCCCACCAAAGAGATAAATATACATCTTCACAGTGATTTATAGACTGCTGGGTGTTCTCTGGTCTGCATAATAGAAAACCTCAATTTTTGAACAAATCATATTTTAAAAGTTTGTTTTGAAATTTATTTTTTTATTTTTTTTTTAAAGATTTTATTTATTCATTTGACAGAGAAAGACACAGTGAGAGAGGGGACACGAGCAGGGGGAGTGGGAGAGGGAGAAGCAGGCTTCCCGCGGAGCAGGGAGCCCGATGCGGAGCTCGATCCCAGGACCCTTTATTTTAGGATTTTTTTAAAGATTGTATTTATATATGTCAGAGAGAGAGAAATAGAGAGTGAGCATAAGCAGGGGGAGTGGCAGGCAGAGGGAGAAGTAGGCTCCCCGCTAAGCAAGGAGCCTGATGAGGGAGTCTTTCCCAGGACCCTGGAATCATGACCTGAGCCGAAGGCAGATGGTTAACCGACTGAGCCACCCAGACGTTTAGGATTTTCAATGCATTTTTTCCCCTAGAAAGTGTCGTAAGTGGTAGTACTTCTGGATACAGTGAAAAGAACTTTAGAAACTCATTATTTCTAATTTTTTGTCAAAACTCCCAATTTTCTTTTGCTAACACAGTTCTAAGGGATAACAGTTTACAAACAGAACAATGGAGGGAGATTTTGTTTATAGTAGTTAGATGGTAGTTGAAATATTATGGTAAGTAGAACCATAACTAATAAAAGAGTTTGATATGTGAATTATATCTGAGTGAAACTGTTATCAGTAACCTCTACGCTCCATGTGGGTCTCGAACTCATGACCCTGTGATCAGGAGTCACACTACTGGCTGAGCCAGCAAGGTGCCCCTGTGAAGCTGTTATCAAAAAAGTAAAATAAGAGGGGCGCCTGGGTGGCTCAGATGGTTAAGTGTCTGCCTTCAGCTCAGGTCATGATCCCAGGGTTCTGGGATCGAGCCCCACATCGGGCTCCTAGCTCGGCACGGAGCCTACTTCTCCCTCTCCCTGTGCCTCTTTCTCTGCTCATGCTCTCTCTCTCTCTCTGTCTCTGTCTCTGTGTCTCTGTGTCTCAAATGAATAAATAAAATCTTAAAAAAAAAAAGTAAAATAAGAAATAAAAGTTTGAAAGGGGGATCACTTGTGGCCAAACTTCCAAGTAAGGAACGAGTGACTTTAGATTACTTAGTTGTTTGTGTTTGTTATGATAAATATGCCAAGCAAACATCAATTTACTAAAATTCAGTAAAAGACCTTAATCTGCTACCTAGGGAAAAAAGACACAAATGGCAAATACAGAATAGGTAATTATTTGGAAACTAAGAATATTTTAGAGTTTAGAGATCAGTTTAGAGAGTCATAAAGTATAGCTTAGAAAATATTTATGAAACTGACTTACTGTTCAAATTAGGGGAACAAAGTGATAGATGGTATTTAATTCATTTCTTCTTGTTAGTAATTCAATTGAATATTGTTACTAGATAAAGAAATGGTAACACAAAACTAATGAGTTGTCCAAAAAGGGTGCCAAAGTATAATGATTTTATTTTCTCAATCTTTCAACATATTTTTCTCTTTTTTTTCTTCAAGACTCTTGCTAGAGGTGATAGCAGAATGTTCTTGTAATAATCCAGACTCTGGAATTTGGCAGCTAGGTGCCAAAATGCCTTTAGGCTACTTAACTTTACTCTTTGTACAAATAGAATTTTTAGTGGGATATCTTAAATTGAATATTCTAATTATGTTGCAAAATGTGCATCCAAGGATTTGCTCACAGAATTAGAAATACACTTTGAAAATATATTTTTTAAGATTTTATTTATTTATTTTTAGCGTGCTTGTGTATGCATGCAAGTTCGGGGAGGGGCAGAAGGAGAGGGAGAGAGAGGATCTCAAGCAGACTCTGCACTGGGCGTAAAGCCCAATCCCAGGACCCCAAGATCATGACCTGAGCTGAAATCAAGAGTCGGACGCTTAACTAACTGAGCCACCCAGGTGCCCCCACACTTTGAAAATATTTTAAATGTACTTACGATTTTTAATATCTTTGAAAAAAAAATAGTACTTGTAATGCTTTGCTGTTACCTCTGATTTTTGACCATGTGGTTAAAATCCAAAATTAGGAAAATTATTTAGGAAAACAAGGTTAGGTACTGAAATAAATTATTTTAAGATTTTATTTATTTATTTGAGAGAGATCGAGAGAGTGAGCAAGCAAGCACAAGCAAGGTGGGGGAAGGAGCAGAAGGAGATGGAGAAGCAGATTCCCTGCTGAGCAGGGAGCCCAATGTGGGGCTCACTCCCAGGACCCTGGGATCATGACCTGAGCAAAAGGCAGATGCTTAACTGACTGAGCCACCCAGGCACAGACACCCAAAAATAAATTAACTTTTTAAAAGATTTGGGTTTCAACTTTATCCCTACACACATTTTCTGTACTCTTGGACTTAAATGGAAAATTAGTGTTTTCTTAGTTAACAGGGTCAGGAATATGAAGGATCCTGCAGAATTTTAGACCAAAGTGTAAACATAAGAACTTTGCCAGAATATACAGCAGTGAGAGTCTGCGATACTTTTTAAAAAAATTTATTTATTTATTTATTTATTTATTTATTTATTTATTTAGAGAGGGAGAGCGTGCACAAGAGCAGGGGGAGGGGCAGAGGGAGAAAAAGAAGCAGACTCCCCACTGAGCAAGGAGCTCAACCCAGGTGGCCCATTTAGGAAAGAATCTGGTGATATATCCTGAGCATGTAATCTTTTGGCTAGAATCAGACTTCTTAAAGGTGTAATTGTAGAGAGAAAATTTCTCTACTGATTCTGTTGTGAAAGAGTTGTCTTTTTTTTTTTTAAGTTGGTGATAGTGTACTGTTTTTGGCTATTAAAAAATATATATATATGTAATATATAAAAGTATATATATTTCACTTTCTGTAGATTTTATTGTCTTAAGTACTTTGGAGGTGACTTTAATGTGCTCAACAAGTAGAATGTTACACAGCAAGTAAAATCATTATTATTTAGTCTTGTTTTGTTTTTGAGATTCTAATTAATTAAGGAAAATATTCCTCATCTACTAAGTATTTTACCAATCCTTTTTTATTTTCCTTTCACTTCTTCCCCTTCTTTTCTCTCTTTAAAAAATTACACAAATGGGGGCTCAGTTGATGGAGCATGCGACTCTTGATCTCAGGGTTGTGAATTTGAGTACCACATTGGGTGTAGAGATTGCCTAAAAATAAAATTTTAAAAAATTGCACAAAGGTAATATATGAAGACATTTTCATTGTAAAAAAATTTTTAATGGAAATATATACAATTAAAAGCAAAATATTCCCTTTCCTTTTTTCCCCCAACTCACTCCTCTATCTAGAAATTATCATTTTAATATGTTTAATTCCACATCTTTTTTTATACTTACATACTGTTTTAGATATGGAGGATTTTAAGATTATATGTATATATATTTTAAATATTTATTTATTTGACAGAGAGGACACAGCGAGAGAGGGAACACAAGCAGGGGGAGTGGGAGAGGGAGAAGCAGGCTTCCCACAGAGCAGGGAGCCCGATGCGGGGCTCAATCCCAGAACCCTGGGATCATGCATGACCTGAGCCAAAGGCAGACGCTTAACAACTGAGCCATCCAGGTGGACATATTTTTAAGTAATCTCTACACCCACCAATGTGGAGTTCAAACCCCACAACCCTGAGATCAAGAGTCACATGCTCCACTGACTGAGCCAGCCAGGTACCCTAAATACTGTTTTATAGATAGAAGCATATGGTGTGTGTTTTTTCCCCCTTCTATGTAAACGAGGTCATACTGACTGGGTTTTTAGCAGCTTACATTATTTTTTCAATTAATGATTCATTATGGAGATCTTTCCTAGAGTATTACTACCATTACCACTTCATAGTGTTCCATAGAGGTTTATTTAACCATATATTGATTGGACATTCAGGGTTTTTGTCTGTCAACAAAATTTCCAGATTTTTATTTTTGTCTATTTTCTTTCTCTTCTTTTCTCTCAACTAAGGTTGAGAATTTCTTCAACTTTACCTTCCTTAGATTTTAATTTTTGTTATTACATTTTTAAATTATAAACATTCTTTTTGTATTTCTTTTTTATTATTGAGATATAATTGACATACGACATTATATTAGTTAAGAAACAAAACAGGTGAACATACAGGAAGGAGGATAAAAGAGAGGGAAACAAACCACAAGAGACTCTTTTTTCTTTTCTTTTTTTTTTTAAAGATTTTATTTATTTATTTGACAGAGACACAGCGAGAGAGGGAACACAAGCAGGGGGAGTGGGAGAGGGAGAAGCAGGCTTCCCGCAGAGCAGGGAGCCCGATCGGGGCTCGATCCCAGGACCCCGGGATCATGACCTGAGCCGAAGGCAGACGCTTAACGACTGAGCCACCCAGGCGCCCCACCACAAGAGACTCTTAACAATAGAGAACAAACTGAGGGTTGATGGAGGGAGGTGGGTAAGGGATGGGCTAAATGGGTGATGGGTATTAAGGAGGGCACTTGTAGGGGCGCCTGGGTGGCTCAGTCATAAAGCGTCTGCCTTCATATCAGGTCATGATCCCAGGTTCCTGGAATCGAGTCCTGCATTGGGCTCCCTGCTCCCCGGGAGGCCTGCTTCTCCCTCTCCCACTCCCCCTGCTTGTGCTCCCTCTCTCACTGTGTCTCTCTCTGTCAAATAAATAAAGTCTTAAAAAAAAAAAAGGGCACTTGTTATGATGAGCACTGGGTGTTATATGTAAGTGACGAATCATTAAATTCTACTCCTGAGGGCACCTGGGTGGCTCAGTCGTTGTCTGCCTTCGGCTCAGGTCATGATCCCAGGGTCCTGGGATCAAGTCCCGCTTCGGGCTCCCTGCTCGGCAGGAAGCCTGCTTCTCACTCTCCCACTCCCCCTGCTTGTGTTCCTGCTCTCGCTATCTCTCTCTCTCTCAAATAAAAAAAAAAAAAAAAAGATATACTCTCCTGGTACGTTTTAAATATACAGTACAGTATTATTAACTATAGTCATCATACTGTACATTATATCCCCACAACTTACTTGTTTTATAAGTAGGTGTTTGTACCTTTTGACCATCTTCATTCATTATGCTCACCCCCTGCCTCTGGCAACCACCAATCTGTTCTCTGTATCTTTGAATTTGGATTTTTTGGGGAGTGCAGGGGTGGTTAAATACCATACATAAGTGAGATTATATGGTATTTGTCTTTCTCTAACTTATCTCACTTAGCATAATGCCCTGAAGGTCCATCCATGTTGTTGCAAAAGGAAAGATTTCCATTTTTTTTTTTTAGTTGACTATTTTACTTGGTGTGTGTATCACATCTTCTTTATCCATTGATCCATCAGTGGACACTTAGGTTGCTTCGCTGTCTTGGCTATTATCAATAATGCTGCAATGAATATGGGGGTGCATGTATCTTTTTTGAGTTAGTGTTTTTGTTTCCTTTGGATAAATACCCAGAAGTGTAATTACTGGATCGTATTGTAGTTCTATTTTTAATATTTTGGGGAGCCTCCATACTATTTTCTGTAGTGATTGCACCAATTTACATTCACATCAATAGTGTACAAAGGTTCCCTTTTCTTGACATCCTTGTTATTTCTTGTCTTATTAATAATAGCCATTCTGACCGTTGTGAGGTTATATCTCGTTGTGGTTTTAATTTGCATTTCCCTGATGATTAGTGATGTTGAGCACCTTTTCATTTACCTATTTGACATCTGTATGTCTTCTTCAGAAATATATTCATTCAGAACCTCTTCTCATTTTTAAAATCGGATTTTATTTTTTGCTGTTGGGTTGTGTAAGTTCTTTATATATTTTGGATATTGACCCCTTATCAGATATATGATTTGCAGATATTTTCTCCTGTTCAGTAGGTTGGCTTTTCATTTTGTTAATGGTTTCCCTTATAGTGCAGAAGCTTTTTAGTTTGATGTAGTCCTACTTGTTTATTTTTGCTTTTGTTGCCTTTGTTTTTGGTGTCAAGTCCAAAAACTTATCACTGAGACTGATGTCAAGGAACTTACTGCCTATGTTTTTTCTAGGAATTTTATGATTTCAGGTCTTACATTAAAATCTTTAATCCATTTTGATGGATTAAAGAGTTAGTTTTTATGTATGGTGTAAGATGGTGTCCAGTTTCATTCTTTTGCATGTGACTGTCAGTTGTCCCAATACCATTTATTGAAGAAACAGTTCTTTCTCCATTGTATATTCTTGCCTTCTTTGTTGCATATTAATTGGCCATATATATGTGGGTTTATTTCTGGGCTTTCTATCCAGTTTTATTGATCAATGTGTCTGTTGTTATGTCAGTACCATACTATTTTCATTACTATTGTATTATTGTATTATAGTTTGAAATCAGAGCACATGATGCCTCCAGCTTTGTTCTTTTTTTATTTTTTTTTTATTTTTTAAAGATTTTATTTATTTATTTTAGAGACAGAGCACAAGAGGGGGGAGAGCGGGAGAGGGAGAAGCAGACTCCCTGCTGAGCAGGGAGCCCGATGCGGGACTCGATCCTGGGACTCCAGGATCATGACCTGAGCCGAAGGCAGTCGCTTAACCAACTGAGCCACCCAGGCACCCAAAGATTTTATTTATTTGAGAGAGAGAGAATGAGAGAGAGCACATGAGAGGGGGGAGGGTCAGAGGGAGAAGCAGACTCCCTGCCGAGCAGGGAACCTGATGCGGGACTTGATCCCGGGACTCCAGGATCATGACCTGAGCTGAAGGCAGTCGCTTAACCAACTGAGCCACCCAGGCGCCCTCTTTTTTTTTTTTAAATTTATTTGACAGAGAGATAGAGAGCACAAGTAGACAGAACGGCAGGCAGAGGGAAAGGGAGAAGAAGGCTCTCTGCTAAGCAGGGAGCCCGATGCGGGGCTCGATCCCAGGACTCTGGGATCATGACCTGAGCCGAAGGCAGCCACTTAACCAACTGAGCCACCCAGGCGCCTCTCCAGCTTTGTTCTTCTTTATCAAGCTTGCTTTGGTATTTGGGCTCTTTTGTTGTTCCACACAAATGTTGTAATTGTTCTATTTCTGTGAAAAATGCCATTGGAATTTGATAAGGATTGCATTGAATCTGTAGATGGCATCGGTGGATTGAATCTGTAGATTGCTTTGGGTAGTATGGACATTTTAACAATCCAGTCCACGAGGGTGGAAATCTTTCCACTTATTTGTGTTTTCTTCAACTTCTTTCATCAGTGTCTTAACAGTTTTTAGTGTACAGGTTTTTCACCTCCTTGATTAAATTTATTTCTGGGTATTTTATTCTTTTTGATACAATTATAAAAGGCATTTTAAAAAATTTCTCTGATAGTTCATGGTTAGTATATAAAAATCAACAGATTTTTGTGTGTTGGTTTTGTATCTTGCAAGTGTACTGAATTCATTATTAGATCTAAGAGTTTTTTAATGGAATCTTTAGGGTTTCCTACATATAAGATCATGTCATCTCCAAACAAATTATTTTTTTAAATTTGGGTACTTTTTTTTTTTTAAAGATTTTATTTATTTTTTTGACAGAGAGAGACATAGCGAGAGCAGGAACACAAGCAGGGGGAGTGGGAGAGGGAGAAGCAGGCTTCCCTCAGAGCAGGGAGCCCGATGTGGGACTCGATCCCAGGACCCTGGGATCATGACCTGAGCCGAAGGCAGATGCTTAACGACTGAGCCACCCAGGCGCCCGTAAATTTGGGTACTTTTTATTTCTTTTTTTCTTGCTTAACTGCTCTGACTCAAACTCAGTATCACATTGAATAAAAATTAGGGTGCCTGACTGGCTCGGTAGGTGGAGTATGCAACTCTTGATCTCGGGGTTGTGGGTTTGAGCCCCATGTTGTGTGTAGAGATTACTTAAAAAAAAAATCCTTAAAAAAGTGGTGAGGATACTGAGGCCTGGAAAGAGTTAGTGAGTTGCTTAAGTTAACACAATAGGGCCAGGATCCTAAATGAGGTTGCTTGACCCCAAGTCCCATGCTGTTTCTACTACTGCATGCTTAAGGGTCCCTTATAAGGACTGCAAAGTGCTTTGCGTAAATGACCTCTCCCATGTCAGGTAGGAAGACGGTGCACTTTGTCAGCCTTTATACCATATAGTGCGTAGTGCTTTTGCCCACTTTATGTTATTAGAGCCTGTAAGAAGCCCCTCACTTGTGAAAGCTGGCATGCTTTTCTTCCTGATCTTAATAGAGAAGTTTTTACTAGTCTTTCACTGCTGAGTATGTTAACTGTGGGCTTGTCATATATGGCCTTCATTATGTTTAGTATGTTCCTTCTATACCCACTTTCTTGAGTTTTTTTAATCATAAATGGATGTTGAATTTTATCAAATGCTTTTTCTGAATCTATTGAGATGATCATATGATCTTTATCCTTTATTTTGTTAATATGGTGTTGTTAGTATGGTGTATCACATTGATTGATTTGCAGATGTTGAACCATCCCTCCATCTCTGGAATAAATCCCACTTGACCATGGTGTATGAGTCTTTTAATGTGTTGTTGAATTTGGTTTGCTAATATTTTGTTGAGGGTTTTTACATCTATGTTCATCGGGGATATTGGCCTGTAGTTTTCTTCTCTTGTGGTGTCCTTGTCTGGTTTTGGTATCAGGATAATGCTGACCTTGTAAAATGACTTTGGAAGTGTTCCTTCCTCTTTTTGTTTCATTTAAAGTTTTATTTAAGTATCCCTTGGAAATATTTTTTCTTAAAGTTTTCTTTGCATGGTTTCTTTCTACCAGACTGCTCTGTATTCTTTTGTTGCTTTGGTTTCTATCTTCCACATACAGGCTCCTTTTTGGTATCTGATCATTTTAGCTTTCTGTATTTAGGTGGCTAAAAGCTGATTGGGAACCCTAAGCACGTAAATAGGACTTATCAAATTTGAGGTTTTTTTGTAGGATAATTTGGCTGGGCCATTTGTTAGGGAAACTTCTGATTCAGATTCATCAAAGAAGAGTTTTCTAATCTCCTATCTGGTTCAACAGAATGGGAGAAGAGGCCTGCTTTATATATATATATATATATAGTGTAAGCAGGGGTTGGGGGGACAGAAGGAGAGAGAATCTCCCGCAGACTCCACGCTGATCGATCTCATGACCCTGAGATCATGACCTGAGCCGAAGTCAAGAGTCAGATGCTTAACCCACTGAGCCACCCAGGCACCCAAGGCCTGCTAATCTTTGAATTCAGCATTCACTTATGCATAAAATCACTTAATCCCCTTGTTTTTTACTGTGGTACTTATGCCCTCAACAGTGCCTGATGTCTCTTAATCAAGAGACCCCTGTTTTACCTTCTCTAGGGAATAAGCCGTAGACTTCTGTCAGAATTGGGAAGTTAGGGAAAGGTAGCCACTTAGGGATGTGGATTGGAGGGAGGGGATCTAGGGATCCACCAGTTTCTTAAACAGCTTTCACCCAGTTTTTCTTATTTTATCCATCTCATTTGCCACTCACCCCCAGTTCTACAAGTACCTAGTGTTGCCAGTTTTTGTTCATTTAGAGAATTCTTTGGTATATATTGGGTTTGTCTCAGCTTTCCTCACTGTCGGTTTAGAACTTGGCTTTCTCTCTCCTGCTAAGTCACTTGCCACTCCATCATCTTCTTTGGTTGCTTTTTATCTTCCTCTCTTCTGGTTATGTATTTTTTAAAATTCCCTTTGCCATTGTTTTAGTGGGGTTTCTAAAACCTGGAAATCTCATATTACTTCTTCAATAGAGAGGCAACAGTAAGTAGTTGTTAAGAGTATGAGTTATGGGGCGCCTGGGTGGCTCAGTTGGTTAAGCGACTGCCTTCGGCTCAGGTCATGATCCTGGAGTCCCTGGATCGAGTCCCGCATCGGGCTCCCTGCTCGGCGGGGAGTCTGCTTCTCCCTCTGACCCTCCCAACCCTCCTCCCTCTCATGTGCTCTCTCTCTCAGTCTCTCTCTCTCAAATAAATAAATAAAATCTTTAAAAAAAAAAAAAAAAGAGTATGAGTTATGGCATCAGACTGCTTGGGTTTGAACTCTGGATCTGCCACTTACTAGCTATTAGATTAACCTCTACATTCCTAATTTTCCTCATCTTTAAAATGGGGATAATAATAATACCTATGTCACACAGTGAACAAAGAATTAATTAATTAAAATTATTTAAAGCACTTAGAGCAATGCCTATCAGATATAGTATGCCCTTAAAAAGTATTTGCTGTTATTATTTTCTTTCCTTTCTTTTTCCTGACCTCTTTTCCTGCAACTCCTATTCGTCAAAATTTAATCTCACTAGACTAATACTAGAACTATCTTATCTTTTCTTTCATATTTTCCATTTCATGTTTAATTCTACCTTCCTGGGGATTTTTGTAACTTCTGTTTAATGCCTTATTTCAGCAATCATTTTAAATACCAAATAGCTCTTTTAATATCTGCTTTTAATCTTTCATGATTTCCTCACATGTCGATGACCCTTGGTAGTTTGTATATATTTTAAACTGATTAAAACTCTTTAGAAATAAGAAGGTTTATTTTAGGTAAGGCTTGCTTTTGGATGTTAGGATAGAGACATGGTCATGTGTCACTATGAGGAGGACTTCTCTCTGGGATTGTTCATTTTCTCCAGAAAAGACCTTTCCAGTTTTTCCTGGGCAGTTAAATGCAAGTGTTCTGAGGTGGTGTTGGGGTTAGAGGTAGAGAAATGGTTAGAGGAATTAAAATCCTATCATTTGGTATTTCAATAAATGCCTTTCTTTTCAGTTCATATCACCTCTACTCCCTATGCTGCCCAGTGTCCCCAAGTCTAGAATATTTCTTTTCAATGTCTCTAGAGGATAAATTTCCATTCTCCCACCAGGGCTGGTGTGTGTGCACTTAGCTGCTGGCAGTCTGGGTGTAGGACGGGGAAAGGGCATCAACAGTTCATATACACAGACTTTCATCCTAATTTTTCACTTTGTGCTTCCCCTCCACCCACTTGGTACTTCCAAGATGTGAGCCTTCCCCAGGTTCTTGGTGGGGTGAATTGACTCTCTTCTCATCAGTATTCCCCTGAGGTTATAGCTTCTTTCACCCTGATAAATCAGGTACCACTCCTCTATTTGCTCTCCCTTTTCCAGAAATGTATTAAAATATTTTATCCATTGTTGCCTTCTGTTTGCTTTCTCCTTGTGGATTTAACCTTTTAATTTATTTTGCTGTCATTTTATAAGGGGAGGAGTAAATGCATATGCCTAATCTGCATTTTTTTTTACCAGAAATCATCAGATGAATGTTATTTTAAAAATATTTTAAAATTGCTTTTAGCTTAGTTATATCATGTATTGGCAACCTCTAACAGACCTCTGGAGAAAAAAGGACAGCTTTCTTTAGATGTAGAGGCTGGCTGCTATAGACTATACTCTCTTCTTTATAAGCAAGTGGGAATGAACAAACTCAGGTTACAGGATCCAGTGGAAAGAGTTTGAATTCCCACAGCCAGGGCAGGTTTCTTTACCTACAAATGATTCACTGGTGCTTGACTTTTCCATTTCTGTTAGGAACAGATTTTACTGAACCACAATTCTATTTCCTTTTCCCCTTTTCCTCTTACTAGCTCTAATTGCTGGCATCCATTGAGGACTCTTCTGACATATAAGAAAGATGGGGTCTCACCTGGGCACACTCTAAATAATATGTGGTATATCCATATTATGGAATATTGTTTTTCAATAAAGAAAGTGATATGTTTGTACAATGGAATACTATTCAGTGATAAAAAGGAACAAACTATTCATACATGCTTCAACATGGAACATCTTCAAAAACATTATACCAGGTGAAAGAAGCTGATGCAAAAGGTTATATAGTTGTGATTCTATTTATATTAAATATCCAGAAAAGGCAAATACAGAGACAGAAAGTCATTTTCTGGGCCTGGAATGGCTGATAGTGGGGGAGGCTGTGCATTCGTAGTAGCAAAGGGTATAGGGAGCTTTCACACTTTCCACTCAGTTTTTGTTGTTGTTTGGTTGGTTTTTTATTTATCTTTTGGGTTTTTTTTTTTTAAAGATTTTATTTATTTATTTGACAGAGAGAGGCACAGCGAGAGAGGGAACACAAGCAGGGGGAGTGGGAGAGGGAGAAGCAGGCTTCCTGCAGAGCAGGGAGCCCAAGGCGGGGCTCGATCCCAGGAACCTGGGATCATGACCTGAGCCGAAGGCAGATGCTTAACGACTGAGCCACCCAGGCGCCCTTATTTTTTGTTTGGTTGGTTTTTAAAAAAGATTTATTTATTTATCTATTTATTTGAGAGAGAGAGTGAGCGAGAGAGCACAAGCAGGGGGAGGGGCAGAAGGGGAGGGAAAAGCAGGCTTCCCCCACTGAGCAGGGAGCCTGATGCGGGGCTCCATCCCAGGACCCTGGGATCATGACCTGAACTGAAGGCAGACACCTTACCGACTGAGCTACCCAGGCACCTCTTGTTCATTTGTTTTTTAAAAGATTTATTTATTTGAGAGAGAGAGAGAGCACTCATGAGTTGGGGGGAGGGGCAGAGGGAGAGAATATTCAAGCAGCAGACTTCCAACAGGGCGTGGGGCTCCATCTCATGACCCTGAGATCATGACTTGAGCCAAACCAAGAGTCCAACGCCTAACCAATTGAGCCACTCAGGTTGCCCCCTTTCCACTCAGTTTTGCTGTGAACCTAAAACTGCTCTAAAACTTATCTAATCCACTACTGGGTATTTACCCAAGAAAATGAAAGCACTAATTAAAAAAGATATATGCATCCCTATGTTTACTGCAGCAATATTTAGAATAGCCAAGATATGGAAGCAACCCAAGTGTCCATCAACAGACAAATAGATAAGGAATGGATAAGGAAGACAAATGTGTACACACACACACACACACACACACAGGAATATTACCACAGCCATTAAGAAAGGATGAGACTATACCATTTGTGACAACATGGATGGACCTGGAGGGTATTATGCTAGGTGAAATAAGTCAGTCAGAGAAAGACAAATACCATATGATTTCACTCATATGTGAAATTTAAGAAACAAAACAAAGCAAAAAGAGACAAAAAACAGACAAACTGGTGGTTGCCAGAGGGGAGGTATATGAGAGGATGGGTGAAACAGTATACTTATCTTGATGAGCACTGAGAAATGTATAGAATTGTGGAGTTTTTTAAAGATTTTATTTATTTATTTGAGAGAGAGGGCACAAGCAGGGGGGAGCAGCAGAGGGAGAGGGACAAGCAGACTCCCCGCTGAGCCCCAATGTGGGGCTCCATCCCAGGACCTGAAGATCATGACCTGAGCTGAAGGCAGAGCTTAACTGACTGAGCCACCCAGGCACCCCTAGAGTTGTTAAATCTTTATATTGTACATTTGAAACTAATGTAACACTGTACTTTAATAAAAACAATTTTTTTGCTAGCTAGGATACAAAGAGCTTTATATATACGATGGGTGTATCTTATAATTTAAAATGTAATTCCTCTTTTAAGACGTTTTTAAATTTTTAATAGACAACTCTTGATTTCAGCTCAGGTCATGATCTTGGGGTCATGGGATCAAGCCCCACGTTGGGCTCCTCACTCAGAGGGGAGTGTGCTGGAGATTCTCTCCCTTGCCCTCTGCCTCACTCTCTTTCTCTCTCAAATAAATGAATAAATAAATATTTTTTAAAAAAGTCTTTATAAAATACTAAATAGTACACTTTGCTTTTCTACTTTTCTCTAAACATTAACCTTATAGCAACATGACTATTTAGGGATATTACCTTTTTTTTTTCTTCATTATAATGACTTAATCTGTGTGTGCAGTCATCCATGTTTTTTGCTCATTGGAATCACTTTGGGAGAGTAACAGTTCTATTAACTGAGGAAACCTTTAAAAATCATCTTAAGAGTTTTTTCTTCTGCACAGCTTCTACCATACTGCTTTTGCCATAATCCATAATAATGCCTTGTAGAAATAACTAAATCAGTAGAATTATGCCACATCTGCTTCTGTAAATTTCTACTCCATCTCTGAAGTGGTTACAAGTATATTAGCTATCTGTAAGTGAGGTCTTTTTTGCCCTACTAGAAACCTCAAAATACCTCATAATACCATCCAGTTTAAGTCTTTAAAGACTATAAGTATGCATAATAAGCTGTCAGTTATCTTCATTATAGTTGATTATTCATTACTTATTCAAGACAAGGTACTATGCTTTGTATATCTAATCAAAATAGTCAGTGGTTCCTATAAATAAATCTTATTCAAAGGGACATTTTGTTAACTAGTGAATACACACACATGCACACACAGTTGAATCAAACGCAGTTGATTCTTATCACTCACAGTGGTTATGTTCTATAAGGTCACCATAAACACTGAATTAGTGAGTACTAAACTATTTTTCCTAGGGGAAATACAGAGTTAGGTTCCTGTGAGCCTCTGGTCACATTTTTGTCAACCAATTAGTACAACCTTGTTTTATGTGTGTTTCTGCTTAAAGGTCCTTATTTAATATATAGTTGATTCATTGACATTGAATGCACAGCACTATAATTCATGCCTGAATGAAGGTTATCGAATGCATATATTTTCTCCATAAGGTACATAGCCTTCATATGCTTAGGAACACTATAGCACTATACTTAGGGACTATTTCATTTTATTTTTTTAAGATTTTATTTATTTATTTGACAGAGAGAGACACAGCGAGAGAGGGAACACAAGCAGGGGGAGTGGGAGAGGGAGAAGCAGGCTTCCCGCAGAGCAGGGAGCCCGATGTGGGGCTCGATCCCAGCACCCTGAGATCATGACCTGAGCTGAAGGCAGACGCCTAACGACTGAGCCACCCAGGCGCCCCCTTAGGGACTATTTTAAACAGCAAAATCATCCACAAAAAAAACACAAAAAATGAGAAAAACGTAGCACTAAATAGACTGAAAAGGACCCTTGTTTACATTAGGGAAGTTCAAACAAGAAGGCAAGAGTGAGTGTGGCCTTGCTTGACTGCAGCTGGGATCATGTGCTTCAGGTAACTCAAATTGTTCATCATTCTGTGTATGTCCATGAATGACTGCAAGAGTACTACTTCAGGGTTACAAATAAATTTTAGTGAGTAGGTGGTTTACCTATACAGACTCTATGAATAATGAGGAGACCAACTGTTTACATACATATTTTTTAATTCCTGTCTGAAACACATTTTCTTCTCTATCTGTTGACCTTCTAGTTATTATTTAAGTCCCAGCTTAAATGTTACCCTGTCTCGGAAACCTTTCCCAGCAATCTTAGACAGAATTAGCATTCCCTCCAGTACTCACTGAGTGATTTCAGATCTTTGTATATTCCTTTTTATAGCATTTATCACATTTTATGTCAGTTCTTTGTCAGGATTCTTTAGACTGTGAGCTCCTTAAGAACAAGGTCTTTTTCCCAGCCATCTCTGTCACATAGTTGAATTTAAATAAATTTTACATGAGTGAATCAATTAACCTCTCGCAAATGGATTTATATGTATTATTTTAATGAATCTGTCTTAATTAAAAATTGTAGACTGGGGCACCTGGGTGACTCAGTCAGTTAAGTGTCTGCCTTTGGCTCAGGTCACGATCCTGGGGTACTGGGATCTAGTGTCCTGTGTTCCATGTCCCGTCTGCCACCACCCGCCCTGGTCAGGCGCCCTGCTCAGTGGGAGCCTGCTTGTCCCTCTCCCTCTGCACCCCCCTCCCCGCCCCCGGTTGTGTTCTCTCTCAAATAAATCTTAAAAAAAAAAAAAATGTAGACTATATGACGTGGAAATAGTACATATTTTACACCAGTGAACATCTCTTGTTATCTCTATTTTTGTTGATTCTTTTTTTCATTTGGATGAAGCTTCTTTATTTGGAAAGGAATGAATAATGAACCAGATAATCAGTTTTTCCATTACCTTTTAAATTTTCTATTCAAAGACTTACTGAGCGCAGTAATGCACTAGAGTCTGTATCAAACTATCCTGATTCTAAACTGCAGAGGAGAAAGTTTATACTCAGGTAAAAATTAGGATACATGTTTATGCCAGAGTTTGATTTTGAGATATTCCAAAAATATAGACTGGTATTGAAGAAATAACAAAGCAAACACTCATATACCCATGTCCTTATTTGCCATATTTAATGTTTGACATATTTATTTAAAGATTAAAAAAAAAAACAGCATTCTTGATCCAAGCTGAAGGCCCCCTACATACCTTTCTTTAATCTTGTGCCTGCCTATTCCCTCCCATTGTAGCCACTTCCCTGAATTTGGTATTTATCTTTCCCAGCTAAGCCTTAAATGGGTGGACTTAAGGATGCTAGGAATCCTTCAGTGTTTTTTGTTTGTTTGTTTTAATAAAATACCATTCATTTAGCCTAACATGTAGGATGTGAAAACGTTTCTGAAAGGAGTCATCAGTCTCTGTCTATTTCTAGGCCTTTCTAGGCAACACTTGATGAGATTGCTTTTTCTCTCCCACCCCTTCAGATGTTTTGTTTGCAGTCCCTGAATCCAAACTGTACATTTATCTTTCAGTATTATACTTCTTATGATGATGAACTTCGTATTGACAGCCACAATCAATTCTGCCCATAAAGCCATCATTGTTTTGCTTCCAAAGAAAACCTTTATATTTCAAAATGCAACCATTTCAATCATTCTGCTGTAGGCGGTTGTGAAGTGCAAATAATATAAATAACAAACGATGAAAAAATGTATATTAAAATATATTAGAAACCTACAGATCCATATTGTGTTTAGTTGAATAACTTATATTACAAATTCATATATGCAAGAAATAAAAAATTATTTTATTTCGCATAAATTAAATTTGATTTTGAATTGCCCAACCTGGTAAAATGGGGATTCATATCAGTCATTATGGGAGCACATGGAGAAGAATGAGGTTTTCTTCCTTTCCTTTCTTTCTCCTGCCCAATTCAAGAATCTGAGTCTGTCAAAAGAAAAACAAAGGGGGTGGGCCCACTTCTCTGCAGTTTATCATGGTCATGACTGATATCTTTATTAAATAAGCCCATGTGTTCCTTAAAGTAAGATGACATTACTAATTTTTGGCCAAGCTTGATCACAAGATTCTCTGAGATTTTGAGCCCCCAGGACCTAGAATGTAACTTCCCAAGATGCTCCACATAGCCATTTTCCTTTGTGGTCCTATCATTTCCTTGAAGCACAGCCCAGGAGTAGAATTCACGTCTCTGCTATTCCTGATATTGCTGAACTTTTTCCATTCCTTTAGTTCAGGAAACTTTTTCCCACTCCCTGAGAGCCCTCAAAGACTTTGCCTTTAACTTTAACTCAAGCTTCCAAAAAGAAAAGTTAGAAGGCAGATTATTCACGAGTAACTTCTATTTTCCACTCAGTAGCTCAGATCTTCCATAAATAATGGAGCCCAAAGACCTGGTTACCTCTTTAGAAGGGGGGAAGGGAAAAAAAAATAAGTGGAGAATAAAATGCGAATTAAAATCTTAATAAATCACCCTGCAACTCTTACATGTACATCCATAGACATACACATGCTACCCCATCTTTATGCCTAGGGCTACTTCTGAGTTGTTCAATTTTTATTGAGCACTGGTAGGAAGAGGCTTTAGGGGCACCTGGGTGGCTCAGTTGGTTAAGCATCTGTTTCAGCTCAGGTCATGATCTCAGGGTCCTGGGATCAAGTCCCACGTTGGGCTCCCCGCTCAGTGGGGAGTCTGCTTCTCCCTCTCCTACCCCTCCGCACCATTGTTCTCTCTCTAGATCTCTCTTTCCCTCTGAAATAAATAAATAAAGGGGCACCCGGGTGGCTCAGTTGGTTAAGCGACTGCCTTTGGCTCGGGTCGTGATCCCAGGGTCCTGGGATCGAGCCCCGCATCGGGCTCCCTGCTCCACGGGAAGCCTGCTTCTCCTTCTCCCACTCTTCCTGCTTGTGTTCCCTCTCTTGTTGTGTCTCTCTCTGTCAAATAAATAAATAAAATCTTTAAAGAAAAAAAAAAGAAAACTTTGTCTAGTCCAAGGTCATGAAAATTGATTTTCTAATTTAAATTATTTATTTTTTAAAAAAGATTTATTTATTTAAGAGAGAACTAGAGAGTGCTTGAGTGGGGGAAGGAGCAGAGGGAGACAGAGGAGGAAGCCGACTTCAGGCTGAGCATTGAGCCTGATACCAAGCTGGATCTCATGACCCTGAGATTATGACCAGAGCCAAAACCAAGAGTTGGGCGCTTAACCAACTGAGCCACCCAGGCACCCCAATTTTCTAATTTTAAATTAAAACTGTGTCCTGGAATAATTTTAACTTAGTTGTGATGTATTATTTAGTTTGCTAATATTGTCTTTTGAACTTTTGTATCTATGTTAATTAGTAAGATAAGCTTGTGTTTTCTTTTAATGTCTTAATTTTGTTGTATTTGGGTTTCTAAGTTATGGTTGCTTTCTAAAGGGAATAGAGACTATTTCCTCTTTTTTTGTTCTCTAGAAAAGTTTGTATAAGATTGGTGTTCTTTTTTTCTTAAATGTTAGACTTAATTGTTAAAGCCACCTGGCTTGGGCTTTTTTTTTTGTGGGAAGATTTTTAATTATGGATTCAATTTCTTTTTTTCTATCTTTTTAAAAATTTTATTTATTTTATCTTTTTTTAAATCTTTAAAAAAATTATTTATTTGAGAGAGAGTGAGAGAGAGCACAAGTAGGGAGAGTGGCAGAAGCAGGCTCCCTGCTAAGCAGGGAGCCAGACTCGGGGCTCGATCCCAGGCCCCTGGGATCATAACCTGAGCCGAAGGCAGATGCTTAACTGACTGAACCACCCACGCACCCTTATTTATTTATTTTAAAAGTAAACTCTACCACCAATGTGGGGCTTGAACTTACGACTCCAAGATCAAGAGTCGCGTGCTCTATGGACTGAGCCAGTCAGACACCCCATGGATTGAATTTCTTTAATAAATAAAGTCTTACTTAGAATTTCTATTCTGGATCTTCTTATAGACATTTTGATAGGTTATATTTTTTCTAAGAGTTTATTTGCTATCAGTTTTCAAAGTTATTGGCAAAAGTTTTTCTTAAAATCCTTTTGGATATTTTTGAATCTGTATGATTGGTAATTCTGTACCATTTTTTATTCCTGATATTGATAATTTATGCTTTCTTTTTTCCACACTAGGGTTTGTAAAATTTATTAGTCTTTTTTTATTAGTCGGTTCATAGCCTGTGATCTTTGTTGTTGTATATTTATTTTTTCATTTATTTCCTTCCTTCTACCTTTTAGGTTTAATATTGTGACCTTTATCTTCTTAAGATAAATGCTTAGAATACTGATTTTTTTATTATGTTATGTTAATCACCATACATTACATCATTAGTTTTTGATGGAGTGTTCCATGATTCATTATTTGTGTATAACACCCAGTGCTCCATGCAGAATGTGCCCTCTTTAATACCCATCACCAGGCTAACCCATCCCCCCACTCCTCTCTAGAACCCTCAGTTTGTTTTTCAGAGTCCATCGTCTCTCACAGTTCATCTCCCCTTAGAATACTGATTTTTTTTAGCCTTTCTTCTTTTATAATCTATCTGTTTAGAACTGTGTATTTCTTTTAATATGGCTTTAACTGTGTCCCACAAATTTTGGTATATAGTGTTTTATTTTTTAAAATAATCTCTATACCCAACATGGGGCTCAAATTCACAATCCTGAGATCAAGAGTCATTGCTCTACTGGCTGAGACAGCCAGGTGCCCTGGTATATACTGTTTTAATTATCATTAATCTTACTGTTTTCTATTTTCCACTGTGATTACATTTTGAGCCATGGGTCACTTGGAAGCAAATTATATAATTTTCAAACAAATGGTGATTTTCTAGTTATCTCCTAAGTATTGATTTTTAGCTTAACTTCACTGTGATATGAGAACATACTACGTGTGATTTCCACGTAGTATGGGGTGAGGAGAATATCCATGTAGAGGGACAGTTTGGTGCCAGGTGTTGAGGATGTCTACATTGGCAGGTATCTATGTAGAGGGGGGACCCAAGCAGGGTAAGGAGGACATCTGTGTAGCCTGGCATGGGGGGGAAAGATATTTGTGTAAGATCATAGGAGCAGTAGCTCTGTTTCACTGGGGGATGTCAGAGCCCAAACGGGGCGGGGGGGCGGGGAGGTGTCCACTCGGGAAACATCTTGGCATAGGTTGTGAAAGAGGGCATTCTGCCATTGATTGTCAGAGCCTGAGTAGGGTAAGGAGGATGTCCAGTTGTGGCAGTGGTCTGGTGGGGTTATCAGAGCCTGAGTGCGGTAAGGAGGGAACCCATGTGGGAAGGTGGTAGCATTGTCACGTTATAGATGTTAGAGGCTAAACTAGTATTTGCAGAGGGTAAAGCAGCATTGGTCAAGTGAGGGGTCTTGGAGTCTAAGCAGAGTGAGGAGAGCACTGGTGCAGAGTGGGGTGGGATGATGGTAATGGGGAATTCATTACATATAGGAGGATTGCTCAAATAGGTAAATATTGGGGATAACAGGAGCCAAGTTTCTTAACTGTTGGAATAAAAGATACGGAAAGGAAGAAACCTAGAATGGCTTTGTAGTCTTAAGTTGGAATTAGAGATATTAATGTGAGCACATAGTTTTCTATATCTAAAGATATAGATACAGAAATAGAGATGGAAATGTGCATGTATACGTGTATGTGTTTGTGTGCACACACATATATATAACATACATATACATATTTTCATACATATATTTTTTAGCTCTGTCTACTGAGAAGGCCTGGGGGTAGTTCTATCCAAAATCAGTGAGCACAACTATTGCCAAAATATGAGTTTTTAAATACCATTATCCACTAAAAGAAACCAGAGTTCTCTGGAAGTATTGCTGAGTCCAAGCTGAGGCGAGGGTGTACAAGATGATCCAGTAACATCTTGAGCCTAAAAGTAAGAAGGTTCTCAAAGAATGATGGAAAGATGTCAAAAAGACAGAAATGGCTATTTTGAAACAAGATCAGGCAGTTTCTTGTAAAATTACTTATTTATATATATACCTAATGAATATTCAACTTTTATATCTTCAAATATTGCCTCTTCCTCATTGTTTCCTCTCTCCTTCTGGAAGTCTGATTAAATGTTAGACCTGCTCTTTCTATCATCCATGTCTTTTAACTCTCTTACATTTTTTATCATTTGCTTCTTTGTATTGCACTATGGAGAATTTTTTTTTCCAGATTTATATTCCAATTTACTAGTACTCATTTCAGCTGGATTTATTCTGCTCTTAGACTGATCCATTGGATAAGATCCATTATATTTTTGATTTCTAGGAGTTTGGTTTGATTCTTTTTCTGACATGTTTGTTCTTAAATTTTTAGACCTTTAACTTTTTTTTTAAGATTTTATTTATTTGCCAGAGAGCAAGAGCACAAGCAGGGGGAGTGGCAGAGGGAAAAGCAGGCTCCCCGCTGAGCAAGGAGCCCGATGCAGGACTCAATCCCAGGACTCTGGGATCATCACCTGAGCCAAAGGTAGACGCTTAACTGACTGAGCCACCCAGGCGTCCCAGATCTTTAATTTTTTTAAAAAGATTTATGTATTGGGGTGCCTGGGTGGCTCATTTGGTTGGGTGTCCAACTCTTGGTTTCATCTCAGGTTGTGATCTCATGGGTTGTGGGATCAAGACCTGTGTGGGGCTCTGCCCTCAGTGGGGAGTATGCTTAAGATTCTCTCCTTCTGCCCCTTCCCCTATTCATGTGAATGCTCACTCTCTCACTCTCTCTCTTTTTTAAAAGATTTTATTGATTTATTTGACACAGAGAGAGAGATAGTGAGAGAGAGAGCACAAGCAGGGGGAGCAGCAGGCAGAAGAAGAGGGAGAAGCAGGCTCCCTGCTGAGCAAGGAGCCTGATGTGGGAATTGATCTCAGGACCCTGGGATCATGACCCAAGCCGAAGGGAGATGCTTAACTGTCTGAGCCACCCAGGCACCCCTCTGTCTCTCTTTAATTTATGTTTTCATTTTAGAGAGATTAAGAGTTCACTGGTGGCAGGGGGAGGAGCAGAGGGAGAAGCAGAGAGAAACTTAAGCAGACTCTGGGCTGAGCACAGAGCTGGACGTGGGGATCAGTCTCAGGCCTGAGCTGAAACCAAGAGTCTGCCCTTTAACTAACTGTACCACCCAGGCACCCTAGATCTTAAATTTTTAATTATTATGTTTTTAACTTTCAATTCCAGTATAGTTAACATACAGTGGTATATTAGTTTCAGGTGTACAATATAGTGATTCAGTAATTCTATACTCTGCTCAGTGCTCATCGTGATAAGTGTACTCTTAATCCCCATTGCAGATTTCACCCATCCCCCCACCCACCTACCCTCTGACAACCATCAGTTTGTTCTCCCTAGTTAAGAGTCTGTTTTTTAGTTTGCTTCTTTTTGTTGTTGTTGTTCATTTGTTTTGTTAGGTGTTTTATTTTTTAAAACATAGTAAATATAACTCTTTTATTGCCTGAACCTAGTAATTCACATATCAGACTTTGTGGTTCTGCTCTCTTTTGTTTCTACTGATTGTCACTCATGGTGACTTTTTTGTGTGCTTTGTAATTTTGACTGTGAGCTCTAATTTTCCTTGAAACTTTGTGTGTGAAAATTACTTGAGGATTAGATGATAACTGGATTTATCCAGACAGGATTTTGAGTTTGCTTCTGTTGGGTGATCTAGTGATATTACCAGTCTAGGACAACTTTCAACATTAAATTCTTAGCATAAAGTGAAATAAGTCAAGCAGAGAAAGACAATTATCATATGGTTTCATTCATGTGGAACATAAGGAATAGAGTGGAGGACCACAGGGGAAGGGAGAGAAAACTGAATGGGAAGAAATCGGAGAGGGAGACAAACCATGAGAGACTCTGGACTCCAGGAACCAAACTGAGGGTTACAGAAGGGGGGTGTGGGGGGTTGATAAGTATTAGGGAGGGCACCTGTGGTGATGAGCATTGGGTATTATACACAACTAATGAATTGTTGAACACTACATCAGAAACTTAGGATGTACTATATGCTGGCTAACTGAACATAAAAAAATAAAATAAAATAAAAGTGCAAAAAACAAAATAAATTCTTAGCATAAAGTTTTTCAGACATTACAGATGATATGAATGAGTTGTAACTCATTGTTTAAGCCACATTGAGGTTATGAATGCACAGGGGATTTTTTTTCAAAATTTACCATGACGCATATTAGAAATATATTAGGGTGTGGGGCGCCTGGGTGGTTCAGTTGGTTGAGCGACCAACTCTTGATTTTGTCTCAGGTCATGAACTCAGGGTCATGGAATTGAGCCCTGCATCATGTTCCACACTCAGCACAGAGAGAGTCTGCTTGAGATTCTCTCCCTCTCCCTTTGTTCCTCCCCCAAGGCACTCACTTGCTCTCTCAAATAAATAAATACATCAAAAAAAAAAAAGAAATATATTAGGGTGCATGTATCTTTTTGAATTAGTGTTTTTGTATCCGTTGGGTAAATACCCAGTAGTGGAATTACTAGACCATATGGTAATTCTATTTTTATTTTTATTTTTTTATTCAAAACCTTGTGTCAAGGGCTGACTTTCAATAAATCGCAGCGAGGGATTGATTTTTAATTTTTTGAGGAATCTTCGTACTATTTTCCATAGTGGCTGCACCAGTGTCTTCCCACCAACAGTGCACAAGGGTTCCTTTTTCTCCACATCCTCATCAGCACTTGTTGTTTCTTGTGTTTTTTATTTTAGCCGTTCTGACAGATGTGACATATATTATATATATATATATATATATAATATATATCATTATGTTATATGTCATTGTGGTTTTGATTTGCATTTCCCTGATGAGTGACTTTAAGCATTTTTTCATGTATCTGTTGGCCATCTGGATGTCTTCTTTGGAGAAATGTGTGTTGATGTCTTCTGCCCATTTTTAATTGGATTATTTGTTTTTTTGTGTGTGTTGAGTTGTATAAGTTCTTTATATATTTTGGATACTAACCTCTTATTGGATATATCATTTGCAAATACCTTTTCCCATCCAGTAGATTGTCTTTTTGTTGATTGTTTCCTTTGCTGTGCAAAAGCTTTTTATTTTGATGTAGTCCCAGTAGTTTATTTTTGCTTTTGTTGCCTCAGGAGGCATAACTACAGGTGATGTCAGAGAAATTACTTCCTGTGCTCTCTTTTCGGATTTTTTCAAATGCCCAATTTTAAATCATGTAATCTTTTGGTCAGTTACTTACACTTTCTGTGCTTCAGTTTCCTCAACTGTAGTAGTATCTATCTCATAGAATTGTTTTGAAGATTATATGAGAGGCACGTGGGTGGCTCAGTTGGTTAAGCCTTTGGCTCAGGTCATGATCCCAGGGTCCTGGGATTGAGCCCCACATCGAGCTCCCTGCTCAGCGGGAGCCTGCTTCTCTCTCTCCCTCTGCCTGCTGCTCCCCCAGCTTGTGCTCTTTCTCTCTGTCAAATAAATAAATAAAATCTTTAAAAAAATAAAGATAATGTTCTTTTAAAAAATTATATGAATCATTAAATGGGAAGCACTAAAAGTATCAACTGTTAGTTGAACATTTAGTGGAACATTGTAAAAGTTTAATGAATGTTAGTTGGCTTTTTTTTTTTCCACTGGAGGAAAGAGAAAGCTGAACTTAAGAAACAAAGTAAAACATTTTAAAGAGCTAAGAAGTATCATCTCTTAGAGGGAACTTTCTTAGCTATATTTTGTATTTCTATTATATCCAGTGCATAAGTCTCTTACATTTTATCTGTTTAACTGGCATCCTTCCCAAAAGACTAACATTCTCAAGAGGAGAAACCCTATCCTATTCATTAACTCATTCATTCATTTAGCCAGTCAACAAATACTTCAGTACAATCTATATTTCAGTACCAGCCACTAGAAAGATAAAGTCCTTGCTTTCACTGAGTTTGCATTCCAAAGGAGGAAGCCAGACAATAAACCCAAACAAATGTGATGGTTACATATTTTGATAAAAGCTATGCCAGAGTGGAGGTTAGGTTGCTGGGGTGGCAGAGCACAAAATAGGTCTTCAGTAACTTTTCTTGAACTACTATGTAAGTATAGAGGATAAGGAAAGAAAAAAAAAAAAAGAAAGGATGAGTTAATAGTTATTAAGTATTTGCTATAAGCTAAGCATAGCATAGTACTAAATACTATAGCTCTGCACTGTAAGTACTATATATTAATTGTATCATTTAATTCTCACAATAGCCCTGAAAGACCCATTTTACAGATGAATTAAAGGCTCAGGAGTTTAAATGACTTGTTCAAGGTCACAGGTAGTAACTATCAGAACACAAATTTTAATCCAGAATCAAAGCTAATGCTTTTATTTCTACCTCTTTTTAATTGAAGTATAACTAACATATATATATTATATTATTATAACATTGTTTGGGGGCACCTGGGTGGCTCAGTAGGTTAAGCATCTGCCTTTAGCTCAGGTCATGATCCCCAGGTCCTGGGATAAAGTCTTTCGATGGGCTCCCTACTTAGAGGGGAATCTGTTTCTCCCTCTCCCTCTGCCCCCACCCCCAGCTCATGTACTATATCTGCTCTCTCTCTCAAATAAATAAAATATTTAAAATATATATTTGTATATATATATAAATATGTTATATATATAATATATATGCTTTTATTTTACCTTTTTTAATGGAAGTATAATTAACATATAATTATATAATATATATCATTATGTTATATATATTATAGTTCTATATTATTAGATATTATATATGATGTTATATATAATATATGTATATTATTATACTTCAACATGTATATATACAACATACAGATATGTTACATATTTTATTACATATTGTTATCCATTGTTATTATAATATATAGTTATATATTGTTATATATAATTATATGTTAATTATACTTCAACAGAAAAGGTAAAAATAAAAGCATATATAACATATTTATATATATACACAAATATATATTTTAAATATTTTATTTATTTGAGAGAGAGAGACAGCAGATATAGTACATGAGCTGGGGGTTGGGGGCAGAGGGAGAGGGAGAAGCAGACTCCCCTCTGAGTAGGGAGCCCATCGAAAGGCTCCATCCCAGGACCCGGGGATCACAACCTGAGCTGAAGGCAGATGCTTAACTTACTGAGCCACCCAGGTGCCCCCATACAGTGTTACATTAGTTTCAGGTGTATAACATATTGACTGGACAGTTCTATATGTTACTCAGTACTCACCACAAATAGTGTAGTCACCATCTGTCACCATACAGCGTTATTACAATATTATTGACTATATTCCCTGTGCTGTACTTTTCATCTTTGTGACTTTTTTATAACTGGAAGCCAGTGCTTTCAATTATGATATAAGAGCTGGTAAATTCGGGGCACCTGGGTGGCTCAGTCGTTAAACGTCTGTCTTCTCCTCAGGTCATGATCCCAGGGTCCTGGGATCGAGCTCCGCATCGGGTTCCCTGCTCAGCGGGAAGCCTGCTTCTCCCTCTCCCACTCCCCCTGCTTGTGTTCCCTCTCTCGCTGTGTCTCTCTCTGTCAAATAAATAAATAAAATCTTAAAAAAAAAAAAAAAGCTGGTAAATTCTTCTAGGCAAGCAGTTGATTTGGGAGAAGGTTGGTGGTAGACCTATGAGAAAGACCTTTTGAGGGGCGCCTGGAGGCTCAGATGGTTAAGCATCTGCCTTCGGCTCAGGTCATGATCTCCAGGTCCTGGGATCAAGCCTCACATCGGGCTCCCAGCTCAGCGGGGAGTCTGCTTCTCCCTCTCCCTCTCCCCTTGCTTGTGCTCTGTGTGTGTGTGTCTCTCTCAAATAAATAAATAAATCTTAAAAAAAAAAAAAAGACCTTTTGGATTTGGGGCAGAACTAAGTCTGTTGAAGATTAAGCCTGTAAAGCAGATTCAAAGTGCAAAAATACCAGCCAGTAGGAAAAAAAATTACTGGTGTTGCTAGGAGTAATTTGTCCCTCCTCCTATCACCTATAGTTTAGGACTCTACTGTTCTACCACTTGCTCTGTATAATTGGGCAAAATTCTTAACCTCTTTCAACTAAAATTTCTTATCTGACAAATAGAGATGATAATACCTGCCAAACCTGATCAAGTAAAATACTGTGTACGACTTATAAATTGGAATGATGTTTTAATTATTTAATGGACATACTGCTGCAGGGTGGTCACTGGGTTGTATATTTTTCTGTCCTCCACAGTACAAAAAGGGATCATCCTATGGTGTATGTTTGTAGGCCCTTAGTAAATATTAGTTGAATAAATGAATGACATTCATCAGGCTTTTTAGCTATTATAATAATGTGCAGCAAGAACATGTAAGCTGGCATAGCTTTGTTAGTAATTTCAGTTATCTTGATAGTTTTGAGTTCACCTGAGCTGTACTGTATCTTGGATCTCAATTGTATTAAAATAATTTTTTGCTTCTGAGAACCCATTTTATTTCATTTTTAGCAATCTTGCCTGGTGCTTAAACAGCTTGGTAAAGAGTGGGAATATGATATAGTGGAAGCATTCGGCTTGCTGAAGCAAGAATACTTTGGGTTTGTGATGCTTAACTGTGGGTACAGATGAGATAAGCATGCCAGATGCTGTACAGTATTTGTTAAAATTTCTAGATTTTAATATGACCATCAGAATTAAAACTAGTGTTAGGCTTTTGTCTTCCAAGTTAAAAACTAAAATTAAAGAATATGATTTGGCACTATTATTGTTTGAATAACATATGCTACTAAATCTGAGAAATTAGTTTTAGATACAGAACCCTTCATATTTAAAAATATCACTATTTTAAAGTTGTTTATTTGAGAATTTCATCTCCATAATGTACATACTTTAAAAAGAAGCTTTACTATCCTGCTTTGGCCCTGATCATATTAACTTAAATAATTTTCTCTATGTTTCTTCCCTCTATTTTCATTGAAACACAGGAATTAGGGGATAACCTTTAACCACCTTCCTGTGTACTACAGAATAGTGTAGGCCTTCCTAAAGAATGAAATGGGCCTTTACCAGATGAAATAACTAATAATCCACACATGATTTCAAGGGGATGGTTTGAGGGCTGTTCTGTTCTATTTTTAAGTACTTCTACTAGTTAATAATGCTATCTAAATTATAACACCAGAGTTATTCCTTTGGTTTAAGGTTTTGTTCTTGTTAAGATGCAGACATCCGGGGTGCCTGCATGGCTCAGTCAGTTAAGCATCTGCTTTCGGCTCAGGTCATGATCCTGGAGTCCCAGCATTGAGCCCCACATTGGACTCCCTGCTCAGTGGGGAGTATGCTTCTCCCTCTGCCCCTCCCCCCCACACTCTCTCTCTCAAATAAATAAAATCTTTTTTGAGAGAGAGAGAGCGAGAGAGCATGAGCAAGGTGAGGGGCAGAAGGAGAGGGAGAAGCAGACTCCTTGCTGAGCAGGGGGCCCGATGGCGGGGCTCGATCCTGGGACCTTGGGATCATGACCTAAGCCTAAGGCAGATGGTTAACTGACTGAGCTACCCAGGCGCTCTGAAGGATTTTAAAAATCTCTTTTTAATATGAAGTCATCCAGGGCAACCCTCTCAGGTTCCCTCCCTCTTCAGGAGCTTTATACTCTATCACTCAATAAACTTTGGAAGGAAGCTATGCTAACCACTATACCACCAATGCTCCATATCACTCAATAAACTGCCTGCCCACCAAAAAAAAAAAAAAAAAAAGAAAAGAAAAAAGAAATCCATTCATTTAAGAAATACTTATTGAGTGCTTACTGTATACCAGGTGCTGTTCTAGGTACTGGAGATCAAGCTGTGAACAAGATTGACTGCACCTCTGTGGAGGACAAGAGGGAGATACATAGTATATTCACAAATAAGTTATAAGAAATAGGAGGAGCAGCTGTTTTTATGCAAAGTGGGTAAGAAAATCCTCTTTAATAATGTTACATTTGACAGAGACTTGAAGGAAGTGAGGGTATGAGCCATATGAATATCTGAACAAAGGGGCTGATGTGATGGCATGATTGGTATGTTTGAGGACTTATCAAGGAGGCCAGTACGGCTGGAGTGGATTGAAGAAGAGTAGAATTGTAGGAGATGGTCAGTAAAGTAATGAATAGCTTTGAGCAGATTTTTTAAAAATACATTTTTTTGTTTTGAATAATTTTTGATGCACAGAAAGCTGCTAAGATAATATTCCCATCTGCCTCTTTTCTAGTTTCCCCCAACATTAACATCACCATGACAAACTAAGAAACCAGCATTGGTAAATTACTATTAATTAAACTCCAGACTTAATTTGGATTTCATAGTTTTTCCACTAATGTCTTTTTCCTATTGAAGGATCCAACTCAGGATGCCATATACATTTAATCATTATGTCTCCTTCATCTCTTTTGGTCTGTGACAGTTGCTTACTCTTTCCTTGTTTCCTATGACCTCAACAGCCTTAAGGATCTCTGGCCAGATGTTTTATAGAATGTTCTTCAATTGGGTTTATCTGATAATGTTTTCCAAATGACTAGACTGGGGTTATAGGTTTTTAAGAATACCCAGAATTTCAGTGCCCTTTTCCAGGAGGTGAAGCTAACTCCATCCTTGCTTGGAGGGCTGACTCACTTCCAAATTAGAGTATAGAGAAACCTGGCAATGTTGTTTTAACAGTGATTAAGATTAATATTACCAGTGGTAAGCTATGTTGATATGATGTGATGAGTTGAGTAGATTTTGATATAGAGATAACATGTAAGAAGATGTGATTTTTGTAAAAGCTTTGTCCACTATGATTTTCCATAGACTATACTTACTAAGAAGTATACATAATATGTGGTAAAGTTAATTTAAATCTAGATTTTTTAATAAAGATTTTTAAATTTATTCACTTGACAGAGAGAGCATGAGCAGGGGGGAGGGGCAGAGGGAGAGGGAGAAGCAGACGCCCTGCTGAGCACAGAGCCTGATGCAGGGCTCGATCCCAGGACCCTGGGATCATGACCTGAGCCGAAGGCAGACGCTTAACCAACTGAGCCACCCAGGCGCCCCTAAATCTAGATTTTTGACATTTTTCCTTACCTTCCACAGTTATTCTCTAGCACCAGAGATTGTTATTTTGTGGTGTATGTATGTGAAAGAGAGAGAAAAAGGAGAGGGAAGAAGGCTTTGTCTACTTGTGCCTGTTTTTGTAGTAACCCACATGCATGTCAGTAGTTGCAATGACTAAAGACTATACAGAATCACATAGGTCAGTAGTTTGTTAATTTGTAAAAGTTCTGAATTTCACATCTTTTTAACTCTCATTCTACTCAGAGTTGGCTGTATTAAACACTATTATTACATCCCAAATAATTTTATTTTTGTTGCAAACTTAAGGGACTTTAAAAGTGTTTACTTCTAGGGGCGCCTGGGTGGCTCAGCCGGTTAAGCGTCTGCCTTCGGCTCAGGTCATGATCCCAGGGTCCTGGGATCGAGCCCCGCATCGGGCTCCCTGCTCTGCAGGAAGCCTGCTTCTCCCTCTCCCACTCCCCCTGCTCGTGTTCCCTCTCTCGCTGTGTCTCTCTCTGTCAAATAAATAAATAAAATCTTTAAAAAAATAAAAAAATAAAAAATAAATAAAAGTGTTTACTTCTATTAAAATGCATTGTAGCTTACTTACTTTGCAATGTGGGATGGAATTAATATTGGATGAGTAGACTGAAGGTGTGTGTTTTTTGTCCTGTCCCATTACTTCCCAAATATGACTAGTTCATTTAACTAATTTTTCACATTTATAAAATGAGAATAGCCATGCCTTTTACTTAACATGGACTGTCAGAGGTGCTCCATGTAAATAAAATTTAAAGGCCATTAGATAGTTTGGGGAAGAAATAGTTTTAAGTAAAATATTCCAATTAAGCAACTGGAATAACTTAGTTTAAGGTTGTTTTAAGGATTAAAAGAGATCATGTACATAAAGACAGTACCTGACACATAATAAATTCTCAATAAACAGAAAATAGCTGATAGAGGTAAAATTTTCTATTGCTTCATTTTTCTGATCCTATTTAAGAAAAATAGTTAAGTTTTGTTCATTCTTCATAAGCCTTTGATAATTTCCTGTTGCTAAAGAAATTATAACAGAAGCTAACTAATCAGATGTCAGGGATACTATAGAGAGAATCCCTACCTGCAAACTGATGGCTGACTAGATGACTTCTATGGTTCCTTCCAATTCTATGATTTTTTTAAAGTAATCTCTACACCCAGTGTGGGGCTCAAACTCATGACCCCAAGATCGAGAGTCACATGCTCTACCAACTGAGACAGCCAGGTGCTCCTATGATTTTATGTTTTAATATCTATTATACCTGACAGGGTTTGATAAGGGTAACCAAAATAATATATGTGAAAACTCTGTGTAGACATAGAGTACCATACAAATATGTGATATTTATATACCACTAATTAGCTAGTTAACAGAGATTCATTCAGTAAATGTAAAAACTGTATTCACTGGCAATTGGAAATAACTAATAACTATTTATTAGAGAGCAGGGTACACCTGATGTGTTGAGATTTTTTTTTTTTCTGGTGACACCTAGAGTTTACTATTAATTGTTACTGTTTGTTTATGTTTCTTTTCCTAGCTAGACAATTACAATACTTTTTTATATAACTTACATTCTCCTATTCCAGTCCATTTACTTTCTATGACAGTTCTTTCGAAGGCAATGCCCAGAGAGGTTGCTATGGTTAAGGTTATAATTCAGCATTTCCATTAAGGAGATGCCTTTCCAAAAACCATTTAAAAATAGACAGTAGCTCCCTGCAATCAGATTAATCAGATTCTCTCAGCTTGATGCTACTACTCTTGGTTTAACTTCAGCAACACAGAACCAGTTTTATGGTGACTTCAAAAGAGAAGCTAGAACTAGAAAGTAAAATTATTTTGAAACCTGCTGTAATGTCTACTGCCAATTATTTCTTCTCATTATGAGAATAATACATACTTTGTACTATCCTGCTGCTGTTGCAAAAAAAAAAAATGTTTTACTACTCATCTTTTTTTTTTTTACATTTTCTTCAGTTTTCATTTACTGATCCTACCAGATCATTTCAAAGTCAAATTGTAATTTTATTTTCTGGTTCCCTAAGGGGTAGCATTTAAAGAAAATTGTAGCAAATTACTCTATATCCTTAGTCTGAATTTTATTTTACCACTATGAACAAAGGCATTTTCCTAGATATTTTTCATATAATTCCTGAAAATAGTTTCTCAGATCTTTCTCAGTATCAAAAGCCAGGCTGAGATTCTTATTTTGTCCCTGGTTGCTGTGTTTTGTTACATACCGTGACAAGCATTCCTGTTTCTTTTCTTTTTTTTTCCTTCTTCCCTAGTTTATTTTCTGAATTTAACAGTGGGGAATCCATTTGACTGTGCTCACAGCAGGTAATAAGTACTGTGGTAGTCACTGGATTAGTTTCTTTGGATGGTTAAAAGAATGAGAGGGTAATTAAGCTTTTCTGGAGCTGCCAACTGTATTGGGGGTTTGGTGCATTTTTAAGGCTTATTTAAAAATAGCTTCTTCAGAAATTGAATTATTTAACCAGTAGAATTCCTGAGGGCATATTCCTTTATCTGAGAGATTACTTACATGACTGAGATTTGTATCAAGTAGAAGAAAACCCTCTTTTATGTAAGGCTAGAATTAATGTTGTACTATCTCATTCTGAATTACAATGTTAAATTTATGATTTTTTATGGAGTGCTTTTTTCTCCCCTAAACAATACATACTTTAAAAAAAATGCAGACTTCTAAAAAACTGAAGAAACATTTATTCAGATATTTTAAATATCCAGATTCAGCCATGATCTTTGCTTCTTGAACCCCAAATCTAAATCTAGATAAAATACAGAAGAGCCATTATTTTTATGAACTATAGTTATGATGTCTAAAATTTTATCTAAGTAAACTGGGTTGTTATTATCTCTAAGACCCAAGCCTTCTAATTGAACCATAAAGGAGAGAGAGCAGAACTATAACCACTTCTAGTCAGCATAGTACTGGACATGCTAGTTAGAACAGTTAACTAAGAAAAGGAAATAAAATGTACCCAAATTGGAATAAAGAAGTAAAATGATCTGTTTGCAGATGAAATGAGTTTATATTTAGAAAACCCTAAAGATCCCACAAAAAAACCTGTTAGAACTAATAAATGAATTCCACAAGGTAGCAGGATACAAAGTGAACACACAAAAATCAGTTGCATTTCTATACACAAACAATGAACAATCTGAAGGGGAAATTACGAAATTATTCTATTTAAAATAACATCAAAAAGAATAAAGTAGGAATTAATCAAGAGGTGAAAGTCTTGTATAATGAACTACAAAATATTGCTGAAAGAAATTAAAGAAGACACATAAATGGGAAGACATCCCATGTTCATAGATTGGTAATACATAATATTGTTAAGATGTCAATGCTACCTAAGGTAGTATTGCCAAGATCTTTCAATAGGCAAGATCTTTTCAACAAATGGTGCTGAGAAAACTGGATATCCATACAAAGGAATGAAGTTGGACCCATACCTAACAGTGTATATAAAAGTTTACTCGGGCGCCTGGGTGGCTCAGTTGGTTGAGCGACTGCCTTCGGCTCAGGTCATGATCCTGAAGTCCCGGGATCAAGTCCTGCATCGGGCTCCCTGCTCGGCGGGGAGTCTGCTTCTCCCTCTCCCGCTCCCCCCTCTCGTGCTCACTCCCTCTCTCTCTCAAATAAATAAATAAAATCTTTAAAAAAAAAGAATCAGACGTTTAACTGACTGAGCACCCAGGTGCCCCTAAAAGAAAACAAAAACAAAAAAACCCTTAATTTTAAAAAGGAAAGCAACGGGGCGCCTGGGTGGCTCAGTTGGTTAAGCGACTGCCTTCGGCTCAGGTCATGATCCTGGAGTCCCAGGATCGAGTCCCACGTCGGGCTCCCTGCTCAGCAGGGAGTCTGCCTCTCTCTCTGACCCTCCCCCCTCTCATGTGCTTTCTCTCTCTCATT
Source organism: Leptonychotes weddellii (assembly GCF_054177405.1). Classification (NCBI taxonomy): domain Eukaryota; kingdom Metazoa; phylum Chordata; class Mammalia; order Carnivora; family Phocidae; genus Leptonychotes; species Leptonychotes weddellii. Next base: position 28,276,387 of record NC_138383.1, read on the forward strand.
CTCTCTCTCTCAAATAAATAAAATCTTTAAAAAAAATAAAATAAAAGTTTACTCAAAGTGGATCAAAGACCTAAATGTAAGACCTACAACAGTAAAAGTCCTAAAAAAACAAAAAACAAACAAACAACCCCCCCCCAAAAACCCTAGGGCAAAAGCTTCATGACATTGGATTTTACAGTGATTTCTTGGGTATGACACCAAACAGCATAGGCAACAAAAGAAAAGATAGACAAATTGGACTTCGTGACAATGGAAAACTTTGTGCATGAAAATACACTAACAACAGAATAAAAAGGCAACCTACAGAATGGAAGAAAATATTTGTAAATCCTATATCTGATAAGGGATTAATATCTAGAATATATCAAGAACCCCTTAAACTCAACAAAAAACAAATCCAATTCAAAAATGGGCAAAGGACTTGAATAAATGTTTCTTCAGAGATGTACAAATGGCCTATAAGCACATGAAAAGATGCTCAACGTCATCAGCGAAATCCAAATCAAAACCTCAATGAGATACCACCTCACACCAGTCAGAATGGCTAAAATTAACAAGTCAGGAAATGACAGATGTTGGCAGGGATGCGGAGAAAGGGGAACCCTCCTACACTGTTGGTGGGGATGCAAGCTGGTGCAGCCACTCTGGAAAACTGTATGGAGGTTCCTCAAAAAGTTGAAAATAGAGCCACCGTATGACCCAGAAATTGCAGTACTGGGTATTTACCCCAAAGATACAAAAGTAGGGATCCGAAGGGGTACGTGCACCCCGATGTTTATAGCAGCCATGTCCACAATATCCAAACTGTGCAAAGAGCCCAGATGTTCATCGACAGATGAATGGATAAAGAAGTAGTGTGTGTGTGTGTGTATATATACACACACACAATTGAATGAAAGTATAATGGTGGTTGCCAGGGACTGGGGGAGAAGGGAATGGGGAGTTATTGTTTAATGAGTATAGAGTTTCAGTTTTACAAGATGAGGAGAATCCTGGAGATGGATGGTGGTGATGTATTTAACACCACTGAATTGTTTACTTAAAATGATTAAGATGGTAAATTCTATGTTGTGTGTCTTTACTATAATAAAAAAATTTTTTTAAAAGAGATAGTGGGAGTAGAGAAAGTAGAGGCAACAAGTATATTGCTCTTTCAGGTTTGGTTGTAATGAACAGCAGAGAAATGGGATATTGGCTGGGGAGGTGAGATGTTGTTGGTCAAGAAACTTGTATTTTAACATTGGAGATACTTTATACTGTTGGGAATCACTTATAGAGTGGGAAAGTTGATAATGTGTGAGAGAAGACAACTTCAGGAGTAATATCCTTGGTTATTGATAGGGGATGGAATCTAATGAGGTAAGTGGGAGAAATGGGCTTAGGAGCATGGACAGTTTTACCATTGTAATGGAAGAGTTTATGGTTACAGGTGCACATAGTTTGGCAGATTTGGTGATAGGACCTTCTGTGAGTTCTAATCATTTCTGTTTTCTCAAAAATGAGGAGAGGGAAGGAGGAGAGAGTGAATTGATTAAGAAAAAAATATAGTAAGTTGTTAACACGAAAGCCCTCTTAAAGTTAGTGGTCAGGAATTAAAGGCAGACCTTGAGTTCCAAAGAGAACAGTGGAAGGGATGAGGAGGTTGGAGAGGAGGGATGAGTCTGGTTCATTTTAAGGGACATACAGAGTTATTGGCGATGAGAGACTGTGATATAAGGGATTATCAGGGAGATGTTGGCTTCTTTTGGTGACTGAGCTATAGGACATGATTGGATTGATTCTTTTTTTAAATTTTTGTTTTTATTGGGGCTCCTGGGTGGCTCATTCAGTTAAGCGTCTGCCTTGGGTTCAGGTCATGATGCCAGGGTCCTGGGATTGAGCCCCGAGTCGGGCTCCCTGCTTGGCAGGGAGCCTGCTTCTCCCTCTCCCGCTCCCCCTGCTTGTGCACTCACTCTCTCTCTCTCTGTCAATAAATGAATAAAATAAAAAAAAAGATTTTATTTTATTTTTTTTAAAGATTTTATTTATTTGAGAGAGTGAGAGAGAGAACACAAGAGGGGGTAGGGTTAGAGGGAGAAGCAGACTCCCCGCCGAGCAGGGAGCCTGATGTGGAACTCGATCCCGGGACTCCTGGATCATGACCTGAGACGAAGGCAGTCGCTTAACCAACTGAGCCACCCAGGCGCCCAAAGAGTTTATTTTTATTTTATTTTTGAGAGAGAAAGCACGCAAGTGGGGGGAGGAACAGAGGCAGAGGGAGAGAGAGAATCTCGACCAGACTCCACTCTGAGCATGGAGCCTGATGTGGGGCTCCATCTCACAACACCAAGACCACAACCAAGCTGAAATCGAGAGTTGGATGTTCAACCAGCTGAGCCACCCAGGTGCCCCTATTAGACTGATTCTTTTTTTTTGCTATTTATGTAAGCTTATTTTTTAATTTATTTTCATTTTTTTATTATGTTCAGTTAGCCACTGTATAGTACATCATTAGTTTTTGATGTAGCATTCAGTGATTCCTTAGTTGCGTATAACATCCAGTGCCCATCACCACATGTGCTCTCCTTAGTACCCATCACCTTGTTACCCCATCCCTCCACCCCAGTCTCCCCTCTAAAACCCTCAGTCTGTTTCCTAGGTTCCATAGTCTCTCATGGTTCATCTCCCTCTCTGACTTCTCCCCCTTCAGATTTCCCTCCCTTCCCCAATGGTCCTCCATGCTATTGCTTATGTTCCACATATGAGTGAAACTATATGATAATTGACTTTCTCTGCTTGACTTACTTAAAGCAGATGATTCTCAACCCTAGCCACATGGTTACCTAGGATTTCTAAATAGCTTGTATAATAAAAGCTGCCAGGCTTCCTTGTTATGCCATTTATTTATTTATTTTATTTATAAAAGTAATACTATGTTATGATTAAAAATTCAAATAATACAGAAAATGAAAAGTATAAAGTCCCCTAACTTTTCATTCCTACTACCCAAAGGTAACCGTCCACTTACTTAGAACTATGTGTATGTGTTAACATCTAAATCCATTTTTAAAATACTATAATCTTACTTCTTTCTCTTAATAATATATCTTGGGGGGCTCCTGGGTGGATCAGTTGGTTAAGCGTCTGCTTTGGGGTCAGGTCATGATCTCAGGGTCCTGGGATTGAGCCCCACATCAGGGAGCCTGCTTCTCCCTCTCCTCCCTGCTCCTGCTGTCTCAGTCTCTCTCTCTTTAAAATAAATAAATAAAATCTTTAAAAAATAGTATATCTTGGGGGTGCCTGGGTGGCTTAGTCATTAAGCATCTGCCTTCGGCTCAGGTCATGATCCCGGATCCTGGGATCGAGCCCTGCGTTGGGCTCCCTGCTCAGCCAGGAGCCTACTTCTCCCTCTCCCACTCCCCCTGCCTGTGTTCCTTCTCTCGCTGTGTCTCTCTGTCAAAATAAATAAAATCTTAAAAAAAAAATTTATTAAAAAAATAAAAAATAATATATCTTGGACATCTCTCTGCAGCAGAATATATAGATTTAACTTATTCTTTTTATTGGCTGCATTATGTTCCATTGTATTTAATCAGTGACCTATTGGGAGGACATTTGGATTGTTTTTAGGTTTTTGCTGCAGTGAATATCTTTAAATGTATGTCTTGGAGTACTTTTATGCCTTTATCAGTAGGATAAATTTCTAATGCTAGGTTGAAAGATATGTGTACTTTATAAATATTAGATTTCTTAAAAATATATTAGATCTACCCATATTGGTCTTCAAAACATTTTCATCAATTTATATTCTCATCAGCAGTATATGGAGTATCGATTTCTGTATACTCTTCTTCCCTCCCTCCCCCAAGTGCGTATTGTATAGTAATGTTATTTAAGTGGTTTGTGTTAATCTAAATTCAAAGTATTATAATTGACTTACTGTTTGTTTCTAGTAAACTAAAAGAGAGGGAAGAGTACTGCTGCTTTATAATATTAAGTCCTTTTATATATATTTTTTATATACTTGAAAAATATATGTACATATAAGTACATGTTATATGTACATATATTCATATATATATTGGTTTTTATATGTACTATCTACAATTTATAATAAACACAATCAAATATTAATACCCTTAGAGACTACAACCAATTAATTGTGCTGCCACATTATTTTGTGTGTGTTTGTGCTCATCTCCTAATAAACTTTGCTGTTTCTATTTAATTGAAGAGTAGCTTGAGATTTTAGGAGAAGTCGATTTCTGAACAACTGTTACTATTTACATATAATTTGGAAATTGGATTGTCTTTGTTACAACATAACAAAAACAAAATAGAGAAAAACAACTAGGTGTTAAGGCAGATATAAGTTTGCAACACTACACACAACTTCAGATTTAAAGTATTTACCTTAATTAAAACAACCTCATTTTCTAGTACAATTGACTTTATAATATATAAATGTTATCAACTCAAATGTATAAAATAAATGTATACTTAAAAGCAAGTTATTTTAATTATAACATGAAAAATAAAACTCTTGATTTTAAAAATGTTGATTAACATCGAATCAGAGATTTTTATGCTTTCCTTTTGAGGTCTTAAGTCACAATTTAGTTTTTTAAAATTTTTATTTAAATTCAATTAGCCAACATATAGTACATCATTAGTTTTTGATGTAGTGTTCAATGATTCATTAGTTGCTTATAATACCCAGTGCTCATCACATCACATGCCCCCTTAACGCCCATCACCCAGTTACCCCATCCCCCCAACCCACCTCCCTTTCTGCAACCCTCAATTTGTTTCCCGGAGTCAAGAGTGTCTCATGGTTTGTCTCCCTCTCTGTTCTAGATTTGTCAGAATATATGGACTTGTAATAAATAGCTTTGCTTTCAAATGTATTTATTTTTATACTATAGAGATGTATTACTTACTTTTAAACTAGCTATACAGTATTTTCAGTCTTTTGGCCTCCTGCAGCTACCTTTACAAAAACAATGGAGTTTTCGGTGAAGTGTTTGAATTGCAGTTTCTTCACTGTCCTTAGTTTCCCAAAATAGATATATCAGGTGCCTTTGTTACTATAACATTGTTACCTCAAGTAAATTTACTTCTTGGTTTAACATTGAGTAATACTTTTTTCTCTATCTTTAGAAGTCTCTCACGATCTCATTATCAAGATTATACCTTGAAAGGATCATTTTATAGTTGGATGGTAAACAGCTAAGGTTAAAAGTATGGAACAGAGATATATAGATGCTAGAAAGAAATGGTAAGGGTACCATAATTCCACACTTCATTGGATGTATAAGTGAAGTACAGTATGATTAAAAGACCTGTTCTCTTGAGTCACAGGTCAGTATTCTTTCTAATCTGAATAGTTCCTACTTTCATACTGCTTTCCTGCTAGGGTGGCCGTTAAAAGTAGCAAGGGCCAGGATTTTAAAGAAATTAGTCTGGAACTAAAAGAAAAAAGTTTGATAAATACCAGATTTTAATATGAAAGTATTTACACCATTAGTTTTTAAACTGTATTAGTTTTCCAGGGCTACTATAGCCACATGTCATAGATTTGTTGGGTCAATTACCAGAAATTTATTTTCTCACAGTTCTGTAGGCTAGAAGTCCAAGATCAAGGTGTCAGCAGAATTGGCTTCTATTGAGACCTTTCTCCTTGGCTTGTTTTTTTTTTTTTTTTATGATTTTATTTATTTATTTGACAGAGAGAGGTACAGCGAGAGAGGGAACACAAGCAGGGGGATCTCCTTGGCTTGTATAGGTGGCTGTCATCTCCTTGTGTCTTCACAATTGTGTTCTCTCTGTACCTGGATGTGTCCAGATGTCCTCTTTCTTATAAGGACACAAGTCATATTGGATTAAGTTCACTTTAAGTTAAAATGAAGTCATTACCTCTTTAAAGGCCCTGTTGCCAAATATAGTCACATCATAAGCTACTGGCAGTTAGGATTTCAACATACAAATTTTGGGGCAACACAATTCAGCCCATAACATATTCTACTACTGATACTAATTCTTTAGCTAGGTAAAATTTGGAGGCCCACATTTTTCTTTGTTTTATTTTTAAGCTATTACGTAGCACTTGCTGTGCTCAGGGAAGTAAAAGTGAAAATTTCTAAAGGTATATTGATTGATTTACCATGAATACAACTTCATAGAAAATGTTTTAAGGAATAGCCTGTGTTTATTAAAAAAAATAAAGGTTATCTTTTACTGGAAGGTGATATAAAGTATACTATCTTTGTAAGGCTATGATGATGAAAATAATACATCTTTTTGGTTTTAGGTATTCACACTTTTTAATTTCACTTACCTTCAGTAATTTTTACTTTACTACATCCTTAGTCTGATAATGAATTTACTAACTCAATAGTTTATATAGATTTGCAATTCTGTAACATTTTTTGACACATACTGCTGTTGCTAAGTTCCATGATCAGACATTTTCCTTGTTTTATGTCATATTTTCCCCTCTTATGACCACCTCAAGCATTTTGTTTTCATAAAATGATATCCTCTATTCTCTTTTTTTTTTTTTAAGATTTTATTTATTTATTTGAGAGAGAGGGAATGAGAGAGAGCACATGAGAGGGGGGAGGGTCAGAGGGAGAAGCAGACTCCCTGCCGAGCAGGGAGCCCGATGCGGGACTCATCCAGGGACTCCAGGATCATGACCTGAGCCGAAGGCAGTCGCTTAACCAGTTGAGCCACCCAGGCGCCTCATCTCTCTTTTTTTTTTTTGTTTAAAGATTTTATTTATTTATTCATGAGAGAGAGAGAGAGAGGCAGAGGCAGAGGGAGAAGCAGGCTCCCCGCGGAGCAGGGAGCCCGATGCGGGACTCGATCCAGGACCCTGGGATCATGACCTGAGCTGAAGGCAGACGCTTAACCGACTGAGCTACCCAGGCATCCCTATTCTCTTTTCTATCACTGTTTTCTATCCTTAGCATCCATTCATGACTTAAATGGCTATTTCTGCTTTAAACCTAAGACTATTGGGATATTGAGTATCAAGGTATTATCAGGGTTATCAGATATTAATTAGTTAATGTGTGACATTTGTTTTTTGCTTACTTGGAAATATCAAATTTATATAACGATGCCCATTAATATAGGTGTAATAAAAGATTGTCCATTAACTATGTGTTTGCTTTTTAAAGTAGAATTGCTTTGTTTGGCAAGAAAAAAACCAGAAACAAGAAAGCCTACTAGTATGGAAAAATTTTCTATTCAGATTAGAAGCATTCTGATACTGTTATCAGGACTATTTGACATTTGAGAGAAATTATATTTATTATTATGTATTATTATATTATTTATTATATTAAGTTTTTAAAAATGATTTGATGGCAAAGTAAAGTCTCAACAAGATACTACTACATCTGCACCAGAATTACTAAAATTAAAAGAACTGACAACACCAAATGCTGATGAAGATGTGGAAAAACCAGAATTCTATACATTGTCAATGGGCATGTAAAAATGATACAATCACTTTGGGAAAAGATCTATAGCTTCTTGTAAAACTAAACATACACCTATCCTATGACCCAGCAATTCCACTGCTTCTTAGGTGTTTCCAAGAGAAATGAAAACATATGTCTACAGAATGACTCACACAAGAATGTTTATAGCAGCTTTATTCATCATAGTCCCAAACTGGATATAACCCATATGTCCACCAAAAGGAGAATAAATAAACTGTAGTATGTTAACACAATGGAAAGCTCTCAGTAATAAAAAAGGAATGGATTATTGATGTACAGGAATATGGCTGAATTTCAAAAACATTTTGCTGAGTGAAAGAAACCTTAAAAGAGCACATGCTATATGAATCTGTTTATATGAAGTTCAAGAAGAAGTAAAACTATTTTATGGTTGAAAAAGGTAAGAACAGTGGAAGGCTGGGAGTGGTGATTGACTAGAAAGGAATGAAGGAAATTTCTTGAGAAATGATGATATCCTATATCTTGATAGGGACTTGTCAAAATTCGGTGAAAGTACATATAAGATTTGTATATGTTATTACAGGTGAATTTTACTAAAACTTGTAAATAAATACTGAATTCTAGTTAATTATATGCATATTGAAGTGTTTAAATTTTTAAAAAAGATTTTATTTATTTGAGAGTGAGAACAAGCGTGGGTGAGGAGGGCCGGAGGGAGAGGGTGAAGCAGACTCTGCACTGATCAGAGCTCAAAGTGGGGCTTCATCCCAGGACCCTGAGATCATGACCTGAGCCGAAGGGCTGACACTTAACCAACTGGGCCACCCAGGCGCCCCTGCATACTGAAGTGTTTAAAGGGAAGTATACTAGGGACGCCTGGGTGGCTCAATTGGTTAAGTGTCTGCCTTCGGCTCAGGTCATGATCCCAGGGTCCTGGGATTGAGTCTCATATTGGGCTCCCTGCCCAGCATGGAGCCTGTTTCTTCCTCTGCCTGCCACTCCCCCTGCTTGTGTTCTCTCTCTCTCTCTCTAACAGATAAACGAATAAAATCTTAAGGGAAAAAAAAAGTATATTGATATCTGTATGTTGCTTTAAAACAAAAAATAAGGTGGATTAATCAATGGATAGGTGGGTAGCAAAATATTAATGGAAGAGTCTAAGTGATGGGTATATGAATGTTCATTGTAAAATTCTATTACTTTTCTGTACATTTGAGAGTTTTCATAATAGAATATTAAGAAGGGAAAAAAGCATTTGATACCCAAAAGCAGTTGCTTCCTTATTTACTCCACTGAGTAAAGCAAAGTAAGCAAAAACCTCTATTATGTTTCTGGCTGGATGTAAGTTTTCACAGAACTCATATGAAATGCTGCTGGATTGTGTGTGTGTGTGTGTGTCCAGAAGAAAATTTAATTTGATTTACATACTTCTACGTACATCGATAACCAAAATGTGGCCCCTGAGAAAAGTTAAAAGGTCAATCAGCATCTAGTCTCTAGCTGGTCTAGGATTGCAAAATAAAAAGATCCACATTCCTTATTCTCTATACAAAACGTTTTTTAAAGTGAAAGGTCTAGGGAGCTATACATAGAACACTGTTGGATTTCTTTATGTTATCATGTTATTTTGTTTATATGCACCATTGAGAAGTAACTTGTTTATCTAATCTTAACTCATCATTTCAAATTCTGGTAAGTTTGGGAGGTCTTTTTTTTTTTTTTAAGATTTTATTTATTTATTTGAGAGAGAGAGAGATAGAGCAGGAACACAAGCAGGGGGAGTGGGAGAGGGAGAAGCAGGTTTCCCACCGAGCAGCAAGCCTGATGTGGGGCTTGATCCCAGGACCCTGGGATCCAGACCTGAGCCAAAGGCAGAGGCTTAACGACTAAGCCAACCAGGCAGCCTGGGAGGTCTTAATAAAGGGATAAATTGTCATTATTTTCAATATCAGACATTTTTCCTCCTACCTCTGTCCTGAGAATTTACTTGAGGTTTTACCACAATTTATAAAAAGCAAGTATCTGCCAGACCATTTGTTGGAATTTCTGTATAATCATGTGTGATTAAAATAAAGTAGGAAAGGGGCACCTGGCTGGCTCAGTCGGGGGAGCCCACAGCTCTTAATCTTGGGGTCATGAGTTCCAGCCCCACATTGGGTGTAGAGATTACTTTAAAAATAATAATAAAATAAAGTAGGAAAATACATCACAGCTTTTCCTCCTCAGTGACTTACTTACATTTTGGCGAATGCAGTTGGTTTTGCACATATGTTAGCTATTTAGACTAGGAAGGGCTCTACAACCTGCTGCAGATTTTGCCTGGCTTGAATTTTCCTTAAGCTTATTGGAATAATTTAGAGGGCAGGAAGATGAATTGTAAACACTTCATAAGTTTTTGGTTGATTTGATATTAACTCTCAAAATTACTTAATTGTTATAAATGTAAATTTAAATGAGATTTCTAAATTCTGCCCAAAATACATGCTACAAACAAAGATTTTAAGTTTACAGAGAACAATCTGAGGGCAAAATGCCTAATACAAGGTCATAGGATAAATTAAATACATAGAATCTGGGTTTAGAATAGATTTCTCACACATTCAGTTTTTCTTCTGGAATCACTTATTTCCCTAGTTTATTATGCTTCATAGTTGAATGCATTTGATTCAACTCACTCCTTCAA